>NC_136061.1:1845985412-1846585412 GCF_964261635.1 Lissotriton helveticus | reverse complement strand
ACCGCTCGGCACCAATGTAGGAACTGGCGTCGCCAGTTCCCTGGGGGTAGCCTGGCACGAGCAGGTAGGCACCCGAAAGCTTATGTGTTAAGTGACTACACAGCACACACCCACTGAGACAATAAAAGGCACGCAATGACTGACGCCACTCCAGTGTGTTTGATTAAAAATCAAAAAACTTTTATGTAAGATTAAGATTCAGGAGTGGAAAATCACACTATCAATTAGTCATTAAAGCATTTCATTGGAGGGGAGAAAAAGGAGCAGTTCAATAATCACTTGAATCTGTTACAATAACATCTTAGTAGATAATTAGCATTTCAGTAGTTAAAGGTGAACATTTCTTGGAAGAATTAGCATCTCATTAAACAGGAGCAAAACATCTCATTAGGTATGGAGAAATCACCATGTCATCCAGTAAGTAACCTGTTCAGTAGGAAACAATTAACTTTTCACCAAGCAAGGGTGAACAGTACCTAGAACTCCTTGGCTGGATTAAAACGTATCCTTCAGCAGGAATAAGCAGTGCATTAAAGGATAAAACATTCCATTAAATGTAAAACATTTCATTAGGCATTAAATACCATCACATTACCTGGTGCCTGAATAAGCAGTGCATTTCATGAAGCCAATGTAAAACATTTCCTTAATCAGGAGTAAACAGGTCATTAGAACTCAGGCTCCAACTGATTATGTCGGAGCAAAACCTTTCATCCGGCAAATATAACCATTTCATTCAGCAATACTGCATACCATTTCCTAGATGACTCCATGCAATTCTATTCCCTTAGAGTGCATTTAACATTGCATAAGGCATAAGTGATCTTGTCATTAGCCAGGGTAGTATTAGCCCTCCCAAACAGGATTTCCCTAGTCAACAATCACCAGCTCATCAGGTATAGACATTTCATCAGGAGTATAAACATTTCCTGAGGCTGGAGTGAACAGCTCAGTAACTGAGGTAAACCCTTCAGTAATCACCTTGCGCCGGGGTAACCACTTCCCCCAGTAATAACCCTTGGTATTAGATAAAGCAACATTCCTTTAGCCCAAAATAAATCTTCTCCTCGAACCAGGCTAACCATCTCCTTATGCAGGCTTAGTAAACAGGGGAAAGCAGGTCCCTTTCACAGGAATAAACACTGCCTGAATCACTCCCAGTAGGAATAGCAGTTTAATGATCAGAGAGAAACATTCCCTTCACGGGGAATACTCAGCTCTTGGCGCAGGTAGGAATATTTCAATGCTCTCCTCAAGCAGGGATACCTTCACTTAAATCTATATAACCTTTGGGCCTAAGGACCTACTTCACTCCAGCCCAACTGTCCCTAATGGGCTTAGTCCATGTTCTGGCCCAGTTGCGGTGGCTCCAGGGGCAAACTAGGGCCAACGGGGCCCAACAACAGTCCCCAGGGTGGGGGCGGTCTCAGGCCTTCCGCCCGCCCACCCGGGGTATTACCTCATTCTTCGGCTCACACAGGAGCCCTTGCGTGAAGTCTCTGGCGCTTGGCCGTGATGGGCCGGTCAGGGGAGGCCCACGCTGCTTCGGCGCTCTTCAAGGGCCTCCCTCCGGCCCCAGGGCAGTACCGGCTCTCGTATCGGAGCCCTTCGAGTCTTCAGCAGGCTGTCCCCGGGCCTTCCATGGCTCGCAGGCCCGGGGACCAATCAGAAGGAAGCTGGGGGAGGTCCCTGGCCTCGCGGCCAATCGCGGAGCGGCTGCCGGGGGCGGGTGAACGGCAGCCAATGGCTGCGCAGCTTCAGACGGGGGCGCGGCCAATGACGCGGCCAGGCACCCCCATCACATGGGGTGAGTGCCCCGACTTCCCAGGCCCAGCGCGGCCTGACTGAAATTCGCGGGGGCCCTCTCCTAGCTCCGAGGGGGCACTAAGGACGGCGCTGGCCCGCCAACAACCGCGGCGGCCTCCCCAAGGCTCCGGGGGCCGCCGCAAGGACCTCCCGCACTCGGGCCAGGCGCGGCCCTCAACAAGACGGCGGCGGCCCTCTCCTGGCACCGAGGGCTGCTGGGGTCAAATTACAGCTCTCCACAGGGCAGCCTCGGCTGCACTGACCACGGGGGCAGCAGCGCTTCAGAGGACACCACAGGTGAGCACTCGAAGGGGCAACATGCAGCGCTTCTCAGGGGGGGCTAACAGTGCTCGAAGGTAGATTCGGGATTAGAGCGCTTCTCACGGGTGCAGTGGGAGAAGTAAGCGCCTCGTGGAGGCAGCACTCCGGGCCCCCAGACACAGCGCTAGCTGGCTCACAGCAGTTCTTGGGACCACAGCAAGTCAGGAATAACGCCCAGGAACTTCGTGGCACTTCAAGGGCAGTTACAGCACCACAGTAGAGATGATGCAGGTCACAGCGCTTCACAGTACACAGCGCTAGTGAAACGCGTTGGGAGGGCACACACAGCAGTTCTGTCAGCTGAGGTAAATTAGGCAGTTGAGATGATGCATGACAGGCCACGCGACAGTGGCAGGTTAGCGCAGGGACCCAGGTCAGGACAAAGGGGCGCAGGGGCAGCACAGTCCAGTACCTGGTCAGCGCAGTTAGACTTCTTCTTCTTGGCGCTTGATGGTTTTGCGCCCTTGTAAATATCTGGTTCTTGTTTCTGGTTCCTTGATTCTTGAAGGGGGGGTTGAGTTGGGGGGCTGCAGGCAGACTTCCTCTGCAGGTCACTGTAGATGGTCCCTGGGGTTCCCTAGCGCCGGGCCAGATCAGGGGGCTAGTCTAGGACACCTCACCCAGCTTAAGAGGCAGCACCTAAATCCTGTCACTCCCAGTAGCATAGGTTCCTAACTAGGCCCTCCCGCCTAAAACTCCTGCGTGGGTTCCCCAGGTCAGTGATGCCCCAACTGACTGGAAAGTTTCCCTCCCTTTCCTTATATAGGCCCAGGTCAGGTGACCACCCTCTAAGGCGGCAAAACTAAGCTCCACCCTTATTCTAGAAGGTGCCAGGAGCTTCCCTACTCTAACTGTGGGCAGACAAGGCAGGCTGGAATAGCAACAATGTTGGGAGTCCCTGCCAGCTCCTGGCAACTAGAATGCGCCTTAACAAGACCACACTGCAGTAACAGGGGCCTATGGCAGCCATGTTGAGGGAAGAGAGCACCTGCATCTAGCATGGATTTTCACATTACCCAGGGCATTTTAACCTCGCAGGGCCAATACAATTACATAATAAAGGGGGGACATCCTAAATTAGGGGAAGCAAAAAGCGAAAAATGTCAGTGAAAAGGGCCAAGTCCAACACATAGTTACTGAAAACCATTGCAATACAAAAATTTTGATTAAAACCGTAAGATCATAATAAAATATTAAATACACGTTTGTACGTTCCATAAACAATTAAAACTTGGGATCAATTAAATCACTGACAGGTTCAAATCACTTTGATACTCATTCTACTTGTTGCCGTTGTAAGTAATGGAGTCAGTAAAGAGTTCATTGCCGAATTAGGAAAGGCTATCTGTCCAGAGAGATGCACTATGATAGGTTCAGTCTTTACACTCGGTGAGGGCTTCCCAGCTCAACCTTGATTGGAACTGCCCCGTATCTTGATTTGGATGAGGTTGCGCTATAATTGCTGGTGTTTATGCTGCCAACAATACTTTTTGCGACAATGCTTATGTGGGATGATGTCCTGTCGGGCTGCTCCTAAACCCAAGTGAAGCTTGAGTTTATGGTGGCATTTTTTCTTGACAAATACAAGAAATCTTACTAATCTGCAGTTTAGTTGTGGTGTTGTTGGGTCAAAGCATGCCAAAGCGCTTGCATCCTTGAGCTAATTCCCCTTTGGTTGAAGGAGATTTTTAGCAGCTGTCTCCTTTCCTGCAGCAACTTCTTGCAGGAGCATGGTAAATGAGTGATGTCGCCGTGGCCGTTTTTACACAGGCGGCAAGATATTGGTGTTGTCGTCCGCTTCCATGGTAGAAGTTTCTGGGTGCATGGGATCATGCCAAGGTGAAGCCTTAAATTTTTTTAGCTTCTGTAATTTTGGGTATCCCAAATCAAATAATCTTGAGGGGATAAGGTCTTGTAATTATTTAAAGTCATCCAAGCGTGTGATCTGGCTAAAAAAGCAGCTTTGTCCTCCACCAACAACACTTATTTTAAAGATTTCCAGAAGGCTATTTGATGAGTCTCTGTGTTCCAAGGGCCAGGAGTCTCGTGCTTGCCAGAACCTCTTGAAGGTAGCTTCTTGCAGGGGAATTTTCCCTCTGTTGGAGATCTTGACATAAGAGCTGATTTAGAGTTTTCGGGGCCGATGATCTGATCTTATTCCAGCAGATGATGTATGCGCGGCACCTGGCCCATGATTGCTTTAATAGGCCAAACTCCAGCCTTAGTTGCACCGGGGAGGTATAGTTTGGGAGGCTAAGCATAGTTCTATATGCTTTAACTAGTGTTTTGCCCAACAACTTAGCGTCTCCATCTTTCATTATTTTTCTACCATATGTTATTGTAGGTAGGATTTTAGCCTATGCTATTTTCAGATGGGGGCTCAGTGTTAGACCCGTTAATTTAGCTGGTATGTTATGCATAGTTAGAGATAGCACCAGCCCTTTTCTTTTGAACTCTTCTTGATGCCATGCGAAGGCTCCTTCTTTGTCTATATAGACACCTAGATACGTGTAGGCCATCACTGATTCTATTTGTGTGCCACCCAAGTGCCAGAGTCTCACTCCTTTCCTCTTGTTATTAATTGACATTGTCCTTGTCTTCGTTAGGTTGATGGTCAAGTTGTTTTGCCTCTGCAATTACATGCAAATGAAGATGGCCTGGAACTGTGGCCTTGTTCATTGTCCGCATTTCCAGGCTGTCTTTATTTACAAGCAGCCCTTTAAATTGGGACTATACAAAGATTCGGAGTGCCCTGAAGAGAGGTCACCAAGTGTCAAGAAGTTGGCTAAAAAGAAAATAAGTAAATAGTGTAAGTATTTTGTAATTAGCAAATACTGTCACTGCAGACGTCTGTGAGTCTGAAACCTGAGGCACACATACTTGAACCCTAGCTGACACTTTGGGAAACATTGACTTTTGTACTGATAGTGCTGTGAGGTCTCAGCCTGTGACAGAAAGCACTGTGGATATGTAAGTTATTATTTTAACCTTGCATTACACACAATGAAGCATAGGGTGTTGCAAAATGATGCAGTGTTCGAGATAAAAACATGTTCCTACAAAATATAGTTTTTAGTAATAAGTAATCACACTGCACCTAGTGTAATTTGTTTTAATAGTATCTCCATTAGTCCAGAACTCAGCTGATAACACCCCTATATTAACTAAAAAAAAAAAAAGCTTTGTCACCATGAAGAATTAAGCAGGACCACTGGAATTTTGTGGCAAGAGAGGACCCAATTATGCTGCTATGTTAACTCAATCATGCAAGCAAAGGTAAATTAAGTGGGGTAATCCAGCCCATTTTGTGGTTATCTTAACTACATTTTTTTGTCATGGTAACATTGTCAGGGGACATATTACACCTAATTAGTACCAGTTTAACATCTAAAATAATCAACTGCAAGATGACCAATCAGCCTTTATAAAGGGCCTTCTACTACTCCGGAACACATGTTGCCA
This sequence comes from Lissotriton helveticus, assembly GCF_964261635.1. Lineage (NCBI taxonomy): Eukaryota > Metazoa > Chordata > Amphibia > Caudata > Salamandridae > Lissotriton > Lissotriton helveticus. The sequence continues at coordinate 1,846,579,823 of NC_136061.1, read as the reverse complement.
GCCATTTCTAAGTAACTTTTGATTTGTTTGTTAAAATCTGCAGATTATGCAGCAGATGACGGATTATGCAGCAAATGCAGTAAACCCAGGGCCACAATTCCAGCTTTAAGTGACTCAATCAATTAATGGCTGGTAAGAGGATGTAGTGTAATGGCCAGAGCAGGCGACTTTGAAGCTGGGTAACCAGGTTTGACACTTGGCGGGAAGCTCAAGCATCCTGTGATTCTAGGCAAATCACTTAATATCCCAGTGCCTGAAACAAATGAACGTGGTGCTCATGTAAAGTGCTCCAATATATTCTGGTCTAGTTTGCGCTATACAAAACTGCAAAAAAAGGCTTGTTTCTGTTTTAAACTGTATGCACAACCACCCCACCCTTGCTTTCAGGCGGATTCACCTCCAAGTCAGTATTAATTATTCAGGGGCAGTTGTTTTTGTAAAAGGTGAGTCTAGGGGGTGGCAGGGCGGAAGTCAACAGGTTTCCACTCAGATGCAGAGCCCTGATCCTCTCAACCCCCAGGGCCTCAGAGTAATGGTCTAGGAGAAAACAAGTGCCCCTGACAAAGAGAAAGTGAATTTGACTGCTAATGCAACCTCTGTTGCAGGGCCGACTACAGCTGCTGACGGTGTGGTGGTTATGGATATGTAAATTGCCAGCCCTCCTGAGGAGTGCCCAGTTTTCCCGCCTTTTGTGGCTGGTGTGGCAAAGCATAGGAATCCTTGTATGTGTAATGGTTCTACAAGCCATGTGTCCTGCAGCAGGATTATGTGAATGAGTTAAGTTATTGCAGGAATTCTGGGTCTGAAGTTTTTGTAGCCTAGCCGTTGACATTCCATGATCAGAGGCAAATCTCTGTTTCTTGTTTTTTTGCACTATTACCTGCGTCTGATTGCCTATGTTGTCATTGGATTTCTAAAGAAAGAGTTATGGTTCTTGTAATCAGCACTGGATTCTGAAGGCTGCTTCGGGGAGCTATTTCATTACATCAATTGAGCCTACACAGTATTTCTTATGTTGTTTAACTGCCAAGGTCGGGCCCCAGGGCTATTCTTTTTCCCTCTTACATCATGGCCATTACCATCATGGTCATGCGTAATGGGGTAGCCTTTCAAAACACCCCTTGTTCGGGAGGTCTGCATGGAACAGTCCAAGCAGCCTTTGGAAACACATGCACTCAGGCTCTTTTACTGGCAGGTTCACCTGACCAGTGAAGCCTGTGTTAATTAGGTGTGGGGGGGGTGTATGGACCAGCATCTGTGGGAGTGGCTGGTAAAACACTAGACTGTGTCCAGCAAGACACAACATTCCGTCCCAAATTTTATTAAAAACAAAGTCCAACTCGTGGGAATGATTGAAAAACAACAAAAAATAACCTAAGTCTCACAGCTTCTAAAGGCTCTATCCATCATCTCCTTGAAAGACTTGGCTGGGCAGTTCGAGCTGGACTGTTCCTGTGAAGAACAGGGTCAAGACTGATATGCATATGGCGGAGTTTGAACTGGGGTGGCGAAGTGAGCTAAAGAACGAAGATAGATTCTACCTAATCTAACAGTGACTGGGGGTGAGTGTCTGAAAAGTTTCTGCGCTCCGTCCATCATCTCTATGTGTTTGCTTTCTTCACTCAAAAATAGCCCTCAATAAATAATTGACCAGTCAGTGCTCTTTCTTTAGAAATGGAAAAGTATGTTTACTACACACTCACTACTAAATACTACACATTCATTTATAAATATTTACACAAGGCAGATTAAAATGACCTTAGATCACATTCTGCCCTAGTCAATTGGGCACCCAGGTGCAGGTAGCGTGATGCTGCATTTTAACTTTGATTTTTACCATGGCATTGCTTTGCTTTGATTGGTAATAGAGTGAGAGGGAGAGAAGGGGCATAGCAGCTATCTTTAAAGAACCTTATATGTGGAATTCACACCCGGGAGCATCCCAGATTGAGAATTGCACTTAGTAACAACCTTACCATCTCGGGGCTGATAATTACCCGCCCCTGGGTCCTTCCATAGCAATTAGGGAAGCTCTGATCACTTCAGTTACCACTTTGTCAATTAAGACAGCTAATTTCAACATTGTGAGAGCCTCTAATTTCTCTTGGACGCTGATCAAGATACTAACATCACCGATTTTTTTTAGGTGATCTTGTAGTGTGTCAGATGACTCAATAGATCCCTAGTGGTACGCATCTTGCTGGGCACCTTCTTGATCCTGTGTTTTCTAACATCCCCTTCCTAAAGGTCCATGCACCTCTTCCCATGACTTTGTCTGACCTTTTCTCATTTCTATGTTGTTTTGAAGGCTCTAAAATGCCCTCCCAACATACTATTACTTTTAAGTGCCCTTGGTATGAGCTTGAGCCCAATATGTTTTGTAACGTACTACGTGCACAGAGTCCCTAATTATCCACCAATATGGAGGCAGCTAACAGCCTCCTCTATGAATGGCTCACACATGCGCTCGAGATGTGTATCCCTGACAAACCCACCCACAGAAAAGAGCTCAGGCTAACCCTTGGTTTAACCAAACCTTGACCTTAGCTAAAAAAAACTAGAAGGTCTTAGAACGTGCCTGGAGATGTTCTTATGAGCCCTCTGCTAAAACACGCTACAGAGCGGCCATCAAGACATATCATAAACTGATCCGGAAGTTGATGGCTGAATATTTTGCTAACAATATTAAAAACAGCAGCAACCCTACTAAAACAATTTTCTCTCTCTTGAAGTGCCTTATGAAACCCACACAGGCAGCAGAGCCCGTCATGTCTTCCAACATCCAATGTGAGGAATTGGCCAAGTATTTAATTAGAAAAGTAGAACTTATCTACACTCATTTAAGCCTGGATATCAGGGACTCTAATTTAGATATGCCTATCAGCCACCCTACGGCACTCCAACACTCTTTTGCCCTGCTGCCCTTTGAAGAACGCCTAACTCTATCTAACAAAGTAAAATCGAGTTCCCCCGATAACCCCCTTGGGCCGACCTATTCCTTCAGTTCCGGAACCGCCTGTCCCCATCTGTCTTGAATTGATAAAGCTTTCACTGATGTCAGCTTCGGTGCCTGTTGCGTGGAAACGTGCCAAAGTTATTCCACTACTGAAAAACGTGATTTGGATGCTACCAAACCAAAACATTTTCATCCCATCTCCCTGTAACATTTTCTTGCTAAAATCACTGAGTCTCACATGAATGCTATTCTAGCTAATTTTGTGGAGTCAAACCATATTTTTGATTCCATTCAGAATGGCTTCAGACCTCAACATAACACATGTGACTTCTACAGGAGATTGGCATCTTCTGTGTGGCTCTAACTTGGCTCAACTCCTTTTTAACCGAAAGGTCCTTTCTGGTAGTTTCCTCTCCCTACAAGTCCCAGATTCACACGCTCCGGCATTTTGTCCCCCAGGGCTCTACATTGAGCCCAACCCTGTTTAATATCTACATTCTACCATTAGCTCAAGTGGCGAAAACCTGAGGCATCACACTGGTATCCTATGCCGATGATACACAGCTTGTGAACTCTTTCTTAAACAACTCCACACACAACCTAGTTTAAATTCCAAGACAACATGGCAGCCATTGTGTGTATGCTGGCCAATTTTCTTTAGTTAAACTCTAGCAAATCTGAAATTCTTCTCTTAGGGAGAGATATCCATCAATGGGGTGATTACTGGTGCCCCCCCCCCCCTTTAGGACCACCCCCTCAGCCCATAACAGCAGTTAACAAGCATTAGAAATGCAATCGGGCTCGGATTTATTTGAGTTTGAGCAAATGGCATTGTAAATGCCAATGTCTTTTTGCCATGTGTTATGGAGTGTGTGCATGTGGTGTGTAGTGGAAGTATGTTAGTTGAATTGTAATTTTACCAATGGTGGCATGCTGTGCTTTATATGAATATGTTTAAAAGTAAAGTGTACCATACTGCGATTTCTTGGTGGAAAAGTGCACTGCTGGCTGGAGGTGTGTGTGCCTGGTGGAAGGGTGCACTGACGGCTGGTGGGTGTGTGCTTGGTAAAAGCGTGCACAGATGGATGATGGCTGTTGGTGTTTGTGCATGGTGAAAGCATTCATTGACGGCTGGGGGTGTGTTGTTGTGTGTGTTGTTTTCTGTGTGCTGGTGAGTGTGTGCTGGTGAGTCTGTGGGGGTGAGCCTGGGGAGTGAGTGTGGTGGTGAGTGTGTTGTGTTGAGTGGTGACAAGTGTGTGGTGTTGAGAGACTGAGGTGTGTGGTTTGTGTGTGCGTTATGTGTGTGTGGTGTATGTGTGTGTGGTGTTTTCTGCACACTCACACACTGCCCCGTAACATTCACACACTGCTCACCCGCACACTCCCAATGTCACCCTGCATAGTCACACACTGTCACATAGTCACACACTCAGCAGCACACAGCACTCAACAGCACTCTGCCCTCAACAGCACTCTGCCCTCAACAGCACTCTGCCCTCAACAGCACTCAACAGCACTCTGCCCTCAACAGTACACAGCACTCTGCCCTCAACAGCACACAGCACTCTGCCCTCAAAAGCACACAGCACTCTGCCCTCAACAGCACACATCACTCTGCCCTCAACAGCACACAGCACTCAACAACACACAGCACTTGTGAGCTCCGGCGTCCCTCCTGGGTGCGTATTTGCGCACTGACTGACAGTCTGGAGGCCACTGAGGATACCGTCTCTTTAAAAAGACCCTTCCTTCCCTCCGCCACGCATCCTCTCCCGGCGCATCCCGCTGTCCCGCTGTGTGCTCTTCCGCCGTTCCTGCCACCTGCTGATCTGTCTATACATACTTACATGAGGATCTGTGAGGCAGGGCACACTGCTTCCCCTCACCCCAAAATGTACCCCAGGAAGCTTGTAAGTGCCCTCTTGCATCTGTGTGTGGTCTGTACCTCAGCGATGCGTCTGTCTAGGCGCTATATTGACAGGATTTTCTTCAAAATTTTTCTTTTTACGCACGTACTGTCTGGTGTGGTCAGACATCGGCTGGGATGCCAGTCTGTGATTTCAGAGACAGTTGTATTTTAGCTGAAAAGTGGTGGCCTTCGGTGCAAGCCCACATTGCCTCATATTTTAATTCGCCCACTTGAACAAACCGTGTGATCCTGTGCAAATTATTCTCGCTTTCTTTGTACTTGACCTTGCAGACTTCGGAGAGCTCAGTGCTCCAGACATCTACGCTGAATAATTAACTCGGCTGTGTCAACTTGCGTAAAGCGCTCCGAAGTAGTTGAAAGGGGGTGGCTGGCGCATTATTGAAGGTACACGCACTCATTCTCAAATGCAGAAGGCGTGTTAATGTGTCACGCACTGTGCTGTGGAGCAGCTCAACTGTCAGCACACATTTACACAATCACAATGTTGTTGGTTTGCAAACGGCGCTTGTGTCTTCTGTCCTCTGTCGGGTCCTGTTTGCAGAAGAGACGAGGCTTCGTTGCTTTAGCGCTGGGTGTTGATGGGAAGGACCTTGGCTAATTGATCGTGTTTTAATTAGCGGCTGCAGCGTGGAAGCACTGCCAGTAGCAGCATTACCCTTTCGCAGCCCACTAGCCGTACTTTCATCAACCACTGGAAGATGAAAGGCTGCGCTGGACGCAGCGCCAGGTAGATCGCACGCAGAACGCAGCAGCAGGTGCAGCAGCCCGCTGAGCTACAGTGGCTGCGGATCAAAGCGCGGATAGTTCGTGTGACACTTTCACGCACAATGCCCTCGAACACTGCAAGGGGATGTTTGTTTACAGTGGAGATGTCCTCTCCTGGCACCCGGCTCAGGGCACGGTAAACACATGGGGGTGATGTTACCAGACACTAAAGGTGCCGCCGCCTCTTTGAAAGCAGAACCGCTTTAATAAAGATTATATAAATATGAAGCTAAAGCAGCTTCCTCTGCCGCAAGCCTCACAAGGAGGTCAGAATATTGACAGGATTTTCTTCAAAATTTTTCTTTTTACGCACGTACTGTCTGGTGTGGTCAGACATCGGCTGGGATGCCAGTCTGTGATTTCAGAGACAGTTGTATTTTAGCTGAAAAGTGGTGGCCTTCGGTGCAAGCCCACATTGCCTCATATTTTAATTCGCCCACTTGAACAAACCGTGTGATCCTGTGCAAACTATTCTCGCTTTCTTTGTACTTGACCTTGCAGACTTCGGAGAGCTCAGTGCTCCAGACATCTACGCTGAATAATTAACTCGGCTGTGTCAACTTGCGTAAAGCGCTCCGAAGTAGTTGAAAGGGGGTGGCTGGCGCATTATTGAAGGTACACGCACTCATTCTCAAATGCAGAAGGCGTGTTAATGTGTCACGCACTGTGCTGTGGAGCAGCTCAACTGTCAGCACACATTTACACAATATATATATATATATATGAACCGCTCTATAGTCCTAACCACCGCACTCATTATCCCTTTTCACTGTATCTTGTTCGCCAGCTGACACACCCCCACAAGCACTGAAAAGTGCACAAGCGCCTTGGAATCACGGTATACATGCTTCGTGCATAAACTGCTTCAGAAATACACTTCGCTCTTCTTTTCTGTTTACAGAAAGTTGCATAACCGCTGGCAGCCAGACAGAAAGACATGGCGAGGGAAAGACGAACGGACAAGCAAACACAGATGAGCAACGTAGAAATTCGTGTATAGACACAGGAACATAGACAGGGCGAGACACGGGCAGTGAGACAGGCATAAATAGATACGCAAGCATAGACAGAGACACTGACGCAGCGCGAGACAAGGGCAGTGAGACAGGCTTTACAGATAAGCGCACAGAGACAGCGAGAGGCGGACATATAGACAGAGACAAAGAAACAGAGACAGCGAAAGACAGAGGCATAGGGACACTGGGGGGGGGGGGGCATGGCGAGAGACAGATAAACAGCCAACGTCATAGAAAGCACGAGACCGAGGGGCGAACACAGAAAGACACAGGGACCAGCAGAGGCCCCCGAGAGTGAGGCCTTCACAGAGGGTGCTGACGGTCACACAGACAGGCAGGCACAGCGCCTAGAGGCGGCAGGCGCCGGGAGAGAGCGCTTCTCCACGCCGAGTGTACTGCGAGCAGCCCCCGCTCTAATCTGGCTGATAATCTGCACTGTTAACATGGCATTATCCCTGATTTGTATCGTGTATCAGAATGCGTGCCCTCGGCTGCCGTCCCCGCGCGCTGCGCAGCGACGCTCGGCACCACGCAATGCTAAACAGTCAGCACACCATCGCTCATTATTCTTACAGACTGTCACGCAGAGGCAGAAAAAAGACACCCCGTAGCAACTTAAAAGAAGAACTACAGTGTGGACGAGCATGTATGAGTCATCTTCTGTGAGCCTCGCCTGCTGCCTCTCGTCATTTAAAATTGAACGCGCTCACCGCTGTGAACGCGTTCGCATCATCTGGCTTGCATTACACGGGCACTCTGACAGCTCGTAATTAAGATTAATCACTCTGCCATGCTCGCTCTCGCACACAAAATGCCACCTCGGGCACGCGTACATTACTTACAGCCTATCACTTCAAGGCTACTACATACACAGCACAGGGAAGACGAATCACTGACCAGATGCCAGAAAACGGTAAGGAATGTCTGGAATTTCTCTCTCCAAGGCCCTCTTCTTCTTTTTTTTCTCCTTTAACATTAGTTCTCAAACTCCTCCCAGTTTCACTGGGAAGGAGTCCGAGCCCTAAAAATCTGGGGACTGGGTCGACAGTGCCTTGTCCTTTGAAGCCCAGGCAACATTTCCTTCAAGGTCTAAAACCCATTCTGGGATTTTCGACTTTCACACTCGCTAGATGATTATCCAATCCACTATACTTTCTAGGTTGGGCTATTATAATGCACTGTTTTTGGGTTCCAATAAGACAGTGATCAAAAGAAAACAAAATGCTGCAGCACAGCTTCTATTCCCCCTTCCTAAGTTCTGTCCAGTTTCCAGCTTCATCCACAGGCTGCACTAACTCCTGGTGAATAGGAGATTTCTTTTCAAAGATCCATGCATCACTCATAAAATTCTTACCTGTCAGGAGCCTCTCATCCTGTCCAATCTGCTCCATCCATATGTCCCCTCTCAGGTCTTGCGCTCAACTAAGCTCTATCTAGCCTGTGTTCCTCTGGTTAGCAGAAGGACGCTCTTTCTGTGCCAAATCTCCTACCCACTGGAATGTTTTACCTCTGCCCATTAGGAGCACCCAGAATCACTCTCTGTCTGTCTCCACTGACCTCTTCTCTGAAAACTAGGGCTGGGATGCCCCATTGCTGGGGTAGCCATGCGCTTTAAAAATACCTTTGCATAACTTAACATAACACGCGGGCAGCATGGGAAACCCACTCCCAGCTACCTCACTGGCTCCCCGCTTGTGCATGCACTGCAAGTGCAGTACTTGGGAGGTGTCACCCCTTCAGCTGCTCTTGCTGCAGTAGCAGCTTTTCTTCTACTCCAGCTGGCAGTGGGAGCACCTTGTATGACTCAGTTACTTGTCTTCGGGGCCTGGAGATGGGGAACCAGGCCCATTTTCTTTGCTGCTGGGGGAGGGAGTGACAGTGCTCCCTTTTTTCTTTCGGCATCGGCCCCTGGTGAAATGGAGGCTCCCAGGGAGAAGCCCAATTCATACCCCTTTCTCAGGTGAAATAATCCTTGTGCCAACCCCCGGGCCTAGGCCCATCCTGGGAGTAATCTTTAAAGATGGGACAGAGCCTTAGGCGTTTTGAGCCTTGCTGGGAGTCAAAGGTCACTACCTTAAAAAAGCCACAACCTAGGCCCCATTGGGACAATTTGGATGACCCTGTGCTCATTTTACCTGGAGTAATTCTTTTTAGCCTAATTACTCGTAATGACCTCAAAATTACTTGCAATTAGGCATAATTGTGTAAGACTTGTAATTGGAAGTTTGGGGCTATTTTCGTAGTGCAAAATGCACCATCACGTCCAAAATGGGCAAGAGGATGCATTTTGCACAATGAAAATGGCACTAAATGCTAAAGGACTCGAACAGCAGTATCCAGAAGCAGCTCACTTTCTCTTGGTTTAGTGTTCCTGTGCTCCTGAGATAGGATTTTTGCCTCAAATTACTCTTAATAACTCAAGGTGGCATGATCGCGTGATTTTGCATCACAAGAGTAATGCGTAATTAATACTGAAATTACTATGATTCCTCTCGCCGTAATTAAAATTTCTACCAGGCCTAGTGGTGAGCTCTAGCCACTAGGGCAAATTTTATCAGATGTCCTCACCAAGATGGTGCACCTTCCAGGAAGCTGGTTCCACTGGCTCCCTGTGCCAGCTCTTCTCCTTTTCTTGGTGTCTGGTGCTCCTCTTCTCCTTGGAAGGGGTCAACCTTAATGGCCCTCGGAAAGATCCACTGGTCCTGGAGGCAATTGGGGCCACAGTCCTTAGTAACTATAGTCATCAGGGGTTTTGTCCTTTTAGTTATCCTGGCAGCTGCTGTCATCACAGTCCCAGTGTCCAGAGTCAAACAGCAAAAAAAGCCCTCTCTCTCCCTTTTTCAAGAGTATTTAAATGGGGATGGAAGGTTTCAAAAGCCAGACACCCCTGGCCAATCCTAGGGTGCCACATCATCTCTCCAGCCCTGCCCCAACCCTCCTGCCCTGCACAGCATGCTGGAAAAGTTTAAGACGGCTCTGTATAAAAGTCACTGGTCAAATCACCTCTGAGAGCCTCAGCTCCAGGCCTCTCTGACACCACTGCCAAGGCCTTTTCCAGCGAAACTTCAAAGAATTGTCTTGACTCCGGTTGTGTGGCCTTCCTCCTTTGTTCAGTGGGCCTGGGCTGCCTCAGCCGTAGTACACTACAACAGCTAATTAACAGCATATTTTCTTCCTGACCCCTTTGTTCCCAAGGCACTTAAGGAAGCACTGTAATTACTACTTTTGTGAATGAAGGCATTCTTCCCTCGGCTGTAGTTAACAGTAAAAGGGGGGCAATGCAGTGGTGAGACAGACTCAGTCACCCATCGGGACACTAAGCTACCACAAAACAGAGAACTCTCTTCCCTGCAAAAAGGGCCAAGTCCAACAAAGCCATTCCAAAATATTTTCTGGGCATGAACAGTAAAATCAACATCATCTGTCTGGAAAATGTTTCAAAAAGTAGGACCCAAACTGCCCTACTTGCTTCCAATTTCTTCAAGACCAAGGAAGGGAGTGTTGTGAAAAGTACTCAAAGAACTACTTGGATCCAGAGCAGGTGTCATTCAGACTGAAAATCACCCAAAGGTAACGGAATATTACCTGAAATCTGCACATTTGTGAAGAGCTATATGTCTGCCTGTGACCTGGGAGTCTACCTGATCTTCAGATTTGACCTTAGTCTGCAGGAAGGTCTCTCAGACTCCCCAAGTATTTCTACATTTAAGCAACAAGAGAAAAAACAACTCCTTGATCTCCCAGCATGCCAGCTCCAGTGACTGCTCCCAGGAGAGAACAACAAACTTGCGATTACTGTATCTTTGCTGCACCAAGAACTGGGACCTGCATCACACGACAATGGAATATTATCTATGGGGGAAAAACAGCTCAAATCAATTACCCTTAATTTTGGATTCCTAGTAAGTGTATTTTCTTGGTTTGGTGAACATTTGTTCAAGTGTTTTTGAGAAATCTGTGTTAGTAAAGTGCTTTTCTCTAGGCCTAAAATGGGGCCAATCTTTCATTTAAGAAAAACATCTTGACCGTTAATCTATGGATGGTCTACAAACTTGGGATGGCAAACAATCACTTGCCACTGGATTCAAGCAAGCCGGGCTGAAGACGGCTGGAATGCCAGAAACCGGTCTTCGGAAGCTTGTTTCCGGTCCAGGGAAGGCATGGCTTGGCAGTTCGGGCTGGACTGTTCCCTTGAGGCTCAGGGTCAGACTGATTTGCATATAGCCATGTCTGAACTGGGGTGGCAGAGTGGGCTAAAGAACGGTGATGGATCAAACCCAGATCTTTTGACTGGGTGTGAGTGTTTGATTGGTTCTGATGCTCCGTCCATCACCACCCCCTTTTGTACCGCTTTTGGCCGCCATAAGTGTGGCAAGGTATGCTCAGACGTGAGTCCCTTGCTCACTTTGCCACTGGATTCAAGCAAGCCGGGCTGAAGACGGCTGGAATGCCAGAAACCGGTCCTCGGAAGCTTGTTTCCGGTCCAGGGAAGGCATGGCTTGGCAGTTCGGGCTGGACTGTTCCCATGAGGCACAGGGTCAGACTGATTTGCATATAGCCATGTCTGAACTGGGGTGGCAGAGTGGGCTAAAGAACGGTGATGGATCAAACCCAGATCTTTTGACTGGGTGTGAGTGTTTGATTGGTTCTGATGCTCCGTCCATCACCACCCCCTTTTGTACCGCTTTTGGCCGCCATACGTGTGGCAGGGTATGCTCAGACGTGAGTCCCTTGCTCAATTTGCCACTGGATTCAAGCAAGCCGGGCTGAAGACGTCTGGAATGCCAGAAACCGGTCCTCGGAAGCTTGTTTCCGGTCCAGGGAAGGCATGGCTTGGCAGTTCGGGCTGGACTGTTACCATGAGGCACAGGGTCAGACTGATTTGCATATAGCCATGTCTGAACTGGGGTGGCAGAGTGGGCTAAAGAACGGTGATGGATCAAATCCAGATCTTTTGACTGGGTGTGAGTGTTTGATTGGTTCTGATGCTCCGTCCATCACCACCCCCTTTTGTACCGAAACAATCCACAGAGCCAAAAAATTTAAAACATATGTAATTGAATGAGTGAAGTTTTTCTCCTATTAACCATTTCAGGTCCACAACCCCAAAGTTGAATCTGCAGATCCGAAGCACAGTGATTGGCTTACTGCTAATGTTGCAGCCACCATTACTGGACAATAGGGACTTGGTCCTTGTGTCCTGAAAAACAATGGAATGATTCATAAAGGGTCCCGGGGAGCATCCGCTGACTCACTGGCTTAGGCGAGGGGCCCCAAAGTGACCTCCCTGAAGTGAAAATAAAAAAATATGCTGTTTTTTGTCATCAGGCCACTCATCACCTTGTTTCAATGAATCTCCATGAGCCAGGAAAAGTAGGTGCAAAAGCCTAGAAAGAAAGTTGTGTAGGCAATATTTTTGGATGACAAGATCATCTGTAAGGTAGCTCTCAAATCACATTACAAATCGCCAAAATTGGCAAAAAAAGAATTATTTGGAGAGTAGGATCTCTATAACTAAGAATGGAGGCAAGGACATTTTCAATATCCTTAAATCGTTCAGAGCTCCTAAAGCAGTAAACAAGGAAGTACCGCTATCAGCAAATCAGACGAACCAGGTGGCCCGTTTTTCCATGAAAAGATTATGACAATACAGAAGTCATTCTCCACAGAGGAGGTGACACTCAGGTGGGAGGCATTACTCAAACACCCCCTTCATACTTTCACAGGGACCACCACTGTTACAGATCCCTGCCATAAAACTTGAGGGCTCACTTACGTATCTTGTGAGCCTCAAGTCGGGCTCATCTACAGATGTGTGCCCAGCCAAATTGATACCGGCTCTTGCAGCCACTCTAAATGTACCAGTCAATAAGGTACTCAAAACCTCGTTGGAAACAGGAATTGTCCTGCCAGAGCAATGCTTATCTTACTTGATCTGTGGGTGGCTTTTGACACGGTGCCCCATGGGAGGCTACTAGACAGATTGAGGAACATGGGCACTGGAGGGAGAGTATTGGCCAGGATCACTTCCTTTTTGGAGGATAGAGAACAGGTTATTTGGACCCCCCTTTTTCAGCAGCTATGCCTAACATGCAGGTGGGAGTCCCACAAGGCTCCTCCTTAAGCCCACTCTCTTTAATCTGTATATGGCACCACTAGCATCATTGGCAGAGGCACACGGTGCCAAACTAATTTCTTATGCTGATGATACACAGCTGATTTTTACATGCAACAAAGATGAAAACTTTATTGGGGAAGCCATTAGATCATGCCTCACTGAGGTCTTTAGACGGCTGAAGGAGAACCAGCTTAAGTGTAACCCCAACAAAACAGAGATTATCTTCTTCGGTCAACCCACGGAGAACAACTGGAGCAAGTGGTGGCCCACTGGGCTCCCCCCTCCCAAGACTGTCCAATCTTCAGCAAGAAACCTGGGTGTCTACATTGATAATGAATTTTCAATGTGATCCCAGGCTAAGGCCCTAGTAGGAACCTGTCTTGGCTAAATGCAAATGCTAAAGAAATTCCTGTTGCTCCTCCCCCTGGACTCCAGGAAGATTGTGGTCCAGGCTCTGAAAATCTCCAGATTGGACTACGCTAATGTCCTTTATCTGGGATTTCCAGACTACCTTCTCCAATGCTTTCAGGTAGTGCAAAACACAGCAGCAAAGGCTATTCTCAAATTAAAACCCAGGTCGAATATGACTTTACATTGGCTTCCAGTGAGGGAACAGATAAAGTGCAAGGCCTTGGTTATGTTCTTCAAAGCCCTCCATGGCAAGGGAGCCATCTACATTGTGAAGAGAGCAAGCCTCTACACACCGGCGAGAGCACTTACATCGCCCTTCGCCGATCTGGTGTGCATCCCTAAAATACGGCTGGTGCGCAGAGGTGGCAAGTCCTTCAGCTTCGTAGGAGCTCACGCCTGGAATAAATTGCCGGCAGCTCTGAGAGCAACAACAGCTCGTTCTCACTTTAAAAAACAGTTGAAGACTTTGCTTTTTAAGAACTAAAACCTCGTTGGAATAGCCAGCTACAAACTGTCAGCGCCGGGACACTCCACCTGGAGTAGCTGTGCGCTATATAAATACCGGTTATTCATTCATTGATCAGGTAGGCAAACCCAGTGGACATGTTTCCAGCCGTCAGCATCGCTTCTGATGTCTGCAAACCCATTACCAGGGTCATGTACACAATCCCCAGCAAAGGGGGTCCTCAATACCAGTTGAGCATCCCACAGAGTTTGCAGATTTAGTAACAGGCTGAAGACCCCATGTGATACCCTACAAGGCCTCAGTAGTATGTGGGTCTTCAGATCATGAAACAGTGTCTGAGTCATTGAACGTGTACCAAAAAATAAAAATACAGTGCCAGAACTTTGGGGCAACCCAGAGGACATGTGCATTGGGGATTGAGTGTCTTCTGTGAGTTGGGCGCATGTGAAGGGTTGCGTAGTGATAGGTTTCAGTTTCCATACCCCGCCCACTTTCTAATTATGCCTATAAGTTAGCAGAGTGTGTCTAACAATTGATATATTCACTAATGCATTTCCGTTTATATTCTAACGTTAGTTGCTCATTTATGCGTGAGACATTATTACAGAGTGTTCTTAGCTTAGCCTGTGTGCCACCATTTTGAAGCATCCCCCTTTTCGTGCGAGTTGCACTTGCTCATTCCCCCTCCCGTAGGAATAGGAATATTCCACTTGTCAGCAGTTTTGCCTCTCGGGCCACTGTGACTGAAACTACTAGCGAAACCCCTTATCACTCTGTTCTCATGTGCTTGAGATGCTCAAGCCTGGCTCCGTGTCCTTGGAGGTCGATAAGAAAATGTTGCAATCCCAGGTGCAGATGCCTACTGTATGAGACCATTGTTCACCCTCTCAGGGGTTCAGTACTTTTCCACAAATGGGCGTGCCTTACTCTGCTTTTTCGCATTATAATGTGTTACTGTAATGATGTGAGTCAGTCCTTCTCGGCGCACTCTTAGGGGTGAGGTCGAACAGGGCCCTCTCATATGGGAGCTTGTGGCCTAATAAACTATTTGTTTTTATTCTTCTCCACTGTCCGGCTGACTTATTATTGGGTAACAATAGGTGAGTGCCGTAAGTCACTCGGGTGGATTTGAGCCACGCTTATCAGATGGCGCCCGAACAGGGACTCCGCGATTAGGACCTTTCTCACCCGTAAGGGGGTAGCAGAAGGCCGGGGACCCTCTGGTCGGCACGGTGGGCCCGGGTACCCACTTGATGCCGAGCTTGGTTCTCGCAGCGCTGACCCGCCCTGCTGATCGGAAGTGGTCCCGGTCCATGATCCTACGCCGGAGTCCAGAAGGCGGAACTTTGGAGCTGACCGTGTTGGTCCAGGCAGCCGGAGGTGGAGAATGGTGGAAGTTGGTACCGCGCATAGAAGGTGAGTGGTCCAACTGTTGCTTGGAGGAGCCGGAGTGCTCCGAGGGACCGGTGCATCTCTGGTGATTGGAGGAGCCGGCGTGCTCCTGGGGCTAGTGTGCTCCGGGGAACTCAGATTGCAAGTGGCGCTCTGACAGACTTGGCGGAGATTGGGTGAACGTTGTTTTGTGGTCATCCGACTGGATAATACTGTAGGCGGCGGGTGGCTTGCCACGGGGGGACCTCGGGGCTCACCCGAACACCTAGGGTGGTGGTTCGCGGAGATGAGCACTGAGTCCCACGTGGTGTAGCGCATGCCGATCTGTAGTGTTGCCCGGGAGACGGATGTGTTCACCAGTCTCGGAATAGCGGGTGTGTGCTGTTCGGTCTGCGGTAGGATCCAGGTTCCCCAGGACTTGGTCAACGGGCCTTGTCCCATTTTGTAACACGTGTTTTGGTACGGATTTGAGGTAGTGTATACTGAAGTTGTGAGTGTGATTTACCGGTAAGTGAGCGAGTGTGCAAGTGCGAGTTTTTCTGCTAGTATGTGATTGTGTGATAGCAGGATGCCGTGTTTCAGTAAATTACGGTGTTTAGGGTGCTGTGGTGATGTCTCAGACGTTAGATTGGCTGAGAGCCAACCTGCCCCGGTGGAGGGCTCTCCGAATTTCGACATGTACGTTAAGCACGGCTTACCCCCGATTTTGTTTTCTACTTTGTGGCATAAATACACCAAAGATAATGTGGATTTACAGTGGCCTTTGCTTGGCTCTTTTGATGGAGCAAAGTTAGATTATTTACAAGATAGATTGTTTGCTAGGCACAGCCGCCAGAGTATGTTCGATTCTTTGCGGATGTGGCAGAAGGAGGTACGAGAACGGCAAATGAGGGAAGAGAAGGTGTCTCAAAAGAGAGCGGCACAGACGATGGCGCAGAAAGCCAGGGAACACACTAAGAAAGAGAATGAGCAGCGAATTGAACGCACAGATAGACGTTTTAGACTATTGGATAATAAGAGCTATGTAGTGAGAGAAGATGACCAAGATGAGATGGAGGACATTTTGAACACCCGACCCCCTCCCCCATATGCCCCGCAGTCCTTGTACCCCGTGGTGGTGGATTCCACCTCCTCGGCGGCGGTTTCAGTTCCCCAAATGGGTGCCCCTCCCTTGTCCGGTGCACCTGCTTTCTCTGTGGCTGAACAAACTTCCCCCTCTATCACTGCACCCCTGCTCTCTTTCTCCGCGGCAAGCCCAATTGTGCCTGCTGTGCTCTCCCCGGTGTTCTCTGCTGGTTCCGCTATTCCCGCTGTTTCAGCCAGTGCTACCCCTCAGAGCGCGCTGCTGACTCCCACTAGAGGAGCGGGAGGCGGACTGTTTACTCAGGGACGGAAGTTACTTACACGTTCTGCTGTTGGGTTGGATGAGAAGACAATGGTAGCCAATCAAGCTTGCCAATGGGCCAGAAATAACATTTATTCATTGGAAGACATTTGGTCTACCATGAAAGACTATGAGCCTTTGATGCAGCAACATGCTTTGTGGCATATGTCAACGACATTGATAGCGTTGTGGGAACAGGGATATGGTGGGGAGGCACCAGCGATTCTCCGAGATATCAAGAATAATGCCTATAGGGCCAACACTGGAATAAAGGATGTGTTCCGTAGTCTGAGGTTCCTGTTAGAATATAGAAACGAGTTGCCAGAAGCGGGAGAACCCCATTACCCTGGGGTACACCCGATGCGGGAAGTGCATCCTATATTTCACCCTGAGGTACCCGAGATAATAGACCCTACAACACAGGTTGTGACCCGAGCTCGTATCGACGCTCATTTTCAGGAACAGTGGGTGTATACGCCCTGGAAAAGGAACGAGGTACTAGCTTTGAAGGCTCAGTTGCCTGACTCTAGAAAGAATCAGACAGCTTATTATAAAGAATTGACAGAGGCTGCTTCCTCGACGGTCATGACTTTAGCAGATATCGAATTGTTTTTCGGATTATTGGTCCCCGTGGATGTGTGGAGACAGGTGAAGGGTTCAGATCATGTAGAAGAGCTGGGTGGTACTTGGGAAGCGTTCAAAGATTGGGATAAGGAGCGGAAGCCAGGAGAAAAACTGAAGGCTGAGATACTAGTGCTGCCAGGGCGAATAATAAAGTATATGCACTCACTCATCCCACCTAAAAAGGTAGACTGGGATAAGTTGACGGCCTGCAGACAGAAAAAGGATGAGGCAGTTTCAGATTTTTTTACCCGTTTTGAGGAAACGTTCATGGATTTTAGCGGGCAGGATATATCTCAAGATGGCGGGTTGCGACTTTTTGTTAACAGATTCGTAACCAATCTGTTGCCAGAAATATCAACCCGATTGCAAGCGTCAGAGAGTACATGGACGACATCCACTCCCTCTGGGATTTTGAGTATGGCCCAGTATTACGAGCATAGGAAAATGAAAATAAGGACAGGCAAGAAAAGAAGGCGAAGGATTTGAAGACAAAGATGTTATTGCAGCAAGTGGCGAAGGGACGGGGACGTGGAGCCCCGCCCATGGTGGCTGGTCGAGGAGGAGGTAGTTACGGAAGGGGAGAGAAAAGAGAGCGTTTGGGCCAGAACCAGTGTGCCAACTGCAAACAGGAGGGGCACTGGTGGAAAGACTGTCCACTGCTCCGGTCCACTGCCGGACAGGGCAGGGGACGGGGACAGGGAGACGCGAATAAGGATAGTAGGCAGTCTGAAGAAGGCAGGAGACCGGGTGGGAATTACTTTGACGGGGGAAGAGACAGGCAACACTTTCAAAAGGAGGGTGACGACTACAGAGATCGGCAGTACTATAACGAGGCATACGCTATGGATGACGTGACAGGATTTTCTTATAACTAGGACAGCGTAGGGCAGAGCGAGGGACCTGTTTCTGTGGATGTTGATCAACGTGGGCCTTATGTAACGGCAGACTTGTCGGGATTCCCTCAGAAATTTTTTGTGGATACAGGTGCTACGAAAAGTTCTGTGGCACATTCCCAGGTCCCAGGGGCGGCTCTGTCTGGCAAGACTAATATTTCCATGTGGATTCTCTGGTACCCCAGTGGTTAGCCCCATCTCTAAGCCTCTTGCACTTATGATTGGCCCTTTCACTGTTGACTCTCCTTTTCTTTTAACATCGAATTGTGGTGAGAATTTACTGGGTTTCGATTTGTTGAAAAGATTGAATGCTACAATTTACTGTTCTCCAGACGGTGTGTACCTCACGTTGGGTCCTTCTGTCGCGCGTGCGCAGCAGTGTTTCTCGAAAGATGAGCCCCTCCCGGTTGAGTTGGAGGGTGTTCCTGTGAGTCTGTGGGCCAGCAGCGATACTGATGTGGGGAAAATGGACATTGACCCAGTGTCCATAAAAGTTAAGGTGGGAGCGAAGTTTCCTCGGATACCCCAGTATAAAATATCTAGGGATGGGGAGAGGGCTCTGCTGCAAATAATACAGGACTTGATCCGGTCTGGGGTAGTAGAAGAAACAGATTCTAACAGTTGCAATAGCCCCATCCTTCCGATACTTAAGAGACCCTCAGGTGATGCAGGCGAGGGTACACCTGATGTCTATCGTTTTGTGATTGATTTACGCCACGTTAACAAGGTGGTTGAGCCTCAGTATCCGGTGGTCTCCGATATCACCACTATTTTGACCATGATACCTTCCACAGCTAAGTATTTTTCTGTACTGGACCTTAAGAATGCTTTCTTTAGTATCCCTGTTCATCCAGATAGCCGTTATCTCTTCGGATTCTCATTGGCTGGCCGCAGCTTTAGATTTTGTAGAATTCCCCAAGGTTATACGGAAAGTCCCAGTATTTACAGTCAAGCTCTGAAAGCACAGTTGGATGATTTGGAGCTCCCACAGGGGAATGTCTTGTTGCAATATGTGGATGATATTCTCATTGCCTCAGATACAGAGGATGGATGCCGTGAGTCTACTGTTAAATTGTTGCATCATTTGGCCTGTAAGGGACACACGGTGTCTCTTCCTAAATTCCAATACTGTCGACAGGAGGTCACCTACCTCGGTCATCTCCTATCGAATGAGGGGAGAAGGCTGACGCCGGAGCGCATCAAGGCGATAACTAACATGGCTGTACCTAACACGCAGCGAGAGGTGCGCGCATTTTTGGGCATAACATCGTACTGTCGCCAGTGGATACCTAATTATGCTTTACTAACAAAACCCCTTCTGTATCTGACTACTAAAGAAGTGCGCGAACCCCTACCTTGGACTCCAGCATGTCAGGAAGCGTTTGAGTCATTAAAAACTGCTTTATGTTCTGCACCCGTCCTGGGGACCCCCGATTACCGGAAGCCCTTTGTACTCTACGTGCACGAGGCGGAAGGTTGCGTGCTGTCTGTCCTAACTCAGAGTTTTGGTGGGAAACAGAGACCTTGTGCTTACTTCTCTGCTATGCTTGACAACGTGGCAAGAGCATTGCCGAGCTGTCTAAGGGCTACAGCGGCTGCTGCGGTCTCGATAAGACAATCGGCAGGGCTCGTACTGGGCTCACCCCTCACAGTAATGGTACCACATGCCGTGGACATTTTGCTGAACAGGACACAGACGCAGCATTTAACTAGTGCTCGTCTAACGGGTTATGAGATGACATTATTTGCACCACATGTAACGATAAAAAGATGTGCCACCCAGCCACGCTATTACCCCTCCCTTCAGATGAGAAAGACGATGAGGTCCATGATTGCTTGTTTCGGACAGAGGAGGAAACAAAAGGAAGAGTAGATTTGACAGATAAGCCCCTCGATGATCCTGATGGGGAGCTGTATGTTGATGGGTCCTGTTTTAAATTAGCAGATGGTACCACAACGGCAGCATACGCAGTTACGACTTTAAAAACAGTGGTGGAGACTTCTAGAGTCCCGTACAATTCAGCTTAAGCTGCAGAGATAAAAGGAGGGTCTGACAGGATGTGGAACCATCTTCGAGCCCCTGGGCAAGTACTTGGATCACTTTTTACAACCCTTTGTACAGACCTGGTATTCGTACACCAAAGACACGACCCATTTTTTGCAGAGACTAGCCGCAGTTCAATATAAAGAAGGTCTGATTATGTGTACTCTGGACGTAAGAGCATTCTACACCTCTATTCCCCACATTGGTGGAATTGAAGCGGTTGAATGGGCTCTCCTCAAACAAAACGAACTGAGAGCTGATAAAGTATTCCTGTTGGAACTTTTACATTTCTGCCTTCATCACGGGTACTTTAAATATGGGAACAAGTTCTTTTTACAGAATAAAGGAACTTCCATGGGATTTTCCGGAGCACCCGCGTATGCGAACACCTATATGGCAAGATTTGAGGAAGAATTTTTACTTGTAGACCCAGAATGGACGGATAACATAACTCTGTTTTGTCGCTACATCAACGACATCTTTTTGATATGGCACAACAGTAAGGAAATGCTTGAACAGAAAATACTTCAACTTAACACACTGGATGAGAATTTGCAATTCACTAAGACTATAGAAAACATGAATATTCCTTTTTTAGATGTTTTAGTAACAATAGAAAATATGGAAATTCACACTGAGGTATACCACAAAGTGACAGACAAAAACACAGATTTGATGTACAACAGCTTTCACCCCAAAAACCTAATTGAAAATTTGCCGTATTCACAGATGTTAAGAGCCAAGAGAATCTGCACGGACATAGAGTCATTACAGCACAATCTGGAAATAATCACAGACAAATATCTGGATAAAAAATATCCTGAAGCTCTCTTGGAGAACACTAAACGCAAGGTAGAAGAAAAGACCAGGGAATCATTATTAACATCAACAACCAAACCTGAGAAGAGTCGCCAAGTCTTTGTATCAAAATACTCTACCAGTTCCAGAGAAATTAAAAAGAGCATTAACCAGCGTTGGGTGATACTTAGTAATGAAAGTGACTTTCAAGGACAATTTAAAGAGAGACCTATTTATGCCTACAAAAGGTCCAAAAATATCAAAGAAATGCTAAAATCGTCAACAAGGAACCCCCAAGAGACCTATTGCGGCACAAGGAAGTGTCAAAATTGCGTACAGTGCAACAATGTAATAGTGAGTGACACTGTTAAGCATCCCCACACAGGGGAAACCATAAAAACGAGGCACAATGCAGACTGCAACTCTATGAATCTGATATATGCCATAAAATGCCCCTGCGGGCTCTTGTACATAGGCAAAACTGAACGGAAAATAAAAACACGTATATCAGAACACAAGAGTACCATACGCAATAACAATCCAAACAGCAGTTTAGCTGTACATTGGACCAACAACAGGCACACTATAGCACAGCTTAAGTTCCAGGTGCTTGAGGTAGTTAAACCCACCCCTGGTAAGGATTTGACTAGATTACTACTTCAAAGGGAAGTGTTTTGGATCAGGAGGTTAGATTCTCAAGATCCGAAAGGGATCAATGACCGAGTTGATTTAGGATGTTACCTTTAGTAATTGCCCTACTGTCGCCTGCGTGCGACCTGAGTTCTATGTGTCAAGAGGACATGTGTGAATGTAATTATAAAGACATGTTATTCGTTTTAATAAGTATTCTGATGTTTGCAGACTTTATAGAAAGCTAAAAAAAAGGGTTTACACCTTCTTCTTTTTCTTTCATCCTTTCTTTACTTCTGTCCATCTATACACAATACCTTCCTAGCAAGCTATGTCCACTTAATAATGGCGGCCCAATCCAAGTAAAGAACCCTGTAGCACTTGCCACAGTCCGTTTTCTAGTATCAGTGCACATAGCATAGTACGCGCATGCGGGTTTCATCAACAAGAAGTTAGTACGAACTCCGGCGTCTTGAAGCGGAGCTACGCGGAGTTTATGATTAGCGTAAGGTAAGCCTTACCCCTGTATATGTTAGGGTCTACATTCCCAAACCGAGCCATTATTGAACTTTGTCCTCTGCATTTTTGTAGAAAGCGGATCGAGCCGATCAAGAGTCCCTAGAAGCGATACGGCAGCCCCACCTCGTCAGTTTGAGACTAACACGCAACACCAAGGTGCGTGTATTTTGTATTACAACCGTAGAACCTCTTGAACCTTTTTAAACACGACAACTTAGTGGTACTCCTTGTATATTTCAGAAGCAGCTCAGTCACATGATCGTATCCAGTGATTTGTGTTGATCTTTTGACAGACATAGAGTTAAGGTTGGTAGCATGAGTTGACGGGTTATTTATTTGGTTAGTGGTATTAGTCGAACAAACTCCTCTTTGGGATTCGAGGGCTTAGTAAATTCTATGGCGCAGGTTCTTTTTTCGTCATTCACATCAATCTCTATGTTTTGGATCATCTATCTCTTTTCATACTTAACCCTCTTTTATTCTTCTACTCTAGTCATTTCACCTAGAAGAGTAGCATGTATATACATTTCTGTACACATAGCGATTTTGTTAAAGACTCTCTGACTGCATACTCTACATTGTTTGAAGGACGATAACAAGTAGTATGAATTGTTTTGATTTCTTTTAGACACAGCCCCTGAGGAAGGGCCAAGGGGCCCGAAATGCATAGGGCGTCGAAAGCAAGCATGAAAATGTTAATGTCATAACTGTGAATGTAAAAATGTAATCTAATGAAATTTATAATTGGTTATAAAGTGACTTACATTCCAATAATGAACTAAGTAAACAACAATGAAAAACAATGAACGGATGTCTTTAATCATGTAAATGTTTTGTTATTTAATATTTGAAAAGAATTTTGTTGAATAGTTGAGTATTAGCACTCCAGCTGGAAGTGCAACAGTGCGCACTAGGTCAAGTGGTTTCGCATGGTTTTTGCAGTCACCAGAGCGCCACTACCTTTGTCCGCACCGGGCCAGAAGCAGGGCCCCCCTCAGCTCGATCGTAGGCAATCCGCGAGCTCACCGTCCCCTGGTCCGCCAGCACAACGACAGTGTCCCCAGCAAGCCGAGCGCCGCTCTCCGCTCCTAGCTCCAAAGCGGCTCCACTCCCAGGTCGGGATCCGCTGCTCCGGCGCACCAGTCAGCCGGCCACAAAGTAGAGCCACACCTCTCAGCGGCAGCTCCGCCGGGTCCGCTGTAGTCGATGTCCCCCTCTGGATCACTCCACACCGCCGCCTGGGGGCGAGGACGCCATAGCCCCTTCTCGCCGGGGTCCGCCGTTCGCGGCCTCTGTCCAGTTGCCACTTCAGGTACGCGGGCAATAGCGCTGGGTGCCCGCGTCTACCCCTGCCAGAGGGCCGTCTCCCGGGCCGCACCAACCTCCGCTCATCCGCGGGGGACCGGGTCTCCGGTCGGCGCCGCAGTAATCGAGGCCGGGGATCCGAAGGCAGCAGCAGGCCCACGGCAAGATGGCCGACCGCCGCAGACCGGGCTCCTTTTTCGCCATCGGTTTCAAGGCAGCTGCGGGCCCCTCCTTATGCCCAGCCTCCGCCGAGGCGCCCCGCGCCTCACAGGAACCACGCCGGGTCGGCGGCGCTGCCGGGGAAGGTCTCGGACAGGATAAATACCGAGATCGGCCCGGAGCCCGGGGCTCAGGCGACCATGCTCGGCGGAGTCCAAGCCACGCCCCCCCTAGGGCAGTGTATACTTTAATAGTAGTTGGATGCAGTATATGAAAATAAAAAAACTGAAATTCACAGGAAAAGCCAAAGCTTATGGTTAGCTTTAGTTATGACACATTAATATATGTTTGAAAGGACCTCAGACCTTTACTTAACAAAACACAGTTATAGTGCAGTTATGGTTATAAATTTTAATTGAAAAGCCACTGAAAATGTATGGTTAGGCCCACAATTCCTAACTTGCACAACAGTCATGCAAACCATAACTCGCACACCAAATTCAGTGCTTATATTCTAGCAATATTTATAGTAATAAATAACAACATGTAAAAGCATGAGGTAGTTAAACAAAAATGTGTACTCAAAGCAACAATTATTACTACATGCATTAGGCCTCATTTATGAAAAGTGCTGCAACACTGTGGGAAGACAGCAATGCAACATTTTTCATAGCCCATCCTTCCAACACCATAGATGTGCGGTACTTACTGTACGGCGCTCCATGTCAGAAGAATTTATAGATTAGTCAGTATTCCTGATGTATCTGTAGACGCACAATTGACTGCTTGCAACCATTGTAGGAAACACACGTGACCTGTGATTACTTTATTCTGACAACTATCTTAAGGTATCCTCTCATGGCGCCAGGAGTGTTTCGTTGAACTCCAGATGGCTTGAGCATTTGGATCCTCTTTGGTGGTGCAATACTACCTACATGTTCTTAGTGGTGATACACCTGGATAATAAATACAATATTTTTCTTGGGCAACAGGTGGCAATCTCTTGTTTTAGGTGACACCGAGAAGTGAGGAGGACTGGAGGAACTTCGTGGCCACTTACGGTTATCTTCTGGCAGGTGCACTTGCTAGATGTGATACCACCAATGCCAAGCAGCCGGTGACAGGTGGGATGACGGTCGCACTGTGAAGCGTGGGGCCTAGACGCAGATTGCACTTGCTAGCAGCTTATGGTTGGTCCTCCCGTGGAGCTGTCTCCAGTGACTTCTCTGCACCCTGGTGGCTTGGTTGTGTTGATGAACACCTTCTCCAGTACTGGCACAAGTCCTCTGTCCTATCATTCTTCTCGTTTTCCCTTTTGTGCACCTGTGGTGGTTGTTTGCCCTGTGGCATCATGCCACTCTCTTCTCTTCCTTCGCGATGTGGCGCCCTTCCACACTTTTCACCTCCATTGCAATGTGGTCTCCTGCCATGCACTTCCTTGCTTCCGACCATGTTCTTCACTCGGATGTGGCATCCTGCCACATGTTTCATGTTTGCACCACATGGACCTCTCGCAGGTCATGTCCAGTTCTTAGGACTGTGCCCTTTATTTGCTGCGGACCTGTGGCAGGTCTGTCCTGTCAGTAGGACATGCTTCTTGTCCTTGTGGACCTTTTGCAGGCCCCATCCCCTCCTCAGGGATTTTCGCAGTGCTCCTCTGCTAGGATGTAAGGTTACCTCTTCGCTCGAGGGCCTCAAGACTGTGCTGTTATGGTGCCTGCTCCTGCCTCCGTTCAGGCATGCTTGGCAGGGTTGGTCACTTTGTGTGACATGCTTCTTCTTGCTTGTAGTGCAATATGGCATCTGGACATGTGTTGCATGTTGTTGGAGCGCATGCAGGTGTGGCAGCTTGCAACATGGAGCAGTGACTCTGTCTTGAGGCAGTGTGAGGGAGGACACTCTATGCTGTCTTTGGCCCACTTGGCCCACTTTGGCTTCACTGGTGCAGTGGTGATGTAGAGACTCTCCGTGCTGCCTTCAGCATTGATTCTTCTTTGTGGAGAGGTCTCTCTCTTGGGTGCCTGCCCGTGCTGTCAGGTTCGCTGGTGTGGCCCTATGCGCACCTGTGACATTGTGCGCTCTGCACGTCACGTGGGCGCCCTCTTCTGGCATTTTGCCTGTGCGTCTTCTAACTCACGGTAGTCTCCGTTCATCAAAGGGGACATGCGGTGCACTCTTCTGGCTAGTAGTGGCATCAGACAGCCACTGGGGGGTAGCATGCACAGTGCACATTCTTCTTCCACCTTTTGTGGGGTTTGCTTGGTTGCTTTCGTTTCCATGACCTTCGCTGGACCCTGCTTGGCCTCTTGACGCTTCTCTTGGCTGGGGTAGCGTTGTGCTTCTTGGGTTTCTGTTGGGGGTACACAGTTCCTCTCTGCTGGCAGTTTTTTCTCTTTGTCTAATGCCCTTGAGCCTTGGCTGACAGACTGTGTCTCGAGCTGCTCTCCTCCTCTTCTCCTTGGGTGTTGCCTTTCCTTAGACTTTGCTGCTATGACTTTCTGCTGCATTTAGTGGCACTGCTTCGGCTGGGGGCAGCTTTGGACTTTGTAGAGCTCTCTCAGGGGTTTTACAGTCTCTCCCACTTGTCTTAAAAGCATGGCAGCATGGCAGTTCAAGGAGGGATATTGCCGACTGTTCTTACCTTTATTTTGTCCAGCGCAGCAGAGGCTCTCATTCTGTATACACTTTTCATATGAGGCTTGCTTTCTACAGGGCAGGGTCTTTAACACTTGCTGTGCTTGATTTGGCTGTCATGAAGAATATTGCTAGTAGGGGGGATGCTTCAGTCACCATTCTAATCAGGTTCACAACTGCTGTTCTGAGGAGGTGATTATTATATATGGGGTAACCCAAAGAAAGTCCTAGGACCTGGGTATTGAGTGTTACAGATAGGGTGGTCCTAGACGTCAGCTTCCACACACAATGTCTGATATTATTTAAAAAAACACTTTCTCAATTCTTATTTACCATGCGAAATCAATCCTGCAATGAAGAATTTTGGAAACAAAAAAGGGGAAAAACACAATAGCCCAAAAAACAAACAGATGTCCAGTATACACACAAAAGATTTGTTCAATCGTTTTAAAAGTAGAGGAGAGAAGACTCTACTGTTTATTCTCAATAAAATTCCTCCTCATGGTACAATACATAAATATGCAGTTATTGTAAAACAAACGGGGTTACCAAGAAAGGGGTAAAGTGCATAGAGTGAGAAGTTCAGTGCTCGTGTGAAGGAGAGAAAGGACCAAGAGGTCAGGGAATGATGAATCACACAATTGTCTTTGAGTCCAAGGCTAAGGTGGTCCTTGGTTTGGTTAAAAAAAGAGAGAGCCTGCCCTCAATAGTTTTTGCAAAGAAAATGTCAATCTTTTTATCTTTGCGGCGGTCAATTCGCTCGGAGCTTCGTATCTTCAGAGGGGGTGAGTGGGCAGGGGCATAGGAGATGCAGGCTCAATGTGGGGGAGATTGTCGACGTTTCGACCCAAGGATACGAAGGGCAGTTTATATCCTCATAGACGGGTCTTCATCAGGACGGGAGAGTGAAGGGAAGGAGCTAAGTTACATTATACTCATGTAACCCCAGCAGTGTGGACGGACACCCTTTAATGGTGTGCCATTATGCGAAAAGATCAATTCGGTTTATGAAAGCCGTCCAAACGTGCTCTCGAGTACCTCGCTGTGTAGGGCGATGGATGATAATTGGTTAGTCGGTCGAACAGTATACACGCTGTGTCTCCTCAGTAGCACTGCGCGGCCTATCAATGGGGCTCTGTCTGTTGGCTACTGAGGAGACACAGCGTGTATACTGTTCGATCGACTAACCAATTATCATCCATCGCCCTACACAGCGAGGTACTCGAGAGCACGTTTGGACGCCTTTCATAAACCAAATTGATCTTTTCGCATAATGGCACACCATTAAAGGGTGTCCGTCCACACTGCTGGGGTTACATGAGTATAATGTAACTTAGCTCCTTCCCTTCACTCTCCCGTCCTGATGAAGACCCGTCTATGAGGATATAAACTGCCCTTCGTATCCTTGGGTCGAAACGTCGACAATCTCCCCCACATTGAGCCTGCATCTCCTATGCCCCTGCCCACTCACCCCCTCTGAAGATACGAAGCTCCGAGCGAATTGACCGCCGCAAAGATAAAAAGATTGACATTTTCTTTGCAAAAACTATTGAGGGCAGGCTCTCTCTTTTTTGAACCAAACCAAGGACCACCTTAGCCTTGGACTCAAAGACAATTGTGTGATTCATCATTCCCTGACCTCTTGGTCCTTTCTCTCCTTCACACGAGCACTGAACTTCTCACTCTATGCACTTTACCCCTTTCTTGGTAACCCCGTTTGTTTTACAATAACTGCATATTTATGTATTGTACCATGAGGAGGAATTTTATTGAGAATAAACAGTAGAGTCTTCTCTCCTCTACTTTTAAAACGATTGAACAAATCTTTTGTGTGTATACTGGACATCTGTTTGTTTTTTGGGCTATTGTGTTTTTCCCCTTTTTTGTTTCCAAAATTCTTCATTGCAGGATTGATTTCGCATGGTAAATAAGAATTGAGAAAGTGTTTTTTGAAATAATATCAGACATTGTGTGTGGAAGCTGACGTTCTGAGGAGGTGGGCCTTTTCATTGTAGTGCTCCCTTTTCACGGACGCAGTAACCACATAAGGCCACTAGGTGGCACTGCAGTGCAATTTTGTCGCAGCCACAGCATTCTTGGCTGAAGCTGGGAATCACGCTGGAGTGAGAGGGAGTGGAGAATGATGCAGGTGCGGGGCTGTTTGCTCCAGTCTTCCCAGGATGCTCTTCATGATCAGGGCTGCATCACAGAATATTCCCCGGTAAGTGGTGCTGCTACTTTGGAGGCCATGCAGTCTGTCTCATACTACAGGTCGTTTCTCTCTGTACCGCAGGCCCGATTCTAGGGTTCTAGCTCTGGGAGGGCCATGAACATCGATGGGTGGGCCACAAACATGAACAGGGAATGGACAGTGGTACAAAGTACTGCAGAGATCTGATATTTCAGGTACTTACATTGTCAACTTTTGACATTTTGAACACCATAAGTATCAACCAACGAGGGACCTAATTTGTTTTCCCTGCTTTGCTTCTGGCTTTATGGAAGGGAAGTGATGAGGCATTCAGACTGGCAGAAGCCTGCTCCAAGCCATGTGCAGCAGCAGAAACGTTCCTGTTGCCACACATCTCTTTGCAGCTTTTCCTGTTTTTTTGTTGTTGTTTTTTTTTAAATGTCCACTTTGCAGTTTGCAAAGCATTGAAGTTTAAAAGTGTGGTGCAGTAAGCCCTCTGACAACTTTGCACACCCTGCCTAATAAAATAATTCAGACTTTACAATTATTTAACCTCCCTTTCTATGTACATGGTCAATAAAAATACAGTTAAAAACTGAGTTATGGTTTTGCCAAATGTGCAAAACTAATTAAACTCACCATTTATGCTAACCAACACACACATAAATCACGCTTCCCGTCATGCTCAAAACCTTTTCTTACCTGGGCCTGGGTCTTTCTCCTATCTCTTTTGAGGCCATCCAAGTTTTTTCTGAGATATTGCTTTTTTGCCATACTAGCCTCCGGCTGTTATCCCTGTAGAGGTAATACTCCCAGCATTCACATCTCCCCCTTAATGGAAGAAGCAACAACATGCTTGAAGTGCTAGTATTGAGTTGTCTGCTTGTTATGTCGTGTGTATTTGATTGGCAATGTGTAAATGGTAATTAACATCTACCAAGTAATAAAAGAAGCTTCATTCAGAAAACAAACATGCCCAAAATAGACAACTCTACAGTGTACACTATAGAGCTCTGCTTAACCACTCATCTAATAAAAAAGACCATCAGGAGTTAAGGGTACAACAGGTGTACACTTTGAAGCTTAAAACATCTACCTTCAAGGCACCGAAATACATCAGGTAAGGTGCTTTTGAAAGAAATCATAGTGTTATGATGCAAAATGGTTGCAAATTGAGCATTCAACCTCATCTGTGAGAGTGAGTGTGAGTGTTCAGGATATATGTGCTGTTCATTTGTGCATGCAGCGGCTACCATTCCTGCTGACAACACACTTGTCCCGAAACCTTAGTGTAGCCTATGTCCTGGCTTGAATCAGGAACAAAACTTGGCATAGGCATCCAAAAACAACTGCCCCACCTTTGCAGATCGCAACATTTCATGAAACATAGCTTGGATAGTATCAGGGAGTTAATCTGGGGAGACATGTGTGGAAAATTTAACATTTCAAATGTTCTAGGACCGTTAGCATTCTCCACTTGCTGGAAACTTCGGAGCATATTATCAAGGCAGGCGTTAAGAAATGATCGCCAGTTTAGCGGCAGAAAACTGCAGCTAAAGTAGCGATAATGGGCTTGATAATATGTCCTTGAGAATTCCAATAGAAGTCCATGTTCTGGTGTGAACATGGGCTTCTATTGGAATTCTCCAGGGCATATTATCAAGCCCATCATCGCCGCTTTAGCGGCAGTTTTCTGCCGCTAAACCAGCGATAATTGTAATGCCGTCTTTGATAATATGCCCCACAATTTTTTCTCTGCAGCTCTTTCACACATCTTCCAATGAATCAGTCCCTGAATCAGTTGCACACTCATAAATCTTCTAAGCCCTTACTCACCCTCCGAGTCTCTGAATCCTCTCTCTGCAATCAGGTCTTAAAACCCCTGGTCATTCCTATGATCCTTGCTTGACCCTGACCAACGTGACCCCAGAAGCTCATGTGGATCCTCTTGCCAGTAGGCTTCTGTTCACACTTAAGAATCCATAGGTGCTACTCATCCTAAGGCCTTCAGACTCTAGCTCACCATCAGTTGGTCTCTTAACTACGCTCTTATTAAAGGACCCTGGAGCTCATTTCCACTCTCTGGTCCCAAGACTCCTGCTCAGATCCCTAAGTTTCCATATCAGTCTCAGGTGCCTTTGGATTCCAGCTCATCATCTCGTTACCTGATTTCCCTGTTTGCTGTCAGACCCTGGAGCTCTTGTTTACTCTTACTTGGAAGCTCCAAGGCATCCTCCTTTTGCCATGAGAATCTGCATAACTTATATGTCCATATACCTTCCTTGATGTTTTGCTCACCCTAAGGGCAAGAGGTGTATTGTCACGACCAAACAGTTGAAGCTCCTGCTCTCTCTCAATCCTCGTAGTGGGAATTGGGGGTGAACATTTGCTTCAAAAGCATAGCGGAGTTTAGGTCCCTGAGCCCTGAGCTCAACCTCGGGGTCCTGAGGTTTATGCTTACTCCAAGTTGCCCGAAACCAGGCTCACTCCAAGGTCTTCAAGGTTTCTGCTTGTCCCAATGGCTCTGGGCCACCAGGGGGTGCTAAGGTTCTTGCTCAGTGTCATTTACTTGTGACTCATGGCCACGGTCAAGTGCCCAGAGCTTCCTACTCACGGACATTAATCATTGGCGATCCGGTCCACCTTAGACCCGTGGAGCACATGACATCCTCAGGTTGCTGAATCTTTTTCTCAATGTCACATACCAGAGGATCTTGTTTACCTTCAGATCACTGAATTTCCTGGTCACTTTAAGGCATGGGTACTCACAAACTTTCTCTCGTGGCTAAATTTACACAGTGTGGCCAAGGGCCGCACCGGTGGGGGCGGGGTCAGAAGGGGAGGGGGCAGGGTTAAAGCAAAATAAAAACTGTGACCATGAGGTTGAACACAGGTTCCTGCAGCAGACGCCTTCGTCCACTGAGCCACCAGACATCCACACATCTCTCTCTCTCTTTCTCTCTGTCTCCCTCCCTCTCTATCTTGCTCTCTCTCTCCCTCCCTCTCTCTCTTTCTCTCTCTCTCCCTCTCTTTCTCTCCCTCTGTCTCCCTCTCTCTCACTCCTCTCTCTCTCTCTCTCTCCCTCCCCTCTCTCTCTGTCTCCCTCCCTCTCTTTCTGTATCCCTCCCTCC
The DNA here is from genome assembly GCF_964261635.1 of Lissotriton helveticus. Taxonomy (NCBI): domain Eukaryota; kingdom Metazoa; phylum Chordata; class Amphibia; order Caudata; family Salamandridae; genus Lissotriton; species Lissotriton helveticus. The sequence continues at coordinate 1,846,548,457 of NC_136061.1, read as the reverse complement.
TTCGCTCTCTCTCTGTCTCCCTCCCTCCCTCTCTCTCTCTATGTCTCCCTCCCTCTGTCTCCTCCCTCTGTCTCCGTCTGTCTCCCTCTGTCTGTTGCCCTCCCTCTGTCTCCATCCCTCTCTCTGTCTCCCGTCCTCTGTCTCCCTCCCTGTCTGTCTCCCTCCCTCTCTGTCTCTCTCCCTCTCTGTCTCCCTCTCTCTGTCTCCCTCTCTCTGTCTCCCTCCCTCTGTTTCCCTCCCTCTGTATCCCTCCCTCTGTCTCCCACTCTCTCTGTCTCCTACTCCCTCTGTCTACCACTCCCTCTGTCTCCCACTCCCTCTGTTTCCCACTTTCTGTCTCCCACTCGCTGTCTCTCACTCTCTATCTCCCACTCTCTGTCTCCCTCCCTCTGTCTCCCTCCCTCTGTCTCCCTCTCTCTCTGTCTCCCTCCGTTTCCCTCCCTACATCTCCCTTCCTCTGTCTCCCTCCCTCTGTCTCCTTCTCCCTCCTTCCTTCACCCTCCCTCTCCCTCCCTCCCTCTGCCTCCCTCTCTCTGTCTCCCACTCTCTGTCTCCCTCCCTCTCCCTCCCTCTCATTGTCTCCCTCCCTCTGTCTCCCTCCCTCCGTCTCCCTCCCTCTGTGTCCCTCCCTCTGTATCTCCCTCCCTCTCTGTCTCCCTCTCTCTTTCTCCCTCCCTCTGCCTCCCTCTCTCTGTCTTCCTCCCTCTGTCTTCCTCTCTTTGTCTCCCTCTCTCTGTCTCCCTCTCTCTCTATCTCCCTCTCTCCCTCTGTCTCCCTCCCTCGTCTCCCTCCCTCCGTCTCCCTCCCTCTCTGTCTCCCTCCCTCTCTGTCTCCCTCCCTCTCTCTGACCCCCTCTCTCTGTCTCTCACTCTCTCTGTCTCCCTCTCTCTGTCTCCCTTCCTCTCCCCCTGTCACCCTCTGTCTCCCTCCCTCTGTCACCCTCTGTCTCCTTCCCTCTCCCTCCCTCTATCTCCCTCCCTCTCTCTGTCTCCCTTCCTCTCCCTCCCTTTATCTCCCTCCCTCTCTCTGTCTCCCTTCCTCTTCCTTCCTCTGTCACCCTCTTTCTTCTCTCCCTCGCCCTGACTGCCTTCCTCTGTCTCCCTCTCTCTGTCTCCCTCCTTCTGTCAACCTCTGTCTCCCTCTCCCTCTGTCTCCCTCCCGCTCCCTCCCTCCCTCTCCCTCTGTCTCCCTCCCTCTCCCTCTGTCTCCCTCCCTCTCCCTCCATCTGTCACCTCACCCCATGCGTGCCTCAGCCTGGGCTGAGACAGCTTACCCGGCGCACACACACAACCGCACCCCAATACTTTACAGGTCTTCAAAAGACCATTTACATGTCACTAAAGATTTGTTGTATTTCACCTCTTAGTGCCCCTGCATCTCCACTCTGACAATCACTGGAACCGTCCGGCCCCCATAGAGCAGTCTCTCTCAGATTCGGGCTGCTGCAACCGGCAGTGTTTGCTGACACTCTTTAAAAAAAATGTAAAACACAGGTACGGTATCTGCAAGGCCTGTGGGCCGCCAAGGAAGGCTTGCCAGGCCTCTGGCGGCCCGTTGGCCATACTATGAGTACCCATGCTCCAAGGTCTCCTGATATCTCTGCCCACCCTTCATAAGTAAGAAAACTCACTGCTAAACTTCAGGCTTCAGTGGCTGTACAAATCCAAGTCTTTCATGGGTCCTTTTGGTTGCCACACAGAGGTCTCTATGTGTGTGTGATGTCTTAGGTGGTATAACACAGCTTGGTACTTGGGGACTTCTATACTGTGGGAAGAGGCATGATCTGAATCTGCTTGATATGCTGGAGGACTTCACCTCAACTGCATGCTTTCTTTTCATTTTCCATATGTTATCTGTGCCCTTGCTGCCTCTTTCATTCCCCTATGCGTATCAACAGCCTTTTACTCCTCCTGCTAGCGTTTATCACTCTCTCCCCTTTCTTTACTCTTATTTTACCTGTAATCTCATGTTCTCACCAACCACCTTTGAGGTTCGGAACTCTTTCTTCTAACCTTTAGGTGTGAAGATATTTATCGGTTCTGGGTCTTGAGGGTTCTGGTCTGTCTGAGGTAGGAGCGACCCTTTGTGGTAGCCACAGTGCTGCTAACAAGTCAACGTTAGGGCAGACAGTGCCTTACCAAAGGAGTCTCCGAGACAAAAAAAAAACCTGAAAGGAAAAACCTCTGATGGAAGCGGTGACTCCAGAAACCAGGCGACAGGACACGAAAAGGAGAATAGTCAGCAAGGGGACGACAGACCTGGGAAGAAGAGGAGAATTGCAGAAGAAGGAACCCACAGGAGCGAAATACCGAACTGGAGAAAAGCAAATAGATATCAACAGGAGAAAAGAGACACCAACAGGAGCGAAGAGTGTTGAAACGCAAGAACAATTAGAATTCCAGCCCCTTACATACACAAGGACAGCAAGGAAGTGACGCAACAGGAAAAGGAGAACCACCATCTTGGTTTAGGAAAAAAAGGAAAAAGGTTAGAAAACCTCCATCTTGGAATGGTGAAGGAAACACCGTACTCAAGGCACTCTGCGAACCAGACAGAGGAATTTTGGAAAGAAGGAACACGAAAAAATAGCCCCTAACCATGACTGCAGGCAACTGATATTCAGGTCACTCTAAGATTCAAGTAAGTCTACAGCTCCTGGCATTCCCTCTTTTCCTCTCTCCCTCTCTCTCACTCTCCCCGTTGTTACCCTGATTTTCCCATTTTAATTGCCCCTTCACTATTTCCCTCCCTTTCTCTTAGTCTATATATGACCCCTCTTTCTCACTCGTCTCTCACATACACTCTATACTTCATTCTATTTCTACCTCCAATGTCCTTATTCCCCACTCTCTCAATTCCTATTGCCTCTTTGAGATTTACGTCAGTTCTTTTTCCTGTCTTGAAAATTCTCCTGTTCTTCAGTTATGTCTTCTCATGCCAGTCACCCTCATTTGCCTCTAGCCCTTGAATTTGTTTGTGTCCTACACCTAATGTTATATTTCATTGTGTCAAAATTACTGAATTGCTGCTGTCAGTAACTAACTGCTTTATCAAACCTTGTCATTTGCAGAAGACCTTCTCTGTGGACATTAAATAGATCCCTGTCTTTGTGAGTGCTTTCAGTTCTGCATGATTCTAACGGTTAGGAAAGTGAAAGACTTTGTTCAACCTTTAGTAGACATTAGACCAACAGAAAGTTTATTGTTGAGTGGTAAAGGAAAACCCACCTATTTCTGGAGAAGTTGTTAGATACCATGGGGACTACACATGAGGCATTTCTTTTACCAAACTCTCCTCTTCTTGAAGTAATATTGCCATATTAGCCCTTTCTTGGATTCTACTCCTGATTGGGCACTTCCTCAAGGTATCGCCAACCTCTAAATCAAGCTGTAGGCTGCTGAAATTCAGGACTAAGACGAGTGTGTGAGGCCTTGATTCATCCTTTCCTTATTAATACTGACCAGGAAACTTCTAATAATCCTCTTCTGCATCCATTCTTCGCTTTGTCATTCACTATTCTTTCTCTCCCTTTGCCATCGCCCTTTTCCACTTTCCTTTCCTACCCTATCTTTACCAATCTTTTGCTCTAACCTTCTCTCTAATAGTCTGTGCTCACTTAATTTTTTATATGTCTGTTTTCCTCTCTCATTTCCCACTCTCTCATTGTGCCTATCTATAATTATGTCCCTCCCCTCTTGCCTCTTTTCCTCTCTTCTGTTGTCAATCATTTCTCCCTCTTTCCTTTCCCCCTCTGCTTTTGTCTCTTCTCCCCCTCCGTCTCTTATTTCCTTTTGGCTCTGCCTCTCTCTTCATCTCTCCTCTGCTCTTACGTCTCCCTTGGTCCCAACATGGAGGGTGAATTACATTTTTCACGGCAACATTGTCAAAATCGAATTTTCATTTTTTCCATTTTTAATCACAAGGGGGCAGATTTACAAACCCCATGCCCGGCCGAAGCATCACGTTGTGTGACGCACCGGTGGCGCAGCCTGCTAAGTGATATTTACAAGCACTGGTAAAGTCACCCTGCGTGACTTAACCTGTGCTTGTAAATATCGCACCTGTTCACGCAGCACTTTGTATGTTAGGGGCGGAACATGGGTGTTGCTGTGGGTGTTCCCACGCAACACCCATGTCCAATGATGCATTTCCAGATTTACGAGAAATCGTAAACCTGGAAATGCGTCAGTTTGCTGCGCCACCATAGGGGTGGCGTAGCCAAGTGAAACGAGGAGAAATGTTTTCATTTCCCCTTGTTTTTTCCTCTTTCAATGCATGCTGCATTCTACAGCACGCATTGAAAGAGGAAAATGCCTCCAGTGATTTCTTTTGTGCAGGAAGGGGCCCCTTCCTTCACAAAAGCAATCTCCCCATGGCGCAGGCATTCTTGCACCATGGTGCAAGGCAGCCTGCGCCAGGGCTTGGGAGAGCACAGGAATGCGACATATCATTGTAAATATGTTGCATTCCTGTGCTCTGAAAGTGCCGCAGCGTAGCGCAGCCAAAGGGCTTGCTGTGCCGTGCTGCGGCACTTTCTTGTAGATCTGCCCCATTGTTCTTTAAATTTAGTTATTTCAGTCCTCAGTGTTTTTTCCTGAGTTTTTTCACTCTTAGCTGTATACAGCACTCTCCCCATTGCATAAACTGATGACAATTCATTAGAATGAAACTTCCAATTTCAATTCGGTCTGTCACTTCACAGTTTTTAAACTAACAATATTGGCACTAGCCCCTCTTCCCAAATGCCCCCCCATCCCCCTCCCTCCCCCCCCCGCGCCCAGTAGGTTTCTATCCGATCGTTGTGGCCTGCTGTGAGGGACTAAAGCTCATGTCCCCTGCCTAAGACTTGCTAATTGTGCTGCTCGAAAGCATTAGCAGCTCCCCAAGGTCCCATCATTGCCTGAGGCCTGGGATGGGAGGAGATGCACCATGATGTGTCTCCTCTGCTGGCCCATTGTTGAGAGAGCACAAGTTTGAAAAAAATGTATAAGTACGCCATATTTACAAGCACGTAGTTAGTTTAAACATGTTTTGCACACGAGTGTTTTATATTCAGTAGTGAAATGTATAGAATGTTAAGTAGAGTAACTATAATTATAACGGTGTGAGATTAAGGTAGAAATGTTGGAATATATGTGAAAACCTCATGTTCTCATGTTAAAAGAATCATGTCCGAATTAAATGTAACTTTGAAAATCCAGTATTATGTGTAGGCCTTAGGGCAATTCACAGCAACCCTGAACGTGCTGCTAAATTAATGTGAGATAAGGTTGACATGGTTCTTCCAAATGTACTATTGAACTTAGGGTTAAAAGTATATGCTTTATAGATGTGTTATTTTAGAAACGTATGCTAGTTAAGAATGTTTGCTGTTTAAATCAAGTTAACGTTTTAAGAGTGCAGGGACCTGCTGCATGTAAATCAAGTAGGCCAGAGCCGATAATGTCATGTAGTTTAAATTGTCATGTGCTCGTTAGGGAAGAGGTCGAGAGGTGTCCAGCACAGAGCTTTGAGAGTGTTTTATGACTAAAGATATGGTGGAGTCTGGAATTTGAGGCCCACTGCAGGATGAGCTGTATGCAGGTGCGAGGGTCCTAATCAGCTCGAATGAAAGGGACTTTGTTCAGTGGCGCCTTGCGCAGGCCTGTAGGAGTTTCCAGGAATTTCAGGGGGTATCAGCGCACTGAAGAAGAAGCCTGGGAACCAAGGTCAACTATAACGAGGGTCTTCAAGAGTACCATCATGGAGTTTACCGCGCAAAGATGTACCACGTGAGGGGCGTCCCAAGGGGCGTTCCTATCAGAAATGTGGTTTGGTATTAGGGAAAGAGACCCGGGAGGAGAGCAGAGCAGATGATTTTGGGAGCCTAAGGAAGCGGGTGGGTAGGCAGATAGGCTGATCAGGAGAGACCCATTATCATAGAAGAGACAAAGAGAAGTGCGTGATCTTCTTAGGAAGTCACCACGGCTGACACCTAGAGGGTTAAGATCTTGCTAAGTAGGGATGTCATTTAAAATAGTGTAGGGACAGACTAACCTAAATTTTCTTTTCTGTAATGACTTTGAGATTGCAACTTATATCTATTTTGACAACCCTTATGGTCTTTGAGCTTGTACTTATTATTTTGTTCTTCAGACTTAGATTATTCAAGAAGTTCATGTTTATAGTGATACCAATTTACCTTTTGAATCTCATTTTGAGAAGTTTGTATCTTCAGTTATCTTTGACTTTATATTAAAACTTTAAAACTTAAATTTGGTCAGTGGTCATTTAGAGTGGTGTAAGTTCTTAAATTGATTGACTTATTGCGAGATTACCTTTTACTCAAAGACAGGTACCAACGATTCAGTCGACATAGTTTGGGATTTGGTAAGATAATTAGTAACCAGTAATCCCGCGTTAGCAGTTGGTAGCAGAGGATGGTTATCTTCTTGAGGAAGGTAATCTAGAGAGGTTAGTTTACCCCAAGGCCCGAAACGCCGAGAGACGAGCAGCGGAAGAATCGTGTGCCGAAAGGTGCAGACGGTGCGAGAAAAGCAGCAGTATCGGAGAGTGAGTATAAAAAGGGTCATGCGTGAACAGATTGCGGTGTTTTGTGTTGTATTTGTATTGTAATGTCTTGCGGAGTTGAATGCCTGTAGTGTGAATGAGAGAAGGTTGTGAGCGCGCGCAACCTGGTAAGCTGGTAACCTGGTAAACGGGTGAACTGGTGAAATCTTAAGTTCAGGCCAGAGCTTAAGTGGTTTTGGGTGTATCGAACATCCAGGGTAGTTGTCGACCATAGTACGGAGGTCACGAGGTACCATTGACCGCCGTGGATCCAAGATAGGGGGAGTGTAAGAGTGAATGTATGAGTAACGGACGCTGGTCGAAAGTTACTGCGTGTGAGTAACCTATCGGAGAAGGCGATTGTCTGGAAGTAAACGGAAAGACATCTTGCCAAGTTAAGGTGACAACTACAGAAAGACTGTGGGCGTACAGTCAAGAAAGGTGATCGCTTGGACGGAAGTAATCATTTTTCAGAGTATGAATGGGATGCGTGCATGACCGAGGAGACGAGCTGAGAAAGGAGGGGAACTGCTGCGAAGGGGGACGGGTGACGTCGGCTAGAGCCGCGCTGTGATTGAGCGGTTGGTGTGACGTTAGCTAGAGCCGCGCTCTGGTTGGGCGGCTAGCGTGACGTCGGAGGAAAGTCGCGTACGGATAGGCCAGTTAGTGAGAACGGCGCTGAGATTGGTGGAGTGTCATCAGGAAGTAAACAAACGCGGAGAAAAGAGAAATCATGAAGTGTTTTAAGTGTTTGAAAGGGATTTTTAAACGTAAACGAAGTGAACATTATTACGGGGAAGAGGCTCCCCCAGAGGGTACGCCAGCTCATTATATGGCAACGAATGTTGGGCTGCATACCATATTATGGATTGGGGCTTGGAATAAGCTTACGGAAGGGAATGAGGAAATGCAGTTCCCGAGGTACGGGACGTTTAAATTAGAGGTGTTACATCGGCTAAAAGCAACCATGTCCTCATTGAAACCCTCGCCCAGACCAACACAGTTTGAGGCTCTTAATGCATGGATTAAGGCTGCACACGACCGAAATTTGAACAGGCGTCAACAAAGACTGACGCGATCGGTAAGGGCAGTGCGAGATTCCAAATGGGATGAGGAGGAAAAGCGTTGGAGGGTACAGACTATTGAGGTGGAGAAAATGTATCCGATGAGGGAGGTGTCAGGAGGAGGAAACCTCATGGAAGAAGACGAGGAAAGCGAGTCGGAGGACAATCTGATAAACAGATTGTTAATGGATAGACCACCTCCGAGAGTGGGGTTAATAGAAGATAGAGGGCTCGCAAGGGAAGATGGAAATGACATAGAGGGATATACACCACTCCCTATATCGGAATGGACACCTATCAAAGGCGGAGAAACATCTCCAAACAACACTGTACAGAGTGTAGTGGGAAGGTTTGTGGTGCAGAAAACGCCAACCACAGAAAGGGTTGAGTCTGTGGGATTGCCAGACGCTCTTCAAGTGCCTGTTACCATAGGACCCATAGTTTCGATCTATAACTCTGAGAGAGATAGAGGGGAACAACAAAGGCAATTGGATAGGGAAAGGATTGAGATGGAAAGGAGGAATAATGTGACAAATGCATGGAAACAATTGCCAGGTTCGGTAACATGGAACACCCCATTAGACACAACTGTCGGTCCCAATTCAGAACAGGGAGGTCCGAGAGGACCAATGGATCTAAGGGGACCACGGCCAAGACCCTATTCAGAATTAAGAGCTGATTTGAGGGAATGGGACGGGTCCATAGTATCCCCGAGTAACAGGACAAGGACGGAACCAGAGTGGGATACCAGGGGCAATGGGACAGTATCTCATTGTGGGGCCAGCGAGAGTAGTCAGGGCCGGGAAGGCCAAAGTCAGGAGAATAGAGGGGAGGCCTGTCCTACAAATCAGAGAGAACAGTCGGAACAAAACACTAGGATTGTAAAATGTGAGGAAATGTCCCGTCTCTGGGAGAAAGGGGGAGATGAAATGGTACGGGCTTTTCAGAATAGGTTTAGGTGCCTTCATCATACACTCGGGGAAGATGTCCAACATTGGAGGAAGGAGAATAGTGACAGGTCCCGCCATGCTTCGAGTAACCAAGAATCACAGGGAAACAGTGAAGAGAGGGGGAGCAATGGGATGCCTTACTATGCACCTGGAGAAAACAGGCAGATCGGGGAAGGCGGAAAAATGAGAAACAAGGAAGTATTTCATCATCCACCCCGAGAAGATGGAAAGGCATGGGACCTAGAGAGATGGGAACAGGGGAGGACTCCCTTTAACTCACCAGTGCCTAGGCGCAGGGCTAGGAGCTGGGACGGGAGGGAGGCAGAAGGTACTTCTGGACCAGAGGTGCTGAAAGCTGCGATAAAGGTTAAAAGGCTTGATGTCTCCAGCCTAAAATCCGATCTTGACGAGATTATAGAAGGAACGGTGCCTTTAGAAAGGATAGAATTGTATGAACAGGATGAGTTATTGTTCATGGCAAAGGATATTACTAGGAAAGCTAGAGCGTTTCATGAAAAACTGACTGATTTGGCAGATAGGTATGCCGTGGATTTATCTAGGACAAGGGCATTACAGAGTAACCACAGGTTACAATACTCAGATCAAGATCTAGATGAGAAAAGGACTACTGGATTGAAAACTCACATAAGGGAGTTGATAGCTGGGATACGAGTGTGGAGGGAACTGGATAAATGGGAAGAAAGGTGGTCGAAAAAGGGCACGGTTAGGCGAAGTACAAATGTGATGACCCCTGAGGGAAGGGTAATGCAGATGGAGGCATTCCCTTTGCGAGAAATATCAAATGGAAATTATGTACATGTGCCCTGGAGTAGAGGAGACTTAGCCGCATTCACCAACTCATTTCCGAAGTTGCGGGACAATCCAGTAGAGTGGTATAAGCAGGTAGAGAGGTTTGTTAAAATTTCGAAGGTATTGTGGATTGATTTGAACACGTTGTTTGACATCGTGGTCCCATCTGATCTGTGGACCCCTTGTAAGACTAGTGTCGAATGGCCAAATGCTGAACCATTGAGGGATGCTCGGACTAATGGACCGTCTGAGATTGTCATGCGAAAGTATGAAAGGGTAATAGCATGGCTGAAAGATAAGGTACCACCACAGGACATAGATTGGGTAAAAATAGACCGAACAAGGCAGGAACCCAAGGAGACAGTTCACGAGTTTTATGAAAGATTATTGAAAACATTCAAGCAATACAGTGGACTAGATGTAATGGATCCCAAAGATATAGGGCAGTTTGTGTCAAAGTTTGTCTTGGGGTTGAGACCTGATATTTGTTTGATGATACAGCAACATTTAATCTGTTGGCAGAACAAACCACTAGATGAGATTTTACGATATGCGAGGTACTGCAGTGACGAGATAGATTCTAAAGCCAAGAATCTAAAGGAGAAATTGATGGTGGTGCAAATGCAGTCCGCTGGGAAGGGTGGCCAGCAGAAGCAGGGGATGGGACGAAAACCAAATGGTCAGAGCAAAGATAATGAAGAAGGGCAGAGACCTAGGATAGACTTTGCCACTTTAAAGAAAACGACAAAGTGTCATCAGTGTCACCAGGTGGGGCATTGGCGACGCGAGTGTCCCTTTAACCCTGAAAATGGAGAGCTAGAAGTAGAAGAGCAGGTCCAAGAAGACCCAGTGCAAAAGGTGACAGTTCCGAGCAGTAAGGTGGCCAAAGGGGGGACTTCGGCTCCACGGGCCCAATTCCCACAGCCACCGAAGATAGCAGCTGGAGGAAAGGTCTTTAAACAAATGCCTCTGTTTATCGAGGAAGAAAAATGTTATTACATTGATCCATTGACAGGACAACGGGTGAGCAGTGAAGAGGACTGTACCCTCGGGGCAGTTCTAGAAGTGGATCAGAGAGGGCCATTTGTTGAGGCAGAAGTGGCAGGGTGTCCCACTACGTTCTTAGTGGACACTGGGGCTACTCGTTCGACTCTGAGATCAGCGGTAGTTCCAGACTTGCCAATGTCAGGGGAAACAATTCAAGTGGTAGGAGTCGCAAATAAAAGAATGACTAGTCCCTTGACAGAACCAGTGTCTGTGAAAATTGGAAACCACATGAACGAACATCAGTTTGTGGTTTGTGACTCGAGTCCGGTATGTCTGTTAGGAAGGGATTTGTTGTGCAAATTGAACTGCACCATATACTGCACCCCGCAAGGAGTGGAGGTACAGACTACCGACGAAGATGCTACTTTTAAGGTGGCCAATTCCAAATCTTGTGTAGAACTATATCCTACTCTGACAATAGAAGATCTTCCCCAAGACCTACGAGATGCAGTGGCGTCAGAGGTATGGGATTTCACAGGAGAAGAAATAGGATTGATTAAGGGGGTAGAACCGGTAAAAATATTGGTAAAACCAAATGTTGAGTTTCCAAGAACGCCTCAATACAAATTGTCCCAGGAAACGATTGCGGGAATAAAACCTGTGATCGAGTCAATGATACAGCAGGGAATACTGAAAGAAATCGTGGGTAGTCCTTGTAACTCCCCGATTATGGGTTTGCAGAAACCTAGTGGGAAATTCAGGATAGTACAGGATTTACGAAAGATTAACAACATAGTCGTTTCATGTTGTCCCGTGGTACCGAATCCATCAGTGATATTGTTTCAAATACCATGTCAAGCAGAATGGTTCACAGTGATAGATCTTTGTCAGGCTTTCTTTTCAATCCCATTGGATGAAGAGAGCAGGTATCTTTTTGCTTTTAAAATGGAAGATCGCGTTTTAACATGGTGTCGAATCCCACAAGGATTCACAGATAGCCCATCCATCTTTAATCAGTTGCTGAAGAAGAATCTTGAGAATCTAGTACTGCCACAGAACTCGGTTCTGGTACAGTACATAGATGACCTACTTGTTGCGTCAGAAACAGAGGAAGCTTGTAAAGCAGATTCAATTGCCTTACTGAATCATTTAGCTGAAAATGGACATAAGGTATCTCCGAGCAAGTTGCAGTATTGTTTGACAGAAGTACAGTATCTAGGGCATAGGTTAGAAAAAGGGAAACGTAAGGTGTCCCCAGAGAGGGTTGAGGCGATAATGAAAATGAATGCGCCTACAACACAGAGAGAAGTTAGAATGTTCCTAGGAATGGTGGGTTACTGCCGACAGTGGATAGTTAACTTCTCACTGAAAGCAAAGCCCTTACAGAAACTGACGCACAAGGAGGTGAGTGATCCGGTACCATGGGATGAAGAATGTCTGGTGGCGTTTTTACAGCTGAGAGACGATTTATGTCGTGCTCCGGCTCTGGGAATGCCCGATTACGAAAAGTCATTTTCACTCTATTGCTGTGAGAGAGAGGGATGTGCTTTGTCAGTCTTGGCACAGACCCACGGTAATGCCCGTAGACCAGTTGCATACTTTTCGGCTACATTAGATCCAGTAGCCGCAGCGTTGCCCGGATGTCTCAAATCCGTTGCTGCAACGGGTGTCAGCATTGAAAGGAGCGAGAGTATTGTGATGGGACATCCAGTAGTGGTGTATGTACCACATTCAGTTGAATTGTTAATGACCAGGACGAAGACGCAGCATCTGACCAATAGCAGGCTCACGCGTTACGAGCAAGTTATACTTGCCGCAGAAAACGTGACTCTCAGGAGATGCTCTGTCTTGAATCCTGCTACTTTGATGCCATTACCTACGGTAATAGAAGGCGAAGGATGTGAAGACCACGATTGCCTTGATGTGACTGAACTATGCACGAAACCCAGACCAGATATTGTGGATGAGCCATTGTCAGACCCCGATGAAATTTACTTTGTTGATGGCTCATGTTTAAGAGACGATACTGGTCGGTTGAGAGCAGCTTATGCTGTTTGTACCATTACTGGAGTTGTGGAAGCCGCTTGCCTGGAAGGAGTACATTCCGCACAGGTAGCAGAGATTATTGCCCTAACTCGTGCCTGCATAGCAGGAAATGGAAAGAGAGTCACCATCTACACGGACAGCCAATATGGTTTCGGTGTGGTTCATGATTTCGGGCAGTTGTGGTCTCAGAGGGGTTACATGACCTCCTCTGGTTCGCCCATTCGAAATGGAGAATTTGTGCGGCTGTTGTTAGAAGCATTGCAAGGTCCAGTTGATATCGCAATAGTGAAGTGTGTAGCTCATACTAAGAATACAGATTTTGTGTCACAAGGTAATAGATATGCTGATGAAGTCGCACGCTATTGTGCGGAACAAAGTTATTCTTTCTCAAAGGTGGAAATAGAAGGTGCAGAAGAAAAGACTGAATTAAGTATGATGTTAGAAACTGTAGACACTTGGGAGGATTTAAGAATAATGCAGGAGAACGCACCTGAAACAGAGAAAAAGGCATGGGAAATAGCAGGTTGTGTGCGAAGTGAAATGGATTTTTGGGTTTCAGCAGATGGGAGAGCTGTGTTACCTGAAGAATTAGCTAATCCCATGGCGAGAGAAATACATGGTCCAGTACATCTAGGAAGGGATGCTATGATGAGAGTTTTTAGGCAGACTTGGTATTGCCCGAAATTCAGAATAGCAGCAGAATCAGTATGTAAGCGATGTGTTACTTGCCAACAGCTGAACGTAGGCAAACGAACACCAGTCACACTGAGTCACATTGGGAGGTCGGGGGGGCCTTTCAATAGAATGCAACTAGATTTCATCGAAATGCCAAGAGTCAATCGCCTTCGGTATGTGTTGGTGATTGTATGCGTATTTTCCAGATGGGTTGAAGCGTACCCTACACGTAGGTGCGATACACTCACAGTGGCTAAATTGTTGCTCAGGGAGTTGATACCGCGCTTCGGGGTGCCTGCCTCTTTGGAATCTGACAGAGGAAAACATTTTAACAGCGAAATAGTGAAGATGTTGTGCTCCACACTGAATATCGATCAAAAGCTGCATTGTAGTTATCGACCAGAAGCTTCAGGAATTGTGGAACAAGTGAATGGCACTTTGAAGAATAGATTGGCTAAAGTAGTGGCATCCACATCCTTGAGTTGGCCAGATGCTCTTCCTTTAGTGCTCATGAGCATGCGCAGCACACCTGATAGGAGGACAGGTCTCTCTCCCCACGAGATCCTGATGGGGAGGGCCATGAGACTTCCTACAGTTCCAACTACTGCTCTATTGAATATTACAGATGATCTGATCTTGGATTATTGTAAAGGACTGTCTGACGCCATCCATTCTGTGTCCCTTCAGGTGCATGCAGTTGAAGTTCCAGCAGCGAGGAACCTGTGTCATGACCTGAACCCAGGGGACTGGGTCTTAGTTAAAAAACACGTCCGGAAGAACTGCCTAGATGTTCGCTGGCGTGGGCCCTTTCAGGTAATCCTGATAACGAACACCGCGGTGAAGTGCGGGGGGCTGCCAAATTGGATCCATGCTTCCCATACTCGAAGAGTTCCAGCACCTCTAGAAGGAACAGCTCCCATCCCAGACGAAAGCCCTGAAGTGGAAGAAGAGTCGCAAGAAGGGATTGAGGCAGCTGAGGGGGTGTCAGAAGAAGTTGGGAACGCAACGGATTCAGAAGAAGAGCGAAGGCAGGACGGCAGTGAGACGGAAGACGCAACTGAAGGAGAGAGCAGAAGTGAATACGACTCAGACTCAGATCCGTATCAGAGCGACCAAGAACCAAGTGAGAGGACAAGAAATAGGAGAATAAGGCTTGGAGCTGCCACTTGGCCAGCAAGGAGAAGAAGGCTAAGTTTGAGGTCGGCCCAAGAAGAAACGCTTGCTCCTATATCCGAAGACTCAGATCCAGAAGAAGATATCCAGGATCAAGCCGAGGAGGGTCTTAGAAGATCAAGAAGGGTGCGAGTGCCTAGCAGAAGATACTCTACTCCCGACTGGACCTACCTTGTTGCAGATGTCTGGGAGACACAGAACAGGGAGGATCAGGGAAGTGGAACTGATCAGAACTGACCCGATCATCACAGTGCAAATAAGGTTTCTACTACCAGGAGCGGAGACCGAAAGGTTGCTGACACTCAACATCGTTCATCCTGCTCTCCTGAGTGGAATAAGAAAATTGATTTTAGAGACAGTTGAGTTTCCAGTTTGCTGTTCACGATATCCAATATTGGAGGGAACTCTTCTTCGTTTGGAAATGCTTGAGCGAGTAGTAGAAATGCTAGGAGCGCTTATTGTTGTGGATTAATACCATATTGTGAATGTCTTCAAAGGGGCGCAGAACTGGAAAGGTGAAGAAAGTGATCTTGATTAGAACGGACCCCTTTGTAATTGTGGATGTAGAACTGATAGTACCAGGAGTGGAAATTGAAAAAACGCTAACTCTCAATTTTGTCCGTCCACTTGTCTTGAGCGAAATAAGGAGAATAATCCTAGAAAAAGTTGACTTTCCATGTTGTGGGACGAACTGCCCAGAACCTGAGGGAATGATACTTCGGATGGACATTTATGAAGACGTAGTGTCACTCCTTGAGTCATACATAACTTCAGACGAAAATAAGACTGTTGAAAAGAAATTGTAAAAACTTGTTGCAAGATAACCTAGCGCCGAGTGGAAGAAGAAAAGTGATAGGGGTTTCATTTTAGTGGATGGAGAAGGGCTAGGGTTGTCTATTTTCTACTGGACTTTGAACTGTTTTACGGAAACAAATTGTCAAGCTTCCAAGTGTTCAAAGAAAGACATTGCAAGAGAGAAAGACTTTGTTTGAAAAGAAGAGGAAGTGAATGCTGGAAGAAAGTCAAAAACTACACTGTTTGAGAACATGGAGGCTGGCAACCCGAACCGCAGGGCAAAATGTATAGCTGTTACACTTTTAGGAGTAGTGGTTTCTCTTATAATTTTAGTGGTAACTGTTTCATTCCTAGCGGGACACGAAGGGGATGAAACCGCAGTTAAGGAGGATAAGGGAGTATCAACACCGAAAACTACCATTATTAAAGAGAAGGGAAACATCAATGAGAAAGACAAAGCATTGTTAGATGCAGAAATAAAAAGGCTTCACACCGACGAGTCACAGGGAAATTACAAGTCAAATGCTTATGCTAAATTGCTTTATGAATATGTTGATGCCATGGAAGTAAAGGATTGTTACGTTTGTATGCAATTACCAGCTTCAGTGGAGGAGGGTATCAGATACCATCATCTTCCGTTGACATATGGAATAACGTGCAGTTTATTGTTGAGCATGTTTTATGGACGAGAAGGATTCGAGTATTATTTCTCGAATTTCGACTCGACATTGCCAGAGGTTCCGAATTTCAAGCATTTGAACAAATGGGACTACTACAAAAGCGAAGACAGACTACACAAATGGTTTATTCCATGGAAAACGTTAGATACTTCACATGCTCGAAGGAACAATCTGACTTGTCAAATATCAGAAGTTGAGAAAAAGTTTATAGCACAGGTAGATACTAGATATAGGAGGCAGAAGATTTTGAAAGCATCAGGACAATGGGAAACAGATTGGACCAAGGAGGAAAGGGCACATCAAAGAAAGGGTAGTATTGGTCCAATTGCTTTGGATAAGGAGAAAAGGGGGAAACTGTGTATTCACAGGAGTCACTCCTATTATGAGAACTTTTATGTAGGTCAAGTCAATTGTGAACATGCCTTTCAATTGGAGTATTACTCTAAGAACTTTTTGAAAGGGATGCAAGCAATACCAAATGTATATTTTGTATGTGGAAGAAATGCCTATGTGAAGTTACCAGATAATTGGTATGGATCATGCTATCTGGCTGTTGTCTTTCCTAAAATATATCATGTTGAGAATTTAGACACGCCTAAGAAGGAAATATCAACTAGATGGAAACGAGGGCTGGGTGCAGCAGAGGTAGTTGGAGATGTACTAGGTGCTGCATTCCCTTTCTTAGGATTGATAATGAATGACATTAAGATCAGGAGGTTAGCTACAGTCGTAGATAGGCTATCTGCCAGTACTGCAAGATCCTTGATGCTGATAGAAGGGGAGATGCAATCGATTAGGGCGATGGTTCTTCAGAACCGACTTGCTTTAGACGTTCTGTTAGCAAAAGAGGGAGGAGTCTGTAAGGCTTTGAAGGTCCAGGAATGCTGTACTTACATTCCAGACAATTCAAAACCTCTAGAGAAGTATATACAAAACATCACTGCCATACACTACGAAATTGAGGACCTGGCAAAGGTAAATGTGTGGGAAAAAGTAGGCCATGGAATGGGTAAAGTTGGAAGTTGGTTTGCCAACTTAGGAAAGGGTATCGTTTGGTACATACTGAAACCCATCATCATAATAGTGATTTGTGTAATCACTTTGTGGGGATTGGTGCGTTTGTATCAATGTTATAAAGCAAATAGGTTGCAGAGAACTATGAGGAAACAGGAGGAAGAGTTGACAGCAATGCAGGATTCTCAATACAAGAGTCTGAAAGCATTGGAGAGTATGAAAAGAGGTGGCACAACCATGACTTCACTTTGAAGGGTTCTACATTTTTAGTGTCTTGGTGATGATGACCCCTGAAGGTCATCAAAGGGGGGACTGAGAGAGCACAAGTTTGAAAAAAATGTATAAGTACGCCATATTTACAAGCACGTAGTTAGTTTAAACATGTTTTGCACACGAGTGTTTTATATTCAGTAGTGAAATGTATAGAATGTTAAGTAGAGTAACTATAATTATAACGGTGTGAGATTAAGGTAGAAATGTTGGAATATATGTGAAAACCTCATGTTCTCATGTTAAAAGAATCATGTCCGAATTAAATGTAACTTTGAAAATCCAGTATTATGTGTAGGCCTTAGGGCAATTCACAGCAACCCTGAACGTGCTGCTAAATTAATGTGAGATAAGGTTGACATGGTTCTTCCAAATGTACTATTGAACTTAGGGTTAAAAGTATATGCTTTATAGATGTGTTATTTTAGAAACGTATGCTAGTTAAGAATGTTTGCTGTTTAAATCAAGTTAACGTTTTAAGAGTGCAGGGACCTGCTGCATGTAAATCAAGTAGGCCAGAGCCGATAATGTCATGTAGTTTAAATTGTCATGTGCTCGTTAGGGAAGAGGTCGAGAGGTGTCCAGCACAGAGCTTTGAGAGTGTTTTATGACTAAAGATATGGTGGAGTCTGGAATTTGAGGCCCACTGCAGGATGAGCTGTATGCAGGTGCGAGGGTCCTAATCAGCTCGAATGAAAGGGACTTTGTTCAGTGGCGCCTTGCGCAGGCCTGTAGGAGTTTCCAGGAATTTCAGGGGGTATCAGCGCACTGAAGAAGAAGCCTGGGAACCAAGGTCAACTATAACGAGGGTCTTCAAGAGTACCATCATGGAGTTTACCGCGCAAAGATGTACCACGTGAGGGGCGTCCCAAGGGGCGTTCCTATCAGAAATGTGATTTGGTATTAGGGAAAGAGACCCGGGAGGAGAGCAGAGCAGATGATTTTGGGAGCCTAAGGAAGCGGATGGGTAGGCAGATAGGCTGATCAGGAGAGACCCATTATCATAGAAGAGACAAAGAGAAGTGCGTGATCTTCTTAGGAAGTCACCACGGCTGACACCTAGAGGGTTAAGATCTTGCTAAGTAGGGATGTCATTTAAAATAGTGTAGGGACAGACTAACCTAAATTTTATTTTCTGTAATGACTTTGAGATTGCAACTTATATCTATTTTGACAACCCTTATGGTCTTTGAGCTTGTACTTATTATTTTGTTCTTCAGACTTAGATTATTCAAGAAGTTCATGTTTATAGTGATACCAATTTACCTTTTGAATCTCATTTTGAGAAGTTTGTATCTTCAGTTATCTTTGACTTTATATTAAAACTTTAAAACTTAAATTTGGTCAGTGGTCATTTAGAGTGGTGTAAGTTCTTAAATTGATTGACTTATTGCGAGATTACCTTTTACTCAAAGACAGGTACCAACGATTCAGTCGACATAGTTTGGGATTTGGTAAGATAATTAGTAACCAGTAATCCCGCGTTAGCATTGTCATTCTGCCCATGACAATGGACTGGTCTGACTCTGTGGCTTGTTGAGAGTCACACTCAAGCTGTAGCAGTCTTTCAGGTGTTGCCCCAGACGGAAAGTCGGCCCAGGGATGTGGGCCTGCTTTTACACTTCGGAATGGCCTTGGGTGGGCCAGGACCTTCCTTGGGTGGACCTGGCCCACCCTCTAGAACCGGACCAGCTTTACCGGCCACGTTAAATTCACCACCACCAGGCAGACACGGGTTTCTCCAGCCCGTTTCTCGACTTTAGTTAGATTTGACAGGGCCGCCGGCTCACTTCTTCTACCTGACGACAGGCCGCGCAGAGTTGGGAATGCCGGTGCAGTGTATCCAAGTGGCCGCTGGAGGTGCTGCTGCCACCATTCCTCGCATTCACGGCAGCTGATTTTATGGCCTTGCAGTGGCTGAGAATCGAAATAAGGGCTGCTTAGATTTTGCACACTTTGGTTTCGCGCCACTATGAAGTCGTGGGGGCACTGTTGTACCTTACCGATGCTGGGTGGCCCGTTGTATCAATTACATTTCAGGGTGTGGTGTGCAGTGGGCTTCGCCAGGTGGTGCTCAGGTTATCATCTTCGCCCGGTCACCGAGGCTGGCAGCATGAAAGGACGAGGGCCCCCTCATGAGAAGGTAGAGACGCGTAGTGCCCTTGTGTACCAAAGGGGGCCACGGTTCCTCTGCTCAGTCCTATCTTTTCTGGAGCAACTACGGGTGACGCCAGGCTGCTACTGCCAGCACAGTGTTGTCCGCTATGCAGGTACCAGCGAGGTTTGCACCACGTGGTTATTACAGCAGGGCTGTTTCACCCTCAGGTTCGCCCGGTCGGGGCTTTCGCTTTCAAGTACCGCAGGAGGTGGGTGTATCCTTCTCACCCGCGCGGGAGTGACAGACACAGGTGCTGGGTGTTCAGCACACGGGGGTATGCACTGGCAGTACAGCTCGGCATCAATCCCCTTGTATGACTTCTCTGAACCTGCCCTTTTTATTAGCAGGGTCACTTGACCGGTGATGCCTGTGATGGGTTGGTGTCCAGTGTGGGTGCAGCACAAGGGAGAACACTAAAACGTGCCCAGCAGGACACTACAGTCGCACGCAGCACCATGAAAAACAAATGATGCTAACTGAGGTCTTATTGAGGGTGCTACAGCAACTGAGCTAGGCAGCTATTATGATATCTCCAGCTTTCATAGGGTTGCTTGTTCTTTCCTTCTGTTTGCGGCACACTGATCCTTTTCACTCCAAAGAAACGGGCTGCAAGTGTATGACCAGGGATAGTAAAGGGCTAGCCGGTGGCAGCAGCTGCTACCCATGGCTGCCCCAAATGACATCCATGACATCGGCCATCTTCCAATACGTTCCCTTTTAGGAAAACCATTCTATGAATGTCGCTATTTGTGCGCACTCTCTGTTATTGGCAAAAATGCTATAGACAATGGGGCATATTTACGAGTTCTGGCGCATCTCTGCATATCAGCAGAGATGCGCCAGAACACGTCACGCAAAACTACCCTTGCGTCACGGCAGATGCGCCGCATTTACAACGCGGTGCGCCGTGGCTCAAGGGTAGGCAAATGCGTGACGCATCTCGTGACGTAAGGGCGGCGCATCGCTGGAGTCGCGTCGCAAGCGCGACGCAACTCCAGCAGTGCTCAGGGCCACCCAATACTTAACATGCTTGCTTCAAGCAGGCGTAAGGAATTGACGTAGCAGCATCGCGGAAGTGCCTGCGTGAAATCTTGTAGATTTCACGCAGGCACTTTTGCGAGGCGCACAGGCGCCGGAACGCCCACCCTGCGTGGGAACGCCCCCATTGTGGCACTGGGCTTTATAACGTGACGCATCTCCCTAGATGCGTCACATTGTAAATGCCTCGCAGGGATGCGCCACGTTTACGCCTCTGTTGCGTCAAGCAAGGCGGCGTAAACGTGGCGCAAGGGGCTTGTAAATCTGCCCCAATAGGTCTACCCTGGTGCTTAATGCGAGGTATTAGTTTTAAATATCCTATTTTTTGTTCCTTAACGTCCTCAGGCTCTCTGAGTTGAGTGAGTGACAGACTAGTACAAAAGACAAGCAGCTCCTAAGGAGAAGCAACTCCTAGTTAGAACCTAAACAGAGGGGCAGATTTATGATAACTGGCGCATCCCCAGGGATGTGCCAGTTATTTTGCGCCGCTGCTCCGCCACCCATGGTGCGCCGCAACCATGGGGCAAAAGCGGCACAGATGCGTCATGCATCTGTGCCGTAAAGGTGGCGCATTGCTGGAGTTGCGTCGCAAGCGCGACGCAGCTCCAGCAAGGCTCGGGGGTGCCCCATCTTCACAATGCTGCGTCAAGACCTACGCCTGCTTCAAACAGGCGCAGGGTTTTGACGCAGCATTGGCCTGAAAGTGACTGAGTGAAATCTTATAGATTTCACTCAGCCACTTTTGCGAGGCGCACCTGCCCCAGGACGCCCACCCTGCGCCGGAACGCCCACAAGTGGCGCAGGGCTTTACAACGTGACGCATCTGCCTAGATGCGTCACGTTGTAAATGGGTTGTAGGGATGCGCCACGTTTACGCCGCAGTTGCGTGACGCAAACGTGGCGCATTCCCAACATAAATCTGCCCCAGTATGTAGGGCCAGTAAATCAAAATCTTCTGGTGCCTCTGCCCGCCAAATTTCATCATAGTCAGTAACGCAGGTGCTCCACCTGTACCTGTATAATCTTTCAGGCAAGTTAATCGTAGTCCGTGGTGCCACCTTGTGGTGGTTTCATGAAAACCACTCCCTCCTCCGCTAATGACACGGGAATCGATCAGACAGAACTAACCATTTATTTTGCCCCTAGAGTGACCCAGACGGTAGCGTAGCTAGGATGCCATTACCCCTTGTACAAGTGAGGAAACTGCCCCCTTTGCCTGTAATTATACACAACTGCCACGGTCCAAAGGGCTCCTCAAGTGTCTGGGTTCCGGTTTTACTGCACCAATGGTTAGTTATGCCCTTGTTTTGAGAAACCAACCCTTTTTTCCTGGAAGAATATTGCTATACCATCAGATTTTTTTTGGGAAAAAAAAACCATTTATAAAAAGTTTAGTTACAAGGACGTAAATTGCATTGCGTGCTTTAGGTTAAAGCGCGATAAGCTCGCGTTAGTATAAACACAGTAGCATTGAATACAGAACAACATTCACACAATTTTGGCTCGAATTATCAGGTACATACCGCCTCAGTGATTTATAATATCCTTGCAAAACTTTGAGTTGTGGGCCCATTAGTCCACCAGCGGGTTATTTAACACGCATAGCATAACGCATGGAACGCCAAGATAACCCAACTTTTGTACACAATATCACATTTATTCTCGATACTCTTGTTATAAAGTAAGCAACAGGGGCCCTGAACTTGGGAAACATTGTATGTTTAGAAAAAATAATTGTTATGCTTAGAAAGTGCGGATTTTGGGGTGTATTAAGCAGAGACTTCCTAACCTCTCAGGACTTACCCGTGCCTGGTCCTCCGACAATCTTAGAAAAAAACACAGGAGCATGACCCATAAACCAATTGAGATCGGGGTAAATGTACAACACAAAACAACAATATCTCAACTGGTATCAATAGGGGAGTCAGTTAAATCAGTATGTAAAATACATTACAAGGAAGGAAAGAGGGAGACTCACGACAAGTTTTTCAAATGTGCACCTGGCATCATATATTTAAGAAAAAAGGTTTAGAAACGGTACAGTTGTATCAGAACTGTAAACATGAAATGCATAAGCAGCCCCATTTGGACTTGGTGCACAAATGTGCTTGTGACACATATAAGTGAAAATACAAGTGACAAAGTGAAAACAGCGAAAAGGCACGTATTGACATCAAGTGAAAATATATACAAATGACTGTGTGGTTAGGCACAAAATAATTCACAATGGTTACATAGGGATAGATGGAGCGATTGAGATAGAACCACACGGAGTAATGGCGCCTTCAGTTGCGCTGAGAAGTCGACGGCGTTTCGATCCTATGAACTCAGGATCGTCTTCAGGACGGGTCTGCTATTTAAGAAGTGCTGTGCGTCAGGCTGGTGGTGATAGCTAGAGCGGGGGGGCTGGAAAGGGAAGTGGCGCTACGGGTGGTCACCAGGGGTACGTGGAAATGGAGGCTGAGTACGATATGGTCCTGTGGGTGGGTGGAATCAATCCGAAGTTGTAAGAAGGTGCACAACGTGGCGTGGAGGGTTCTGCGCAAGTCAGTATGGGTGGGTACCAGGGGGAAGCTGCACTGACGAGCAACTGGAAAGTGCGGTCGGGTCACCTTGAATAGGAAGGCGGCATGTCGGGCACCGAGGGCCAGCGGGTCAGGATCCTCTGTGAGTTTGGAGGGGGATGCCGGTTCCTAGTTTCGAGAGATGAGGAGTAAATCCATGAGGTAGGGGGCAGCGCGTCTGTCAGCCATAGACCGCCACGTTTGTGTCCGTAACCAGTTGAGATGTTGCTTTGTGTGGTCCGCCGACAAGGCACCTTCTGTCTCTTCTATGCGCTCTCGCTCTCTCTTGCTTTTCATTTCCATAAGCTTTGTTCTGGCTTTTTGCTATTTCTCTTTTGTTTTGCCTATTCTTGTGCTTGCCTTTTTCCCTACTGTTTTCTGACTGCCTTTAGTATATTTCCAATCCTGCCTTTTGTTGTTATTTGCCTTTTCTGCCTTCCAATAGTGAACTTTACTAGGGACTTTACTAGTAAGGCAAACATAGCAATCATGGACAACCAATTACCATTACACTTTACACGGGGAGCACTTGCACTTTCACACTGATCAGCAGTGGCAAAGTGCCCAAAGAATCTACGTCAGTCAAAAATAGAGGAGGTAGAGGCAAAAAGTGAGGGGTAACCATGCCAAGAAATGCCAGGTCTACCACCTGTATTGACCATGAACTCAGGTTTAAAGCCTGCAAACACTTTTTCAGGGATAGACCCATAGCAAAATATGATCACACAATGCTACTCATCGAGATGTTATGTTTTGCCTTGAGCATAACTTTATTTTATTCAAGAACCAGTGGTAAAAACAACTTACCGGAACTGCTATGGGAAGTTGCTTTGCACTGAGTTATGCCTACATGTTCATGGGATGGTGGGCTCCTAAGTATGTTTGGGCAGAGGAGTATGAAGAATACACACAACATCTAGTCTTCTGGACACGCTAAATAGAAGGTATCTTTCTCATATAGGATGGCCTACAGAGATCGATAGACACTTTCCTTAACAGGATGGCGGACAATAATCTCAATCTGAAGTTCACTTGTAAAACACACAAGAGTATGATGAATTTTTGGATTTAAATGGTGGAGGTGAAGGGGGAGACAATACAGATAAATCTGCACAGGAAAGCCACAGCTGGGAACAAAATACAATATGCTCGGAGCCATCATCCTCTGAAACTCAAATGGAGTATCCTCTTAAGAGCAAAAAGGAATTGTAGTACACCAGAGTCATACCAGGCGGAGGAGGAAAGGATGGTGAAATGATTCAGAATGAGAGGGTACCTAGCTATGGTGATCAGGGCATCTAGATGTAAAGTGACAGGGGTTGACCGGGACAGACTCCTAAAAACAAAACCAAAAAAGGAGAACAAGAAAGAAGTGAGGCTAATCACCATCCTTCAATTGTAAATCCCCAGCAGTAAAAAGAACTGTTAAAAGACATTGGCAGCCATTGAGAAACTGGTCAGTCCTAGTCCCCACATTACCTATCGCTGATGTAGTTCTCTTAGAGATGTGCTGGTACATAGCTATCCAGAGAAAGGGCACTTGGCTACGGGGTCCTGGTTGAGGCCGAGGGAACCCCCAGGGTTCTACAAATGTGGGAGATGTAAAGCTGGCACCCACTGCGCTAACATGAAAAAGGTCTCATTACCATTGGGAAGGAAGATTAAGATAAGGAAATTCATAAACTGCATCAGTGACATTGCCGTTATGTTTTGATATGCTTGTGTGGCTTACGATATGTGTGAAGTACTATCATTCCAGTTAAGAAAAGGATATTGGAACATTACTGTTACTGTTCACAGGATCCAAGGAGAGTTAGGGGGCCACGGGCACCATCCTTAGGACTGGGTCACTTGACAAGACAATGAAATAGGAGGTATGTTTGAGAGCGACTTGAGAGAGGTATCATTTGTCCAAAGCAGTCATTATGAATATTTTAGGCATGTATACCAGGGACAAGGCAATTGCCAGGTAAATGTTTGTGTATGTGACACCTTTTGGTTGTATATAAAACTTTTGGTTGTATGGACAAATTACACATCAAATTTGGGTATGTCAACAGTCCAGGGTTTGTAGAATATCAGATACACACACTGGTAGTGTTATCGGATATAATATACATTATATTGACTCATATGAATTGTAATTTTTGGGGGGAAATTATCCTGATAAATTATGTTTACATTATTATTTTTTACTGCTGATGAAATAAAAGGTCTATTTTTCAAACTAAATAGGAAATACGAGCTTTGGAATACCGATGAATCTTTTTACCATGTTTATACTTTGTTATGTTTGGCTTGCTAAATAAAATAAGGCACTGTTGAACTCTGGAGTTGTGGCTTTGACAAAGACCCAGGAGATAATAACGTGTCAGCCTAAATAAAACTTTGTCGTTGAAGAACATCGAGGAGTGTGGGCATCTTCTTGCACGATAGTTTATGTATTTTTGTTGGATGTATGACATTACAACGCATGCATTTACATCGCATGCCTTCACAACGTAAGTATTACAACGCAGTCCATTACAACGCATAGTGCTTTGGGGTGCTGGATAGTGAATAGTTTAATTCACTATTCCAACTCCAGTCCCCGTGGACACTAGGGAAGGTTATTGGATAGTAAATTAACCTGTTCCCTATCCTAGAGCGCCCCCCAGAGCAATGCGTTGTAATAGTTTGCGTTGTAAAAGTTGCGTTGTAAAGGTAGTGCGTTGTAAAAGTTTCGTTGTAAAGGCTGTTCACCATTTTGGTTATTCATATATGGGTCCTGCACCCATTTTGCCCAGCACTCTCCCCATAAGGTGGAAGCAGTCGGGATAGAGTCAGGAAGCTACACTGGATATATATATATATATATATATATATATATATATATATATATATATATATATGTATATATATATATATATATATATATATATGTATATATATATATATATATATATACATATATATATATATATATATATATATATATGCACACCAAAACCCCTTTCCTCAAAAGAACAAAAGGGGGGTCCGACACATGCTCAGAGTTTTGACAGCAGCTCTTTATTCCCAAAATTAAGGCGCTCGGGTTACAGGGTGATGGAAACGCTTGGCAGACGCGTTTCAGCCTGTCGGCTTTCTTCAGTGCCTCGTTCCATGAAGTGATCGCTGTTACACCTGGAGGCTGGTTTAAAAGCGCGATGTCACACTTTGATTGGCCTTAGCTGTTAGTCCAGCCTCCTCAATCACTCTGGAGCTGCTCCATGCCGGGGTTTCATGCACACGGTGTCGAGTGGAAAATACAGTGAAGCTCCTACTCGAAAAAGCCCAGTGGCTCCCCAGTCCTGCTGGTCACGTTATGCACTTGTCCCCCGCATCACAGTAGAATGTTCATTTCGGGCAAAAAGTCTCTTCTGGCAAACTCCTAATGCAGCACTCGACTGCATCCTCTCTCCCCTTCTGGTTTTCGTCACTCAGGTAGGTTTCCTTGCCAAACGGGGGGGGCGCCGCGCTGTACTCTCATACCATACCAAAGTTTTTAGCAGGGTGGGCGGAGCTCCAGACCGAGAGGGCGTGTCGGATAGACGGTTCCTGCTTCACCGCCTTAACATGCACACCAAAACCCCTTTCCTCAAAAGAACAAAAGGGGGGTCCGACACATGCTCAGAGTTTTGACAGCAGCTCTTTATTCCCAAAATTAAGGCGCTCGGGTTACAGGGTGATGGAAACGCTTGGCAGACGCGTTTCAGCCTGTCGGCTTTCTTCAGTGCCTCGTTCCATGAAGTGATCGGTGTTACACCTGGAGGCTGGTTTAAAAGCGCGATGTCACACTTTGATTGGCCTTAGCTGTTAGTCCAGCCTCCTCAATCACTCTGGCGCTGCTCCATGCCGGGGTTTCATGGACATGGTGTCGAGTGGAAAATACAGTGAAGCTACTACTCGAAAAAGCCCAGTGGCTCCCCAGTCCTGCTGGTCACGTTATGCACTTGTCCCCCGCATCACAGTAGAATGTTTATTTCGGGCAAAGAGTCTCTTCTGGCAAACTCCTAATGCAGCACTCGACTGCATCCTCTCTCCCCTTCTGGTTTTCGTCACTCAGGTGAGTTTCCTTGCCAAACGGGGGGGCGCCGCGCTGTACTCTCATACCATACCAAAGTTTTTAGCAGGGTGCGCGGAGCTCCAGACCGAGAGGGCGTGTCGGATAGACGGTTCCTGCTTCACCGCCTTAACATGCACACCAAAACCCCTTTCCTCAAAAGAACAAAAGGGGGGTCCGACACATGCTCAGAGTTTTAACAGCAGCTCTTTATTCCCAAAATTAAGGCGCTCGGGTTACAGGGTGATGGAAACGCTTGGCAGACGCGTTTCAGCCTGTCGGCTTTCTTCAGTGCCTCGTTCCATGAAGTGATCGCTGTTACACCTGGAGGCTGGTTTAAAAGCGCGATGTCACACTTTGATTGGCCTTAGCTGTTAGTCCAGCCTCCTCAATCACTCTGGCGCTGCTCCATGCCGGGGTTTCATGCACACGGTGTCGAGTGGAAAATACAGTGAAGCTCCTACTCGAAAAAGCCCAGTGGCTCCCCAGTCCTGCTGGTCACGTTATGCACTTGTCCCCCGCATCACAGTAGAATGTTCATTTCGGGCAAAGAGTCTCTTCTGGCAAACTCCTAATGCAGCACTCGACTGCATCCTCTCTCCCCTTCTGGTTTTCGTCACTCAGGTGAGTTTCCTTGCCAAACGGGGGGGGCGCCGTGCTGTACTCTCATACCATACCAAAGTTTTTAGCAGGGTGCGCGGAGCTCCAGACCGAGAGGGCATGTCGGATAGACGGTTCCTGCTTCACCGCCTTAACATGCACACCAAAACCCCTTTCCTCAAAAGAACAAAAGGGGGGTCCGACACATGCTCAGAGTTTTGACAGCAGCTCTTTATTCCCAAAATTAAGGCGCTCGGGTTACAGGGTGATGGAAACGCTTGGCAGACGCGTTTCAGCCTGTCGGCTTTCTTCAGTGCCTCGTTCCATGAAGTGATCGCTGTTACACCTGGAGGCTGGTTTAAAAGCGCGATGTCACACTTTGATTGGCCTTAGCTGTTAGTCCAGCCTCCTCAATCACTCTGGCGCTGCTCCATGCCGGGGTTTCATGCACACGGTGTTGAGTGGAAAATACAGTGAAGCTCCTACTCGAAAAAGCCCAGTGGCTCCCCAGTCCTGCTGGTCACGTTATGCACTTGTCCCCCGCATCACAGTAGAATGTTCATTTCGGGCAAAGAGTCTCTTCTGGCAAACTCCTAATGCAGCACTCGACTGCATCCTCTCTCCCCTTCTGGTTTTCGTCACTCAGGTGAGTTTCCTTGCCAAACGGGGGGGGGCCGCGCTGTACTCTCATACCATACCAAAGTTTTTAGCAGGGTGCGCGGAGCTCCAGACCGAGAGGGCGTGTCGGATAGACGGTTCCTGCTTCACCGCCTTAACATGCACACCAAAACCCCTTTCCTCAAAAGAACAAAAGGGGGTCCGACACATGCTCAGAGTTTTGACAGCAGCTCTTTATTCCCAAAATTAAGGCGCTCGGGTTACAGGGTGATGGAAACGCTTGGCAGACGCGTTTCAACCTGTCGGCTTTCTTCAGTGCCTCGTTCCATGAAGTGATCGCTGTTACACCTGGAGGCTGGTTTAAAAGCGCGATGTCACACTTTGATTGGCCTTAGCTGTTAGTCCAGCCTCCTCAATCACTCTGGCGCTGCTCCATGCCGGGGTTTCATGCACACGGTGTCGAGTGGAAAATACAGTGAAGCTCCTACTCGAAAAAGCCCAGTGGCTCCCCAGTCCTGCTGGTCACGTTATGCACTTGTCCCCCGCATCACAGTAGAATGTTCATTTCGGGCAAAGAGTCTCTTCTGGCAAACTCCTAATGCAGCACTCGACTGCATCCTCTCTCCCCTTCTGGTTTTCGTCACTCAGGTGAGTTTCCTTGCCAAACGGGGGGGCGCTGCGCTGTACTCTCATACCATACCAAAGTTTTTAGCAGGGTGCGCGGAGCTCCAGACCGAGAGGGCGTGTTGGATAGACGGTTCCTGCTTCACCGCCTTAACATGCACACCAAAACCCCTTTCCTCAAAAGAACAAAAGGGGGGTCCGACACATGCTCAGAGTTTTGACAGCAGCTCTTTATTCCCAAAATTAAGGCGCTCGGGTTACAGGGTGATGGAAACGCTTGGCAGACGCGTTTCAGCCTGTCGGCTTTCTTCAGTGCCTCGTTCCATGAAGTGATCGCTGTTACACCTGGAGGCTGGTTTAAAAGCGCGATGTCACACTTTGATTGGCCTTAGCTGTTAGTCCAGCTTCCTCAATCACTCTGGCGCTGCTCCATGCCGGGGTTTCATGCACACGGTGTCGAGTGGAAAATACAGTGAATCTCCTACTCGAAAAAGCCCAGTGGCTCCCCAGTCCTGCTGGTCACGTTATGCACTTGTCCCCCGCATCACAGTAGAATGTTCATTTCGGGCAAAGAGTCTCTTCTGGCAAACTCCTAATGCAGCACTCAACTGCATCCTCTCTCCCCTTCTGGTTTTCGTCACTCAAGTGAGTTTCCTTGCCAAACGGGGGGGCGCCGCGCTGTACTCTCATACCATACCAAAGTTTTTAGCAGGGTGCGCGGAGCTCCAGACCGAGAGGGCGTGTCGGATAGACGGTTCCTGCTTCACCGCCTTAACATGCACACCAAAACCCCTTTCCTCAAAAGAACAAAAGGGGGGTCCGACACATGCTCAGAGTTTTGACAGCAGCTCTTTATTCCCAAAATTAAGGCGCTCTGGTTACAGGGTGATGGAAACGATTGGCAGACGCGTTTCAGCCTGTCGGCTTTCTTCAGTGCCTCGTTCCATGAAGTGATCGCTGTTACACCTGGAGGCTGGTTTAAAAGCGCGATGTCACACTTTGATTGGCCTTAGCTGTTAGTCCAGCCTCCTCAATCACTCTGGCGCTGCTCCATGCCGGGGTTTCATGCACACGGTGTTGAGTGGAAAATACAGTGAAGCTCCTACTCGAAAAAGCCCAGTGGCTCCCCAGTCCTGCTGGTCACGTTATGCACTTGTCCCCCGCATCACAGTAGAATGTTCATTTCGGGCAAAGAGTCTCTTCTGGCAAACTCCTAATTCAGCACTCGACTGCATCCTCTCTCCCCTTCTGGTTTTCGTCACTCAGGTGAGTTTCCTTGCCAAACGGGGGGGCGCCGCGCTGTACTCTCATACCATACCAAAGTTTTTAGCAGGGTGCGCGGAGCTCCAGACCGAGAGGGCGTGTCGGATAGACGGTTCCTGCTTCACCGCCTTAACATGCACACCAAAACCCCTTTCCTCAAAAGAACAAAAGGGGGGTCCGACACATGCTCAGAGTTTTGACAGCAGCTCTTTATTCCCAAAATTAAGGCGCTCGGGTTACAGGGTGATGGAAACGCTTGGCAGACGCGTTTCAGCCTGTCGGCTTTCTTCAGTGCCTCGTTCCATGAAGTGATCGCTGTTACACCTGGAGGCTGGTTTAAAAGCGCGATGTCACACTTTGATTGGCCTTAGCTGTTAGTCCAGCCTCCTCAATCACTCTGGCGCTGCTCCATGCCGGGGTTTCATGCACACGGTGTCGAGTGGAAAATACAGTGAAGCTCCTACTCAAAAAAGCCCAGTGGCTCCCCAGTCCTGCTGGTCACGTTATGCACTTGTCCCCCGCATCACAGTAGAATGTTCATTTCGGGCAGAGAGTCTCTTCTGGCAAACTCCTAATGCAGCACTCGACTGCATCCTCTCTCCCCTTCTGGTTTTCGTCACTCAGGTGAGTTTCCTTGCCAAACGGGGGGGCGCTGCGCTGTACTCTCATACCATACCAAAGTTTTTAGCAGGGTGCGCGGAGCTCCAGACCGAGAGGGCGTGTCGGATAGACGGTTCCTGCTTCACCGCCTTAACATGCACACCAAAACCCCTTTCCTCAAAAGAACAAAAGGGGGGTCCGACACATGCTCAGAGTTTTGACAGCAGCTCTTTATTCCCAAAATTAAGGCGCTCGGGTTACAGGGTGATGGAAACGCTTGGCAGACGCGTTTCAGCCTGTCGGCTTTCTTCAGTGCCTCGTTCCATGAAGTGATCGCTGTTACACCTGGAGGCTGGTTTAAAAGCGCGATGTCACACTTTGATTGGCCTTAGCTGTTAGTCCAGCCTCCTCAATCACTCTGGCGCTGCTCCATGCCGGGGTTTCATGCACACGGTGTCGAGTGGAAAATACAGTGAATCTCCTACTCGAAAAAGCCCAGTGGCTCCCCAGTCCTGCTGGTCACGTTATGCACTTGTCCCCCGCATCACAGTAGAATGTTCATTTCGGGCAAAGAGTCTCTTCTGGCAAACTCCTAATGCAGCACTCGACTGCATCCTCTCTCCCCTTCTGGTTTTCGTCACTCAAGTGAGTTTCCTTGCCAAACGGGGGGGGCGCCGCGCTGTACTCTCATACCATACCAAAGTTTTTAGCAGGGTGCGCGGAGCTCCAGACCGAGAGGGCGTGTCGGATAGACGGTTCCTGCTTCACCGCCTTAACATGCACACCAAAACCCCTTTCCTCAAAAGAACAAAAGGGGGGTCCGACACATGCTCAGAGTTTTGACAGCAGCTCTTTATTCCCAAAATTAAGGCGCTCTGGTTACAGGGTGATGGAAACGCTTGGCAGACGCGTTTCAGCCTGTCGGCTTTCTTCAGTGCCTCGTTCCATGAAGTGATCGCTGTTACACCTGGAGGCTGGTTTAAAAGCGCGATGTCACACTTTGATTGGCCTTAGCTGTTAGTCCAGCCTCCTCAATCACTCTGGCGCTGCTCCATGCCGGGGTTTCATGCACACGGTGTCGAGTGGAAAATACAGTGAAGCTCCTACTCGAAAAAGCCCAGTGGCTCCCCAGTCCTGCTGGTCACGTTATGCACTTGTCCCCCGCATCACAGTAGAATGTTCATTTCGGGCAAAGAGTCTCTTCTGGCAAACTCCTAATGCAGCACTCGACTGCATCCTCTCTCCCCTTCTGGTTTTCGTCACTCAGGTGAGTTTCCTTGCCAAACGGGGGGGGCGCCGCGCTGTACTCTCATACCATACCAAAGTTTTTAGCAGGGTGCGCGGAGCTCCAGACCGAGAGGGCGTGTTGGATAGACGGTTCCTGCTTCACCGCCTTAACATGCACACCAAAACCCCTTTCCTCAAAAGAACAAAAGGGGGGTCCGACACATGCTCAGAGTTTTGACAGCAGCTCTTTATTCCCAAAATTAAGGCGCTCGGGTTACAGGGTGATGGAAACGCTTGGCAGACGCGTTTCAGCCTGTCGGCTTTCTTCAGTGCCTCGTTCCATGAAGTGATCACTGTTACACCTGGAGGCTGGTTTAAAAGCGCGATGTCACACTTTGATTGGCCTTAGCTGTTAGTCCAGCCTCCTCAATCACTCTGGCGCTGCTCCATGCCGGGGTTTCATGCACACGGTGTCGAGTGGAAAATACAGTGAAGCTCCTACTCGATAAAGCCCAGTGGCTCCCCAGTCCTGCTGGTCACGTTATGCACTTGTCCCCCGCATCACAGTAGAATGTTCATTTCGGGCAAAGAGTCTCTTCTGGCAAACTCCTAATGCAGCACTCGACTGCATCCTCTCTCCCCTTCTGGTTTTCGTCACTCAGGTGAGTTTCCTTGCCAAACGGGGGGGCGCCGCGCTGTACTCTCATACCATACCAAAGTTTTTAGCAGGGTGCGCGGAGCTCCAGACCGAGAGGGCGTGTCGGATAGACGGTTCCTGCTTCACCGCCTTAACATGCACACCAAAACCCCTTTCCTCAAAAGAACAAAAGGGGGGTCCGACACATGCTCAGAGTTTTGACAGCAGCTCTTTATTCCCAAAATTAAGGCGCTCGGGTTACAGGGTGATGGAAACGCTTGGCAGACGCGTTTCAGCCTGTCGGCTTTCTTCAGTGCCTCATTCCATGAAGTGATCGCTGTTACACCTGGAGGCTGGTTTAAAAGCGCGATGTCACACTTTGATTGGCCTTAGCTGTTAGTCCAGCCTCCTCAATCACTCTGGCACTGCTCCATGCCGGGGTTTTATGCACACGGTGTCGAGTGGAAAATACAGTGAAGCTCCTTCTCGAAAAAGCCCAGTGGCTCCCCAGTCCTGCTGGTCACGTTATGCACTTGTCCCCCGCATCACAGTAGAATGTTCATTTCGGGCAAAGAGTCTCTTCTGGCAAACTCCTAATGCAGCACTCGACTGCATCCTCTCTCCCCTTCTGGTTTTCGTCACTCAGGTGAGTTTCCTTGCCAAACGGGGGGGGCGTCGCGCTGTACTCCCATACCATACCAAAGTTTTTAGCAGGGTGCGCGGAGCTCCAGACCGAGAGGGCGTGTCGGATAGACGGTTCCTGCTTCACCGCCTTAACATGCACACCAAAACCCCTTTCCTCAAAAGAACAAAAGGGGGGTCCGACACATGCTCAGAGTTTTGACAGCAGCTCTTTATTCCCAAAATTAAGGCGTTCGGGTTACAGGGTGATGGAAACGCTTGGCAGACGCGTTTCAGCCTGTCGGCTTTCTTCAGTGCCTCGTTCCATGAAGTGATCGCTGTTACACCTGGAGGCTGGTTTAAAAGCGCGATGTCACACTTTGATTGGCCTTAGCTGTTAGTCCAGCCTCCTCAATCACTCTGGCGCTGCTCCATGCCGGGGTTTCATGCACACGGTGTCGAGTGGAAAATACAGTGAAGCTCCTACTCGAAAAAGCCCAGTGGCTCCCCAGTCCTGCTGGTCACGTTATGCACTTGTCCCCCGCATCACAGTAGAATGTTCATTTCGGGCAAAGAGTCTCTTCTGGCAAACTCCTAATGCAGCACTCGACTGCATCCTCTCTTCCCTTCTGGTTTTCGTCACTCAGGTCAATCAATCAATCAATCAGAGCATTTGTATAGCGCACTACTCACCCGGAGGGTCTCAAGGCGCTGGGGGGACGGGGTCCGCTACAGCTCGAACAGCCAGGTCTTGAGCTGCTTCCTGAAGGCGAGGTGGTCCTGGGTCAGGCGGAGGTGTGTCGGAAGGGAGTTCCAAGTCTTGGCGGCCAGGTAGGAGAAGGACCTTCCTCCTGTGGTGGCTCTTCGGATGCGGGGGACGGCGGCAAGGGCGTGGCTGGTCGATCGAAGCTGGCGTTTGGGAGCGTAGAAGTTGAGGCGGCTGTTGAGGTATCCTGGTCCTTGGTTGTGTAGGGCTTTGTGTGCGTGGGTGAGGAGCCGGAAGGTGATTCTCTTGTTGACCGGGAGCCAGTGCAGGTCTCTCAGTTGTCCGGAGATGTGGCTGCGGCGGGGGATGTCCAGGATGAGTCGTGCTGAGGTGTTCTGGATCCGCTGGAGTCTCTTCTGGAGTTTGGCGGTGGTTCCGGCGTAGAGGGAGTTGCCGTAGTCCAGACGGCTGGTGACGAGGGCCTGGGTGACCGTCTTCCTGGTCTCGGTGGGGATCCACCGGAAGATCTTACGTAGCATGCGAAGGATGTTGAAGCACGACGAGGAGACGGCGTTGACTTGTCTGGTCATGGAGAGGGAGGAGTCCAGGAAGAAGCCCAGGTTGCGTGCGTGGTCAGTTGGTTTGGGTGCGCTGCCCAGGGCGGGGGGCCACCAGGAGTCGTCCCAGGCGGAGGGTGAGGATCCCAGGATGAGGACTTCCGTCTTGTCCGAGTTCAGTTTCAGGCGGCTGTTCGACATCCATTTGGCTACGTCTGTCATCCCTTCGTGCAGGTTGGCTCTGGCGGTGGCGGGGTCGTTGGTGAGGGAGAGGATCAGCTGGGTGTCGTCCGCGTAGGAGATGATGTTCAGGTTGTGCTGGCGTGCGATGGCTGCGAGGGGGCTCATGTAGACGTTGAAGAGTGTTGGGCTGAGCGAGGAGCCTTGAGGAACGCCGCAGATGACTTCGGTGGCCTCCGATCTGAACGGGGGGAGGCGGACTCTCTGTGTCCTTCCGGCGAGGAAGGAGGTGATCCACTCCAGTGCCTTTTCCTGGATTCCGACGTTGCTGAGGCGCTGTACTAGGGTACGGTGGCAGACAGTGTCGAAGGCCGCGGAGAGGTCCAGGAGGATGAGGGCCGCTGTTTCTCCGTTGTCGAGCAGGGCTCGGATGTCATCGGTAGCTGCGATCAGGGCGGTCTCGTGCTGTGGTTGGCCCGGAAGCCAGACTGCGAGATGTCGAGGGATCCGTTCGTCTCGAGGAAGGCGGCCAGTTGCTTGTTGACGGTCTTCTCTATGACTTTTGCCGGAAACGGGAGCAGCGAGATGGGGCGGTAGTTCTTGAGGTCGGTAGGGTCTGCTGATGGTTTCTTGAGTAGAGCGCTGAGTTCGGCGTGCTTCCAGCTCTCCGGGAAGGTGGCGATGTCGAAGGAGGTGTTGATGATGTCCCGCAGGTGGGGTGCGATGACCGCGTCGGCCTTGTTGAAGACGTGGTGAGGGCAGGGGTCTGTCGGAGATCCGGAGTGGATGGAGTTCATCGTGCGGATGGTGTCTTCGGTGCTGATCGGGGTCCAGGCGCGGAGGGTGGTGGTGGGGGGGCGGTGGTTCGGTCGTGGCGTGCGTCGGTTGAGTGCTGAAGCTGTTGTGTATGTCCGCGATCTTGTTGTGGAAGTAGGAGGCGAGGGAGTTGCAGAGGTCTTGCGAAGGGGTGATGTCATTGTTTCCGGCGTTGGGGTTGGAGAGCTCTTTCACGATGTTGAAGAGTTCCTTGCTGTTGTGTGCGTTGTTGTCCAGTCGTTCCTTGAATGCGGTTTTCTTGGTGGCGTGGATCAGCTGGTGGTGTTTTCGGGTGGCGAGCTTGAGGGCGGTCATGTTGTCCGGTGTTGGGTCTCTGCGCCAGGTTTTCTCGAGTGCTCTGCAGTTCTTCTTGGAGCTCTTGAGTTCGTCGTTAAACCATGGGGCTTTCTTGCTCCCGGGTCTGCTCGGCGGGGTCTTCAGCGGGGCGAGGTCGTCTGCGCAGTCGCTGATCCATTTCGTGAGGTTGGTGGCTGCTTGGCTGGGGTTCGTTGTGCTGGTGGGAGGGTTCTTGCTCAGGGAAGTAGTGAGCTGGTCTGCAGTGATCTTGTTCCAGCTTCTGCGGGGAGCCTGTTGCTGGTGATGGTGGAGCGTGGTCCTTCTGTAGCTGAAGTGGACGCAGCTGTGGTCCGTCCATTGGAGTCCCGTGGCGTGGCTGAAGGCGATGTCCTTGCTGGAAGAGAAGATCGGGTCGAGTGTGTGTCCGGCGTAGTGGGTGGGGGTGGTCACCAGTTGTTTGAGTCCGAGGTTGGCGAGGTTGTCCAGCAGGGTGATGGTGTTGCGGTCGTTGTTGTTCTCCAGGTGGAAGTTGAGGTCCCCGAGGAGGATGTAGTCAGCGGAGGGGAGGGCGAGCGGGCTGACGAAGTCGGCGATGTCCTCGCTGAATTGTGTACGTGGTCCCGGGGGTCTGTAGATGAGGGTGCCTCTGAGGGTGGTCTTGGGGTTGACGTGGATCAGGAAGTGCAGGTGTTCGGCGGGTGCGAGGTTGTCGTCGGTGTTGGTCGTGATGCGGATGGTGTTCCTGTGGATGATGGCGATGCCTCCTCCTGTCTGGTTGACGCGGTCCCTCCGGATGATCTTGTAGCCGTCCGGGATGGCGATGGCGATGTCGGGCGCTGAGGAGGCGTTCATCCAGGTTTCCGTGAGGAAGGCGACGTCTGGGTCCGTGGTGTCAAGCAGGTTCCAGAGCTCGATGGCGTGTCTGTGGACGGAGCGGGTGTTGAGCAGGATGCACTTCAGGTGGGTGCTGCTGGAGTTCGGCTTGGTGGGTGCTGGTGTAGCGTGGGTCCGGTTGCAGGTGAACTTGCAGGAGTGGCAGCTGAAGGGTCCGTGGGTGCGTCTCGGTGTGGCTCGGTAGCAGCCGGGGTTCGGCCGGTGTTGAGTGCGTTGAGTTCGGTGGAGTCGTAGGTTCGTCGGGTCGGCTTCCGGCGGTGGGGGCCAGGGGTCCTGGCACTGGGCGCGGTCCAGGCGCGGACGGGCGCAGACGGGCTTACCTTTGGCGCACCTTCGGCGCTCAATCGGTGCTCCCGCTGCGCGCGTCCGCTGCGCGGTCGCTCTAGGGGCGTCATAAGAAGGGGGACGGGAGGGCGGGTCTGCTGGGCTGGGCGAGCGTCAGGGCCAATGGGCCGGTGGTGGGCAGAGCCGCAGGGGGCCAGCGGCGGGAAGAGTGGCGAGCGGGCGGCTCAGCTGTGGCTGGGCCGCTCGGGGGTGCTGGGGGGGCGACGGTGGCGGCAGGCAGGCAGGAGGCTGGCAAGGAGGCTGGCAATCAGGATCAGCGGGCGAGGGAGCAAGGGGGTGACCCGGCCTCGAGAGGCACAGTGGTCAGGCACAGGTGAGTTTATGAGTGTTAAATATATACACACCAAGGTGTATTGATGAATCAGTGGGTGTATGAGTGCCTGCTTGGGTGATTTAGAGGGTGCGTGACTGACTGTATAAGTGAGTGATTATACATGTCTCAGCCGATGTATGGATGAGTGACTAGGTTATGTGAATGTCTGTATCAGTCTTTCAGTTGGTGTAAGTAGCAGTATGGTTTGGTGAGTAGGTACATGAGTGGCTGCATGGGTTATTGATTGGTTATCTGAGTACATGTATGGGTGTATGAGTGTCTGTGTGGGTGGGTGAGTAGATATGTGACTGACTGCCTACATGGATGAGTGTGTGGGTGAGTCAGTGGCTGTATGGGTTTGTGAGTTTGTCTGTGAAGGGCTGTATGGGTGAGTCAGTGATGCACATGGCTGTGTCAGTAAGTGAATGGATGTGTCAGTGGTATATGGGTGAGTAACTGCAAATATGGTGTTTGGGTGAGCGTGTTCTTCTGTCAGTGACGGTATAGGTGAGGGAGTATGTATTATTATCTTAATGAATAGGTGAGTTGTGGTGTGAATAAGTATATAGGGAAGTGGCTGTGTGATTGACTCTATGGGTGAGTGAGTAGGTGTGTGAGTAGCTCTACAGGTGCCTGACAGTGTGTGAGTGGCTCTATGGGTGAATGAGTGGATATATCAGGGGCTGTATTAGTGAGTGAGTTGGTGTATGAGTGACTGTATGGGTGACTGAGTGGATGTGTGTGTAGACCTAAGAATCAGTGAGTGAGTATTTACTTACTGGTATGGTTGTGTCAATGGTTTTTAGAATGGTATTGTGGAAGTTGGAAAAGGTGAATGAAAGATTATATTGGTATGTGAGTGGGTGTGCGAGTGATTCTGTGGATGATGTCATCAGTGATGTCATTAGTGATGTCATCAGGGATGTCTCTGTAGCATGTCATGAGTAATGTAATATGTAAGGTCATAAGCAGTGCATTGCGGGGGTGTGAGGTATATGCTGAATTTATCTGTTTTTGTATGAGTGAAATCTGAGCCTAACTATAATGTCTCTGTTACCTTTGTTTTTTCAGTGAATTTCTACATTTTTTTGTATTCCATTTCCTAACTATAATGTCCCTTTAACTTTTGTTTTTTCAATAAATGTCAATTTTTTTAAATGCTAATTCCTAACTATAACGTCCCTATAACCTTTGATTTTTTCTGCGAATTTCTATGGTTTTTAAAGTAGTAGTCATGTTTGCAGAGTAGGGGGCGGGGCCTCTGACCAGCTCTCAGGAATTTCACTGTGCAGGACTATCAGGAGTGACCAGAAGAGCTTCTTGGCCCCCAAGGTCCTTCTGGAGCCAAGGGGACTTCATCCCCCAACTAGTAGTGTGTTAGGAGGTACATCTGCAGAGTGATGGAAAAAAATGTAAAATGCCCCAGGGAAGTGGCTTGTTAAGCAATAGGGGGGGGGCCTGTGTGCCCCCTCCTATATTAATCATATGCCATCGGGACCTGGCCCACCCAGGGGTTGATTTAACGGAAGCACTGGAACCCTCGCATGCTTTTTTTAAACACTTTGTCTGACTCTGTAAATATTTGGCTTTCCCTTCATTTATTAGATTTTCCTCCTGCTATCTCTTTATATTTTGATTTAGAGTTATTGTAAGTTAATTGATGGGATTTTGTTTCAGTTTTTTGTAGGTAGTTTCTATATTCATTTGTCTTTTGCCTCTCTCATATACTGCCCAAGAAACTGTAACTCATGCCGTAAGGTAACTATAACTCGTGCCTTCGCCATGAACTGCTAAGTACCCCATATATTACATCACTGATGACATATTTTATAAAATAATGAATAATATCATGCAACATTTTCAGTAAAATTATTGATGAGAAAACTGTGCATGGCGCGTGTTATAGTACCTTAGGGTACGAGTTATAGTTTCTTGTGATAACTCTAACTATAAGTGCTTAATTTCAGTTGTATGGTGTTTGTAAAGTCTGAACTTAACTATAACTTACCGGTAACCTTTTTTTATGTGAATATAGACACATACATAAAAAATGTTTTCAATT
The DNA here is from genome assembly GCF_964261635.1 of Lissotriton helveticus. NCBI lineage: Eukaryota > Metazoa > Chordata > Amphibia > Caudata > Salamandridae > Lissotriton > Lissotriton helveticus. The sequence goes on along the minus strand of NC_136061.1, from coordinate 1,846,509,240 downwards.
TACTAATATATACTTTTGTTGTAAATATATGTGTGGTAAAGGCATATGTGTGGTAAAGACTTGTGTGCTACAGGTAAAATGTGGTAAATTAATTTTGTGGTAAATAACGCATAGTAAAGGAATGCGTGGTAAAGGTATGATGTATAAATGTATACATTCTCTGACAGCTATGTGAAAGGTCTGGCTCTGCTTTTGTTGATCTTCACTTTGGCTCCAATCAAGAATCCTGATCTGTTAGCAGACGGTCACATCTCAATCAGGATGAGCATAATCCAGCACTCCCAAGTCAAATTACTGTGTCACACTTCAAAGTAGAATCATAAAACTTCTTTGTATGAGGTGTCCGAATGTTATTTGGGAAGAACCGGATGACATTGTGGTGGTGGGTGTGATGGTCTTTGTTTGAAATGGGGTCTCTGGTTGGTAGAATTATGCACCCTGTCCAAGCAGGGACCACCACTCTAGCCAGGGTAGATCAGATACACACACTAAATTAACCTGTGCTCAACCTCTGACAGCTTGGCACAGAGCAGTCAGGCTTAACTTAAGAGGCAAGAAAAATCCAATAAGTAGAAATATTGATATGTTTCTAGTTTTAAATATTAAGGGGCCAATTCCAATTCCGGCTGGAAATCGAACCGACCGACACGGACTGGGAACAGAGTCCGACCGACACGTACAGGCGCAGTACGACCCGTGTAGTACGATGCAAAGCCCGTGACGTACAACCGACCCATACGGAATACAAGCCGTAGGACCAAGCCATGTTGAAACCAGTGATTCGCCCGGAAACGGGACGCGAGTTGCACCGACCGACATGAACCAGAAATGAACCCGACCGACACATACCCGTGATGTCCGACCCGCACAGTACGAAGCAATGCATGTGAAACCAGACTGACTCGCACGGAGCTCAAGCCGCATGACCGACACGCACAGAAAACAGGGACCCGAAGCAACAGAGACCCCCGCGACCGATGTGTATGCAACACAGAAGAAAGTCAGCGTGAAAGACTCGGAGAAGCTTGCACGAGCCAACATCAGCGTCTGAATCTGTCAGGAGAATGTCTCCTACATGCCTAAAAAACACAAAGGAAAAAACACAAATAAAGGACCAAACAAGCAATGACAAAGTCAATAAATAATAAAAAAAAACCTGGAACAAAGACACACCCACAACTCCACCTATATAAAGGTCAAGAATCACTACCATGATCCTTTGCAAGTACAACAGATCAACCAGCAGACAACACCTTAAGACAGCAACCACAGACACACTCACAACTCACCCATCACACAACCTTCATACCATTAGCACCTCTCCAAAAGCACCCTCACATACACCCAGCAAAACTGACACTCACCCACCCTCACTTGCACACTCACACACATCACTCCTCACCACCACCCATCACCATGCCCCCTAAGAAGAATCCAAAGTTCACAGATAGTGAGTTAGAAGTCCTGGTAGATGAAATCCTCAGAGTGGAGCCACATTTGTTTGCTACATTAGTACAAAGGACACCCATGTCACAGAAAACAAAGATGTGGGCGAGGATTTTGGACAAGGTGAACACACAAGCACAAACGTTGCGCACAAAGGATGACATCCAGAACAGGTGGAATGATGAGCGCAGGAGGGTCAAGAAGCTCCTTGAGAAGGAACACGCCTTGAGTCAGTGTACTGGCGATGGCCCTCCTGCCAAACCAGTATACTTCAGGTCCTGGGAGGAGAAGGTACGGGACATCCTACCACCAGAGTGCGTCCATGGTCTAGCAGACATACCAGAGCCTGGTGAGTACACAACCAATATACTAAAAATTGTGTTGCAATACACACACATCACTGTCAAGGGGACAGTGAAACCATGCACCGTTAGCAAAGCGACAGTAACCAAAAGATATTCATCCCAAGATGTGTATGCTAGTCAGACAAACAAAATACCTGCCATCTCATAGTGATTTGTAACTGTGTCATGACATGTACAAACCTAGCAACAAATAGAGCAAGGCAGTGGCAGAGATCTAAGAAATACTGTCAGACATTTTGCCACCACAAACACTACCTCACAGTGAAGCTAATTGGCAGGAAGGAATAGTGGGCATGCTGGTGAAGTGAGTGTATCCAAAAGCATGATGGGGTTTGTAATCACAGATAATGCCCCCCCTCCCAATCGGCCCATCATGACCTTTCTGAACGATGCTGACATCACAGGGAGTGGAAAAGAACGGACTATATGTCTGACACTGGGTTCTGCTGTGGGAAGCACAAGGCCCTGGTCAGGATTGTGTTCAAATAAGAAGCGGGACACCACTGCCTGACATCCTGAAAGCCAACATGCACGCCCTTCAAATGAAGCATGTTTCATGGTGGGATGTCTGGCTGGGTGGGAAGGAGGACTGACAGCTTTGACCATACTTACTAGCATGTTTCTCCACACACACCCCTCAACACAAACTCCACACAACTCACCAGGGATAGTGCATTGCTTCACACTCGAATGACATATCAACCAAAGATCCACCAGACAGGGTTCTGCTATGTGAAGCACAGGGGCTCCTTTTGGACTTGTAGCCAAACAAACACCAGGACTGCACTGTCAGCCATCTTGTCAGCACATGCACACTCCCTCACAGGGAAGCAGAGTCAAAAAGCAGGGTGTATGGGCATGCTGGGAAGGGGGATGTATCCAAGAGCATGATGGGAGTTGCAATCACTGACAATCCACACCTACCTACATGGGCCAGCAAGCTCACACTGAACCATGCTCACCTCACAGGGAGTGGAAATGGACTGACAGGATGTCTGATACTGGGCTCTGCTGGGGGAGCACAAGGCCCTGCGGGGGACTGGGCACCAACTAATACCAGGACAACACTGTCAGCCATCTTGTCAGCACAGGCACACTCCCTCACAGGGAAGCAGAGTCAAAAAGCAGGAAGTATGGGCATGCTGGAAATGGGGGTATAGCCAAGAGCATGATGGGAGGTGTAATCACTGACAATCCCCACCCATCTACATGGGCCAGCAAGCTCACACTGAACCATGCTCACACAGGGAGTGTAAACGGACTGACAAGATATCTGACACTGGGCTCTGCTGGGGGGAGCACACGACCCTGCTGGGAACTGGGCACCAACTAACACCAGGACAACACTGTTAGCCATCTTGTCAGCACAGGCACACTCCCTCACAGGGATGCAGAGTCCAAAAGCAGGAAGTATGGGCATGCTGGGAAGGGGGGTGTATCCAAGAGCATGATGGGAGTTGCAATCACTGACAATCCACACCTACCTACATGGGCCAGCAAGCTCACACTGAACCATGCTCACCTCACAGGGAGTGGAAATGGACTGACAGGATGTCTGATACTGGGCTCTGCTGGGGGAGCACATGGCGCTGCTGGGGACTGGGCACCAACGAATACCAGGACAACACTGTCAGCCATCTTGTCAGCACAGGCACACTCCCTCACAGGGAAGCAGAGTCAAAAAGCAGGAAGTATGGGCATGCTGGAAATGGGGGTATAGCCAAGAGCATGATGGGAGGTGTAATCACTGACAATCCCCACCCATCTACATGGGCCAGCAAGCTCACACTGAACCATGCTCACACAGGGAGTGTAAACGGACTGACAAGATATCTGACACTGGGCTCTGCTGGGGGGAGCACACGGCCCTGCTGGGAACTGGGCACCAACTAACACCAGGACAACACTGTCAGCCATCCTGTCAGCACAGGCACACTCCCTCCCAGGGAAGCAGAGTCAAAAAGCAGGACGTATGGGCATGCTTGGAAGGGGGGTGTATCCAAGAGCATGATGGGAGTTGCAGTCACTGACAATCCCCACCCACCTACAAGGCCCAGCAAGCTCAGACTAAACCATGCTCACCTCACAGGGAGTGGAAATAGACTGACAAGATGTCTGACACTGGGCTCTGCTGTGGGGAGCACAAGGCCCTGCTGGGAACTGGGCACCAACTAACACCAGGACAACACGGCCAACCTTCTTGTCAGCACAGGCACACTCCCTCACAGGGAAGCAGAGTCAAAAAGCAGGAAGTATGGGCATGCTATGAAGGGGGTATAGCCAAGAGCATGATGGGAGTTGCAGTCACTGACAATCTCCACCCACCTACATGGCCCAGCAAGCTCAAACTGAACCACGCTCACCTCACAGGGAGTGGAAATGGACTGACAAGATGTCTGACACGGGGCTCTGCTGTGGGGAGCACAAGGCCCTGCTGGGAACTGGGCACAACTAACACTAGGACAACACTGTCAGCCATCTTGTCAGCACAGGCACACTCCCTCACAGGGAAGCAGAGTCAGATGTGAACAGGGATGACACGCCTGTGTCAGCCACGTGATGGCCCTTGAGTAGCAATGGCCATGTACAGTCAAATCCATACATGAGCTGGTCATGCACACACTTTGAAATGCACATTGAAATGCTTCATGTTGGCTTGACAATGTGCCACAACAATATCAATCTCTGTCCATGACAACTTAGGACAATGCAGTGTACAGGCACGAAACCTGACGTACAGTTGCAAATGTCATGTATGTGAACCATTGATGCCTGTAGATACATAACTCACATTGTGTTGCTTCTAAACACAGGTGGTGCTGGGGACACAGCAGCAAATGAAGATGAGTCGCTGTCCCAGACTCCGGTGGAGCCTGAGCTCTCTGGTGTGGATCGGTCTCTGTCCTCTTTGGATGACGAAGAACAACCTGGCACCTCTGGTGTGAGTCATCATGCAGCACCAGCAGTACAAACATCTGCACCCCCTGCACCCATCTGGCAACAGACCGAGTACCCCCACCAACACGGACAGACCAAGACACAGAATTTCAACAGCACAGGGCCACCGGCCACCCAGGAAGCTACGGACAACACCACCAGTAGCAATACCCAAGGGGGCCCAGGGTCACCTGTGCGTGCCACTTCAGGTCCAGCCCGTTTGGCTAGGGTTGGTGGGAGGGGTGTTAGGCAGAGGTCAGGGCTTACAGAGGGGTCTGGACTGCATGATGACTCCCAACTGCTATGCATCATAGATGCGTACCAGGATAGCACCAGAGGATTTGGCCAGGTAGGGGGGATCCTCAAGGACATTTAACAGGAGCAGGCTGCCCATTATGCTCGCATGGAGTACAAGTGGGATGACCTTACTGAGGTGCATTGGGACATACTGACATTCCTCACCCATATCAGCACCAACATGTCCACCCCTCCCTGTGTGCCCACAACATCTGTTGCTGCAAGATCTGCAAATGCCACAGAGAGGGAGGATGACTCTGGTGGAGAGTCCTCTGCAACGCAGACGCCTGCACCTGAGGATCCCCCCCTGAAGAAGAAGAGGGGTCGTCCGAAGAAGGACAAGTGAGACACCGATGGTCATGCAAATCCTCCAGGAACACAAAACCTGTTCTGGATTTTGTTCTTTGTGTGCAAACTGTTCACCTTGTTGCATATAACCCGACTCGCCCACATGACATGGAGGGTTCATGTTGGTCTGATGTAGCAGATGACTGTGGACTTTACTCTGGATATTTCAGCTACCAAGACTTCAAACTTATCTGTGAACTTTGGATTCCAAACCTAATGTACAGCACCCACAGTCCTGTGCACTATCTCCACACATGTATGTAAATAAACTCACTATTACACTATACTTGCCTCTGTTGTGATTCAAACTTGGTATGTGTCATGGAGATGATGACCTGCTAAAGAACACAGTGCAGCTAACTACTACAGCAATGTGATTACCGTTATGTGAGTCATGTTGATGTGACACATATGAGGGAGACACACCACTAGGGCCCCACAACACATACTCACCATGGCCATGTAACTCATCGCCTGACAGGACACATCACTGCACGCATCCAGTCAAGTAGCACACAGACAAACTCAAACAGCTACTGAGCAGCACCAACACATTTCAGGCTAACTCAATACATTGACATAACAACCCTGTAAACTCACATTCAGGTGAAGAAGTTGATGAGCTGTGTGCGGACGTCACCCTCATCATCATCATCACTGGCATCGTGGCCCAGGCCAGGATCCTCCACAGGTGGCGGATGTAGGTCTTCATCATCCTGGATGAGAGGCAACTTCTTCTGCACTGCCATGTTGTGTAGCATGCAGCATACTATGATAATTTTGCACATCTTAGCAGGGTCATATGGGAGGGCACCTACGGTCTTGTCCAGGCAGCGGAAGCAGCTTTTCAGGAGACCAAAGGTCCCCTCAATCACTCTCCTGGTCCGACCATGTGCCTCATTGTAGCGCATCTCGGCTGCTGTCACAGGGTTCCTGAGGGGTGTCAGCAACCACGGCATGTTGGGGTATCCAGTGTCACCTACATACAAAGAATTGCACATTAGATGATTTTTGAAAGAGGGTGGAATACAACATTGCCAAACACACACAATGGTAAACAGTCAGTACACACTGACAAGCCAGGCACGCTGGTATGGCATCTGTAATATCATCGTCGCAATGCGACTACTCCTCATGATGTAGGAATCGTGCGCAGAATCGAGGAAACGTACACACACATGCGTGATACACATGTCCACTAGACATACCACCAGAGCATTGATGGAGTGGAAATGTTTCCTGTTCCGGTATGCCTGTTCATGTGCCCATGGTGGTACCAGGGCCACATGTGTGCCATCAATAGATCCAATGACGTTCGGCATCCTCCCCAGTGTATAAAAAGCATCCTTTATGTCAGTGAGATGACTTGGGCTAGGAAACTTGATGTACAGGTCAAGGAAATGCAACATCCCCTCCAAGACATCACGTAGCACATGGCTGAACACAGTTTGTGATATCCCACCAGCAGTCACCACAGTGTACTGGAAGGTACCAGTAGCAAAGAAGTGCAGGGCTGCCATCACCTTCACCTTTGGTGTCAGTGCTGTAGGGTATGTCCGGCCAGGTAGCAGATGTAGCGCCAACTGCTTTGCCAACTCCTCAATCAGTGGCCTGGTAAAGCGGTACCGCTGGATGAAGTCGCGTTCCAACATGCTTTCAAGGTCTGAGAAGGGTCTATGGACAGCGGGTGCCCTGCAGTACAGAGATGGGCAAAGGAAGATTGTACATTTATCTACCCACGTGGCAATGACCAAGCAAAATATCACATGATACATCATGACAATTCACAATGAACTGAGGTGTGTGCTGTCGGGTATGGACACATATGTAACCTTAATGCCCATCATCTCACATATCAAGTCAACATGTGTACATACGTTCCATGGAGTGCAATGGCAAATCATTGGGCTGTGTCACAGTACCTATGTACTGCTGTCACATTCAAAACACACACCACAGTAACAAGTGAGGACTGATGTCTCCCAGGCATAACATCTCTATGACAGGCAGATACCTACGGTCCCTGTATTGCAACATGGACACTGGCATGACATTGCGTATCATGTACACATCACAAAAAAAATGAGTCCCACAGGTAGTGGCCCCTGTTGTCTCTGTAGACCATACATGGACATCTCTGAGACACAAACACAACATCAATGTTGATGCACAAACCACATGGATGAGGAGACTGACTCCCATTGGGCACATGGAATCAGAGACATCTGAGACACAACATGCACACAGACTGTGGGTGTATATCAGAATTGTGGCTACATGCCATCCCACCCTGGACTCAGGCTGTAGGGGACAAGTCATACACATATCTAAACAGCAACTGTGTCCATGACTCATGCCCATAACTAAAAAGTTGCATATCACAGTGGTAAAGCGCACAACACACAAAGGATTCTGTCCCCATGAACCCGTACCCACCTGGGAGTGGCTGCACCAAAGTGCCACACATCATACCAAATGTTGCCCCCCATACACACACAGGTAATGCAGCCTTACATGTCATGGGATACACATGCTGTGGTGTTGTCGGTGTGCACCTGAGTCCCTGGCAAGTAATTGTGTGTGGAATCCATCAACAAGTCACACCAATGTCAACCGACGCAGGTGACTTCTACAGAGACGCATCGTTCAGTTGTGGACTGAGCTGTGCGCACGCCTTGGCCATTGACTGCTATATGAACCGACGCGGGTGACCTCTACAGAGGCGCATCATGCAGTTGTTGACCGAGCAGTGCGCACGCCTTGGCCATTGACTGCAATCAGAACCGACGCGGGTGACTTCTACAGAGACGCGTCGTGTAGTTGTGGACCGAGCCGTGCGCATGCATAGTCCATTGAATTGCATAGAGACGGGTGCATGTGGATTTTTGAAAATACACGTTGTACAGTTAGTTGACCGAGCTGTGCGCACTCCTTGGCTATGGACAGTCATGGAGACGGACGCAAATTCAAAACTTGTACCAGTCATGACTGGAAATTCAGTTGGCTGCCTACAACAATGTTGCAAATCTTAGGGTGTCATGAAGGTGACATTTTTAACGATGCGGAAGACGTGTACGAGTCTCACAATTCCATGGATTGGCCAGATTCATAGAATGCAACCATGTTGGACCTATCACTTAGGAGACATGGCACATATTCTGCCTCTGCAGCACAGATATAAGGCTGGCTGGCCCCCAGAGAGCTCAGTTGCCTGCACCACATGCTACAGGACCACATCTCTGCTACCACTGCTGCTGTCTCTTCATCCTCTGGCTACTGCTATGGCACGTACTCTGTAGAGAGCCCCAGCCTTCACAAAGGAGGAAAACCAGGCCCTGCTGGACGGGCTCTTTCCACAGTACTGCAAGCTGTATGTGAAACCAGGGGAGCAGATGAGTGCTCAGTCCACTGCCTTCCTGCTTTTGCAAGCTGTCTGACTAGCAGTACTAGCAGTGTGTACACAAGTGGCAAGCATATGCTCTGAGTACTTTTAACCCCCAAAGTGTGTAGGTACATGTGATGAACAGGTGTCCTGCTGCAAAAGTGTATTTGTGCAAGCTTTTACTTCCCAGGCAATGTTACCATGTCAGACATGCAGGAAAATTGCACATTTCCATGGGTGCACTACCTGTGTTTCTCATTTACCTTTGTGATGACTACATGTATATCCAACTGTGTGCAGCACAAATATATGGCATGTGTGGTCATTTACTTTTCACTTTGTCATCCTCACAGGTTGATGCCCACCAGAAGCAGGAGATCTGGCTGACCATTGCACGGGCAGTTAGATCAGTGGGGGACTACAAGCGCCGGATCCGGCACTGCCAGAAGAGGTGGCAGGACCTTGGGGGCGCAACCTAGAGGATCACAAGGGTCCAGCTGAAGCTGTTGCCTCCTCGCAGGAGGAGCAGACACCGGACCCTGACCCCCCCCCACGCTCAGGATTCTGGCGATGGTCTTCCCGGACCTGGATGGGCAAATGAAGGCCAGACAGCAGCAAGGAGGGGGGTTAGTCCATGCCTAATCAGTGAACTGTGTCTGACATGCTATTTGAAGTCTTTTGGCCTGGTTATACTTCCACATTATGTTGGTCTTGTAGTCCTGGACTCATGTCCCTCAATTGTGTAATGCACCCTCCTCATCTGATCCACAGGTGTGGCCTCTATAGTCTGTGACATTTTTCACTTGGACACTGTGTCCCTGCAGTCAGCTATACTTATGGTTCTGGACAGCATTTGTTACTGGGACTCTGATGTGTGCTTTGTGGGAGGGTCAATTGTTTGCACACATCTATCCTTCCTTCCTCCTCCAAACTATATTTTTATCATGGCCCTTCAAAAAACCTTCGGTTTTACCGATGAAGAATTTGAATTACTCGTAGGTACATCAACCTCCTTTGGTAGTACTAGTAGAGACTCTAATAGACATGACGACGACATAAAAAGATTGATAGAACTGAAAAAGAAACTGAAAAGAATTGAAGCCCATGGGGAATTTATGCTAGCGTACCTACGATTAGGCAATATCCCAATGGGTCTTCGAGTAAGAAACATCCCTGGCCTCTTTGTTCATTATAAAACATTTCTAGACAAATGGAGCAGAATTGCTAGTAGATGTTCGAGAGATTTAATGATGCTAATTGTCGAGACAGCAAAAGAATTAGCAGCAGAAGTAAGGTCCGAAGTTGAAGATTTGGAAGATAAAATTAAAAAGATTGGTAATGTAGAGGAAGCCATTAAAAAGATTGAAGATTGCAACAAAGAACTTGAATCATTCACAAGCTATTTAGAAAAAAGAAAGAATGATAAGTTACTAAAAGATAAACGGTTTGCCACAATTGAAAATACCTATCCCTACCTGAAACCTGATTTTTATAAACAAAATCATTATACCACTGAGACTAGAGATCAACAACAGCAACAACAACGTGTAAATACATTTTCAGAAACTTCTGACTCTGAGAATGAAAATAACGATGGTTATTATGAATCAGATCCTAACTATAATCAGGTACAGAATAGAGGAAACCGTAGGCAGCCTTTTTTAGGGAACCGAGGGAGAGGCCGGGGACGCCCCCGAGTCCACTTCCAAGGCCAACCAAGAGGAAATTACCAACCCCAGCATTACAACCAGCAGGAAGAGCCACAATTTATTCGCGAAACGAGGAACAGGCAGTACTGGAAGCCGGGAATGTGATTCCCATTTTCAATCTAACAAAAATAGAACTAGATGAGCACAGTACCAAATTGCTATCCAAAGGCCTGTCATATGTCCCACATTCCACACTTAATTTATTCGAACTTTATTGTGACATAATTTCCTTTTTCCGTAAAATTCGTTTAAGAAAGTTCCTTACTTCAAATACTTCATCTGAAGAAGAACATCTTATTGTAAAGCCCCTCTGTTTGCCATCTACATTTAGCCCATCCCTTGAGCAATTAGGGCCAGAAGTGGCAACTTTTGAGCTGGTAGTTCTCAAGAAACTAGACCAAGCTTTAAGATTTATCCCCAAACCTATATACAATCTAGAAAGAGCAGAACATCAAGCTTTACTATCCTTTTCTTCTAATAAAGACCTTACTATTAAAGGATGTGACAAAGGCGGTGGCATTGTAATCATTGACACATTCCAATATGAAATCAACATGCTCAAAATGTTGGATGACCCAACATTTTACAGTCCCGTCAGATCATACTCCTCAACAAATTTGTCCAAGAGAATTAGGTCTTTAACAAAATCAGCCTTGGAGGACGGATTCATTAATACCAAAGAATTTGACTTCCTGAATCATAACGATTGGAAAACCGCATGTATATACGGTCTCCCTAAAATACACAAAAACATCAACAACCCTCCATATCGTCCGATAGTTTCTACTATAGGCACAGCAACTGAACCACTATCCAAATATGTTGACAACTACCTGCGTCCATTCATACCGAAAATTGATTCGTATATACGTGACACAGGGGACATGATACAGAAGACTGAAGGACTGGCTTTTAATCCGAATAGTGACTTATTAGTTACAATGGATGTGGAGTCACTATACAGTAACATTCCACTGACAGATGCTATCAGAACCACTGGGTGGTTCATTGACCTACATAATATCCCCTGTCCCAAAACTTTCTTGCTGGCCTGCTTGGAAATTGTTCTAACAGAGAACATATTTGAATTTGGAACCCATGTCTATCGCCAGATCAAAGGAGTAAGCATGGGTGCGTCGGTAGCACCATCAATAGCCAATATTTTCATGGCAGCATTAGAGAATGAATTTATCCAGAATGAGATCGCCCCCTTTTATGAATCTATCTCCCATTGGTCCAGATATATTGATGACATCTTCTTTATCTGGACTGATGGGAGAGAAACCCTGGAGGAATTTATCCTATGGATAAATGCGGCAAACCCCAACCTGCGTTTCACCTCCCATATTAGTAGCGATAAAGTAGAGTTCCTGGACATTGAAATAATGAATGAAGCAGGAACTTTGAAGGTTGACCTCCATGTAAAGCCGACAGCAAGAAACACCTTGTTGCACTACCGTAGCTTCCACCCAAGAACACAGAAAGACAGCATTCCTTTCCCCCAGTTTCTACGTGTTAGGCGCAACTGCACGAATTTGACCGATTTCGATAAACAAGCTTTAAAAATGAGATCCAAATTTATCGAAAGGGGGTATCCACATCGATTGGTGAGAAACTCGTATAAACGTGCACGGTACTACGAACGAGACTGTCTGTTAAGACCTACATCTCCAAAACCTAACAACCAAGTAGTATGTATAACGAAACATTCAACTATTAACGCAAAAGTAAAACAGGTCATAAATTCGAATTGGCACATTTTAAATAGTGAAAAAACACACTCTATTGCAGAGCTAGAGGGATGTTTAAAGACCAAGCCTAAGTATTATCCCCCATAGGAAACAACTAATCAACAACAAACTTAGGGGTCTAGTTAGGAATCCAAGAGTGATCCTGTACTCATAGTAGCTTTGTCAGTAATACAAGGGTACAATGATAGTAAAACTAACGAACCAGATCACAAGATGTGAAGAACCAGTAAACGTAAGTCACCCCTGGTTGAGGATTCCCATCAAAGGTCTTGTATGAATCAATATTATCATTTGGTAATCCTTATCGGGTATTGTGTCTCTTGATCATTGAGACCAGCATACCCAGATAGCCAGTTCGGGGTAGCGACCCACAATCACTCGGTACTACCACATGATGTTGATGTGATGGGAAGTGCAGTGCAAATAAAGATAAGTGGTGATCTAAAAAAGGATAGGGAGCTTAACCAGGAATAATTTTAATAAATGTTAGCCCCTTCCCTATTAAAAACAAGAACAGTGTAGTATCGTCATCGCAGTCCACACAAATAGCTGCGAGGAGACCAACATGTTTCAGCCACCATAGGTTAACTCCTCAGGCTTTCGTCAGGGTCTCTGTTCTATAAATACACTACTGCTTATAAGTGAATAAGGTGTGAAAAAAATTATACAAAAAAACACACAAGTGAAAACCAGTAAAGGATATAGTGTTCCTTCAACTGTATCAACTCCTCTCTTCGGCACCTGGTTGGATAAATACCAGAGTGTCCGGGGAGTGGACCTCACCTCTTCCTGGACCTGGCTCAGGATATGTGAGACCCCGCTCTGTCCGTCGTTGTCTCAGGCAGTGACTGAGTCAGGGGGAGGCTCAGTCACTGCCTGAGACAACGACGGACAGAGCGGGGTCTCACATATCCTGAGCCAGGTCACTCTGGTATTTAACATTTATTAAAATTATTCCTGGTTAAGCTCCCTATCCTTTTTTAGATCACCACTTATCTTTATTTGCACTGCACTTCCCATCACATCAACATCATGTGGTAGTACCGAGTGATTGTGGGTCGCTACCCCGAACTGGCTATCTGGGTATGCTGGTCTCAATGATCAAGAGACACAATACCCGATAAGGATTACCAAATGATAATATTGATTCATACAAGACCTTTGATGGGAATCCTCAACCAGGGGTGACTTACGTTTACTGGTTCTTCACATCTTGTGATCTGGTTCGTTAGTTTTACTATCATTGTACCCTTGTATTACTGACAAAGCTACTATGAGTACAGGATCACTCTTGGATTCCTAACTAGACCCCTAAGTTTGTTGTTGATTAGTACATTTTAAATAGTAACTGCCCCAATGAACAGAAACTAACAAAACCCCTATTTGCACATACGAGAAATAAAAATATCAAAGAATACATTGTCCACTCTCGTTTTAAGACCACTGCAAATGAAGAGAATTGGACTCAAAGAACCATTTTCACAAGTAATCCAATCAAGGGGACATTTCCATGTTCCTCATGTACCTCATGTGGAAACATCCTAAGAGGGGAGGAATTCGCCCACAATGGCCATAGTACAACAGCGAAAGAGATGTGGAACTGTAGATCAACCAATGTGGTCTACTTTATACAATGTCCTTGCCTACTAGGTTATGTAGGAGAAACCTCACGCATGATCCAGACACGACTGAGCGAGCACCGCTCAGCCATAAGAACGCAAGAAAGAGGGTACAAAGAGAGTCCACTTGTACCACTCTCATTACGTTTTGACACTTTTTACCACTACAATATGGCGGATCCTTTTAGTCCGCTTTCCACGTTCAGTAGGAGACGCATGCATATTAAATACGGGCGTGTCTCAACGCTCGTTACCGCGATTCTGGCAGGTTGCTGAGTTTTGGAGGATAACGCTTTTATCTACAATTCGGTGAGAGCTTAATAATTAGTAACGGCATCTAAGCTTATTAGGTGTCAGAATACTAGTTGCCACGTATTTTTGATGCCCATACATTTACGGTGTCTTATACCTTCGTTGCAGACCGTAAACAGAAGCTGGTTACCGCGTCTTAATAAGGGGAATTGAAAGATTTTGTTTTACGAGCATGAAGCACATCTTTATGGTGAGTTTTGGCCTATTACTATAACGAGGTGTCCAACAGACACTAGGTTTGGTTTCTCAGAGCGTGACATTCTAAGTTAGAACAGGTCCTTTGATATTCTAGGTTCGTTTTTGAGCAGACATTCCCGCAGTTCTGGGTCAATTGCAGATCAAATTAGAAAGTCTCTACAACGGAACTTGTTTTCGTAAGTTTTTCCATTAGCTTATTTCACGATAAATAGTGACTGGAGTAGCGAGTTCAGTGAGTTGAGTTGTGTTTACCAGAGTTTATTTCCATCTTTTGTACATACAGAACGAATTGTCACAGACTTTCTTCAAGGCTTTTATTTAACATCAGCCTCTACACAACTAAATTTCGCAGTAAGTCTCTATCTATTAGGATTATGGTGTTGTCAGTTTAGTGATTTGTATTCCATGATAACGGCACCCGCATGATATATACAAGCACTAATAATGAGCACTTCACACTTTTTTCGGTGGCTTTTGCTGGTAGCACTTACTTCTCTCCTTTCTCTTCAAACTTTGTAGTTGACCTAGATATAAACATATAAGGTACTTGTTTCAGATCATTGTATCTTGTTCTCTGGAGGCCTAAAGAGCATGCATCTTGTCAGTATTATGCCTGTAGTATGAATAAGTAACTATGAATTCTGGCTGTAATGTTTAGAGTTGATTATTTGTTTCATCTCTTTTCTTTCCAACAGTGCCCCTGAAGAAGGGTATTACCCGAAATGCATTGGGCCGTTTCAAATTATTTATTTTTGGTTGTGTAATTCAATACAATGTATCTATGATTTATTAACAGCAATTGCATTTATTTTCCTGCAATAGTAGAATGATGCTAATTGTTTCATAGCACAAGCAAAATTCTTACAGTTTATCAACTGTTATCTGCATTTGCTGAACATGAAAATGAATATATGAATTGGATCAAAGTTTTTCTTATCGTAGTGCATTCTTGATTGTTTAATAGCAATTTAAATAAGCAGTTTCTTTTGTTTAATTGTCATACTTTACATTAAGCTGTGCGTTTGGTATACTGGTGGGTCCTCCACCAGATGTTGCTCTTTCCATTAGGCGGGCTGCCTTTCCACCAAACTGCACGCACACTAATTTAAGCAGTTAAATTTACCGTGTACTTATTACTTAGGAGGGTGTGCGCAGGTAAATTTCTCATTTGTATTTAAAACACACCCATGCAGCAGGTGAGTCCAATTTAGTGGCCTCAGGAGTATGTATATCAAGTGTGTCACACTTGCTCAGCCACCTACCTACTGCCCAGGGTTATACAATGTTTCACGTTGACCTGGGCAGTCATGCTTACTCCAGGGCATTGAAACACTCTGTACTCACACCCCCATGTATCAACATACAGATTGTGCTTAGTGAAATGTGCCCTCAGGTGTCTGCCTCTGTGTCATTGTGGTGTGGCTTCCTTTTTAGGACAACTGGGTGTCCATAAGTTATATGGTCAGCAGGACATCTGAGATGGTACTATAGGAGACGAGACCTGTGTGACATATAGGTGTGAGATCACTTGACTGTGCACAATGCTGTATGCAACTGTGCATTTATTTCAGGCAGCTGTGTTTCATTCACAGCAGACTGTGAGGTGCTCATGTTTATGTTGAGTGTCTGCGTCTGCAATCACTCATATGTCTGATTTGTGTGTTGTGGGGTCATCAGAGTCCGGAATATGTTTTTTGCAGGGAATGGACTAGTGCACTTGCCAGCTGCAGAGTTTGCTTTGCCCATGACCTATGATTGTGGCACAGTGCAGACTGTTGTTATCCGGATGCCCTGCCCCTGTGACATGGGACAGTGATGACTGACTTTCCATGCATACCTGTGCCATGGCATTGAACTTGCTAGGAGGGATCCTGCAGTGGAGTTAAATGTGCTCCATGCACGCCATTGTGGCATTGACTATCAGGACATGAGGACATCATTGTGTGTGGTGCTGCTATGCATCACAAGCATGTGAACTGAGACTCTGGCGATCCCTTCCTCCTGACACCTGTACTGAGTGAGTGGCAAGAGACTTGATGTTTGTGTATAGAACAAACTTCTACATGTTCACTTGCATGTCCAACAACTGTGTAGGTGGTGCATGTGTGCACATTGGGGTAATAGCAGCCGACATGCAACAGACATATGGGTGCAAGTCCAGGAGGGATATGGGTGCCATGGTTAATAGTCAGACTGGCAGTCGGCTTATTCAAAACAGTGTGAGCCCTTTGAGCAATGTTCAGCTGACGATGCCAGTGCTTGCCCTGTGATGTGCTGTACTCACTGTGTTGTGTGCAGTCAGTGCAGTTGACTAATGGGGGTCTTGTTTGCCTAATTCCATCCCGATACATCCACAGCCACAGGAGGGGAAAGCGCCACAGACCAGGAGGAGCTGCAGAGCCAAACTGGGCCAGCAACTGAGAAGTTGGAGAGACCCAGTGGCACGGAGGGCGAGGGGAGCCACACCGAGGAGTCCTCGGCACCATCCACCTCAGCTGAGGACCACAGCAGCTTAGAGGATGATTCCCTTATGGAGGTGGGTGTCAGCAGCCAGCAAACCCCAGCGAGTGAGGCTGTTCCCACCACCACCACCAACACCCTTCCATCGGCTCCCATCCCAGAGGTCCGTAGCGGCTCCCGTGTTCGGGAACGTGTCTCCTTCATGCCAGGCACCGCACCCCCTGCCCTGTGTCCCATGCTGCTCTGAGTGTGGTGTCTGTGGACTTGCTTCAACAGATCCATGTAGGGCAGACATCAATGCTGAGTGTCCTCCATGCAGACACCAGTCTGTTGACACAACTGGTGTCGTTCATGAAGGGCATGTCATCGTGCATGTCTGCCCTACAGAGGACCAATCAGTCCATGACCTCCTCCCTGATGGCAGCAGTGTCCCTACTCCAACAGTCCCTCACCCCTCCTGCCTCTGCCCCCTACACAATTCCTAGCACCCTACCTGTCACAAGCACATACACATCAGCACAGTCACCCAAACACACAGACACAAGCAGCACACAAACACCCAAACCAATGTCCAAACGTGCCCGCAAGCAACCTCAGGGGACTGATACCACACTCACAGGGGATGGTTTGCAAACACACACACAGGCATCCACAACCACTCCACTGTCCTCCGATCCCTCTCCCTTCAAGAGCCCTTCCCTTGCCTCACCTGCAACCCCATCTCCCAAGAAGCTCTCACTCTGTGACCTTGGCCTCTTTCCCACCGATCCAGCAGATCCAGGGTACAGGGGGAAGAAGAAGTCCCCACACACAGAGAGGAGTGCCTTTCACACCCAGACACCCTCCCCCATGTGCAGGCAGACTGAGGCCCCCACCCACAAGTCCCCCATTCCCGGAAGAGCAAGACCCCACCCCCACCCTACAGTTCCACTGCACAGTCTCCTTCCTCCATCCCCTAGGCCACCACTCCACAGGTTCCCCCACCACACCCTACCCCAGGATCGCCCACCCACAGATACACCATCCCCAAAATTCTCAGGCCCTCCCCCCTATCACTTGCTCTTCCACCACCACCTCCGGTCAGCCTGTTTGTGCCACTGGTGTGGGGAACGTGAACCCCCCTTCTTTACTACCGACTTTACCTGACTCCCATTCTGCTCCCATGGAGTTAGGCACTGCAGTGGAGTCCACAACCACCCAGTCTGAATTGGGCACTGCAGTGGGGACCCTGTCCACTACATCTGACCTGCCCACTGCATTTGTTCCGGCACCCACCCCATCAGACTTGTGCCCCACAGTTGTGACGGCACACACCATGTCAGACACCTCCACTGCAGTTGCCAGTGACTCTCCTGCACCCACCACCCCTTCACTGGTTCCTTCTGCTGAGCCCTGATCCTGTCCCTGCGGTGCCTGGTCTGCCCCCATGTTTGCCCCTCAGAGTGGATGACCCCTGTTCTTAGCAGTGCTAGCAAGCAAAGGGTGACAGGTGTCACATGCACTCTATTTGGACTTTGGCTATGGACTGGACATTGACCTTTGTTTTTTATGGACTTTACCTTTGAGTTTCCAGTTTGCTGAATAAATCATTTTTGGTTATCCTTGTGAATTTGATTTAGCCTTACATTATGTTGATGATGTTTACCATGACCTTGCTGTTTTGATGCTGGATTTTCAATGTTGAATACTGAAGTGTTGATGTGATGTACTCCATGTGGTCCATAAGATATGTATCCTATTCTGGTCGGTATCCATGTCATCCTTTGCAGCTAACTGGGTGTGTCATGATTAACTAATTTTGCACAGGGATGTTAGCATTTCATTTGCATGGTCACATCTGTGGCTTGCACCCATGCACATATGATGTGCTTCCCATTGTCCAATTTGTATATTTCCGTGACTGTGGGCCCATCTCCACTGGACATGCAGGTGTGGGCATCATTGGTGTAGGAGTCAACTGTGTCCTCTGTGCAACTTGCTATACATATTTATTGAGTATGTGCAGATGACTTAAGGGACACTCCGTACTCAGGCTGATGTGACCAGTGCCTACATTGGGTGGTAAATCATGGTTGACTGAACAAGTGTTGTGCTGACATGACTGTGACCTGCTGGAACTGTGTCTGGCACAGCTGTGCTTCCACAGGAGTAGAGTCCCCTCAAGTTAGTGTGTTGTTCCATGACATTGCCTGGGTCGATGGGGTGTGTTGTGTGGGTATGTCTGTGTGTGATCCCATCCCTTTTTCTACACAGGCTGTGTTCCCTTAATATGTTTATGTTGGTGATGCTTGCTGAGTTGTCCTGTGTTCATCACACATCTTTGTCCGGGGCTTCCAGACATGTGGGTGCATGACACAGTACTGTTCATTTGTGTGTCATCCTGATATGTCAGTTTTGAGTGGTGATGATGTGGTCAGAGGCAGATGGTACACAGTCAGGGCTCCCCAGGGCACTTGTTTGTTCGCAATATCATGTAGTTGTCCATAGGTGGTTCCTTTCAGTGATTGAGACATGTGTATGTGTGTGTGACTGCTCCCACTCGTCAGGTTCAGAGGTGCAATATTGGCAGGTTTCAGCATGTGTGCCTTGTGGTTCTCCTTGGCTTCTGCATTGTCCTGGGACCGTGGTAGGATTCCAAAGGTTACTGGAGATTTTACATCATGGCCATGTCCTGCATACTGTGCAGTATGTCTGTCATTCACCGTGGTTGTAGACTGTCCTTGTGTGATGAGTCTGTGCACCTTAGACCCTCCAACATTACTGTGTTTATCATGGGTGACTGTGCAATGTTACCAGTCCATGTGGGCTTCACTGATGCACATTGGTGCAGTTCAGGGTGTGTGGTGTTGAGGGTGGACAGATGTGAATGTTTGCATGGCTGGGCCCCTACCTCCGTTTTGTCGCTGGTTGACGGGCCATGCTGAGTGATTTTTGTTTGTGTAGGTGTGATGTACGTTTGTGGCACAGGACACATGTCTGAATTTCCCAGTTTGAACGACATCTACCTTTGGCATCACAGTGGACGTTTCATGCAGGCTTGTGTCATCCCAATTTATGGTCCCTGGGGGTAGTGCTGTTTTGGTTCTGTCTCTTGCTGTTTTAGTTACTGTTCATTCCAGCTTGTGTCACATTTGTCTGTTGGGATTCCTCTCATCTTACAATACCTAATTGCCCATTAAGGGGTGCCCAATTGATGGCTCAATTCTGTATGGCACTGTGTCCACATCTGTGTCATTGTGGTTCAGCCCCCCTCATGTGTTGTGTAGTTGCCTGGGGATACTGAGACACACACAAACACATGTTGTGTGAGATGTGCAGTGTTAGGTTGCCTGTTTGTGCATTTGCACCAGTGCATTGGTATTGCTGTAGTGGGCAATTCTCTGGATGTTGTTTGGGTGATTTTCACTGCTGTCCCTGTGAGTCATATCTCATCATTCTGCACATTGATCCTAGTTGTTAGGTCCAATAGCTGCCATGGAGTGGGATTTTGTGACCTGACTCCTACAGTCTACACAGGATGTATTGCTTTGTGTGTCTATTTTTGAGATGTGAGTATGCATTATGATGGTCACTTCTTCTTTTGTGTCATTGTACACTGTATGCAATGTCAGCCCCCGTGGGTGGTGCTTGTCTGCACATGGCCAAGAGCATGTTTTATTTTCACAGCACTGTTTGCCTCACCACATCTCTGTGGGTATGTGACACAACCACTACTTTGTCACAAAAGTGTTTCATGTGTTGAGACCAGGAATCATACATGCTGTTTGGCATTTGCTGCTTTTACCATGATGACACTTACCTTTTGGTCACTGTGATGATGGGGGTTTAGCCCCATTACCACAATGCTCAACTTTTGCTGTAGTTTGGAACCACACAATTTACATTTGGTCTACACAGTGATGGGGGTTAGAGCACATTGACACAGTGCTATTGTGATGTTTGACTTGTGTAGCCCCCACTCAGTTATTGGTCACACATGTGTTGGAGTGGTGTGGCTCACTGGTTAGAGGCGGCAGACCCGGAAGCAGAGATCGGCCCGGGACCGGGGTTCAATTCCCGATGCGGCAGGGTCGTGGACCAGGGTCAGCGGACTGTGGAGTGGTGTGGCTCACTGGTTAGAGGCGGCAGACCCGGAAGCAGAGATCGGCCCGGGACCAGGGTTCAATTTTCCGACGCGCCAGGGTCGTGGACCAGGGTCAGCGGACTCGACAATTCTCGCCTCGGTGCCTACTCTAACCAGGGATCACACTCGGCAACTCTGGGCATTAAGCTTGCCTCATCTCTACAACGGCCCCCCACAGACGGACCATCTCACTGGGAACGCCAGGACGGGTTCCCCAGCAGTCTTCAGCACCGGGACGCTTACGGGCAGCTGTGCGCTTTACAAATCCCACACATTTACATTTACATTATGTGATGGTAGTTACATTGTATGTTCTAACTCAAATTCACTGTTGGGGGCATTTGCCAAAGAGTACTCACTGTTGTCATGATATTAGGGGGGATATATTTTGCTGACATACCTGAGGTTGATGTATGATGGATGTGTGGCGCATCACCCATCCTATGGGTGAGGTGTTGATATTGATAGTCACACAGCCCCCTATGAGTGGGGGTGGCAGTAGTGATAGGCAACATTCAACATATGGGTGGGAGTGGCAGTTGTGATAGGCAACATACCACATATGGGTGGGGGTGGCAGTAGTGAAAGGCAACATAGCCCCTAGGAGTGGGGGTGGCAGTAGTGATAGGCAACATACCACATATGGGTGGGGGTGGGGGTGGCAGGGTGCGCGGAGCTCCAGACCGAGAGGGCGTGTCGGATAGACGGTTCCTGCTTCACCGCCTTAACATGCACACCAAAACCCCTTTCCTCAAAAGAACAAAAGGGGGGTCCGACACATGCTCAGAGTTTTGACAGCAGCTCTTTATTCCCAAAATTAAGGCGCTCGGGTTACAGGGTGATGGAAACGCTTGGCAGACGCGTTTCAGCCTGTCGGCTTTCTTCAGTGCCTCGTTCCATGAAGTGATCGCTGTTACACCTGGAGGCTGGTTTAAAAGCGCGATGTCACACTTTGATTGGCCTTAGCTGTTAGTCCAGCCTCCTCAATCACTCTGGCGCTGCTCCATGCCGGGGTTTCATGCACACGGTGTCGAGTGGAAAATACAGTGAAGCTCCTACTCAAAAAAGCCCAGTGGCTCCCCAGTCCTGCTGGTCACGTTATGCACTTGTCCCCCGCATCACAGTAGAATGTTCATTTCGGGCAAAGAGTCTCTTCTGGCAAACTCCTAATGCAGCACTCGACTGCATCCTCTCTCCCCTTCTGGTTTTCGTCACTCAGGTGAGTTTCCTTGCCAAACGGGGGGGCGCCGCGCTGTACTCTCATACCATACCAAAGTTTTTAGCAGGGTGCGCGGAGCTCCAGACCGAGAGGGCGTGTCGGATAGACGGTTCCTGCTTCACCGCCTTAACATGCACACCAAAACCCCTTTCCTCAAAAGAACAAAAGGGGGTCCGACACATGCTCAGAGTTTTGACAGCAGCTCTTTATTCCCAAAATTAAGGCGCTCGGGTTACAGGGTGATGGAAACGCTTGGCAGACGCGTTTCAGCCTGTCGGCTTTCTTCAGTGCCTCGTTCCATGAAGTGATCGCTGTTACACCTGGAGGCTGGTTTAAAAGCGCGATGTCACACTTTGATTGGCCTTAGCTGTTAGTCCAGCCTCCTCAATCACTCTGGCGCTGCTCCATGCCGGGGTTTCATGCACACGGTGTCGAGTGGAAAATACAGTGAAGCTCCTACTCAAAAAAGCCCAGTGGCTCCCCAGTCCTGCTGGTCACGTTATGCACTTGTCCCCCGCATCACAGTAGAATGTTCATTTCGGGCAAAGAGTCTCTTCTGGCAAACTCCTAATGCAGCACTCGACTGCATCCTCTCTCCCCTTCTGGTTTTCGTCACTCAGGTGAGTTTCCTTGCCAAACGGGGGGGCGCTGCGCTGTACTCTCATACCATACCAAAGTTTTTAGCAGGGTGCGCGGAGCTCCAGACCGAGAGGGCGTGTCGGATAGACGGTTCCTGCTTCACCGCCTTAACATGCACACCAAAACCCCTTTCCTCAAAAGAACAAAAGGGGGGTCCGACACATGCTCAGAGTTTTGACAGCAGCTCTTTATTCCCAAAATTAAGGCGCTCGGGTTACAGGGTGATGGAAACGCTTGGCAGACGCGTTTCAGCCTGTCGGCTTTCTTCAGTGCCTCGTTCCATGAAGTGATCGCTGTTACACCTGGAGGCTGGTTTAAAAGCGCGATGTCACACTTTGATTGGCCTTAGCTGTTAGTCCAGCCTCCTCAATCACTCTGGCGCTGCTCCATGCCGGGGTTTCATGCACACGGTGTCGAGTGGAAAATACAGTGAATCTCCTACTCGAAAAAGCCCAGTGGCTCCCCAGTCCTGCTGGTCACGTTATGCACTTGTCCCCCGTATCACAGTAGAATGTTCATTTCGGGCAAAGAGTCTCTTCTGGCAAACTCCTAATGCAGCACTCGACTGCATCCTCTCTCCCCTTCTGGTTTTCGTCACTCAAGTGAGTTTCCTTGCCAAACGGGGGGGGCGCCGCGCTGTACTCTCATACCATACCAAAGTTTTTAGCAGGGTGCGCGGAGCTCCAGACCGAGAGGGCGTGTCGGATAGACGGTTCCTGCTTCACCGCCTTAACATGCACACCAAAACCCCTTTCCTCAAAAGAACAAAAGGGGGGTCCGACACATGCTCAGAGTTTTGACAGCAGCTCTTTATTCCCAAAATTAAGGCGCTGTGGTTACAGGGTGATGGAAACGCTTGGCAGACGCGTTTCAGCCTGTCGGCTTTCTTCAGTCCCTCGTTCCATGAAGTGATCGCTGTTACACCTGGAGGCTGGTTTAAAAGCGCGATGTCACACTTTGATTGGCCTTAGCTGTTAGTCCAGCCTCCTCAATCACTCTGGCGCTGCTCCATGCCGGGGTTTCATGCACACGGTGTCGAGTGGAAAATACAGTGAAGCTCCTACTCGAAAAAGCCCAGTGGCTCCCCAGTCCTGCTGGTCACGTTATGCACTTGTCCCCCGCATCACAGTAGAATGTTCATTTCGGGCAAAGAGTCTCTTCTGGCAAACTCCTAATGCAGCACTCGACTGCATCCTCTCTCCCCTTCTGGTTTTCGTCACTCAGGTGAGTTTCCTTGCCAAACGGGGGGGCGCCGCACTGTACTCTCATACCATACCAAAGTTTTTAGCAGGGTGCGCGGAGCTCCAGACCGAGAGGGCGTGTTGGATAGACGGTTCCTGCTTCACCGCCTTAACATGCACACCAAAACCCCTTTCCTCAAAAGAACAAAAGGGGGGTCCGACACATGCTCAGAGTTTTGACAGCAGCTCTTTATTCCCAAAATTAAGGCGCTCGGGTTACAGGGTGATGGAAACGCTTGGCAGACGCGTTTCAGCCTGTCGGCTTTCTTCAGTGCCTCGTTCCATGAAGTGATCACTGTTACACCTGGAGGCTGGTTTAAAAGCGCGATGTCACACTTTGATTGGCCTTAGCTGTTAGTCCAGCCTCCTCAATCACTCTGGCGCTGCTCCATGCCGGGGTTTCATGCACACGGTGTCGAGTGGAAAATACAGTGAAGCTCCTACTCGAAAAAGCCCAGTGGCTCCCCAGTCCTGCTGGTCACGTTATGCACTTGTCCCCCGCATCACAGTAGAATGTTCATTTCGGGCAAAGAGTCTCTTCTGGCAAACTCCTAATGCAGCACTCGACTGCATCCTCTCTCCCCTTCTGGTTTTCGTCACTCAGGTGAGTTTCCTTGCCAAACGGGGGGGCGCCGCGCTGTACTCTCATACCATACCAAAGTTTTTAGCAGGGTGCGCGGAGCTCCAGACCGAGAGGGCGTGTCGGATAGACGGTTCCTGCTTCACCGCCTTAACATGCACACCAAAACCCCTTTCCTCAAAAGAACAAAAGGGGGGTCCGACACATGCTCAGAGTTTTGACAGCAGCTCTTTATTCCCAAAATTAAGGCGCTCGGGTTACAGGGTGATGGAAACGCTTGGCAGACGCGTTTCAGCCTGTCGGCTTTCTTCAGTGCCTCATTCCATGAAGTGATCGCTGTTACACCTGGAGGCTGGTTTAAAAGCGCGATGTCACACTTTGATTGGCCTTAGCTGTTAGTCCAGCCTCCTCAATCACTCTGGCACTGCTCCATGCCGGGGTTTTATGCACACGGTGTCGAGTGGAAAATACAGTGAAGCTCCTACTCGAAAAAGCCCAGTGGCTCCCCAGTCCTGCTGGTCACGTTATGCACTTGTCCCCCGCATCACAGTAGAATGTTCATTTCGGGCAAAGAGTCTCTTCTGGCAAACTCCTAATGCAGCACTCGACTGCATCCTCTCTCCCCTTCTGGTTTTCGTCACTCAGGTGAGTTTCCTTGCCAAACGGGGGGGGCGCCGCGCTGTACTCTCATACCATACCAAAGTTTTTAGCAGGGTGCGCGGAGCTCCAGACCGAGAGGGCGTGTCGGATAGACGGTTCCTGCTTCACCGCCTTAACATGCACACCAAAACCCCTTTCCTGAAAAGAACAAAAGGGGGGTCCGACACATGCTCAGAGTTTTGACAGCAGCTCTTTATTCCCAAAATTAAGGCGCTCGGGTTACAGGGTGATGGAAACGCTTGGCAGACGCGTTTCAGCCTGTCGGCTTTCTTCAGTGCCTCGTTCCATGAAGTGATCACTGTTACACCTGGAGGCTGGTTTAAAAGCGCGATGTCACACTTTGATTGGCCTTAGCTGTTAGTCCAGCCTCCTCAATCACTCTGGCGCTGCTCCATGCCGGGGTTTCATGCACACGGTGTCGAGTGGAAAATACAGTGAAGCTCCTACTCGAAAAAGCCCAGTGGCTCCCCAGTCCTGCTGGTCACGTTATGCACTTGTCCCCCGCATCACAGTAGAATGTTCATTTCGGGCAAAGAGTCTCTTCTGGCAAACTCCTAATGCAGCACTCGACTGCATCCTCTCTCCCCTTCTGGTTTTCGTCACTCAGGTGAGTTTCCTTGCCAAACGGGGGGGCGCCGCGCTGTACTCTCATACCATACCAAAGTTTTTAGCAGGGTGCGCGGAGCTCCAGACCGAGAGGGCGTGTCGGATAGACGGTTCCTGCTTCACCGCCTTAACATGCACACCAAAACCCCTTTCCTCAAAAGAACAAAAGGGGGGTCCGACACATGCTCAGAGTTTTGACAGCAGCTCTTTATTCCCAAAATTAAGGCGCTCGGGTTACAGGGTGATGGAAACGCTTGGCAGACGCGTTTCAGCCTGTCGGCTTTCTTCAGTGCCTCATTCCATGAAGTGATCGCTGTTACACCTGGAGGCTGGTTTAAAAGCGCGATGTCACACTTTGATTGGCCTTAGCTGTTAGTCCAGCCTCCTCAATCACTCTGGCACTGCTCCATGCCGGGGTTTTATGCACACGGTGTCGAGTGGAAAATACAGTGAAGCTCCTACTCGAAAAAGCCCAGTGGCTCCCCAGTCCTGCTGGTCACGTTATGCACTTGTCCCCCGCATCACAGTAGAATGTTCATTTCGGGCAAAGAGTCTCTTCTGGCAAACTCCTAATGCAGCACTCGACTGCATCCTCTCTCCCCTTCTGGTTTTCGTCACTCAGGTGAGTTTCCTTGCCAAACGGGGGGGGCGCCGCGCTGTACTCTCATACCATACCAAAGTTTTTAGCAGGGTGCGCGGAGCTCCAGACCGAGAGGGCGTGTCGGATAGACGGTTCCTGCTTCACCGCCTTAACATGCACACCAAAACCCCTTTCCTGAAAAGAACAAAAGGGGGGTCCGACACATGCTCAGAGTTTTGACAGCAGCTCTTTATTCCCAAAATTAAGGCGCTCGGGTTACAGGGTGATGGAAACGCTTGGCAGACGCGTTTCAGCCTGTCGGCTTTCTTCAGTGCCTCGTTCCATGAAGTGATCGCTGTTACACCTGGAGGCTGGTTTAAAAGCGCGATGTCACACTTTGATTGGCCTTAGCTGTTAGTCCAGCCTCCTCAATCACTCTGGCGCTGCTCCATGCCGGGGTTTCATGCACACGGTGTCGAGTGGAAAATACAGTGAAGCTCCTACTCGAAAAAGCCCAGTGGCTCCCCAGTCCTGCTGGTCACGTTATGCACTTGTCCCCCGCATCACAGTAGAATGTTCATTTCGGGCAAAGAGTCTCTTCTGGCAAACTCCTAATGCAGCACTCGACTGCATCCTCTCTCCCCTTCTGGTTTTCGTCACTCAGGTGAGTTTCCTTGCCAAACGGGGGGGCGCCGCGCTGTACTCTCATACCATACCAAAGTTTTTAGCAGGGTGCGCGGAGCTCCAGACCGAGAGGGCGTGTCGGATAGACGGTTCCTGCTTCACCGCCTTAACATGCACACCAAAACCCCTTTCCTCAAAAGAACAAAAGGGGGGTCCGACACATGCTCAGAGTTTTGACAGCAGCTCTTTATTCCCAAAATTAAGGCGCTCGGGTTACAGGGTGATGGAAACGCTTGGCAGACGCGTTTCAGCCTGTCGGCTTTCTTCAGTGCCTCATTCCATGAAGTGATCGCTGTTACACCTGGAGGCTGGTTTAAAAGCGCGATGTCACACTTTGATTGGCCTTAGCTGTTAGTCCAGCCTCCTCAATCACTCTGGCACTGCTCCATGCCGGGGTTTTATGCACACGGTGTCGAGTGGAAAATACAGTGAAGCTCCTACTCGAAAAAGCCCAGTGGCTCCCCAGTCCTGCTGGTCACGTTATGCACTTGTCCCCCGCATCACAGTAGAATGTTCATTTCGGGCAAAGAGTCTCTTCTGGCAAACTCCTAATGCAGCACTCGACTGCATCCTCTCTCCCCTTCTGGTTTTCGTCACTCAGGTGAGTTTCCTTGCCAAACGGGGGGGGCGCCGCGCTGTACTCTCATACCATACCAAAGTTTTTAGCAGGGTGTGCGGAGCTCCAGACCGAGAGGGCGTGTCGGATAGACGGTTCCTGCTTCACCGCCTTAACATGCACACCAAAACCCCTTTCCTGAAAAGAACAAAAGGGGGGTCCGACACATGCTCAGAGTTTTGACAGCAGCTCTTTATTCCCAAAATTAAGGCGCTCGGGTTACAGGGTGATGGAAACGCTTGGCAGACGCGTTTCAGCCTGTCGGCTTTCTTCAGTGCCTCGTTCCATGAAGTGATCGCTGTTACACCTGGAGGCTGGTTTAAAAGCGCGATGTCACACTTTGATTGGCCTTAGCTGTTAGTCCAGCCTCCTCAATCACTCTGGCGCTGCTCCATGCCGGGGTTTCATGCACACGGTGTCGAGTGGAAAATACAGTGAAGCTCCTACTCGAAAAAGCCCAGTGGCTCCCCAGTCCTGCTGGTCACGTTATGCACTTGTCCCCCGCATCACAGTAGAATGTTCATTTCGGGCAAAGAGTCTCTTCTGGCAAACTCCTAATGCAGCACTCGACTGCATCCTCTCTTCCCTTCTGGTTTTCGTCACTCAGTTCAATCAATCAATCAATCAGAGCATTTGTATAGCGCACTACTCACCCGGAGGGTCTCAAGGCGCTGGGGGGACGGGGTCCGCTACAGCTCGAACAGCCAGGTCTTGAGCTGCTTCCTGAAGGCGAGGTGGTCCTGGGTCAGGCGGAGGTGGGTCGGAAGGGAGTTCCAAGTCTTGGCGGCCAGGTAGGAGAAGGACCTTCCTCCTGTGGTGGCTCTTCGGATGCGGGGGACGGCGGCAAGGGCGTGGGTGGTCGATCGAAGCTGGCGTTTGGGAGCGTAGAAGTTGAGGCGGCTGTTGAGGTATCCTGGTCCTTGGTTGTGTAGGGCTTTGTGTGCGTGGGTGAGGAGCCGGAAGGTGATTCTCTTGTTGACCGGGAGCCAGTGCAGGTCTCTCAGTTGTCCGGAGATGTGGCTGCGGCGGGGGATGTCCAGGATGAGTCGTGCTGAGGTGTTCTGGATCCGCTGGAGTCTCTTCTGGAGTTTGGCGGTGGTTCCGGCGTAGAGGGAGTTGCCGTAGTCCAGACGGCTGGTGACGAGGGCCTGGGTGACCGTCTTCCTGGTCTCGGTGGGGATCCACCGGAAGATCTTACGTAGCATGCGAAGGATGTTGAAGCACGACGAGGAGACGGCGTTGACTTGTCTGGTCATGGAGAGGGAGGAGTCCAGGAAGAAGCCCAGGTTGCGTGCGTGGTCAGTTGGTTTGGGTGCGCTGCCCAGGGCGGGGGGCCACCAGGAGTCGTCCCAGGCGGAGGGTGAGGATCCCAGGATGAGGACTTCCGTCTTGTCCGAGTTCAGTTTCAGGCGGCTGTTCGACATCCATTTGGCTACGTCTGTCATCCCTTCGTGCAGGTTGGCTCTGGCGGTGGCGGGGTCGTTGGTGAGGGAGAGGATCAGCTGGGTGTCGTCCGCGTAGGAGATGATGTTCAGGTTGTGCTGGCGTGCGATGGCTGCGAGGGGGCTCATGTAGACGTTGAAGAGTGTTGGGCTGAGCGAGGAGCCTTGAGGAACGCCGCAGATGACTTCGGTGGCCTCCGATCTGAACGGGGGGAGGCGGACTCTCTGTGTCCTTCCGGCGAGGAAGGAGGTGATCCACTCCAGTGCCTTTTCCTGGATTCCGACGTTGCTGAGGCGCTGTACTAGGGTACGGTGGCAGACAGTGTCGAAGGCCGTGGAGAGGTCCAGGAGGATGAGGGCCGCTGTTTCTCCGTTGTCGAGCAGGGCTCGGATGTCATCGGTAGCTGCGATCAGGGCGGTCTCGGTGCTGTGGTTGGCCCGGAAGCCAGACTGCGAGATGTCGAGGGATCCGTTCGTCTCGAGGAAGGCGGCCAGTTGCTTGTTGACGGTCTTCTCGATGACTTTTGCCGGAAACGGGAGCAGCGAGATGGGGCGGTAGTTCTTGAGGTTGGTAGGGTCTGCTGATGGTTTCTTGAGTAGAGCGCTGAGTTTGGCGTGCTTCCAGCTCTCCGGGAAGGTGGCGATGTCGAAGGAGGTGTTGATGATGTCCCGCAGGTGGGGTGCGATGACCGCGTCGGCCTTGTTGAAGACGTGGTGAGGGCAGGGGTCTGTCGGAGATCCGGAGTGGATGGAGTTCATCGTGCGGATGGTGTCTTCGGTGCTGATCGGGGTCCAGGCGCGGAGGGTGGTGGTGGGGGGCGGTGGTTCGGTCGTGGCGTGCGTCGGTTGAGTGCTGAAGCTGTTGTGTATGTCCGCGATCTTGTTGTGGAAGTAGGAGGCGAGGGAGTTGCAGAGGTCTTGCGAAGGGGTGATGTCATTGTTTCCGGCGTTGGGGTTGGAGAGCTCTTTCACGATGTTGAAGAGTTCCTTGCTGTTGGGTGCGTTGTTGTCCAGTCGTTCCTTGAATGCGGTTTTCTTGGTGGCGTGGATCAGCTGGTGGTGTTTTCGGGTGGCGAGCTTGAGGGCGGTCATGTTGTCCGGTGTTGGGTCTCTGCGCCAGGTTTTCTCGAGTGCTCTGCAGTTCTTCTTGGAGCTCTTGAGTTCGTCGTTAAACCATGGGGCTTTCTTGCTCCCGGGTCTGCTCGGCGGGGTCTTCAGCGGGGCGAGGTCGTCTGCGCAGTTGCTGATCCATTTCGTGAGGTTGGTGGCTGCTTGGCTGGGGTTCGTTGTGCTGGTGGGAGGGTTCTTGCTCAGGGAAGTAGTGAGCTGGTCTGCAGTGATCTTGTTCCAGCTTCTGCGGGGAGCCTGTTGCTGGTGATGGTGGAGCGTGGTCCTTCTGTAGCTGAAGTGGACGCAGCTGTGGTCCGTCCATTGGAGTCCCGTGGCGTGGCTGAAGGCGATGTCCTTGCTGGAAGAGAAGATCGGGTCGAGTGTGTGTCCGGCGTAGTGGGTGGGGGTGGTCACCAGTTGTTTGAGTCCGAGGTTGGCGAGGTTGTCCAGCAGGGTGGTGGTGTTGCGGTCGTTGTTGTTCTCCAGGTGGAAGTTGAGGTCCCCGAGGAGGATGTAGTCAGCGGAGGGGAGGGCGAGCGGGCTGACGAAGTCGGCGATGTCCTCGCTGAATTGTGTACGTGGTCCCGGGGGTCTGTAGATGAGGGTGCCTCTGAGGGTGGTCTTGGGGTTGACGTGGATCAGGAAGTGCAGGTGTTCGGCGGGTGCGAGGTTGTCGTCGGTGTTGGTCGTGATGCGGATGGTGTTCCTGTGGATGATGGCGATGCCTCCTCCTGTCTGGTTGACGCGGTCCCTCCGGATGATCTTGTAGCCGTCCGGGATGGCGATGGCGATGTCGGGCGCTGAGGAGGCGTTCATCCAGGTTTCCGTGAGGAAGGCGACGTCTGGGTCCGTGGTGTCGAGCAGGTTCCAGAGCTCGATGGCGTGTCTGTGGACGGAGCGGGTGTTGAGCAGGATGCACTTCAGGTGGGTGCTGCTGGAGTTCGGCTTGGTGGGTGCTGGTGTAGCGTGGGTCCGGTTGCAGGTGAACTTGCAGGAGTGGCAGCTGAAGGGTCCGTGGGTGCGTCTCGGTGTGGCTCGGTAGCAGCCGGGGTTCGGCCGGTGTTGAGTGCGTTGAGTTCGGTGGAGTCGTAGGTTCGTCGGGTCGGCTTCCGGCGGTGGGGGCCAGGGGTCCTGGCACTGGGCGCGGTCCAGGCGCGGACGGGCGCAGACGGGCTTACCTTTGGCGCACCTTCGGCGCTCAATCGGTGCTCCCGCTGCGCGCGTCTGCTGCGCGGTCGCTCTAGGGGCGTCATAAGAAGGGGGACGGGAGGGCGGGTCTGCTGGGCTGGGCGAGCGTCAGGGCCAATGGGCCGGTGGTGGGCAGAGCCGCAGGGGGCCAGCGGCGGGAAGAGTGGCGAGCGGGCGGCTCAGCTGTGGCTGGGCCGCTCGGGGGTGCTGGGGGGGCGACGGTGGCGGCAGGCAGGCAGGAGGCTGGCAAGGAGGCTGGCAATCAGGATCAGCGGGCGAGGGAGCAAGGGGGTGACCCGGCCTCGAGAGGCACAGTGGTCAGGCACAGGTGAGTTTATGAGTGTTAAATATATACACACCAAGGTGTATTGATGAATCAGTGGGTGTATGAGTGCCTGCTTGGGTGATTTAGAGGGTGCGTGACTGACTGTATAAGTGAGTGATTATACATGTCTCAGCCGATGTATGGATGAGTGACTAGGTTATGTGAATGTCTGTATCAGTCTTTCAATTGGTGTAAGTAGCAGTATGGTTTGGTGAGTAGGTACATGAGTGGCTGCATGGGTTATTGATTGGTTATCTGAGTACATGTATGGGTGTATGAGTGTCTGTGTGGGTGGGTGAGTAGATATGTGACTGACTGCCTACATGGATGAGTGTGTGGGTGAGTCAGTGGCTGTATGGGTTTGTGAGTTTGTCTGTGAAGGGCTGTATGGGTGAGTCAGTGATGCACATGGCTGTGTCAGTAAGTGAATGGATGTGTCAGTGGTATATGGGTGAGTAACTGCAAATATGGTGTTTGGGTGAGCGTGTTCTTCTGTCAGTGACTGTATAGGTGAGGGAGTATGTATTTTTATCTTAATGAATAGGTGAGTTGTGGTGTGAATAAGTATATAGGGAAGTGGCTGTGTGATTGACTCTATGGGTGAGTGAGTAGGTGTGTGAGTAGCTCTACAGGTGCCTGACAGTGTGTGAGTGGCTCTATGGGTGAATGAGTGGATATATCAGGGGCTGTATTAGTGAGTGAGTTGGTGTATGAGTGACTGTATGGGTGACTGAGTGGATGTGTGTGTAGACCTAAGAATCAGTGAGTGAGTATTTACTTACTGGTATGGTTGTGTCAATGGTTTTTAGAATGGTATTGTGGAAGTTGGAAAAGGTGAATGAAAGATTATATTGGTATGTGAGTGGGTGTGCGAGTGATTCTGTGGATGATGTCATCAGTGATGTCATTAGTGATGTCATCAGGGATGTCTCTGTAGCATGTCATGAGTAATGTAATATGTAAGGTCATAAGCAGTGCATTGCGGGGGTGTGAGGTATATGCTGAATTTATCTGTTTTTGTATGAGTGAAATCTGAGCCTAACTATAATGTCTCTGTTACCTTTGTTTTTTCAGTGAATTTCTAAATTTTTTTGTATTCCATTTCCTAACTATAATGTCCCTTTAACTTTTGTTTTTTCAATAAATGTCAATTTTTTTAAATGCTAATTCCTAACTATAACGTCCCTATAACCTTTGATTTTTTCTGCGAATTTCTATGGTTTTTAAAGTAGTAGTCATGTTTGCAGAGTAGGGGGCGGGGCCTCTGACCAGCTCTCAGGAATTTCACTGTGCAGGACTATCAGGAGTGACCAGAAGAGCTTCTTGGCCCCCAAGGTCCTTCTGGAGCCAAGGGGACTTCATCCCCCAACTAGTAGTGTGTTAGGAGGTACATCTGCAGAGTGATGGAAAAAAAATGTAAAATGCCCCAGGGAAGTGGCTTGTTAAGCAATAGGGGGGGGGCCTGTGTGCCCCCTCCTATATTAATCATATGCCATCGGGACCTGGCCCACCCAGGGGTTGATTTAACGGAAGCACTGGAACCCTCGCATGCTTTTTTTAAACACTTTGTCTGACTCTGTAAATATTTGGCTTTCCCTTCATTTATTAGATTTTCCTCCTGCTATCTCTTTATATTTTGATTTAGAGTTATTGTAAGTTAATTGATGGGATTTTGTTTCAGTTTTTTGTAGGTAGTTTCTATATTCATTTGTCTTTTGCCTCTCTCATATACTGCCCAAGAAACTGTAACTCATGCCGTAAGGTAACTATAACTCGTGCCTTCGCCATGAACTGCTAAGTACCCCATATATTACATCACTGATGACATATTTTATAAAATAATGAATAATATCATGCAACATTTTCAGTAAAATTATTGATGAGAAAACTGTGCATGGCGCGTGTTATAGTACCTTAGGGTACGAGTTATAGTTTCTTGTGATAACTCTAACTATAAGTGCTTAATTTCAGTTGTATGGTGTTTGTAAAGTCTGAACTTAACTATAACTTACCGGTAACCTTTTTTTATGTGAATATAGACACATACATAAAAAATGTTTTCAATTTACTAATATATACTTTTGTTGTAAATATATGTGTGGTAAAGGCATATGTGTGGTAAAGACTTGTGTGCTACAGGTAAAATGTGGTAAATTAATTTTGTGGTAAAGAACGCATAGTAAAGGAATGCGTGGTAAAGGTATGATGTATAAATGTATACATTCTCTGACAGCTATGTGAAAGGTCTGGCTCTGCTTTTGTTGATCTTCACTTTGGCTCCAATCAAGAATCCTGATCTGTTAGCAGACGGTCACATCTCAATCAGGATGAGCATAATCCAGCACTCCCAAGTCAAATTACTGTGTCACACTTCAAAGTAGAATCATAAAACTTCTTTGTATGAGGTGTCCGAATGTTATTTGGGAAGAACCGGATGACATTGTGGTGGTGGGTGTGATGGTCTTTGTTTGAAATGGGGTCTCTGGTTGGTAGAATTATGCACCCTGTCCAAGCAGGGACCACCACTCTAGCCAGGGTAGATCAGATACACACACTAAATTAACCTGTGCTCAACCTCTGACAGCTTGGCACAGAGCAGTCAGGCTTAACTTAAGAGGCAAGAAAAATCCAATAAGTAGAAATATTGATATGTTTCTAGTTTTAAATATTAAGGGGCCAATTCCAAATCCAGGCTGGAAATCGAACCGACCAACACGGACTGGGAACAGAGTCCGACCGACACGTACAGGCGCAGTACGACCCGTGTAGTACGATGCAAAGCCCGTGACGTACAACCGACCCATACGGAATACAAGCCGTAGGACCAAGCCATGTTGAAACCAGTGATTCGCCCGGAAACGGGACGCGAGTTGCACCGACCGACATGAACCAGAAATGAACCCGACCGACACATACCCGTGATGTCCGACCCGCACAGTACGAAGCAATGCATGTGAAACCAGACCGACTCGCACGGAGCTCAAGCCGCATGACCGACACGCACAGAAAACAGGGACCCGAAGCAACAGAGACCCCCGCGACCGATGTGTATGCAACACAGAAGAAAGTCAGCGTGAAAGACTCGGAGAAGCTTGCACGAGCCAACATCAGCGTCTGAATCTGTCAGGAGAATGTCTCCTACATGCCTAAAAAACACAAAGGAAAAAACACAAATAAAGGACCAAACAAGCAATGACAAAGTCAATAAATAATAAAAAAAAACCTGGAACAAAGACACACCCACAACTCCACCTATATAAAGGTCAAGAATCACTACCATGATCCTTTGCAAGTACAACAGATCAACCAGCAGACAACACCTTCAGACAGCAACCACAGACACACTCACAACTCACCCATCACACAACCTTCATACCATTAGCACCTCTCCAAAAGCACCCTCACATACACCCAGCAAAACTGACACTCACCCACCCTCACTTGCACACTCACACACATCACTCCTCACCACCACCCATCACCATGCCCCCTAAGAAGAATCCAAAGTTCACAGATAGTGAGTTAGAAGTCCTGGTAGATGAAATCCTCAGAGTGGAGCCACATTTGTTTGCTACATTAGTACAAAGGACACCCATGTCACAGAAAACAAAGATGTGGGCGAGGATTTTGGACAAGGTGAACACACAAGCACAAACGTTGCGCACAAAGGATGACATCCAGAACAGGTGGAATGATGAGCGCAGGAGGGTCAAGAAGCTCCTTGAGAAGGAACACGCCTTGAGTCAGTGTACTGGCGATGGCCCTCCTGCCAAACCAGTATACTTCAGGTCCTGGGAGGAGAAGGTACGGGACATCCTACCACCAGAGTGCGTCCATGGTCTAGCAGACATACCAGAGCCTGGTGAGTACACAACCAATATACTAAAAATTGTGTTGCAATACACACACATCACTGTCAAGGGGACAGTGAAACCATGCACCGTTAGCAAAGCGACAGTAACCAAAAGATATTCATCCCAAGATGTGTATGCTAGTCAGACAAACAAAATACCTGCCATCTCATAGTGATTTGTAACTGTGTCATGACATGTACAAACCTAGCAACAAATAGAGCAAGGCAGTGGCAGAGATCTAAGAAATACTGTCAGACATTTTGCCACCACAAACACTACCTCACAGTGAAGCTAATTGGCAGGAAGGAATAGTGGGCATGCTGGTGAAGTGAGTGTATCCAAAAGCATGATGGGGTTTGTAATCACAGATAATGCCCCCCCTCCCAATCGGCCCATCATGACCTTTCTGAACGATGCTGACATCACAGGGAGTGGAAAAGAACGGACTATATGTCTGACACTGGGTTCTGCTGTGGGAAGCACAAGGCCCTGGTCAGGATTGTGTTCAAATCAGAAGCGGGACACCACTGCCTGACATCCTGAAAGCCAACATGCACGCCCTTCAAATGAAGCATGTTTCATGGTGGGATGTCTGGCTGGGTGGGAAGGAGGACTGACAGCTTTGACCATACTTACTAGCATGTTTCTCCACACACACCCCTCAACACAAACTCCACACAACTCACCAGGGATAGTGCATTGCTTCACACTCGAATGACATATCAACCAAAGATCCACCAGACAGGGTTCTGCTATGTGAAGCACAGGGGCTCCTTTTGGACTTGTAGCCAAACAAACACCAGGACTGCACTGTCAGCCATCTTGTCAGCACATGCACACTCCCTCACAGGGAAGCAGAGTCAAAAAGCAGGGCGTATGGGCATGCTGGGAAGGGGGATGTATCCAAGAGCATGATGGGAGTTGCAATCACTGACAATCCACACCTACCTACATGGGCCAGCAAGCTCACACTGAACCATGCTCACCTCACAGGGAGTGGAAATGGACTGACAGGATGTCTGATACTGGGCTCTGCTGGGGGAGCACAAGGCCCTGCGGGGGACTGGGCACCAACTAATACCAGGACAACACTGTCAGCCATCTTGTCAGCACAGGCACACTCCCTCACAGGGAAGCAGAGTCAAAAAGCAGGAAGTATGGGCATGCTGGAAATGGGGGTATAGCCAAGAGCATGATGGGAGGTGTAATCACTGACAATCCCCACCCATCTACATGGGCCAGCAAGCTCACACTGAACCATGCTCACACAGGGAGTGTAAACGGACTGACAAGATATCTGACACTGGGCTCTGCTGGGGGGAGCACACGACCCTGCTGGGAACTGGGCACCAACTAACACCAGGACAACACTGTTAGCCATCTTGTCAGCACAGGCACACTCCCTCACAGGGATGCAGAGTCCAAAAGCAGGAAGTATGGGCATGCTGGGAAGGGGGGTGTATCCAAGAGCATGATGGGAGTTGCAATCACTGAAATCCACACCTACCTACATGGGCCAGCAAGCTCACACTGAACCATGCTCACCTCACAGGGAGTGGAAATGGACTGACAGGATGTCTGATACTGGGCTCTGCTGGGGGAGCACATGGCCCTGCTGGGGACTGGGCACCAACTAATACCAGGACAACACTGTCAGCCATCTTGTCAGCACAGGCACACTCCCTCACAGGGAAGCAGAGTCAAAAAGCAGGAAGTATGGGCATGCTGGAAATGGGGGTATAGCCAAGAGCATGATGGGAGGTGTAATCACTGACAATCCCCACCCATCTACATGGGCCAGCAAGCTCACACTGAACCATGCTCACACAGGGAGTGTAAACGGACTGACAAGATATCTGACACTGGGCTCTGCTGGGGGGAGCACACGGCCCTGCTGGGAACTGGGCACCAACTAACACCAGGACAACACTGTCAGACATCCTGTCAGCACAGGCACACTCCCTCCCAGGGAAGCAGAGTCAAAAAGCAGGACGTATGGGCATGCTTGGAAGGGGGGTGTATCCAAGAGCATGATGGGAGTTGCAGTCACTGACAATCCCCACCCACCTACAAGGCCCAGCAAGCTCAGACTAAACCATGCTCACCTCACAGGGAGTGGAAATAGACTGACAAGATGTCTGACACTGGGCTCT
The DNA here is from genome assembly GCF_964261635.1 of Lissotriton helveticus. Taxonomy (NCBI): domain Eukaryota; kingdom Metazoa; phylum Chordata; class Amphibia; order Caudata; family Salamandridae; genus Lissotriton; species Lissotriton helveticus. The sequence goes on along the minus strand of NC_136061.1, from coordinate 1,846,471,396 downwards.
GCTGTGGGGAGCACAAGGCCCTGCTGGGAACTGGGCACCAACTAACACCAGGACAACACGGCCAACCATCTTGTCAGCACAGGCACACTCCCTCACAGGGAAGCAGAGTCAAAAAGCAGGAAGTATGGGCATGCTATGAAGGGGGTATAGCCAAGAGCATGATGGGAGTTGCAGTCACTGACAATCTCCACCCACCTACATGGCCCAGCAAGCTCAAACTGAACCACGCTCACCTCACAGGGAGTGGAAATGGACTGACAAGATGTCTGACACGGGGCTCTGCTGTGGGGAGCACAAGGCCCTGCTGGGAACTGGGCACAACTAACACTAGGACAACACTGTCAGCCATCTTGTCAGCACAGGCACACTCCCTCACAGGGAAGCAGAGTCAGATGTGAACAGGGATGACACGCCTGTGTCAGCCACGTGATGGCCCTTGAGTAGCAATGGCCATGTACAGTCAAATCCATACATGAGCTGGTCATGCACACACTTTGAAATGCACATTGAAATGCTTCATGTTGGCTTGACAATGTGCCACAACAATATCAATCTCTGTCCATGACAACTTAGGACAATGCAGTGTACAGGCACGAAACCTGACGTACAGTTGCAAATGTCATGTATGTGAACCATTGATGCCTGTAGATACATAACTCACATTGTGTTGCTTCTAAACACAGGTGGTGCTGGGGACACAGCAGCAAATGAAGATGAGTCGCTGTCCCAGACTCCGGTGGAGCCTGAGCTCTCTGGTGTGGATCGGTCTCTGTCCTCTTTGGATGACGAAGAACAACCTGGCACCTCTGGTGTGAGTCATCATGCAGCACCAGCAGTACAAACATCTGCACCCCCTGCACCCATCTGGCAACAGACCGAGTACCCCCACCAACACGGACAGACCAAGACACAGAATTTCAACAGCACAGGGCCACCGGCCACCCAGGAAGCTACGGACAACACCACCAGTAGCAATACCCAAGGGGGCCCAGGGTCACCTGTGCGTGCCACTTCAGGTCCAGCCCGTTTGGCTAGGGTTGGTGGGAGGGGTGTTAGGCAGAGGTCAGGGCTTACAGAGGGGTCTGGACTGCATGATGATCCCCAACTGCTATGCATCATAGATGCGTACCAGGATAGCATCAGAGGATTTGGCCAGGTAGGGGGGATCCTCAAGGACATTTAACAGGAGCAGGCTGCCCATTATGCTCGCATGGAGTACAAGTGGGATGACCTTACTGAGGTGCATTGGGACATACTGACATTCCTCACCCATATCAGCACCAACATGTCCACCCCTCCCTGTGTGTCCACAACATCTGTTGCTGCAAGATCTGCAAATGCCACAGAGAGGGAGGATGACTCTGGTGGAGAGTCCTCTGCAACGCAGACGCCTGCACCTGAGGATCCCCCCCTTAAGAAGAAGAGGGGTCGTCCGAAGAAGGACAAGTGAGACACCGATGGTCATGCAAATCCCCCAGGAACACAAAACCTGTTCTGGATTTTGTTCTTTGTGTGCAAACTGTTCACCTTGTTGCATATAACCCGACTCGCCCACATGACATGGAGGGTTCATGTTGGTCTGATGTAGCAGATGACTGTGGACTTTACTCTGGATATTTCAGCTACCAAGACTTCAAACTTATCTGTGAACTTTGGATTCCAAACCTAATGTACAGCACCCACAGTCCTGTGCACTATCTCCACACATGTATGTAAATAAACTCACTATTACACTATACTTGCCTCTGTTGTGATTCAAACTTGGTATGTGTCATGGAGATGATGACCTGCTAAAGAACACAGTGCAGCTAACTACTACAGCAATGTGATTACCGTTATGTGAGTCATGTTGATGTGACACATATGAGGGAGACACACCACTAGGGCCCCACAACACATACTCACCATGGCCATGTAACTCATCGCCTGACAGGACACATCACTGCACGCATCCAGTCAAGTAGCACACAGACAAACTCAAACAGCTACTGAGCAGCACCAACACATTTCAGGCTAACTCAATACATTGACATAACAACCCTGTAAACTCACATTCAGGTGAAGAAGTTGATGAGCTGTGTGCGGACGTCACCCTCATCATCATCATCACTGGCATCGTGGCCCAGGCCAGGATCCTCCACAGGTGGCGGATGTAGGTCTTCATCATCCTGGATGAGAGGCAACTTCTTCTGCACTGCCATGTTGTGTAGCATGCAGCATACTATGATAATTTTGCACATCTTAGCAGGGTCATATGGGAGGGCACCTACGGTCTTGTCCAGGCAGCGGAAGCAGCTTTTCAGGAGACCAAAGGTCCCCTCAATCACTCTCCTGGTCCGACCATGTGCCTCATTGTAGCGCATCTCGGCTGCTGTCACAGGGTTCCTGAGGGGTGTCAGCAACCACGGCATGTTGGGGTATCCAGTGTCACCTACATACAAAGAATTGCACATTAGATGATTTTTGAAAGAGGGTGGAATACAACATTGCCAAATACACACAATGGTAAACAGTCAGTACACACTGACAAGCCAGGCACGCTGGTATGGCATCTGTAATATCATCGTCGCAATGCGACTACTCCTCATGATGTAGGAATCGTGCGCAGAATCGAGGAAACGTACACACACATGCGTGATACACATGTCCGCTAGACATACCACCAGAGCATTGATGGAGTGGAAATGTTTCCTGTTCCGGTATGCCTGTTCATGTGCCCATGGTGGTACCAGGGCCACATGTGTGCCATCAATAGATCCAATGACGTTCGGCATCCTCCCCAGTGTATAAAAAGCATCCTTTATGTCAGTGAGATGACTTGGGCTAGGAAACTTGATGTACAGGTCAAGGAAATGCAACATCCCCTCCAAGACATCACGTAGCACATGGCTGAACACAGTTTGTGATATCCCACCAGCAGTCACCACAGTGTACTGGAAGGTACCAGTAGCAAAGAAGTGCAGGGCTGCCATCACCTTCACCTTTGGTGTCAGTGCTGTAGGGTATGTCCGGCCAGGTAGCAGATGTAGCGCCAACTGCTTTGCCAACTCCTCAATCAGTGGCCTGGTAAAGCGGTACCGCTGGATGAAGTCGCGTTCCAACATGCTTTCAAGGTCTGAGAAGGGTCTATGGACAGCGGGTGCCCTGCAGTACAGAGATGGGCAAAGGAAGATTGTACATTTATCTACCCACGTGGCAATGACCAAGCAAAATATCACATGATACATCATGACAATTCACAATGAACTGAGGTGTGTGCTGTCGGGTATGGACACATATGTCACCTTAATGCCCATCATCTCACATATCAAGTCAACATGTGTACATACGTTCCATGGAGTGCAATGGCAAATCATTGGGCTGTGTCACAGTACCTATGTACTGCTGTCACATTCAAAACACACACCACAGTAACAAGTGAGGACTGATGTCTCCCAGGCATAACATCTCTATGACAGGCAGATACCTACGGTCCCTGTATTGCAACATGGACACTGGCATGACATTGCGTATCATGTACACATCACAAAAAAAATGAGTCCCACAGGTAGTGGCCCCTGTTGTCTCTGTAGACCATACATGGACATCTCTGAGACACAAACACAACATCAATGTTGATGCACAAACCACATGGATGAGGAGACTGACTCCCATTGGGCACATGGAATCAGAGACATCTGAGACACAACATGCACACAGACTGTGGGTGTATATCAGAATTGTGGCTACATGCCATCCCACCCTGGACTCAGGGTGTAGGGGACAAGTCATACACATATCTAAACAGCAACTGTGTCCATGACTCATGCCCATAACTAAAAAGTTGCATATCACAGTGGTAAAGCGCACAACACACAAAGGATTCTGTCCCCATGAACCCGTACCCACCTGGGAGTGGCTGCACCAAAGTGCCACACATCATACCAAATGTTGCCCCCCATACACACACAGGTAATGCAGCCTTACATGCCATGGGATACACATGCTGTGGTGTTGTCGGTGTGCACCTGAGTCCCTGGCAAGTAATTGTGTGTGGAATCCATCAACAAGTCACACCAATGTCAACCGACGCAGGTGACTTCTACAGAGACGCGTCGTTCAGTTGTGGACTGAGCTGTGCGCACGCCTTGGCCATTGACTGCTATATGAACCGACGCGGGTGACCTCTACAGAGGCGCATCATGCAGTTGTTGACCGAGCAGTGCGCACGCCTTGGCCATTGACTGCAATGAGAACCGACGCGGGTGACTTCTACAGAGACGCGTCGTGTAGTTGTGGACCGAGCCGTGCGCATGCATAGTCCATTGAATTGCATGGAGACGGGTGCATGTGGATTTTTGAAAATACACGTTGTACAGTTAGTTGACCGAGCTGTGCGCACTCCTTGGCTATGGACAGTCATGGAGACGGACGCAAATTCAAAACTTGTACCAGTCATGACTGGAAATTCAGTTGGCTGCCTACAACAATGTTGCAAATCTTAGGGTGTCATGAAGGTGACATTTTTAACGATGCGGAAGACGTGTACGAGTCTCACAATTCCATGGATTGGCCAGATTCATAGAATGCAACCATGTTGGACCTATCACTTAGGAGACATGGCACATATTCTGCCTCTGCAGCACAGATATAAGGCTGGCTGGCCCCCAGAGAGCTCAGTTGCCTGCACCACATGCTACAGGACCACATCTCTGCTACCACTGCTGCTGTCTCTTCATCCTCTGGCTACTGCTATGGCACGTACTCTGTAGAGAGCCCCAGCCTTCACAAAGGAGGAAAACCAGGCCCTGCTGGACGGGCTCTTTCCACAGTACTGCAAGCTGTATGTGAAACCAGGGGAGCAGATGAGTGCTCAGTCCACTGCCTTCCTGCTTTTGCAAGCTGTCTGACTAGCAGTACTAGCAGTGTGTACACAAGTGGCAAGCATATGCTCTGAGTACTTTTAACCCCCAAAGTGTGTAGGTACATGTGATGAACAGGTGTCCTGCTGCAAAAGTGTATTTGTGCAAGCTTTTACTTCCCAGGCAATGTTACCATGTCAGACATGCAGGAAAATTGCACATTTCCATGGGTGCACTACCTGTGTTTCTCATTTACCTTTGTGATGACTACATGTATATCCAACTGTGTGCAGCACAAATATATGGCATGTGTGGTCATTTACTTTTCACTTTGTCATCCTCACAGGTTGATGCCCACCAGAAGCAGGAGATCTGGCTGACCATTGCACGGGCAGTTAGATCAGTGGGGGACTACAAGCGCCGGATCCGGCACTGCCAGAAGAGGTGGCAGGACCTTGGGGGTGCAACCTAGAGGATCACAAGGGTCCAGCTGAAGCTGTTGCCTCCTCGCAGGAGGAGCAGACGCCGGACCCTGACCCCCCCCCACGCTCAGGATTCTGGCGATGGTCTTCCCGGACCTGGATGGGCAACTGAAGGCCAGACAGCAGCAAGGAGGGGGGTTAGTCCATGCCTAATCAGTGAACTGTGTCTGACATGCTATTTGAAGTCTTTTGGCCTGGTTATACTTCCACATTATGTTGGTCTTGTAGTCCTGGACTCATGTCCCTCAATTGTGTAATGCACCCTCCTCATCTGATCCACAGGTGTGGCCTCTATAGTCTGTGACATTTTTCACTTGGACACTGTGTCCCTGCAGTCAGCTATACTTATGGTTCTGGACAGCATTTGTTACTGGGACTCTGACGTGTGCTTTGTGGGAGGGTCAATTGTTTGCACACATCTATCCTTCCTTCCTCCTCCAAACTATATTTTTATCATGGCCCTTCAAAAAACCTTCGGTTTTACCGATGAAGAATTTGAATTACTCGTAGGTACATCAACCTCCTTTGGTAGTACTAGTAGAGACTCTAATAGACATGACGACGACATAAAAAGATTGATAGAACTGAAAAAGAAACTGAAAAGAATTGAAGCCCATGGGGAATTTATGCTAGCGTACCTACGATTAGGCAATATCCCAATGGGTCTTCGAGTAAGAAACATCCCTGGCCTCTTTGTTCATTATAAAACATTTCTAGACAAATGGAGCAGAATTGCTAGTAGATGTTCGAGAGATTTAATGATGCTAATTGTCGAGACAGCAAAAGAATTAGCAGCAGAAGTAAGGTCCGAAGTTGAAGATTTGGAAGATAAAATTAAAAAGATTGGTAATGTAGAGGAAGCCATTAAAAAGATTGAAGATTGCAACAAAGAACTTGAATCATTCACAAGCTATTTAGAAAAAAGAAAGAATGATAAGTTACTAAAAGATAAACGGTTTGCCACAATTGAAAATACCTATCCCTACCTGAAACCTGATTTTTATAAACAAAATCATTATACCACTGAGACTAGAGATCAACAACAGCAACAACAACGTGTAAATACATTTTCAGAAACTTCTGACTCTGAGAATGAAAATAACGATGGTTATTATGAATCAGATCCTAACTATAACCAGGTACAGAATAGAGGAAACCGTAGGCAGCCTTTTTTAGGGAACCGAGGGAGAGGCCGGGGACGCCCCCGAGTCCACTTCCAAGGCCAACCAAGAGGAAATTACCAACCCCAGCATTACAACCAGCAGGAAGAGCCACAATTTATTCGCGAAACGAGGAACAGGCAGTACTGGAAGCCGGGAATGTGATTCCCATTTTCAATCTAACAAAAATAGAACTAGATGAGCACAGTACCAAATTGCTATCCAAAGGCCTGTCATATGTCCCACATTCCACACTTAATTTATTCGAACTTTATTGTGACATAATTTCCTTTTTCCGTAAAATTCGTTTAAGAAAGTTCCTTACTTCAAATACTTCATCTGAAGAAGAACATCTTATTGTAAAGCCCCTCTGTTTGCCATCTACATTTAGCCCATCCCTTGAGCAATTAGGGCCAGAAGTGGCAACTTTTGAGCTGGTAGTTCTCAAGAAACTAGACCAAGCTTTAAGATTTATCCCCAAACCTATATACAATCTAGAAAGAGCAGAACATCAAGCTTTACTATCCTTTTCTTCTAATAAAAACCTTACTATTAAAGGATGTGACAAAGGCGGTGGCATTGTAATCATTGACACATTCCAATATGAAATCAACATGCTCAAAATGTTGGATGACCCAACATTTTACAGTCCCGTCAGATCATACTCCTCAACAAATTTGTCCAAGAGAATTAGGTCTTTAACAAAATCAGCCTTGGAGGACGGATTCATTAATACCAAAGAATTTGACTTCCTGAATCATAACGATTGGAAAACCGCATGTATATACGGTCTCCCTAAAATACACAAAAACATCAACAACCCTCCATATCGTCCGATAGTTTCTACTATAGGCACAGCAACTGAACCACTATCCAAATATGTTGACAACTACCTGCGTCCATTCATACCGAAAATTGATTCGTATATACGTGACACAGGGGACATGATACAGAAGACTGAAGGACTGGCTTTTAATCCGAATAGTGACTTATTAGTTACAATGGATGTGGAGTCACTATACAGTAACATTCCACTGACAGATGCTATCAGAACCACTGGGTGGTTCATTGACCTACATAATATCCCCTGTCCCAAAACTTTCTTGCTGGCCTGCTTGGAAATTGTTCTAACAGAGAACATATTTGAATTTGGAACCCATGTCTATCGCCAGATCAAAGGAGTAAGCATGGGTGCGTCGGTAGCACCATCAATAGCCAATATTTTCATGGCAGCATTAGAGAATGAATTTATCCAGAATGAGATCACCCCCTTTTATGAATCTATCTCCCATTGGTCCAGATATATTGATGACATCTTCTTTATCTGGACTGATGGGAGAGAAACCCTGGAGGAATTTATCCTATGGATAAATGCGGCAAACCCCAACCTGCGTTTCACCTCCCATATTAGTAGCGATAAAGTAGAGTTCCTGGACATTGAAATAATGAATGAAGCAGGAACTTTGAAGGTTGACCTCCATGTAAAGCCGACAGCAAGAAACACCTTGTTGCACTACCGTAGCTTCCACCCAAGAACACAGAAAGACAGCATTCCTTTCTCCCAGTTTCTACGTGTTAGGCGCAACTGCACGAATTTGACCGATTTCCATAAACAAGCTTTAAAAATGAGATCCAAATTTATCGAAAGGGGGTATCCACATCGATTGGTGAGAAACTCGTATAAACGTGCACGGTACTACGAACGAGACTGTCTGTTAAGACCTACATCTCCAAAACCTAACAACCAAGTAGTATGTATAACGAAACATTCAACTATTAACGCAAAAGTAAAACAGGTCATAAATTCGAATTGGCACATTTTAAATAGTGAAAAAACACACTCTATTGCAGGGCTAGAGGGATGTTTAAAGACCAAGCCTAAATATTATCCCCCATAGGAAACAACTAATCAACAACAAACTTAGGGGTCTAGTTAGGAATCCAAGAGTGATCCTGTACTCATAGTAGCTTTGTCAGTAATACAAGGGTACAATGATAGTAAAACTAACGAACCAGATCACAAGATGTGAAGAACCAGTAAACGTAAGTCACCCCTGGTTGAGGATTCCCATCAAAGGTCTTGTATGAATCAATATTATCATTTGGTAATCCTTATCGGGTATTGTGTCTCTTGATCATTGAGACCAGCATACCCAGATAGCCAGTTCGGGGTAGCGACCCACAATCACTCGGTACTACCACATGATGTTGATGTGATGGGAAGTGCAGTGCAAATAAAGATAAGTGGTGATCTAAAAAAGGATAGGGAGCTTAACCAGGAATAATTTTAATAAATGTTAGCCCCTTCCCTATTAAAAACAAGAACAGTGTAGTATCGTCATCGCAGTCCACACAAATAGCTGCGAGGAGACCAACATGTTTCAGCCACCATAGGTTAACTCCTCAGGCTTTCGTCAGGGTCTCTGTTCTATAAATACACTACTGCTTATAAGTGAATAAGGTGTGAAAAAAATTATACAAAAAAACACACAAGTGAAAACCAGTAAAGGATATAGTGTTCCTTCAACTGTATCAACTCCTCTCTTCGGCACCTGGTTGGATAAATACCAGAGTGTCCGGGGAGTGGACCTCACCTCTTCCTGGACCTGGCTCAGGATATGTGAGACCCCGCTCTGTCCGTCGTTGTCTCAGGCAGTGACTGAGTCAGGGGGAGGCTCAGTCACTGCCTGAGACAACGACGGACAGAGCGGGGTCTCACATATCCTGAGCCAGGTCACTCTGGTATTTAACATTTATTAAAATTATTCCTGGTTAAGCTCCCTATCCTTTTTTAGATCACCACTTATCTTTATTTGCACTGCACTTCCCATCACATCAACATCATGTGGTAGTACCGAGTGATTGTGGGTCGCTACCCCGAACTGGCTATCTGGGTATGCTGGTCTCAATGATCAAGAGACACAATACCCGATAAGGATTACCAAATGATAATATTGATTCATACAAGACCTTTGATGGGAATCCTCAACCAGGGGTGACTTACGTTTACTGGTTCTTCACATCTTGTGATCTGGTTCGTTAGTTTTACTATCATTGTACCCTTGTATTACTGACAAAGCTACTATGAGTACAGGATCACTCTTGGATTCCTAACTAGACCCCTAAGTTTGTTGTTGATTAGTACATTTTAAATAGTAACTGCCCCAATGAACAGAAACTAACAAAACCCCTATTTGCACATACGAGAAATAAAAATATCAAAGAATACATTGTCCACTCTCGTTTTAAGACCACTGCAAATGAAGAGAATTGGACTCAAAGAACCATTTTCACAAGTAATCCAATCAAGGGGACATTTCCATGTTCCTCATGTACCTCATGTGGAAACATCCTAAGAGGGGAGGAATTCGCCCACAATGGCCATAGTACAACAGCGAAAGAGATGTGGAACTGTAGATCAACCAATGTGGTCTACTTTATACAATGTCCTTGCCTACTAGGTTATGTAGGAGAAACCTCACGCATGATCCAGACACGACTGAGCGAGCACCGCTCAGCCATAAGAACGCAAGAAAGAGGGTACAAAGAGAGTCCACTTGTACCACTCTCATTACGTTTTGACACTTTTTACCACTACAATATGGCGGATCCTTTTAGTCCGCTTTCCACGTTCAGTAGGAGATGCATGCATATTAAATACGGGCGTGTCTCAACGCTCGTTACCGCGATTCTGGCAGGTTGCTGAGTTTTGGAGGATAACGCTTTTATCTACAATTCGGTGAGAGCTTAATAATTAGTAACGGCATCTAAGCTTATTAGGTGTCAGAATACTAGTTGCCACGTATTTTTGATGCCCATACATTTACGGTGTCTTATACCTTCGTTGCAGACCGTAAACAGAAGCTGGTTACCGCGTCTTAATAAGGGGAATTGAAAGATTTTGTTTTACGAGCATGAAGCACATCTTTATGGTGAGTTTTGGCCTATTACTATAACGAGGTGTCCAACAGACACTAGGTTTGGTTTCTCAGAGCGTGACATTCTAAGTTAGAACAGGTCCTTTGATATTCTAGGTTCGTTTTTGAGCAGACATTCCCGCAGTTCTGGGTCAATTGCAGATCAAATTAGAAAGTCTCTACAACGGAACTTGTTTTCGTAAGTTTTTCCATTAGCTTATTTCACGATAAATAGTGACTGGAGTAGCGAGTTCAGTGAGTTGAGTTGTGTTTGCCAGAGTTTATTTCCATCTTTTGTACATGCAGAACGAATTGTCACAGACTTTCTTCAAGGCTTTTATTTAACATCAGCCTCTACACAACTAAATTTCGCAGTAAGTCTCTATCTATTAGGATTATGGTGTTGTCAGTTTAGTGATTTGTATTCCATGATAACGGCACCCGCATGATATATACAAGCACTAATAATGAGCACTTCACACTTTTTTCGGTGGCTTTTGCTGGTAGCACTTACTTCTCTCCTTTCTCTTCAAACTTTGTAGTTGACCTAGATATAAACATATAAGGTACTTGTTTCAGATCATTGTATCTTGTTCTCTGGAGGCCTAAAGAGCATGCATCTTGTCAGTATTATGCCTGTAGTATGAATAAGTAACTATGAATTCTGGCTGTAATGTTTAGAGTTGATTATTTGTTTCATCTCTTTTCTTTCCAACAGTGCCCCTGAAGAAGGGTATTACCCGAAATGCATTGGGCCGTTTCAAATTATTTATTTTTGGTTGTGTAATTCAATACAATGTATCTATGATTTATTAACAGCAATTGCATTTATTTTCCTGCAATAGTAGAATGATGCTAATTGTTTCATAGCACAAGCAAAATTCTTACAGTTTATCAACTGTTATCTGCATTTGCTGAACATGAAAATGAATATATGAATTGGATCAAAGTTTTTCTTATCGTAGTGTATTCTTGATTGTTTAATAGCAATTTAAATAAGCAGTTTCTTTTGTTTAATTGTCATACTTTACATTAAGCTGTGCGTTTGGTATACTGGTGGGTCCTCCACCAGATGTTGCTCTTTCCATTAGGCTGGCTGCCTTTCCACCAAACTGCACGCACACTAATTTAAGCAGTTAAATTTACCGTGTACTTATTACTTAGGAGGGTGTGCGCAGGTAAATTTCTCATTTGTATTTAAAACACACCCATGCAGCAGGTGAGTCCAATTTAGTGGCCTCAGGAGTATGTATATCAAGTGTGTCACACTTGCTCAGCCACCTACCTACTGCCCAGGGTTATACAATGTTTCACGTTGACCTGGGCAGTCATGCTTACTCCAGGGCATTGAAACACTCTGTACTCACACCCCCATGTATCAACAGACAGATTGTGCTTAGTGAAATGTGCCCTCAGGTGTCTGCCTCTGTGTCATTGTGGTGTGGCTTCCTTTTTAGGACAACTGGGTGTCCATAAGTTATATGGTCAGCAGGACATCTGAGATGGTACTATAGGAGACGAGACCTGTGTGACATATAGGTGTGAGATCACTTGACTGTGCACAATGCTGTATGCAACTGTGAATTTATTTCAGGCAGCTGTGTTTCATTCACAGCAGACTGTGAGGTGCTCATGTTTATGTTGAGTGTCTTCGTCTGCAATCACTCATATGTCTGATTTGTGTGTTGTGGGGTCATCAGAGTCCGGAATATGTTTTTTGCAGGGAATGGACTAGTGCACTTGCCAGCTGCAGAGTTTGCTTTGCCCATGACCTATGATTGTGGCACAGTGCAGACTGTTGTTATCCGGATGCCCTGCCCCTGTGACATGGGACAGTGATGACTGACTTTCCATGCATACCTGTGCCATGGCATTGAACTTGCTAGGAGGGATCCTGCAGTGGAGTTAAATGTGCTCCATGCACGCCATTGTGGCATTGACTATCAGGACATGAGGACATCATTGTGTGTGGTGCTGCTATGCATCACAAGCATGTGAACTGAGACTCTGGCGATCCCTTCCTCCTGACACCTGTACTGAGTGAGTGGCAAGAGACTTGATGTTTGTGTATAGAACAAACTTCTACATGTTCACTTGCATGTCCAACAACTGTGTAGGTGGTGCATGTGTGCACATTGGGGTAATAGCAGCCGACATGCAACAGACATATGGGTGCAAGTCCAGGAGGGATATGGGTGCCATGGTTAATAGTCAGACTGGCAGTCGACTTATTCAAAACAGTGTGAGCCCTTTGAGCAATGTTCAGCTGACGATGCCAGTGCTTGCCCTGTGATGTGCTGTACTCACTGTGTTGTGTGCAGTCAGTGCAGTTGACTAATGGGGGTCTTGTTTGCCTAATTCCATCCCGATACATCCACAGCCACAGGAGGGGAAAGCGCCACAGACCAGGAGGAGCTGCAGAGCCAAACTGGGCCAGCAACTGAGAAGTTGGAGAGACCCAGTGGCACGGAGGGCGAGGGGAGCCACACCGAGGAGTCCTCGGCACCATCCACCTCAGCTGAGGACCACAGCAGCTTAGAGGATGATTCCCTTATGGAGGTGGGTGTCAGCAGCCAGCAAACCCCAGCGAGTGAGGCTGTTCCCACCACCACCACCAACACCCTTCCATCGGCTCCCATCCCAGAGGTCCGTAGCGGCTCCCGTGTTCGGGAACGTGTCTCCTTCATGCCAGGCACCGCACCCCCTGCCCTGTGTCCCATGCTGCTCTGAGTGTGGTGTCTGTGGACTTGCTTCAACAGATCCATGTAGGGCAGACATCAATGCTGAGTGTCCTCCATGCAGACACCAGTCTGTTGACACAACTGGTGTCGTTCATGAAGGGCATGTCATCGTGCATGTCTGCCCTACAGAGGACCAATCAGTCCATGACCTCCTCCCTGATGGCAGCAGTGTCCCTACTCCAACAGTCCCTCACCCCTCCTGCCTCTGCCCCCTACACAATTCCTAGCACCCTACCTGTCACAAGCACATACACATCAGCACAGTCACCCAAACACACAGACACAAGCAGCACACAAACACCCAAACCAATGTCCAAACGTGCCCGCAAGCAACCTCAGGGGACTGATACCACACTCACAGGGGATGGTTTGCAAACACACACACAGGCATCCACAACCACTCCACTGTCCTCCGATCCCTCTCCCTTCAAGAGCCCTTCCCTTGCCTCACCTGCAACCCCATCTCCCAAGAAGCTCTCACTCTGTGACCTTGGCCTCTTTCCCACCGATCCAGCAGATCCAGGGTACAGGGGGAAGAAGAAGTCCCCACACACAGAGAGGAGTGCCTTTCACACCCAGACACCCTCCCCCATGTGCAGGCAGACTGAGGCCCCCACCCACAAGTCCCCCATTCCCGGAAGAGCAAGACCCCACCCCCACCCTACAGTTCCACTGCACAGTCTCCTTCCTCCATCCCCTAGGCCACCACTCCACAGGTTCCCCCACCACACCCTACCCCAGGATCGCCCACCCACAGATACACCATCCCCAAAATTCTCAGGCCCTCCCCCCTATCACTTGCTCTTCCACCACCACCTCCGGTCAGCCTGTTTGTGCCACTGGTGTGGGGACCGTGAACCCCCCTTCTTTACTACCGACTTTACCTGACTCCCATTCTGCTCCCATGGAGTTAGGCACTGCAGTGGAGTCCACAACCACCCAGTCTGAATTGGGCACTGCAGTGGGGACCCTGTCCACTACATCTGACCTGCCCACTGCATTTGTTCCGGCACCCACCCCATCAGACTTGTGCCCCACAGTTGTGACGGCACACACCATGTCAGACACCTCCACTGCAGTTGCCAGTGACTCTCCTGCACCCACCACCCCTTCACTGGTTCCTTCTGCTGAGCCCTGATCCTGTCCCTGCGGTGCCTGGTCTGCCCCCATGTTTGCCCCTCAGAGTGGATGACCCCTGTTCTTAGCAGTGCTAGCAAGCAAAGGGTGACAGGTGTCACATGCACTCTATTTGGACTTTGGCTATGGACTGGACATTGACCTTTGTTTTTTATGGACTTTACTTTTGAGTTTCCAGTTTGCTGAATAAATCATTTTTGGTTATCCTTGTGAATTTGATTTAGCCTTACATTATGTTGATGATGTTTACCATGACCTTGCTGTTTTGATGCTGGATTTTCAATGTTGAATACTGAGGTGTTGATGTGATGTACTCCATGTGGTCCATAAGATATGTATCCTATTCTGGTCGGTATCCATGTCATCCTTTGCAGCTAACTGGGTGTGTCATGATTAACTAATTTTGCACAGGGATGTTAGCATTTCATTTGCATGGTCACATCTGTGGCTTGCACCCATGCACATATGATGTGCTTCCCATTGTCCAATTTGTATATTTCCCTGACTGTGGGCCCATCTCCACTGGACATGCAGGTGTGGGCATCATTGGTGTAGGAGTCAACTGTGTCCTCTGTGCAACTTGCTATACATATTTATTGAGTATGTGCAGATGACTTAAGGGACACTCCGTACTCAGGCTGATGTGACCAGTGCCTACATTGGGTGGTAAATCATGGTTGACTGAACAAGTGTTGTGCTGACATGACTGTGACCTGCTGGAACTGTGTCTGGCACAGCTGTGCTTCCACAGGAGTAGAGTCCCCTCAAGTTAGTGTGTTGTTCCATGACATTGCCTGGGTCGATGGGGTGTGTTGTGTGGGTATGTCTGTGTGTGATCCCATCCCTTTTTCTACACAGGCTGTGTTCCCTTAATATGTTTATGTTGGTGATGCTTGCTGAGTTGTCCTGTGTTCATCACACATCTTTGTCCGGGGCTTCCAGACATGTGGGTGCATGACACAGTACTGTTCATTTGTGTGTCATCCTGATATGTCAGTTTTGAGTGGTGATGATGTGGTCAGAGGCAGATGGTACACAGTCAGGGCTCCCCAGGGCACTTGTTTGTTCGCAATATCATGTAGTTGTCCATAGGTGGTTCCTTTCAGTGATTGAGACATGTGTATGTGTGTGTGACTGCTCCCACTCGTCAGGTTCAGAGGTGCAATATTGGCAGGTTTCAGCATGTGTGCCTTGTGGTTCTCCTTGGCTTCTGCATTGTCCTGGGACCGTGGTAGGATTCCAAAGGTTACTGGAGATTTTACATCATGGCCATGTCCTGCATACTGTGCAGTATGTCTGTCATTCACCGTGGTTGTAGACTGTCCTTGTGTGATGAGTCTGTGCACCTTAGACCCTCCAACATTACTGTGTTTATCATGGGTGACTGTGCAATGTTACCAGTCCATGTGGGCTTCACTGATGCACATTGGTGCAGTTCAGGGTGTGTGGTGTTGAGGGTGGACAGATGTGAATGTTTGCATGGCTGGGCCCCTACCTCCGTTTTGTCGCTGGTTGACGGGCCATGCTGAGTGATTTTTGTTTGTGTAGGTGTGATGTACGTTTGTGGCACAGGACACATGTCTGAATTTCCCAGTTTGAACGACATCTACCTTTGGCATCACAGTGGACGTTTCATGCAGGCTTGTGTCATCCCAATTTATGGTCCCTGGGGGTAGTGCTGTTTTGGTTCTGTCTCTTGCTGTTTTAGTTACTGTTCATTCCAGCTTGTGTCACATTTGTCTGTTGGGATTCCTCTCATCTTACAATACCTAATTGCCCATTAAGGGGTGCCCAATTGATGGCTCAATTCTGTATGGCACTGTGTCCACATCTGTGTCATTGTGGTTCAGCCCCCCTCATGTGTTGTGTAGTTGCCTGGGGATACTGAGACACACACAAACACATGTTGTGTGAGATGTGCAGTGTTAGGTTGCCTGTTTGTGCATTTGCACCAGTGCATTGGTATTGCTGTAGTGGGCAATTCTCTGGATGTTGTTTGGGTGATTTTCACTGCTGTCCCTGTGAGTCATATCTCATCATTCTGCACATTGATCCTAGTTGTTAGGTCCAATAGCTGCCATGGAGTGGGATTTTGTGACCTGACTCCTACAGTCTACACAGGATGTATTGCTTTGTGTGTCTATTTTTGAGATGTGAGTATGCATTATGATGGTCACTTCTTCTTTTGTGTCATTGTACACTGTATGCAATGTCAGCCCCCGTGGGTGGTGCTTGTCTGCACATGGCCAAGAGCATGTTTTATTTTCACAGCACTGTTTGCCTCACCACATCTCTGTGGGTATGTGACACAACCACTACTTTGTCACAAAAGTGTTTCATGTGTTGAGACCAGGAATCATACATGCTGTTTGGCATTTGCTGCTTTTACCATGATGACACTTACCTTTTGGTCACTGTGATGATGGGGGTTTAGCCCCATTACCACAATGCTCAACTTTTGCTGTAGTTTGGAACCACACAATTTACATTTGGTCTACACAGTGATGGGGGTTAGAGCACATTGACACAGTGCTATTGTGATGTTTGACTTGTGTAGCCCCCACTCAGTTATTGGTCACACATGTGTTGGAGTGGTGTGGCTCACTGGTTAGAGGCGGCAGACCCGGAAGCAGAGATCGGCCCGGGACCGGGGTTCAATTCCCGATGCGGCAGGGTCGTGGACCAGGGTCAGCGGACTGTGGAGTGGTGTGGCTCACTGGTTAGAGGCGGCAGACCCGGAAGCAGAGATCGGCCCGGGACCAGGGTTCAATTTTCCGACGCGCCAGGGTCGTGGACCAGGGTCAGCGGACTCGACAATTCTCGCCTCGGTGCCTACTCTAACCAGGGATCACACTCGGCAACTCTGGGCATTAAGCTTGCCTCATCTCTACAACGGCCCCCCACAGACGGACCATCTCACTGGGAAAGCCAGGACGGGTTCCCCAGCAGTCTTCAGCACCGGGACGCTTACGGGCAGCTGTGCGCTTTACAAATCCCACACATTTACATTTACATTATGTGATGGTAGTTACATTGTATGTTCTAACTCAAATTCACTGTTGGGGGCATTTGCCAAAGAGTACTCACTGTTGTCATGATATTAGGGGGGATATATTTTGCTGACATACCTGAGGTTGATGTATGATGGATGTGTGGCGCATCACCCATCCTATGGGTGAGGTGTTGATATTGATAGTCACACAGCCCCCTATGAGTGGGGGTGGCAGTAGTGATAGGCAACATTCAACATATGGGTGGGGGTGGCAGTTGTGATAGGCAACATACCACATATGGGTGGGGGTGGCAGTAGTGAAAGGCAACATAGCCCCTAGGAGTGGGGGTGGCAGTAGTGATAGGCAACATACCACATATGGTTGGGGGTGGGGGTGGCAGTAGTGATGACAACATTCAACTTATGGGTGGGGTAGCAGTAGTGATAGCCATGTGAAGCCTATAGTGGCCTGTTGCTAGTGGACAGGATATGGACCCCCTGGATGTGTGTGACATTTGGCGGTTAAGTGTCACTTTGTTTGTGTGGTAGGTGTCTGACTTACCGTCTGTGCCTTCCGCGTCTGTTCCTGATCCGGGCAAGATGTACAGTACTGGTATGACCTGCGCGTTGGGATTCATGATGTGTTCGTCTTGTACACGCTGCATGTTGCTCAGTCTCGTACCCGTTGCTAGCTGGTCCGTCTCATAGCCATGGAGTGTGTTCTGACGCAAATTGTACCTGATATGCTGCTTTCCCGGATGCTGTGACGTGCTGCACGTGGCAACCCATCCCGCGTGTACGAAGTACGCATCGTACTTGACCGTCCGGAAATTGCAGTGATAATGGTACCGTGCGACTCTAATTGGGCGTTTACAGATCCGGCTCGTACGGAAATTGTGGATGGAGTCGGAGCGTACGTGTTGGTTGGGAATTTGGCACTTTTCCATATCGTACTTCCTAGCTGGGACGGCCTGGCTCCTGGAACGATTTGATCGTGAGGTAAGGCTAAGGGCAGCTCTCTGTGAGCTGTCCGACCGAGATCTGAATCAACCCCTAAATGTAAAAACAATAGTTAGAAGTCACTAGCGATCAAAAGGTTACTTGATGACGCGAGGGACTGGTGCAAATCCAAAGTTCAGGCTGACCGCGATTGACGGCAGGGTGGTTACTTGACCCAGACAGGTCCTGCTGAAGATATACCGTGGAGCCAACTTCTGAGGGCCAGGACTGGAGGGGGCGCCACAGGCAAGGATAGGAGTCACAGATTGCAGAGTCTCGCAGCACCAGTAGAGTTGCAAGAAGTCTTTTGCATTCCTGATACTTCTAAAAAACAGGAGGCAAGCCAACAAGCCCTTGGAGAATCTTGGATTCAAGGATGTAGAGAGTAAGTTCAGTCCCTCTCACTACCAGGCAAGAAGCAGAAGGCCAATACAGCAGTGAAAGTTGCAAAGTGGCAGTCGTTCCTGTAGCACAGCACTCAGCGTGCCAAAATGGCAGAGCAAGTAGC
The DNA here is from genome assembly GCF_964261635.1 of Lissotriton helveticus. NCBI lineage: Eukaryota > Metazoa > Chordata > Amphibia > Caudata > Salamandridae > Lissotriton > Lissotriton helveticus. Next base: position 1,846,452,619 of record NC_136061.1, on the reverse strand, counting down.
AAGGTGACATTCCCTCCTACATTAGAGCAGGTCTTCTTCCAGGCAGAATGTCCTTGGTTCCAGTAGAGTTCTGATTTGATGGTGTCAAGGGTCCATTACCTATACCCAAATGTATCTTTGAAGTGGGAAAGACATCAAAGAGGACTTTGAAGATCACAAGTTTCCTGCCTTTCCTGCCCTGGCTCCAGACTCACTTAAGGGGGGTATGCAGCTCTTTGTGTGGGGACAGGCACATCCCTATTCAGGTGCAAGCGGCAGCTCTGCCCTCCCAATCTACCTCAAGAAGGCCCATCCCCCTGGTGATGGGCCATCAGGATAAAAATGTCACACCTCAGCTCCCCTTGTGTGTGACTGTTTTGAGTGAATGCACAAAGCCCAGCTGTCACCCAAGCCAGGTGTGTATTCAGAAACTGGTAGAGGCTCAGAATGGTTAAAGTAAGAAAACACCAACTTTCTAAAAGTGGCATTTTCAGACCTGCAATTTTTTTAAAACAGCTTTACTAAAAAATGTGTTTATAAAGTGTGAGTCCAGAGACACCAAACTTCAATTTTGTATCTCCTCCCAATGGGAAAATACAGTTAAAGATTGTTTTAATGCAATCCCTGTGTTAACCCATATGAGAGATAGGCCTGCAATTGTGAAAAACAAATGTAAGAGCACCCAACCACGAGACCGCCCTACTCGCCGCCACAGACAACGTCCGCACCCTTCTCGACCAAGAACACACCACGACCCTGATCCTACTCGACCTCTCTGCAGCGTTCAACACCGTCTCCCAACGCACACTCACCACCAGACTTCACGATGCTGGCATACAGGAAACCGTCATTGACTGGATCTGCTCCTTCCTTACCGGTAGAACCCAAAGAATAAGACTGCCACCCTTCCTCTCCGAACCCACAGAAATCAACTGGGAAGTACCGTAAGGATCATAGCTCAACCCCACGCTTTTCTACATCTACATGGGGGGAACACCAATGACATCGATGTAAACATGGCACCGCGACTTTTACATCGCAGGATTGTTTGCATCGCATGCATTCACTACGCATGCGAGCACGGCGCGATGACATTAACATCGCATGCCACTACAATGATCCTGCGATGTAAAAGTGGCAAAAGTGGCAACAAAAGCTTGCTCCAGCGCAGCACAGGACTTGAAAACGCCGCAACAACACCAGCTGCCCGAGGACTTGAAACGGAATGAGCTGAAGTACTAGTCCCAGCTTTGTAGGAGAAATGAGCACAGAAGCACACCTGACACGAGCACAGAAGCACACCTGACACGTGGCGGGGGATGGATGGTGGATGGATGCATGGATGGGTGCTGGGTGGGCGGATGGATGAATGGATGATGGCGGACCGTATGGTGGATGGATGCATGGATGGGTGAGGGGGGATGAATGGATGGATGATGGCGGACCGTATGGTGGGTGGATGCATGGACACCTGACACATGGAGGGGGATGGATGAATGGACGGGTGAATGGATGGATGGATGAATGGATGGATGGATGATGGCGGACCGTATGATGGATGGATGCATGGATGGGTGCTGGGTGGGTGGATGGATGGATGAATGGATGATGGCGGACCGCCTGACACATGGAGGGGGATGGATGAATGGATGGATGAATGCATGGATGGATGATGGCAGACCGTATGGTGGATGGATGCATGGATGGGTGGGGGGGATGAATGGATGGATGATGGCAGACCGTATGGTGGGTGAATGCATGAACACCTGATACATGGAGGGGGATGGATGAATGGGCGGATGAATGGATGGATGGATGAATGGACGGATGGATGATGGCAGACCGTATGGTGGATGGATGCATGGATGGGTGGGGGGATGAATGGATGGATGGATGGATGAATGGATGGATGGATGGATGAATGAATGCTCAGCCTCGCAGATGGGGAGGGGGAGCAGGCATATGGGGTGTGAGCGTGCGCGCATGGCCATACAACATGCATTGTTAGAAATACCCTTGATATATGAAAAAAATAAGCCACATACAAAAACACACGTTCTGTTTTTGGAACCATTTCCAATATTTATTTAACCCTTAGTGTATTTTCCCCTTTCCCCTAAATCCTTAATGTTTTTCGGGTGGTTCTAATACTAAGTCAAAGGTTTCTTCAATTCTCGTAAGTTTCTGTTTTATGTTTGAAACATAAGCCTGTCCTCCCAATTTGCAAATGTCTTTAGTGTTTGGCCTTTCTTTGTCTCAATGACCTGCAACTGTATTTGCACTTTATTCAGAAGGCCGCTGTCATCACACTCGCTAAGCCTGATGTGATTACATTATGCACTTTATTCTCCGGCCCGTAGTCTTAGTGTTACATCTTGGCTAGGACTAGTGGGCACCTGATGCGTCTGGCCCTGCGGCTGTAAAAGTGTTTTATACATTTGCTGGCTATCCGTCGTTTCCCCAAGACCAACTCAACTTCTTTAGTGCAAGGCATTCATTTGTGTAGGAACTGTTTTTTTTTCTAAAGTTTGCCAGGCTGAGGGCGAGACAAACCTAACGGGGCCCTCTATATGGTAACATGCACTTTTTGAACCCGGCTTGCTTTTTAAGGTTAATGAAACTGCCCAGTGCACTTTAATGTTGGTGGCGATCAGTGCCAGCCAGGGGTAGGATTTCCTTTGTCATTGTAAAAATGCATTTCTAGATTTGGACGGCAATCCCCCTGGCTTCTGTGGCCCGATGAAGTTGTCAGAACACTCTTTTATCTGGTTAATACAGTGTCCCCCCGGCAGGTTGGGCCCTGTACACTCTGGCAGATCCTGTGGGAGCGATGGTGAAGGGAGCCCAAACCTATGCCAAAGAGACTTATATCTCACTTATTAGACACTACATTCCTGGCCTCCTAAAGCACCAGGGAGAATCAGTGATATCAACCTTTAATATTTTCTGTACATCTAGTTGGCTCTGGCTTGTGGTAGCCGTTAAGGATGTTGCGGCACTCAAACCAATACCCTTTGCTGCGTCAATATGATGGCATGGTAACATGATCAAACATGGATTTTAAGAGAATAAATTAAATTACTTGCCAACACATGCGTGTAATTCTCTGTTTCCACGAGGAGACAGGTTATGAGAATATGTGGGATTTGTTGCTTGTTCAAGACTGCAGAGTTCATCTGTTGTGTCACCTCACTGTGTTGTGGGTCCACCACATTAGATGTATGTAGTTAGTTTTATGAGAATTGGTGACTTGCAGTCTGTAGGTAAGGGGACTGAGGGAGTGATGTTACACAGACCTTTCCATTGCGCCAAGAGTTTATTCGAGGAGCTGCTTCTTTCTCCTATGCTTGCAGGTGGCACAACGTGCCCCCAGAATCACAGTATTTTTTCTGCAGTGTGTGTCAGGTTTCCACGTGTTTTCGCACCAAAGAAAAGACTTGTCCTGCTTTCTCTTGTTGTGATTAAAGAAAAAACACATTCTATCACCATGTGGGGCTTGGTTGACCTATCGTCCTTTTAATAGGTCTAAGATCTGTTGGCGCTCTCTCACACAGGGTAATTCGAAGAGGCTCACGCCAACGGAGGCTCGTGGAGGTCATCATACAATAAACATCTTCCAAGGTAGACGGTCATTTAATGGTCGTGTCTGGACCATGCTAAATTATTTAATAACCCTATCGACCTTTGGTTGAATTTAGTGACGAGACTGTTTCTGGATGGTAAACAATAATGTTGATGTCCTTCAATCTTATGAACTGTTGCATTTCGTCATAACTCGAGAATCAAATTAGGCCCCTTGGCCTGTCTGGGGAAACCAAGCAATGAAAGATAAGTAGGAGGGCACAACTTTCCAGTTCAGTTTTTCCTTCTACAAAACATTGTTATGTGGGACTTTAGACCAATGAGTTCTATTAAGGTGACACGGACCATACCACTCAGAATGTATGGGGTTCCTTACACTTGTGCCAAAGTCCAGAATTGGAGTATTGACTCACCGATGACATGTAATATTTAGTAGGGGGGTGGGCTGTTACGTGGACTTATCTCCTGCCTCCAAAGGCACCGCTTCACACATATCCCTTAGTCGCCTTCATCTCTGTGTCTTCTATTTCCAAACGTGGTTCTGTGTTCCTATTCCTGCAGCGCTGGAGGCTGAGTACTAAGGCTACAAAACTGTTACCAGGACCCCATACCTCTCTTGACTCACACAACACAGCCCACAAGCCCATCATCTGCTATGATACTTTACTTACCCGGCTGCTGATCACCTCACTCGCTCTCCCTCCCGCTCCCCTAGCCCCGGTCCGGCGCGGCTTGTGCCGATTGTCCCGGAGGGCTGATGGGGTAGCGGGCACCATTTTGGGTGAGGCTGCAGGACTGTTTGGGCGGCGCTCTAGCCATCGCGTCTGCAGCCCATTAAATTCCGCCCCATGCGAATGCGCAGCGGACGCCCCTGACCCAGTGGCAGTGGGTTCGTGGCTGCTGTTGCACGTGTGTGGGACTGCATGGCAGAATAACTTGTATTTTTAAATCCTCAGTATTGCATTTTGTTTTTAAAGATTGTGCTTTTAAAAACGAACTCTTCATCTGCTATGATACTTTACTTACCCGGCTGCTGATCACCTCACTCGCTCTCCCTCCCGCTCCCCTAGCCCCGGTCCGGCGCGGCTTGTGCCGATTGTCCCGGAGGGCTGACGGGGTAGCGAGCGCCATTTTGGGTGAGGCTGCAGGACTGTTTGGGCGGCGCTCTAGCCATCGCGTCTGCAGCCCATTAAATTCCGCCCCATGCGAACGCGCAGCGGACGCCCCTGACTCAATGGCAGTGGGTTCGTGGCTGCTGTTGCACGTGTGTGGGGCTGCATGGCAGAATAACTTGTATTTTTAAATCCTCAGTATTGCATTTTGTTTTTAAAGATTGTGCTTTTAAAAACGAACTCTTCATCTGCTATGATACTTTACTTACCCGGCTGCTGATCACCTCACTCGCTCTCCCTCCCGCTCCCCTAGCCCCGGTCCGGCGCGGTTTGTGCCGATTGTCCCGTAGGGCTGACGGGGTAGCGGGCGCCATTTTGGGTGAGGCTGCAGGACTGTTTGGGCGGCGCTCTAGCCATCGCGTCTGCAGCCCATTAAATTCCGCCCCATGCGAAAGCGCAGCGGACGCCCCTGACCCAGTGGCAGTGGGTTCGTGGCTGCTGTTGCACGTGTGTGGGACTGCATGGCAGAATAACTTGTATTTTTAAATCCTCAGTATTGCATTTTGTTTTTAAAGATTGTGCTTTTAAAAACGAACTCTTCATCTGCTATGATACTTTACTTACCCGGCTGCTGATCACCTCACTCGCTCTCCCTCCCGCTCCCCTAGCCCCAGTCCGGCGCGGCTTGTGCCGATTGTCCCGGAGGGCTGACGGGGTAGCGGGCGCCATTTTGGGTGAGGCTGCAGGACTGTTTGGGCGGCGCTCTAGCCATCGCGTCTGCAGCCCATTAAATTCCGCCCCATGCGAACGCGCAGCGGACGCCCCTGACCCAGTGGCAGTGGGTTCGTGGCTGCTGTTGCACGTGTGTGGGACTGCATGGCAGAATAACTTGTATTTTTAAATCCTCAGTATTGCATTTTGTTTTTAAAGATTGTGCTTTTAAAAACGAACTCTTCATCTGCTATGATACTTTACTTACCCGGCTGCTGATCACCTCACTCGCTCTCCCTCCCGCTCCCCTAGCCCCGGTCCGGCGCGGCTCTTGCCGATTGTCCCGGAGGGCTGACGGGGTAGCGGGCGCCATTTTGGGTGAGGCTGCAGGACTGTTTGGGCGGCGCTCTAGCCATCGCGTCTGCAGCCCATTAAATTCCGCCCCATGCGAACGCGCGCAGCGGGCGCGCCTAAGGCAAGCCCGTCTGCGCCCGTCCGCGGCCGACCGGGGCTAGGGGCACCTCACTCTGCCCGTTTCCACTCATATTCTTCCTCTCAACTACGAGCCTTACAGGTACAGTGGCCCCCCAAACCTGCCATCTGTGCACGTATTAGTGACCTTCGCCTAGCTCACTTGCCTCCCTTAGTTACCCCCCCTACTATTAACCCCTTCCCTCCCTCCCTTTCGGCGGCTTCTATTGATCCCTCTCCTTTTTCCCTTCCGTCCATGGTGTCACCCCATCTCTCTGCCTTCCTACTCAATACTAGGTCGGCTGTCAAACATCATTTAGAGTTGTTCGACTTTCTGGACTCTGTTAAGCCAGATTTACTTTTTTTGACAGAGACGTGGTTCCGCTCTGACTCACTCCCGAGTGTGCTATCTGCCCTCCCTCCCCCTATGACATTCTCAGGGCCGATCGGCCCGATGGCCGAATAGGTGGTGGAGTTGCTCTGGTGACCCGGGCAGACCTCCATTTTCAACCTCTCCCTTCTCCTTCCTTACCTACGGCTGACTGTTTGGTCATCCGCTCTACCTTTACTCAGACTCCCCTGACGTGTGTCCTTGTCTATCGTCCCCCTCAATCCTGCCCCCATTTACTCCCTGCTATTTCTGATCTACTGGGAACCCTGGCTATTAACAACTCCTCGGTGCTGCTCCTCGGAGATTTTAATTTCTGGCCCTATGCACCTGCTGAAGATGTAGTGTCTCGTAATTTCACTGAACTCCTCTTGAGCCTGAATTTTGTCTCACGAGTCCTTTCTCCCACCCATATTCATGGTCACACGCTAGATCAAATCTGGACCCTCAATACCCCGATCCCTGCCTTGTCGGTCCAGCCCTGCCCTTGGTCAGATCATTTTCTCATCTCTTTCTCACTGAATCTAACTTCTGCCCCCACTACTCCACTTCCTAAATATACCCGGGTGAGGAATTGGAACAGAGCTGATATCCCTGCCCTCTGTTCCTCTCTATCAGCTTCTCACCCTATCTTGGCCAATCTTACGCCGTCTAGGCAGTTGGACGCTCTCGGCAGCTGGCTCCTGAAGGCCTGTGACCTGGCTGCTCCCCTGAAGCATGTAATAGTCAAGCGTGCCCACGATGCGAACAAATGGTTCTCTCCTACACTTAAAGCAAAAAAACTTGAGACGCGTCAAGCGGAGAGAGCCTGGAGACGCGCCTACTGTCCCCTCCTAAAATCTCGTTACATGCTCATCTTAAAAGAATATAAAAAGGACATCCTCCTTGCCAAAACTGCGTATTTCTCCGGGAGGGTCCTCGATGCTGAGAACCACTCCAGGGAGATATTCTCCATAGTTCGAGAACTGTCTTCATCTGACAGGGCCTCCTCTAAAGTTCCTCCTTCCCAGATGCTGTGCAACTCTCTCAACGATTTTTTCGTTGATAAGGTCGCCCTTATTAAGGCCGGGATCCCACCTCCATCTTCTACCTTCTGCGATCCCCAGCTTCCCTCTCCTGCTTCTCGCCTGACCCACCTACCTCCCTTAACCAGAGACTCTTTCTTTTCCCTACTGACTCGTGTTAAATCTGGCGCACCGATGGATGTTGCTCCGGCGCACATTCTTCGCAGACTCTTCATGAGCTGCTATCTTCCCCCACTCACTTTCCTCAACGATTCCCTTGACCAGGGTATAGTCCCAGCTCTCCATAAAACTGCTATTGTCATTCCTCTTTTAAAAAAAACAGGGGCCGACCCCACCTCCCCATCCAACTACCGTCCCATCTCCCTCCTCCCCTTTCTGGCTAAGGCCCTGGAGGCCCATATTACTCAGGTCCTAGGTGCCTTCATTGAGGAGAGTGGGGGATTTGCTTCCCGGCAGGCCGGCTTTCGCCCTCGGCACTCCACCGAGAAGGTTGTTATTTCTGTGATGGACGACCTCAGAGAGGGGCTTGATACCAATGCGCCCCAGGCCCTGGTCCTCCTAGATCTCTCCGCCGCCTTTGACACGGTGGATCATTCCATTCTTCTCTCCCGTGTCAGGGCGGCGGGTATCGAGGGTCGGGCCTTGGCTTGGATCAGCTCCTTTCTGAAGGATCGCTCTCAGGCCGTCCACCTGGCCCAATTCACCGCCTCCCCTTACTTAGTCCGGTGTGGTGTTCCCCAGGGTTCCTCCCGTTCTCCGTTATTATTTAACCTATATATCTATCCCCTCATCTCCGCACTTCAGAACATGGAGGTCACCGTTTACAATTACGCTGATGACCTCCAACTCATTTTTCACTTATCACATTCCCCTACCAGTACACTCAACTTCCAGTCAGTCATGCTGTTCATCAGTGATTGGATGAACGGTAATCACCTGAAATTAAATCCAGACAAGACTGAACTTGTTGTCACTGGTAGCACTCCCAGCCCTTGGTCCCCTAGCTTTTGGCCCCCTTCCCTGGGTCCCTCCCCCACCCCTTCTTTTTCAGTTAAAACTTTAGGGATCTCACTTAACAAGCACCTCACCCCTCACACTCAGATCAATTCTGTTGTTTCTTCCTGTTTCTTTGCCCTTCGCACCATACGTAAAATCTCCCGGTTCTTTTCTGTTCCCGCCCTTAAAATTATCCTAATGGCGATGTTTTTTTGGATTATGGGAACATCGTATACAATGGAGCCCCCGCTTATGCTCTCCATCGTCTCCAGCTAGTCCAAAACCAGGCCGCCCGTCTGATCCATGGCCTACCCAGATTTCATCATGTCACTCCCCTTCTTCAATCCTTACACTGGCTCCCCATTAAAGAGCGGGCTCTCTTTAAATTGGGATGTACCACTTTTCAGGCTCTGGCGGGGACTGCTCCCGACTTCATCTCCTCCGCCATTAACATCTACTGCCCCAACAGAGAACTCCGTTCCTCTGCTAAATCTTTGCTCTCTGTTCCCCGCTTTAAGAAAAAGAAATCCGGGGGCTCTAAATTCAGGGTTCTTGCCCCTATCTTTTGGAACTCTCTCCCCTTTCACATTAGATCCATCCCTTCCTATTCTGATTTTCGCAGAGCACTTAAGACTTTTCTTTTCTCCGTGCTTTTCCACCCTAGCATCTTGCTTCACGTACCTCCTACCTCTGGCTAAGCGTCCTTCTAGCGCTATGAAACCGCATGGTATAAGTGCGCTATATTAATTGCTGTAAATTCAAATTCAAATTCAAGAGACAACCTCACCATCTCCCTCTCTAAGATCATATGTCAGCTCCCAGGAGGCAAGTCCTCCAGCCCTCCCTTTAAGAGCACAGCCAAGCTCACAGGGTCCTCCATGTCTCCCTGAAATAACATTCCACACAACTCACAGGAGACAAGATCGCCATCTCTGTATCGAAAACTACTCCCAGCTCACAGGAGAGGAGTGCCTGATACCGGATTAAACAAGCATTTTCAATGCAATACGTCTCGCCTTTACGCGAGTTTAAGCTATTGGCATTGTAATTGACAATGCCTTTCTATTTATTTTTTAAAAACCAAATCATAAATAAAAGGCATTGTCATTTACACTGCCAATAGCTCAAACTTAAGTAAATGCGAGACCTATTGCATTGCAAATGCTTGTTTTTCCTTACATTTAAAATTGTGTGAAAGTAACAAGCTTTGTTGTTAAATGGTAAGCAGAATGCATTTTCCTCTTTGGGAATGTAAGAAATATTGTTTGAGTATATGTGGTTATGCTGTACTTTCATTGTTTTCTTTGCCACTTTGCAATCTTCATACTAGAAAAGTCTAAATAAAGTAAAATGAAAAAAACCTATATTAGCTGGTAAAATTGCAAACTTGTATTTTGCGAAAATGTTCATGCAAACGGTGAAAAATCCACAATATGATGTTAATGTCAAACCACCCAACAGTTTACCACTGGCAAATTCAAACAGTTATCACAAATGCTAGCGACCTGGCCCAGTCTCAATGAACATTGAAGTGCGGAATAAGCCTATGTGTTTCCAAAGGGCAACACCAATGACATCAATATAGAACCAATAGAAGTTGGCTGTAGGGCACAAACATCGCATTGTTATGTCGCGCGATGTAATGTCGGCGATGTAACACACGATCCAATTAAAAGGCCGCATTAGCGGTGCAACAACGCGCGATGTTTAAATTGCCGATGTCATCGCCGTTGCGATTGAAAAGCCGCGATATCGCGTCATACAACCCTACATGGCCACCTCAGTGCCATCATCAGACCGCACAGACTCAGCATAATATCATATGCCAACGACAACTAGCTCACCCTCTCCCTCACCAAGGACCCCTGCACCACCAGACTAAACTTCCAGAAAGGAATGAAGGACATTGCATCCTGGATGGGCAACTGCTGCCTGAAGCTCAACTCTGAGAAGCCAGAGGTCCTCGTCCTCGGACCCACCCCTCTGCGTAGAATTACACCTGGTGGCCCAACACCCTCAGCAGCCCCCCACCTCCACGGACCACGCCAGAAACATCGACATCGTACTCAACTCCTCCCTCTCCATGAACAGACAGGTCAACTCCGTCGCCTGATGCTGCTTCAAAACCCTCCGCAACCTCCAAAAGACCTTCAAATGGATCCCCCCCCCGAATCAAGGAAGACCGTCGCCCAGGCACTCATGACCAGCAGACTGGTCTATGGAAATGCCCTCTATGCCGGGATCAACAAGTCTCTGCTCCGTAAACTCCCGACCATACAGAACACTGCAGCCAGACTTGTCCTCAGCGTCCCTCAACACAAACACATCACACAACACCTGCCGAACCTCCAGTGGATCCCCATTGAGAAGGAGGTGACTTTCAAGATACTCACTCATGCCAACAAATGCCTCCACAACACCAGACCCCAATACCTCAATGAGAGAATCTCCTTTCACGTACCCAAGAGAAACTTCAGATCTGTTGACCTCGCCCTCGCCGAAAACCTGTGTATTCGCAGAGCAAGAACTAGTGTAAGAGCCTTCTCCTACATCGGGGCCAAGACATGGAACGAGCTCCCTATAGACATCTGACACGCCCACTCTCTGAACATCTTCAGGAAGACCCTCAAGACCTGGCTCTTCGACTCAACGGAGCTGCTTACCACCGCCCCTCCAGCACTCTGCGACCATCATGAGTGAGTACCGTGCTTTACAATCCCCTGATTGATTGATTGATTGATTTGCAGCAGTCCTACTAGTAGCATTCAATGTACAGGTCCTGGGCACATATAATGCACTTTATTAGGGACGTACAAGTAAATTAAATATGCCAATTGTGGATAAGCCAATGTTAGCATGTTCAGAGTACAGAGCATACGCACTTTGGCACTGGTTAGCAGGGATAAAATGTCCAGAATTCTACAGCCAGCAAAAACGAGGTAAAAAAAATGGGTGGAGGAAGGCAAAAAGTTTGGGGATGACCTTGCAGAAAGGGCCAGGTCCAACGGTCTTCAACCTCTATTTCCTCACTCCTCTGTCTCCACCTCTCATTCTATCTCGCCATCACTGATGGTTATAGGCACCACTGTGTGATGCTAGATGCCAGCATGCTATTTCTTTCTCATCTATTCCCAGCAGGAATGTTTTGTCACTGCCTTTGATGCTCAAACAATCTGAAAATTGATGCCAAGCCAAATGCAATATGCTATTTATTTATTTATGAAATTTGTAGAGCGCAACAAATGCCCTTAGGCGTCTTGGCACAGTGAACGTGGCAGAAAAAAAGGGGGGAAGATTATTGATTGAACAGCAAGGTTTTGATTTTTCTCCTGAAAGCTAACAAGGTGGGGCTGGACCTGATGTCCAAGTTGAGGGAGTTCCAGAGTTTGGTTGTGGAAACCGTAAAGCGACGATCGCCCCCAGGAGGCCGTTTTAGTGCGTACACTGACATCAGGAGGGTGTTGGTTGATCGTAGAGATCGGTTGGGAACATGAAAAGCTAAGGAGTTAAGGAGGAAATGGGGTCCTTGCTTGCGTGAGGCTTTGTAGGCAATACAAAGAGCCTTGAATTTGATACGGTTTTTAACGGCTAACCAATGGTAGCTATTGATGATATGGGCTATGGGTTTAAACTTGGGAGTACCTGAAAGCATTCTTGCAGCCGCGTTCTGCACCGACTGTAGTTTACGGATGACTTGTTGCTGGGCATTCATGAAGAGTTCGTTGCAATAGTCCAAGGAGGACATTACAAATGCGGTGACCAGAGTTTTTCCTGAGTTGGGGGGAATGTAAGGGAGGATTTTTTTAATGGATTCCAATTTGTAGAAGGAGGATGAAACAATGGTGTTTGCATGAGCGGCAAAGGTGAGTTAGTCGTCAAGTAGTATACCTAGGTTTCTAACCTTGATGACTGGTTTAGGCGGGAGCCCTAGCTCTGTGGGCCACTAGGAGGTGGACCAGGTCGGGTTGAGCTTGCCAAAAATCATAACTTCCGTCTTCTCGGAATTCAGTTTTAAACAGTTTATAGCCATCCAGTTGCTGATGGCGTTCATGGCTAACTGGAAATTGACCGCTACTTTCTGTCCATTGTTTTTTATGGCCAGGGCCAACTGAGTATCTTACACATAGGATGTTAGGCTCATCCCATGAGACTTGATGACTCTTGCTAAGTCCGTTACGTAAACGTTAAATAGCGTGGGGCTCAGGGATGAGCCCTGTGGACGCCGCACGGAAGTGTCATCTGGGCGGAGCTGAACTTGGCCAGCATGGCTGTCTGGGTGCGGTTGGAGAGAAATGAGGAAATGAGGTCTCTGGCTGCATCCTGAATGCCTATGCTATTAACACGGCCGATCAAGGTGGTGTGGTCGACCGTGTCAAACGCGACAGATAAACAGGATGAGCACTGCCGTACCTCCTTGGTCTAAGATAGTTCTTATTTCATCTGTCGCTTTGATCAGGGCTGTCTCCGTGCTGTGATTCTTATGGAAACCAAATTGTGTGTCATCCAGAAGGTGGTGCGCTTCAATATACTGTGAAATTTGTGCATTCATAAGTTTTTCCACAACTTTGGCTGCAAATGGCAGGTTGGCAATTGGTCTGTAATTTTTGGTGTCATCAGCATCTAAGTGTGGTTTTTTTAAGGAGAGATTTAACTAGGGTATCCTTCCAAATATCAGAATAGATGCCCGTACAAAACATGGAGTTGAAAATGTCTGCTAATGGGGGGGGGGGGGTATAATATCAGCCACCGGAAGGAGAATGGCGGGTGGGCAAGGGTCATTTGCAGAACCTGATTTGACAGTGGTCATTACTTTAATAACCTCCGTGGTTGTAACCTCTTGGAACTGTAAGAAAGTAGGCCTGGTGTCGCTTATAGGATGAGGTGGTGGAGGTTCTTTAGTGTGGTTAGAAAAATTACTATATATGTTATTGACTTTATCAAAAAAGTAGGTGGCTAGGTTATTACAGAAAACTTGTGAAGGTACTGGGGTAGATTGGGGGGGGAGACGTGATAGTTTGGACACAACCTGAAAAAGTTGTTTATTAGAATTTTTGGAGTTTTCGATCAGGGTAGAGTAGTAAAGGTTTTTTCCTGGTGGATCATGGCTTTATATTTATTATGTTCTTGTTTATAGAGGAGTTTCTTATCCTCGGCGTATGATTTTCTCCAGTGTCTCTCTCGATTTCTAATGAGTTGTTTTTGTTCCCTGAGAGCATTTGTGAACCAGGGGGCTGAGGGTGAGTTGCCATTTTTGGAGTGAGATTTGCTGAGAAATGCAATATGCTAGATGATCATGGTTGCCAGGGTCAAGAGTGAACATTGACATTCTCATGATGATATCTGTTTCCGGAGTACAGGCAGGGCTGCACCGGAACTGCAATAAATCTGTCGATAAGAACAGCAGTGTTTGTGGTGGTAACCCATATGGAGAGGGAATGGTAATGGCAGTTGTGGTGGAAGTGGTAGGGGGCACCGCTTAGGAATTGGCGTCACTGGTTGATGCAGCAGCAGTTAAAGTGGGCTGCGAGCATCCCCCTCCTCTGAGACCTACCGGCACTTATCTGTCATCTCCTGATCATTGTAAAACAGAGAGGCTACTAAGCCAGATGACATATTTAAAATGTAATACTTGAAGAAAATAGCTAGTGCCAGTACGGTCAGGTAAACGAATGATAAAAAAAGGGTTAAGGTCGAAGTCCAACAAATGCAATTCACAGTGTTTAAATTACTTCAGCTGCACAGATGTCCCAACAAAAACTCTATAAAGGACACAGATACTGGTGTTATATATTTGTTAACAGATAGTTTCGCCAAAGCATAAACTCCTATATGTTCGTCCTCCAGACCTTCTCTGTTTCCTGTTATCGACCCGTGTGGCAAGTTAATCGCCCGCATCTCAGCCCACCCTCTTTATTTCTGGCGAGCGTTCTAGGCTGAGAACTGCTGATATCAGCTGAATATAATGAACCTGACCCGTGCCAGGCTTCTGCGTGTGCCAACCGGACCTCACCATAAATCGAGGATTCGTGACAAAATGGGCACCTCGTAAAGGAGGGGGTTCTTATCAAATCCACGCCCAGCATCTGTGCATGTCTCTGCCACACCGCTCTTGTTTATTTACAGCTTGTTTCTAAGGTAGGTTGGGAAAGATTTCTTTGCATACTCCAGGATGTTCCTCAGAAGGGTGTGACGGTGCTGCAGTTACCTTTCGATCCCTACCTTTAGTGTCGCCACTGAAAACAAATACATTTATTGCGAAGTTTCTAGGAAGTTATGTTCCTGCTAATCACATTTCTTCTGTTCATTTCTTTCCTGCTCTTTATACACAGATCCTACATTGGGACTCTAGCTTTTCCCTCGTTTACTGACTCATTGCACTACAGACGTTCCGGCTTTTCCCAAATAGCTGACTGCTGGACCCTATTGAATAGTATCCCTCAGCCCTTGGCTGGTTTTTAAGTGTTGTTTCCTCACATTCCTGTGCTTACACCAGAAGTATATGCCGCCCCCACACACTGCTTAATCAAGTCTGGGGCACAACACCAAAACTCAGCACTAGTGAATTTAACTACAGCCAAAACGACTCTGTCCTACATGCACTGTAGCTGCAGTAATTACTCTCGAAATTGTCGATATGAGGAGGGAAATGCTACAGAACTCCTACAATAAAACACAATACTGGTGTTTCTGTATGTAAGAAATTGAGTTATTGGTTGAAGGGATGCTCAGCACAGGCAACAACCACAATCCTTGTCAAAGTGAACTTCAAAAGTCATTAAATTAACCTGTATTTAACCCTTTGTTAGCTTTGCACAAAAACAGTATGGCATAATTTAGAGGCAATGAATAAAGTCTTTATGCAGCACACAAACAGTAATAAAGTGAACACATAACACAAGAAAAGTCAGATACCAATGTAGAACAAGCATTTGCAAAACAATAGGTTTCACATTACTGAAAGTTTGAGCTTTTTACATTGCATTATTATTTACAATGCCAAAAGCTCAAACTTTCCATAATGTGAGACCTATTTCATTGCAAATGCTTGTTTCCTTTTCCAATACTATATTCATCATGTAAAAAATTAAATTATTAATACATCAATTGTGTATGATAGATGTTCCTTCCATGAGAAATTTGTTGTGTGGAATATTCCTACCCAGTCTCTTCTGGCCTAATTGGGGTAACTCTCTTACTTGGTAACACATTCCATGTTAAATACATCAAGAATTTTGAATGAACTGGAACCAACATTTTTTATTGTAGCAAAGGTAATGTCAACGATGCCACGTTTGCATTTTTTGCTGACAGAAACTCTTCTGGTAAGAATAGAAAAATGCAAGGTGATGCTTAAAAGTGAGAGGACAGTGATGATGGAGGGCAGGGGCAAGTATGGTCCTTGGCCCATGTCCTGTGGACACATAAACAGGCAATGTCTGGAAATATCCTTAGTACATTCTTTATGAAAACAATTATTTGAAACAGAACATATGTTGTTTAATACGTTTTTAACAGTGGTTCTTAACTCACTTTGGTTTCAAAATGTTGTAAATAGTCAGTATCATTCTTACCCAATAAAATGATAACCAATTTACCAGAAAGTGACAGATGATCGCAACATTTGGTCTAGTTGGGACTCAAACTCGTGATCTGCAGCTCACAGCAGATGCCAATGATGAGCAACATTTCACAGGCGTGCACCCTGAAAGAACAAAACAAACGACAAACTCCTTATACAAACATATCCATGCACGCAATACCCTACAGAAATGCATAACAGGATCTAGACGGCGCTATTCAGGACAGTTCTTTCATTAAACAATGCATACTTCATACTGACCTGGCCAGCTGTTATACAATCTAATGAAAACGACGAAGAGCAAGTAAATGCAAAATCCACAGACTAGTGTGCCTCCGAGCGAGCACCTCAGAACCGTAACGCGTTCCCGGATTCCCAAAAAGATTCTGCACTATGCAGGTTGTTTTAATGAGCTGTACAAATAAATGCACGTACATGACATATTGAAGAGCACGCGTCTCTATACCCTTACAAGCATTATTTGCTTTCTGCAAACTTTACAGTGGGGACATCTATTAAACTTTCATACTGCATGCTTTGTATGTTCTTTTGAAGTCATCCCTGTATTTTAGAAAACAAAACGTATTCAGGGTGTACGGTGAAATGTACTTACAAAATAAATAAAATCTGCAAAAATATATGACACACATTAATATTAAACAACACACAAGTGCGTCAATTAGCATATGCGTTAGTTCCTTTAATGTGTTCTGTGGAGCCTGCTGCAAACCGTGCTACTTCCTGTCAGTGCTGAACTGTGGTTGTCCTTATTTTATATTCACTGAGCTTTTGAGCACCGACAGGTAGGATTTAAGGGACTACCAACATGAAAACAATACCAAAAATGAGTTCTTAAACTTCGCTGAACTGCACAAGCAGCAATGCACCCCAACAGCCTGTTAAAACTAACAGTGACGTAGCAAGGGAGCCATTGGCCTTCGCGCAAGCAAAGAAACTTGTAGAGGTGGATTGAGGGGTAACTCAATACGCAGGGCTCTGTGATAGTGCTTAACTCTTTATTTGTACACGGTAGAGTGCCGGGGTAGGCTGTGAAAGGAATGAGGGTTATGGTTTTATATCGAACTCCCTGTATCTGTTGGGTACTACTACTGCCCTGCCTGTGCATGTGCGTGTAGAGGGTGTTTGGTGGGGGTTTGTTGTCTGGTGTCTGGTTCGCTGTTACTTTAGTTTTCTTGTGGCCTACGTTGACATGTGGACTCCAGACTTCTAAGTTTCTGTGTGTTGCCTATCTCTTCTTCTCTGTCTCCTGTTGCGCCGCTTCTCTGTGTGTCTGTCTCTGATCCATGTTCTTCATCGTCCAATTCCCAACTGGTGTTGCCTGTTTGTGATATAGCTTCTCCCTTGTCCCATCCAATTACTTTGTTGCACCTGGCCATTCTGCTGTGGGATCATACTTTGCAATCGCTTAATAAAGCAGAACATGAGTAGGTTTCCTTGACTTGTAGAGGGGCGCTGAACTTGCTGTCTCCTTTTTTCCGTAACTGTGCCAACTTCACCCGGACCCATTCCCCCTTTTCCAATGAAACTTCCTTTACTTTGTGCTGTCTGTTGTAGTGGTCTGTGTAGATTTTCTGGGCCTTCTCCAAGTTGTTGCGCACTACTGCTGGGGACCATTTGCTCTGCAGGATCAGATTCATCCACACTGTGTTGTCTCATGTGAACGGGTCCCGGCCCCGTAAAATCTTGAATGGGCTATATCCTGTCGTTGGGGGAGTAATACGGTAGGCCCATACTGTATGTCTGATTTCCGTTGAAACAAATTATAGCGGTCTATGGCCGAGCAGACCACCGGCGGGTTGTGACTGTCTAAGTCCTCCAACGCATGTTGAAACACATAAGCCTCTTCGGGGGGCCTCGTCTTTTTAACCATGTTCTCGTACACCCTCAGCCCTTCCGGTCCCAAATTGTGCAACAGGATTTTTTTTCTGCGCTCGCTAGAAAATTCCTCTTCACCCTTGTCTTCCAGAGCTGACAAGTAATTCAGAAAATACCCCTTCCAGTCTTCCCACTTCATAGCTGGTTCCCCCGGTTTTGGTAGGAAGGGGACCGGGTTTGTGAGGGAAAATGTCTGGGCACACGCTGACTGACCGCTGTGGCTGAGATCCACCGGGTGTAGACAAGGGAATGCCTGGCACTAGCTGGCTGGGTGGGAGGGCAGAACCAGTCTGGCTTGTGAGGTCGTCAATCGAATGGTCCTGAACTTTGTGCGCCAGGATGGGGTGAGTGTGCCACTATCCACAACATCCTGGGATGCACACTCTGTACTTGGCTGCCGGCTTGCACCCCAGGGCAGGCTTATCGAGCAACAAGCTCTACTGCACACCAGTAGATAGGCTGCTGAGGCCACTGGGGGGTTTCAAGTGAGTTAGGTCTGGGGTAGTGTGACTGTGGTGGGATGCTTCAAAGAGGGCTATCAGTATGCACCCAAGGCACTTACTTTGAAGGTGCTGAGCGCTGTGGGCTTCTCATGCAGGAGAGCAGGGTGGAGGCTGCAGTGCGTGGCTCCTTTGCTGCTGACCGTGACTTCATGAAGTGGAATGCGGGTCCCAACTTTGCGTGAGACCGTGTATTCACTAGGCTGTGCTGGAAGGAGAACAGGCGTCTCGCCGGCCTCACGTCCCTCTGCCGCGCTCTCCTGTAAGGGCCGTCTGCCCCGAATCCTGTGGGCCGACCGCCCGTGCAAGCGTGTAATAGTGCTGGAAACACGCGCTTGTTCCCCCAGCCTCGTGGCAAATTTGTGGAGGTGGATTGAGGGGTAAATCAATACGCAGGGCTCTGTGATGGTGCTTAACTCTTTGTTTGTACACGGGAGAGCGCCGGGGTCATTCCCACGCGTAGAACCCTCCATGTGTGAGATGGCCGCCGGTGCTCCCAGCATCCCTTGCAGCATGACGTGGTTAAAACCACTAGAGCGCTACACCACAAAACTGTGACTGTTTACCAACGATATGGTAGAAAAAGGTAGTCATGTTTTAGGGCCAGCCTCATACCTTAGGGCCCCGGTACCACTGCGCCTGCTGCACTATTGGTAGCCGAGTCCCTGAACAGAAGGAACGCTAGTTCTGTGGCACGCCTGTTCGTTGTGGACTACGGTTTGGAAGCCACTGTGCTCCTCATGCTGTGTGTCATGTACAAAAGAGTAGGGCTATACAAAGCAGACGCAGCACTTTAGAAGTGAGAACATGAAAGCATGTCATGCGTGCCCACTCACAGACAGTGGGAGACTTTCATGTGTGTGGAGAAAGACAGAAAAGGCAACGTTTTTGCAATAAAACGCTGAATGTGTTTCTGAACTCCGTATTTTAGGAGGATGTGTAACTTTTAGCACAATTGTTGTGCGGGAAAATGGCAAAATATTTATGTTTGTGATCAATTGTTGTGAATAGCACTGAAGATCTGTATGTGGGAGACTGAAAACATGGTCAACTTTAAACAATGTAGCGGCCCCACTAAGTATACACATGCACCAGAAGATGAGTGTGTAGCCTGTACCTTCAAGGTGGTTGCACACAGAGACTTCAAGCATGCGCCCCACAGCCTTAGACCCCTCCCCTCTCACTAAAGGAACTGAGCTGAGCAGATGTGTTTGTAATGTGTAACTTTTTTCCATGATTGTTGTGATGGAAAATGCCTACATATTTATGTTTGAGATAATTTGTTGCAAATAGCACTGAAAATCTGTATGTGGGGGGCTGAAAGTATGGTCAACTTTAAACAATGTAAAGAACTGAACAGGCGCCCACCGCGCCTAGAGGAGGGGCGCCATTAGTTGCGCCACCGGCCGAGCATTTCACTGGGAGGCCGGTTTGAGGAGGGGGGCGGTGACGTTAAGGTTTCGGGATGGGTCAGGGAGGAAACAAAACCGAATCCTAAAGGATTAGGTATTTAAGGCAGTGCCTCGTGGGGATCGTCCTCTTTGTCTCCCTGGACCTTAGCAACTGAAGCGCTGGAAAATACAGCCAGGAGTGCGGGTTCCGGTCGACGGCCCAAGGAGGGCAAATCGGTGGGTACAGGGAGGCCGGCATAGTGTAATGCTGATATTTATTTGCAGGATGCTCGGCGCCTCTGTTAGCCTCCAGGACATATTGTAAGGACGGAGGGACGGCTGGGCCCGGGGTCGCAAAGGGGATTTCGATCGTCAGTTGGTTTGCCCACCCATGGGGTATATGCATAATGGAAGTTTGATCAGCTAGGTGTTTGTTACTTCAGAAGGCGCCGCACAGATTGCATCGCTCCTTGATGTGGCTTCAGGGAGGGCCGGTCGGCTCACCTGGGCCAGATGGCTCACGCAATATGAGGTCATTGTGCTGGGGCTGTAGCGCGGTTTGCACCAAGTGGGTGCTGCCTATTCTCGATTGAAGTGTTTTGATGGTTTTGGTGCGGTGGTTGTGATGGAGCAAGGATTCGCACGTACAGCGACTTGCTTGAACTCATGAACCTCAAATAACCCTAATAGTATTAATCAACTTGTTTGTCTTACTAATTTCCCCTTTATTCTTACATTTTGGGTGTTCCAGTGATGCTTGCCTATGTGTTTTCTAATCCTAATACGCTTGCTACTAAAATGGCTGCTGCTACGCGGGAATTTCTTCTGCGCATGCGTCGGTCATACCCATGTGATGTGACGTACTCGCAGTTCTGGTGGGAAACCTTTTGCACTTGCGCAGTAGAGTTAAAATGGCTGCTTTGTGTTCTCACATGTCTGAAGCTTGCAGCGATGCTTTTGCTATGCTGTTCGTTATGCATAAATCACTAAAGCTATAGTTATTATAAAGTAATGGGAGTAGTATAGTGATTCATGGTATACAGTGCATTTATTTTTTCCATGTTCTAAAACTGTTCTTTTCCATTTCATGGTACACTACGAAATATGGCCTGATATCCCCTGCTGTACTCCATTTTGCTTGAAACTGAGTCTGCAAGAGATCTGCGAGTCTCCACAGCAATGACCTTTGGAACCATACCAAGTGGCAGTCCCAGCCAAGATGTGCCTGGGAAGAGGCACCTTCGCCTAGTAGAAGACGCTGATTTGTACTAAATGTATTACATTGTATAAATTGTTAAATTCACCATTGTTATGTGTAAGGAACATGTCATGGGAACCCAATATTCGATGGGCGGGTATGAAAGATTCTAATGAGGGGCTTAAGAAAGTCAAATCCTAGGAGTTGTGACGACCTGTCCTTTCTTTTGTCCAATCGAAATTAGGGATCCTTACCCTTGCAACATTTGGGGGGTGGAACACTGACCCGAAAACAGTATAACTAGCCTAGGTTAGTTAGAGAAATTGTCCGACTTGTCCGAATAGCTGACCTGTCACTGACCCAACACACTCAATAGCTGATCGAGAAACAGAGGTGCTGCGGAGCACTCTGTCAGACAGACTCACAGACCCATTCGGGGTTTTGAGAACCTTAAGTGCTGGCGAAGCACTTCCCTGGGAATTCGATAACCCAATCGGGGTTCTGACTGATAGCTGCAGAGAGGGTGTAGCGCAGGCGTTGCAACTGAACTGCGGGTGCTGGGCTCAACTTTGGTGGTCCTGTCCTGATCCTAATCTGGTTTTCCTGTCCTGGGATTCCATTTGGCACCTGCTGGCCTACTGGCGACTGTATTCCTTGGTGTTCCTACTGTCCTTAACTAACCCGTGGCCAGGGTTGGTCTCCACACCGTTCTAGGTAAATATATATCTGTTAGGGAAACACACTTACGTCTTTTCTTGCTTTCTGAAACTGCTAAAAGTATTATTTGCACCTTGTTTCTTTTCTTACCCCCCTGTGCTGACCAATAATAAAGTTTTACACTTTTGCTGTTTTAATAGCATGTTCCATTTTCTTCCTATCCTTTAAGGAAGTTGTGAAATACTGCCCTGAACCAATAGATGTTCCCTTTCTTTACCCTCCTTTTAGCCGAATTAAAGTGATTGCTCTGAATCATTAGCGTGTTCCATATCTTTACCTTCCCTATAGCTACAATGTTTCTTCAAATTCTTTAGTACAAATTAAAGTTCTGTTGCCTTACCCACCCTCGAGGGTTATTCAACTGTGACATTCTAGCATGTTCCTTATCTTTCCCGTCCTTTAGAGACACCATACCAAGTCTAAATTTCTGAAGATTTCATACTAGCATGTTCCCTGTTCTTACCCTCCCTTTACATTTCTAAATGGTTGGCATAATCTATTTTCTCTTGTAAAGGAAAGAGAGTACCCTCTGGACCCAAGGGAACTGGATAGAGTAAGACAACAGATTTTTGAGTATTCCCTGGGTTGTTAATTGTTATTTAGAGAGACGCTGTGTCCCTATGTGAAGAAAAGGGGGCTGTCACTCACACATTCACTATCACTTAGCCATATATATAGAATTAGTATATTGCATCCCATCTAGTAGTAGAACCACAAAAGCAAAAATAATTTGGCGTAGAACAATTGATAAAATTATTAAATCTTTTTTATTTATTTAAAAAAGCATAAGTATGTATACTTGAACGATATGATCATACACGTTCCACTTTTTAATACAGTGCCTAGTGCTCATTAATTTCACATCACAAATGCACACAGTTTTAAAAGAGTTAAGTTAAAAACATATAACAACACAATTCATAAAAAAATATTTTTA
Organism: Lissotriton helveticus; assembly: GCF_964261635.1. Classification (NCBI taxonomy): domain Eukaryota; kingdom Metazoa; phylum Chordata; class Amphibia; order Caudata; family Salamandridae; genus Lissotriton; species Lissotriton helveticus. The sequence goes on along the minus strand of NC_136061.1, from coordinate 1,846,430,137 downwards.
AAAAAACCCTTATTTGGGGTGTCGAAGCGTTTCGGTGGATAAGGCACTTGGCCCCACCTTCTTCAGGACAAATTAACATAACATGGATCTGTGAATGAAGGAATCCAAAGTAAGAAAACATCCTTATATACAATTACACATTGATAATACATTTACTAGAGTTCTTGCCTTAATTATTAATGGTACATGTTATACTTTGCTGCTTGCCTATTGTGGTTTTACTAAAGTTATTTAATAACCCTCCCTTCTGGTGGTTAACTTTAATCCTACACTTATATAACCAGCCCACTCCGCATTCATCATTCAAGCTCTTACACTTCATACCTGGGCATATTTAAGTCCGTATTCGTTAATGACTTCGGATACGTTCTTATTCAAAGGCCTTGTTAGGATTAGGATAATCTTCCTATGAGTGGTTTAAGTCGACAAGGACCTGTGGGTAAATTTATATCGTGACTATACTTATTTCTTTGATATATATTTGGTTGATGGGAGATGGTTTTGCTCAAATCATACCTGAATTTTCTTATAAAGGTATCCTCTCACTTAATGCAGTATTCATCAGACTTCATGTTAGGATGAATTTCTGTGGGTCGATTTATTCAATTACGACCTATGGGGAAATATAGACCATTGCTCTACAGTTGAGCCTTAATTTACTAGAGGACATGCATTAGTGGAAATGTTTAATTAAAACACACCTGTGATTCCTTATGCTTTCATCTGGACCGGTGTGCTCTTAGTGCTTCATTTTATATTGGAGCGCAATTTCTGAAATAAGAAATAGGGTCCATTGTTCTCGTTTTCCTATTCTTTACCTGTTTCTGTATGTGTCTTACTTCAATCATGCTGACTCACCTCGTGTTATTGTTCTACAAATTCACGGGTGTTGATTTCTTCTTTGTGTCTCTGTATCTTTTTATTATCTGGCCAGGCAGGCATACATTTAGAATTTTTTGCCTGTTACACAAATAAACACAAAAAAACGGCTTTTAGTGCTCTGTTGCATTTCTCCTAGTGTTTCTAATGATCTTAGTTACTTTTTTTCTCACCTTTGCAGATAAAAAAACAGATCTCGAATTTGTTGTTCAGTTCCACTTCTTAGGTCGGGCTCTTTTCCTTAGCCCTTACCTCGTCACCTATGGTAGGAAGTACACATTTTATCACTGTTTTAAAACGATATTATGGTTTAACTGTTATCTACCCGGATTATTCTATATGTGGGTGCGTCCTTTTATGTGCATAAACCTACATTTTTCCTTTACTTTTGTTCATGCACCATTCGTTTGTAGTTATTTATGTCAAAGTTAGGGCACGGTCGCATTTGACGAATTGGGGTTGGATAAGATCAAGCGCCCTTGTTTATTGTATATTCTCTGCTTTCTCACCCCTATTATGCCACCACTAATCTTACATTAAATGTCCGTCCATGTTATGGGCGCGTTATGTCCTGATTTCAATAATCAGACTGGCGTTTAAACTCAGTGTGGCTTCAGGGCCTGGGTATGTCTCCGCTACGTTTGAATGAACATTACACGCGTGCGGACTCCCATTCGTTAACTCAGCGTCATGATAAGAGATAGAACTACACTTTATTCGGAACTGGCTCACGCTTACCTTATGGTGTTTTCGTATTGTGCTGCCACCGGTCTCTGTGTTCTTAAGGAAAAGTGACCACCCATCGCGCTTATTTTATACTTCCGGGTTAGGTCGCTTTCCATGACAACACTGGTCCTATTACTTCCCTATACTTGTGTAGTCGCGTAATTTATTATTAATGCTTTTCCTGCACCTATCTGTTTGGAATGCATCCTATTTCGTACCGCTGGGTTGGCCTTCATATATATGATTTATTTTTATTCGTTAATAAATTAATTTAATGTATTAATGTTTCAAGCGATATATATTTTTTTTCCTCTTATCTCTATTCCCTTTATGTCCCATCAATGGGTATTTGCACCTATATATCTATTACAACAAAGTTTATAATCAGCTCATTATTACTCGTATTTACAACCAAAAGTGACAAATTAGGTTTACGAGTTTCACATTCTTATAATTCGTTTCTTCTGGCCCCATCATCTATTTACATCATCATATAAATGCTATTGTTTTTAGGGCCCTGCTATCTGGTTGTAAGCAAACTTATCATGTGTCTTTCTTATACATCAGTGTCATTTTGGCTTCATCTGTACATTCTTTCCCACTCCTCATGGTTATTAAGGCCTTCACTGTGGGTTCTGAACATACACATATAATACTGCTCGCGCATTTTTCTTTTCCTAGCTAGGTTTCCCCCTCTCCTCGATATAGTCACTTTCTCTAAAATACACCAGCGGAGGTCATCTATTGTATGATTACATTCTGCCCAATGGTCCGTTAAGGGGGGATTCCTCTTCTTCGTTCTAATCGCGGACCTATGCTCGTTCAGTCTGATCCTAACCTCTCTGCTGGTTTCCCCTATGTAGCCCAAACCACATGGGCACATTATTAAGTAAATAACGTTTTGAGTCTTACAATTGAACATATTCCTCACAGTATGTGTACCCTTATTCAACTTGATCTTTTCGCCTGAAATTATCAATTTGCAGTTCACACATGTACTGCATGGGTATGTGCCAATTAAGTTCTTGTTAGTCATGATGCTAGTTTGATGGACCTCGCTTTTGTCTCTATATGTTCTCACTAGTCTGTTCCTGATTGTTCTATTTCGTCTATATGAGAACAATGGTTTTTCAATCCTTACAGAGTTGCTCTCTTGGAGGTAGCTCCAATGTCTGTTTATAATGTTTTTCACTTTATTACTAATCACTGAGTAATTAGAAACAAACACTATTTTTTCTGCTTTGTCTCTTTCTACGGTCTTTCCGTCAAACAATGCCTCACGATTATAAAATGTGCCTCTTTTATAAGCTTTCTTTATGATGTTCTTGAGGTACCCCCTGTTGTTCAATTTCATTTTCGATTTCTCTGCATGAATCTCAAAGTCCTTTCTATTCGTAAAATTTCTGCGAAGCCGCAAAAATTGGCCGAAAGGTATGTTGTCCTTCTGACATCGTGGGTGGTCACTATTATAGTGGAGCATCGTGTTGCGATCACTAGGCTTCACGTATGACCCACAATTAGCTCACCCTCTTTTGCTTTTATTGTGATGTCTAAGAAGGCACATTCCTGCTGGCTCATAGTATGAGTAAATTTCAAATTTGGGTCCCCACAATTGAGCCATGCGATGAACTCCAACAGTTCATCTTCTTCACCATCCCAAATGAAGAATATGTCGTCAATAAATCGCGACCAATACGTCACGTTGTCATAAAATGGTGCTGCCTCATTGTATATATGTTTATTTTCAAATGCACCAACATAGAGGCAAGCCAAGCTGGGAGCACAGGTAGCCCCCATGCTGGTGCCTTTGACCTGACAATATCAATCTTCCTCAAAGAGGAAAATGTTATTCCTCAATATTATGTCCACTAATTCCACTATAAAAGTGGAGTGTTCTGATAAATCTCCATTTTCATCCTTTAGAAGGTCACTGATAGTTTCCACTGTGGCCGCCTGCGGTATATTCGTATATAACGATTCGATGTCTAGTGAAACAAGCCACTGTTTTTGATCATCAAATTTTATACCTTCAACTTTCTTAATTATTTCAGTTGTATCTTTAATGTACGATTTTTGTTGGGCTACCATGGGTCTTAAGAATTTGTCAACATAGATGCTCAATGGCTCAGTAAGGGAGTTCAAACTGGAGACTATTGGGATTTAATAGACACTTATGCACTTTAGGGAGCCCATATATGGCGGGAATTACTGGATGGGTATTAAGTAAAAAACCATATTCGTCTGGGCAAATGATCTCATCCTCTTTCGCCATATCCAGAAAATTTTTAATGTGTCTCTGGAGTGTCCGCCATTCATCCTGCGATGAGGGTCTATAGTGTTCTTTTACTGTTAAAAGGGAGAGCATTTTGTCTCGATAGTTTTCTGTGTCCAATAGTACAATGCTACCTCCCTTATCTCCTGGTTTTTCGTTATAGTGTCACAAGCTTCCAAATTATTTAATGCATCCCTGCATTCTTTTGATAGATTGTTGTTATACAGTTTGACCTCCTTTTGCAATAAGTTGTCTATGTCTTTCTCAATCGGCCAATTTTTGCGGCTTCGCAGAAATTGTACGAATAGAAAGGACTTTGAGATTCATGCAGAGAAATTGAAAATTAAATTGAACAACAGGGGGTACCCCAAGAACATCATAAAGAAAGCTTATAAAAAAGCCAAATTTTATAATCGTGAGGCATTGTTTGAAGGAAAGACCAGAGAAAGAGACAAAGCAGAAAAAATAGTGTTTGTTTCTAATTACTCAGTGATTAGTAATAAAGTGAAAAACATTATGAACAGAAATTGGAGCTACCTCCAAGAGAGCAACTCTGTAAGGATTGAAAAACCATTGTTCTCATATAGACGAAATAGAACAATCAGGACCAGACTAGTGAGAACATATAGAGGCAAAAGTGAGGTCCATCAACCTAGCATCATGACTAACAAGAAATTAATTGGCACATACCCATGCAGTACATGTGTGAACTTCAAATCGATAATTTCAGGCGAAAAGATCACGTTGAATAAGGGTACACATACTGTGAGGGATATGTTCAATTGTAAGACTCAAAACGTTATTTACTTAATAATGTGCCCATGTGGTTTGGGCTACATAGTGGAAACCAGCAGAGAGGTTAGGATCACACTGAACGAGCATAAGTCCACGATTAGAACGAAGAAGAGGAATGCCCCCTTAACGGACCATTGGGCAGAATGTAATCATACAATAGATGACCTCCGCTGGTGTATTTTAGAGAAAGTGACTATATCGAGGAGAGGGGGCAACCTAGATAGAAAAAGAAAAATGCACCAGCAGTATTTTATGTGTATGTTTAGAACCCACATTGAAGGCCTTAATAACCATGAGGAGTGAGAAAGAATGTACAGATGAAGCCAAAATGACACTGATTTATAAGAAAGACACATGATAAGTTTGCTTACAACCAGATAGCAGGGCCCTAAAAACAACAGCATTTATATGATGATGTATATAGATGATGGGGCCAGAAGAAACAAATTATAAGAATGTGAAACTCGTAAACCTAATTTGTCACTTTTGGTTGTAAATACGAGCAATAATGAGCTGATTATAAACTTTGTTGTAATAGATATATAGGTGCAAATACCCATTGATGGGACATAAAGGGAATAGAGATAAGAGGAAAAAAAATATATATCGCTTGAAACATTAATACATTTAAATCATTTATTAACGAATAAAAATAAATCATATATATGAAGGCCAACCCAGCGGTACGAAATAGGATGCATTCCAAACAGATAGGTGCAGGAAAAGCATTAATAATAAATTACGCGACTACACTTAAAGATGGCGGCCAGCCAAGTATAGGGAAGTAATAGGACCAGTGTTGTCATGGAAAGCGACCTAACCCGGAAGTATAAAATAAGCGCGATGGGTGGTCACTTTTCCTTAAGAACACAGAGACCGGTGGCAGCACAATACGAAAACACCATAAGGTAAGCGTGAGACAGTTCCGAATAAAGTGTAGTTCTATCTCTTATCATGGCGCTGAGTTAACGAATGGGAGTCCGCACGCGTGTAATGTTCATTCAAACGTAGCGGAGACATACCCAGGCCCTGAAGCCACACTGAGTTTAAACGCCCGTCCGGTTATTAAAATCAGGACATAATGCGCCCATAACATGGACGGACATTTAATGTAAGATTAGTGGTGGCATAATAGGGGTGAGAGAGCAGAGAATATACAATAAACAAGGGCGCTTGATCTTATCCAACCATAATTTGTCAAATGCGACTGTGCCCTAACTTTGACATGAATAACTACAAACGAATGGTGCATGAACAAAAGTAAAGGAAAAGTGTAGGTTTATGCACATAAAAGGACGCACCCACATATAGAATAATTGGGGTAGATAACAGTTAAACCATAATATCGTTTTAAAACAGTGATAAAATGTGTACTTCCTACCATAGGCGACGAGGTAAGGGCTAAGGAAAAGAGCCCCACCCAAGAAGTGGAACTGAACAACAAATTCGAGATCTGTTTTTTATCTGCAAAGGTGAGAAAAAAAGTAACTAAGATCATTAGAAACACTAGGAGAAATGCAACAGAGCACTAAAAGCCGTTTTGTTGTGTTTATTTGTGTAACGGGCAAAAAGTTCTAAACGTATGCCTGCCTGGCCAGATAATAAAAAAATACAGAGACACAAAGAAGAAATCAACACCCGTGAATTTGTAGAACAATAACACGAGGTGAGTCAGCATGATTGAAGTAAGACACATGCAGAAACAGGTAAAGAATAGGAAAACGAGAACAATGGACCCTATTTCTTATTTCAGAAATTGCGCTCCAATATAAAATGAAGCACTAAGAGCACACCGGTCCAGATGAAAGTATAAGGAATCACAGGTGTGTTTTAATTAAACGTTTCCACTAATGCATGTCCTCTAGTAAATTAAGGATCAACTGTAGAGCAATGGTCTATATTTCCCCATAGGTCGTAATTGAATAAATCGACCCACAGAAATTCATCCTAACATGAAGTCTGATGAATATTGCATTAAGTGAGAGGATACCGTTATAAGAACACTCAGGTATGATTTAAGCAAAACCATCTCCCATCAACCAATTATATATCAAAGAAATAAGTATAGTCACGATATAAATTTACCCACAGGTCCTTGTCGACTTAAACCACTCATGGGAAGATTATCCTAACAAGACCTTTGAATAAGAACGTATCCGAAGTCATTAACGAATACGGACTTAAATATGCCCAGGTATGAAGTGTAAGAGCTTGAATGATGAATGCGGAGTGGGCTGGTTATATAAGTGTAGGATTAAAGTTAACCACCAGAAGGGAGGGTTATTAAATAACTTTAGTAAAACCACAATAGGCAAGCAGCAAAGTATAAAATGTACCATTAATAATTAAGGCAAGAACTTTAGTAAATGTATTATCAATGTGTAATTGTATATAAGGATGTTTTCTTACTTTGGATTCCTTCATTCACAGATCCATGTTTTGTAAATTGTCCTGAAGAAGGTGGGGCCAAGTGCCTTATCCACCGAAACGCGTCGACACCCCAAATAAGGTTTTTTTTAAAATATGTTTTTTATGAATTGTGTTGTTATATGTTTTTAACTTAACTCTTTTAAAACTGTGTGCATTTGTGATGTGAATTTAATGAGCACTAGGCACTGTATTAAAAAGTGGAACATGTATGATCATATCGTTCAAGTATACATACTTATGCTTTTTTAAATAAATAAAAAAGATTTAATAATTTTATCAATTGTTCTATGCCAAATTATTTTTGCTTTTGTGGTTCTACTACTAGATGGGATGCAATATACTAATTCTATATATATATGGGTAATTGATAGTGAATGTGTGAGTGACAGCCCCCTTTTCTTCACATAGGGACACAGCGTCTCTCTAAATAACAATTAACAACACAGGGAATACTCAATTTTTTTTGTCATAATCTATTTTCTGCATGGTTACACAATTTTCATGATCTTGGTTATTGATAGTTTGCTTACTGTAAATCTAATGCTTTCTGAAAATGATGAAGACTAGATAAAGGTTTTCAAAACTTCCTGAGTCTGTGGTTATTATAAAGAGTGCAAATATTATAAATGTTATTGTTGTATTTTTGGTGACTGCTTATCTTTCACAGCTAGCTCCCTGATCCATTGTGATCATAGGTACCCGTGACGGGTACATTGGAAATAAATAGGAATGAACTGGGTTACTGGTAGTAGAGTGTAGGTTACCCGATTAATAAATATAGTAAATTAAATTTATGGGCCCAAGTGTGCATATGGTAAAATTATAGTCGGGTGACCTGCGCGCTCTATCAGTAATTTTTCTGGTAGCAGAATGATGGTTAGGGACTAGTTAAAGGTAGGTAGGAGTAGTTAAGATAGGTAGATAGGTAAACTGCTTCTAACTGTGGACATTTTATTGCTGCTAAAAGTATTGATCGATCAAATGAAAAAGTGTTTTAAATTGTTTGAAATGTTATAAAATGTTTTAAAGTTTTCTCTGAAGTGTTGTTATATTGATCTATGTACTAATAAACTCGTTAGTGATTGTTACATGTTTGTCTGGAATCCCCGGAGGCAAAAAAGCGAGTGGTAGAATAGAAGCCACGTCGCAGTGAGGTCAGTTGCTCGAGGAAAATTGGTGCAGGTTGGGCAGAACTGGAAGCACTAATTAGGGTTTTCTGTATAAATGTATGAGTAAATGATAGCAAAGAGTTCGCTGGCAGAACTTCTATTGTGATATCACCTAGTAAGGGTCACACAGAAGGAGTAGCAGGTTTGTCTGAGCTTGTTTGATAGCAAAGGGGTTCACTGGTGAAACTTTTGGCTTAGTATATATCCCAAAGTGGATGAGTCGAAGGAGTAGCAGGTTCTCTAATGCTTGAGTGAAGAGTAGGCAGAAGGGATCTACTCGCAGTATTTGAAAAGTAAATGGAAGAGATTTACTTGTAGTGAAACAAATCTTTCTTTCTAGACACTCGAGTACAGTGGCAAATGTTTTTGCGTTGTAAAATCAATAGAGCACTTGCACATTAAAGGGTAGAAATCGAAGTTTTCCTTACCTTGTGAAGGAGGGAGTCAGTTGCGGAGCTGCGCTGACATCACTCAGTGGCGCGCTGGTATTGATCGAGACAGCGGGCGTGTAGCTGAGACAGCATTGTAAAGGAGGGGTGAGCACAGGAGCGTGGGAACTCGTTTACGAGAAACGTCGCGCACCCATTGGTTGAAATTGTTTGAAATCGCGCATTTGATTGGTTGCAGAAAAATAAAAGATGCATTTGTATTGGGAGTGATTTTGTAAACAAAAGTAATTTGCGAAAAAGTATATGTGGTATTCAACTAACCCAGAGACTAGACCTGATCCAAGATATCTAGGGTTTGCGAGAGAGCAGTGGAAAGGCCGTAGATATAACATTATGTACAGAAACAAGAGAAAAATGACCTTTGTAGACAAAGTAAAGAATTATTTAAAAAAAGACAAGCCTATCAAAACTAGAGAAGGAGTTATCATTCCACCACCTAATACTCCCGCATCATTTATGATGTTTGACAGAGGCTACCATGCTTGCGTATGGTTGGAAAATTGGGTGGAATATACTAAAGATGACGGAATTTTGGCATTTCCGTTACATTTAATGGCAGGATACTGTTCAATTTGAGAACCTGAATGAATGATTTGCATCCCAGACCTAGACTGACACAAAATGAGGCCTTAGAAGAATGGTAAATAGAGGCTTTTGAGCGAGACAGACCCAGAATTGACAAAGGGTTAGCTAAATTTTATCCGAAGGTACAGAAAGAAACCCGAGAAAAAAGAATGAAAGAATGGAGACAGAACATGATGGTAGAAGGACCATACCCTGTAATAACAGTAGAGGAGCCCATGGTAGAGAAAAGGACAGAGAAAACAAAGCATTTAATGACCAGTGGTGATTCAGATGATGATTATCTGGAGGATTTGTTAATGAAGAATCCACCACCCTATAATGAAGGACCAAGATCCTTAAGTACGAGAGATACATGTCTAAGGCCTCCTTATCAGGAGGAATCAAGATCCCTAAGTACGGGAAACCCATTCCTGAAACCTAAGTAGGGTGAGGGACCGAGTATGACACATCCAACTGCCCCGAGTTTTAGCCCTTCATTAGTTCCGCAAATAGTACATGAAACCTCCATGAACAAAGTACTGCAGGATAGGGAATGAGAGGCTTTAATTAAAAAAAGAACAGAACTAATGCAGACAATCTCTCAACTGAATACAGTCCTGAAGCTTTGACAATTCCAGTAACTATTGGACCAGTTGTTCCTCTGTACGGGGATAAGCAAAGTAGTCCAAAAACTCCAATCATTAACCCATCCATAGTACAGCCAAGAAAAGAGCCCTTAATAGTAGATGATCAGGCAAGTGAATGTGAATCTGTGATTTCCTTGATTGATTTACCGATAAGGGAGCCAGAAGGGAGTTCACAGAGAAAGAACACTCTTTTTAGTTCAAGAGAAGTTCAAATTGAGTCATCTTCAGGTACTAGAAGTGCCAACGGTAGTGACTCCTGAAGAAATGGACAGATGGACCCGAGAATTAGAGAAACCAAATCCTCAGCCAAAACCATTAGATAACTACAAACTGAGAATAGAATTGGAGGAACTGATGGCTGGGAATGTGGGGTTGGACAGACTAAACACCCTTAGCGAAGAGTAATTGTTATTCATTTTCAAAAGCCTTACCCGAAATACCAGAGTGTACCATGAAAAACTAATGGACACCACAGCTAGTATGGGAATAGACATTAGTAGATCTAAAGTTTTGCAAAAACCCTACAGAGCAGAATTCTCAGACAAAGATTTGGAGAACATGAATGTGTCAGGGAAAAGGGTACAGATCAGAGAATTGTTAAACCTGTTACAAAAATGGGGAGATTTAGAAAAATGGAAAGTCAGGTGGGCCAAGAAAAAGGAAGATAGTAGATCAAAGCAAATGACATCTGAATATGTTTTAATAGAAGCAGAAAAGGTAGAAAAATTATATCCAATGCGAGAAGTACCAGGTGGAGGATATGTACATGTTCCATGGTCCCGACAGGATATTGTGTCCTTTACAAATGACGTCCCAAAATTGCGAGACAAACCTGTAGACTGGTACAGACAGGTCGAGAGAGTTGTGAAAGTTCAGAAATGTCTCCTGAAAGATTTAGATGGTTTCTTTGACATTGTAGTTCCAGTAGATTTATGGACTGAATGTAAAATTGCTGTTTTATTTATTTTATTTATTTTATCAATTTATAGGGCGCAACAGCTACCCAAAAAGGGTTTCCCGGCGCCTAGACAACAGCTAGATTGAGGATAGAGAAGGAGGTGACTGTTAAGTGGTTATTGTTCATACAGCCAGGTCTTTACAAGCTTTCTGAACCTACAGTAGTTTTCCTCCTTCCGGATACCGGGGGGAAGCGTGTTCCACAGGGAGGGTCCCAGATAGGCAAAAGATCTGCCACCTTTTCTTGCACGTTTAAACCTAGGTATGCAGAAACAGGCTGCTGTCTGTGACCGGAGGTTTCTCTTGGGCGTATAGAGGCAGGCAAGAGATTGGAGATATTTTGGTGCTATTCCTGCTTTAATTCTGAACATGTAGTTCAGGGCCTTAAAGCGGATTCTGCTCTCTATCCTGAGCCAATGAAGATTCCGACGATGGTTCGAGACTCCAGAGTTCTTCGGAATATTGCAAAGGAGTCTGACCGCAGCGTTTTGCGCTACCTGTAGTCGTCCGATCACAGATTTGTTTGCGCCCAGATAGAGGATGTTGCCGTAGTCAAGCCTTGATGTGATAAGGGCATTGACTACGGTCTTTTGCGTTGACACTGGCAACATCCACAGGATCTTCCTCAACCATTTGGCTATGGTGAGACAAAGGCCGGTTACTTTACTGGCCTGTTTGTCCATGGATAAGGCATTGTCAAATATAAAGCCCAGATTTCGAGCATGGGACACCGTGGTAGGAAAAGTGCCCATCTGGTCCGGCCAATGTGCAGGGTTCCAGAGAACTGGATCCTTACCCAAAATCAGAATTTCCATCTTGTCGCCGTTCAGTTTTAACTGGTTAGTTGTCATCCAGTTCAATATTTTTAATAGTCCTTCCTTGAGTAACGACGGAGAGTGGGGACAAGATTCAGATAGGGAAAAAATGATTTGGGTGTCGTCGGCATAGTTCATAAGCGTTAGACCTAACTTTTCAACAAGTTCTGCCAGAGGTTTAAGATAGATATTAAAAAACAGAGGGCTCAGGATGGACCCCTGAGGCACTCCATGTGATGCAGGTAGGGTGTCTGACACGGCTTGTGCAGAAGCGATCTGAAAGGTTCTATTTGCCAGGAAGGATTTGATCCAATCCAGAGCCTTTCCTCTTACACCATTTGTAAATAGCTCTTTAATAAGCGTTTCATGAGAGATGGTGTCGAACGCCGCACTTAGGTCCAATAACACAAGTGCGACCGTCTGGCCTTGGTCAAGAAGTTTTCTGATGTGTTCAGTGACACCTAACAGGGCGGTTTCAGTCGAGAAACCAGCCCTGAAGCCAGATTGCGAAGGATGGAGTAGGGAATTTTCTTCTGCAAAAGTGGCTAAAGTAGAGTGTACGTGTCTCTCAAGACATTTAGAAAAAGCTGGAAGCAGAGATATAGGTCTATAATTGGCCAGTATTTCTGGGTTTGCAGTTGGCTTTTTCAAAAGGGGTGTCACCATGGCATGCTTCCATAGGGCTGGGACAGTGGCGAGATCGAGGGATGAGTTTAGGAGATTGGCAATGATTTCCAAAGACTGGTCATCCAGTTTTTTAATAATTTTAATAGGGATGGGGTCCCTAGGGGAGCCGGATTTAACAGTTTTTAGGATTCCTTTCAATTTCTCTAATGAAAGAGTCGGCCAGGCTTCCAGTAAATTTTCACCCAGAGCAGTGGGTTGAGGCAAAATTGGGTCAGGAAAAGGGGGAGGATCAGGGTCAGAATTTTGTGTCTTGATGTCTGAGATAATTTTATCGATTTTCTCAGAAAAGAAACAAGCTAACGCCTGGCATTGTTGTGTGCTTAGTGGGGGTGCAACAGCTGTAGTATGTGCGCCCGCCAATTCCTTGACTTTGGAAAAAAGAGTTTTAGGCATGTTAGTTGCTTCGATAATTGTTTTAGAGACAAAAGCAGCTCTCGCTTTTGTACAGGCAGCATGATAATGATTTCTGGCTTCATGATAGCTTCTTTTTGCATTGGAGTCGTACTTTTTACGCCATTGCGTTCTAGTACTTTGCATTTTGATTTTTCAATTTTAAGGCTGTCATTAAACCATGGGGCCGGAGGACGATGCCTACTCCCTTTGGTACGAGTAGAGGGCAGACAATTATTTGCTGCATTTGTTAGCCAGTTTTGTGTTTCAATTGCTACGCGGTCCATGTTGGCGTTTAGGCTTGGAGGGTTATACTTTAGTGCCGCATTTAAAGCATCGATGTCGACTGACTTCCAATTTTTCCTGTAAGTCGCATCAGTGTTTTGTTCCAAACTGGGGGAGGGTGGAAGAGTAATGCTAAAATTAATGAGATGGTGGTCGGACCAGCCAGAAGGTACGGTGGCGATGTACGTAAGTTCCCTGATGTTGGATATTATGGGGTCCAACAAGTGGCCCGCTATGTGAGTAGGGCTGAAATTTATTATAGACAAATTTAGTGCAGCTAGGTCTTCCAACAGATTAGAACATGAGGGGATGGTGGGATCTTCTAGATGTAGATTTAGATCACCCAGCAGGGAAAAATTGCTTGATGACATATAATAGGGAGTAATAAAATTTGCAAAGTTTGATACCCATTGAGAAGGGTTGCCTGGAGGTCGATAAATCAGAAGGCCTGACATTGTAAAATTGGGGTTCAAAGAGATTTTGAAAAGACCCGCTTCACAGTCTGGAATTGATACAGATTCCAGAGTGCATTTGAAATCTCTGTTAAAAATGATAGCAATCCCACCCCCTACCTGTTTTTCCCTGTCTATTCTGACAATGGCATAGTTATCGGGGAGGGCAATAGCAACATCCGGGCCGGCGCTATCATGCAGCCATGTCTCAGTTAAGAAAACAGCGCTAGGACTTTCTTCGGTAAGGAGATTGAAGATATCATGCTTATGCTTGGGCAATGATCGACAGTTTGTACTATAAAATACGTATGTTGGCGGCACGTTTTTACGTAACAGTTTGCATTTCCTGTGTCTCCTAGATGGGTCGGGGTGGGGTTGATATACGGTAGTAGACAGTTTACATTCGCAGCAAACATGAGTTCCAACTTCCAACTTTGTGAAGGTTGAACAAAGAGCAATTCAGATTGGGGGTAGGGCGCAGCGCTCTCAGAGCGGAAGATGTTCTTACCAGCCTAGGGGGAGAAGTGGGAGTGGGAGCCTCTGCCTCGTGCCCCGTCCTGGCACGGACGGGCACAGACGGGCTAGTCTTTGGCGTGTCTTCGGCGTGCTGATGGTGTGCCCGCTGCGCTCGACCGCTGCGCTGTCGAGAAGTGAGCATGATAAAGAGGGGATAGAGGAGTGGGCGTGGCTACGTGGGTGGGCGTGGCCCCTGTTGATTGGCCTAGTGAAGAATTCCAGAGGGACCCGAAGACAGGGGCCCCTTCAGGGGACATGATGAGGAAGTACGATCAGGTAATGTTGTATCTGAAAGGAAAGGTGCCTGCAAAGGAAACTGATTGGACCCGAATAGACAGATCTACCCAGAATCGGGATGAAACTGTGCATTCTTACTATGAACGACTGTTACAGGTGTTCAAGACATACAGTGGTCTGGACAACATTGAAATGAAGGATATGACTCACTTCATTTATCGATTTGTGCTATGGTTAAGGCCTGAGATTTCCCAATGGATTAAAGACAATAAAATCTGCTGGCAGGCTAAACCAATTGATGAAGTCCTGAAGTATGCTAAATATTGCGAAGATGAGCTGGCAGATAAACGGAAAGAGTTAAAGGAAAAGGTCATGTGGGCACAGGTAAAATTAGCAGAGCACCAGGAACAGCAGTTAAGCAAAATGACTAATAATCAGAGTCAAGGCCCCGGGGGTGGGGGAAAGCCCAGAGTAAAAATGAGCCAAGAAGAGGCACGGAAAAAGTTTCCCTGTCACGGGTGCGGAAAAATAGGTCACTGGAGAGACGAGTGTAAGGCTGTGCAGAATGGTAATGTGCAAATTAATGATTTGAATCCACAGACGCAGAATGAAACACCACGGAAGACCCAGCAACAGGTAAAACAGAATCAGTTGCCTCGTGCACCTAGGCCAAATTACAGGAGCAAAGCACAACAGAGTGAAGACACTGAAGCTTGGGAAGGAAGGGAGGATAGAAATGCAGCAACTTCAAAATTTCTGTTAAATTACACATTTCTCTGTGATGACACCTACTGACGGTGCCTGAGGGGGGAGGACGAGGAGTGCGTGCTTGGCGCCTCCTTGCCGGTGGACCAGTCAGGGCCATACATTGAAGGAAAGGTTGAAGGAAATGACGTGACCTTTGTGTTGGACACTGGTGCTACTCGTTCTACTGTGAGATCAGCAGACGTTCCAAACCTACCCCTCTCGGGAGAAGCGATCCAAGTAGTGGGTGTTGGACTTTGGCCCTTAGGGCAGGTTCACCCCTAGACTTTTTGCTTTAAATGGTGACCTGGCAATGTTGATTTTTGGGATTCTGCGCACTTTCACTGTGTCCCAGTGGAAAGTGCGTGCGCACTCTGAGTGCATGTGCTGAGCTAGGCCTGCCCGCCCATAGGAATGCATGGGGAATGTATGTGTCCCTGGTAGTTCCTGATGCGTGGGGTGTACAGGCTTGAGTCTGGTATGTGTGAACTCGTGAGAATGAATGCTGCGCAACGGTATGTGCGGCTTGTATGTGTCTAGTGGGGAAGTATCATTTCTAGACATGGCTGTACGTGTGCTGTGAGGGTGCTGGCGTGTGATTGGCTGGAGCTGGCTGGCATGCCAGGCTCCAGGAAGTCTGGATGGGTCTGCCCGGTGGTGAGTGGGAGATTAGCATGAGTAATGTGTGGGAGGAGTGTACCTGTGTCCTGGATGGGCTGGGTTTTCCCCACACAATGCTGGCTCCGCCCCCCTGAGGTGTGTCTAATGACCCAAGCCCTGCCAGTGAATAGAGAGGGTGGCTGAGGTAAACAGAGTACTCAAGAACCAGCTGCGACTGGTTCCGCCCCCACTCTGCACCTTCAGACAAAGGGAAATGCTGTATAAAAATGGGGCTGTGTCCCCACAGATGTTGTTCTGTTCCAGGATCCTGAGGGGGCTGTTGCTGCTGCTGGGCCAGAGGACCGCCACTTGGGGTGTCTCCCTGCCTGGAGACCCAGTGAGCTGGCTCTGGGCCCAGCCTTGCCCCCCTGCCTGCCCAGGGACTTGCTGGCACTCTGCCCTGCTTGCTGAGGGCACCTGGGAGCGCTTTATCCTGTTTGTAGCGCTAGGAGCGCGCTTTATGCCCTCTAGCGCTTGGAAGCGCTTTGTTTTTGATTATAGCGCTTGGAGCGCTGTGATTGTCCGCCTAGCGCAGGGAGCGCTGTAAATTGCCTGTTAAGCGCTGAGGAGCGCTTTGCCTGCCTAGCGAGTGCCTACCTCGCTTTATAATTGATTAGGAGGCCGGTGCCCACCCGGCATTGCCCAGGTCCGTGGTTTATTTGGATCACGAGGGAGCCCACTCCTCGGATCATGGGAGCCCGCCTGCCTGCCTAAGAAGCGAGCCGCCGCGCTGCCCGCGGCGACCCGGAAGTGTTTGGGGGTCCGACCAATCCCAGCGCGGCCCAGGAAAGGCCGACCGGAAGTCCCGCCTTGTAGCCTGCGTCCCGCCCCCGGGGCTCCCGAGGACGAGGGAGAGCCCCGGAGCCCAGCAAGGAGGAGGGAAACCAAGGAGCAGCGCGGAGGAGCCGCCCTGCAGCCCAGACAGCCGGTGAGTGCAGGGGCGGGTTCCATGTTGTCCTGCGAGCGGCCCCCGTGGCAGCTATTTAGATTTCAGTATAGGAAATCCCAGTCCCAGTTCCCCCAGTCTGGTACCTGTTTCCCAGGAAGAGGAGTATAGGTTGAAATTCAGGGGCAGTAGGAAGCTGCCTCACCAGTCGTGGGAGAAGTTTGAGGATGAATGTCATGGAGCACTGTGGGCTTGGGTAGAGGTTCACACTGACTATGATTTTGAAGTCTTGTTTGATCTTATTGTCAAAGAGCAGGTGCTCAGTGGTTGTTCGCCAGAGTTGCGCCAACACCTGTTGCAAGTTGGATTTACTGATCCAGAGTTATTGGCAAGGGAAGCCGACCGCTGGGAAAGGGCCAGAGGTTCTCTAGAGTCATTAGGGAGTGAATCAAAAAGTAGTGGTTCAGGGATCTTCCAGCCCAGCGTGGTGGAGGAGGCTCAGTGTAGCCCAGCTAGGTCCCAGGATAGCGAGGATGGTGTAGGGGCTCACTGCCTGGCTCAGTGGAGCAGGAGTGAGGGGGAGACCGAGGTTCCCCAGACGCCCGAAGCCCTGCCTCAGGACTTGGATGGTTTCTTGAGGGAACACCAGGTTGGGGACCTAGGCTGTCCTGTTAGTCCATTTGAGGAAGATCTCCTAGTGAGTAGAGGACCTGGAGCGTCTGTAACCAGAGCTCCTGTGGTTCTAGAGTCTGGCAGTACCGCTCCGGTAGGGAGGGTACAGGAGTCCAGCGTGAGGAGTGATTGGGGGAGTTCCCCAGTGGAAGGACCAGTGGGTCAGGGACTACCCAGTTGGGCTAGGTTCCCGTGTAGTGACCATGGTGACACCACTTCTGGTCTGGGGGATCTTCGCGCACTGTCAGGTGGACAGGGAGCGGGAGATCTGCGCCAGACAGACAGTCACACGACACATGGGCCATGTGTCAGCCTCAGGGGGATTGTGTGTGAGTCCCCAGAAGTCCTGGAGTGCCAGGCAATTGTTCCACCGAAGGTTTTAGACCAGAGGTTGGAAGGCCAGGTTCAGGATCAGCCTGACCTGAAGGGTAGGACGACTGTAACCAGTGTCCTGACCGGTTCTTCTTCCAGAGGAACTTCTCCAGGTGGGAGAGGGCAGACCTCTGGAAGGGGGTGCAGAGGGTGGGAGAGCCCACCTCTGACCCCGGTGCAACCTGAGTGGATAAGTCCTGGGTTGGAATGGCGTTCTAGGGGTACCCCTCGCAGAGGGAGGAGGAATCCTAGAAGAAGAGGTAAGGGGAGGAGAGCCTTCCCTGAGACTCCTGGTCCGCCTGAGGTTGTAGGCCTTAGGCTGGAGAACCAGTGGCAGTCTAGTCCTGTCTTGCGGACAGGAAGAGTGGAAAATGGCTCCTATGTGCCAGGGATTACTACCCCCCGCTCTGCGAATTGGCATGGACCAGTGGCACCTGGGTGGCCCAGGGCCTGGTCCTGGCCGCGGACAACTTGGGAGTACCAGTGGGGTAGCCCAGTTGGTCCGGATAGTGGTTCTAGAAGGAATCCCATGGGTTCACCGTGGCGTAGAACAGGAGGGTGTCCCTGCAGTTGCGGGCCCGCGTCCGTGTTCTATCGCCCCAAGCAGGGAAGTCCATCACGGTGGTGATTGGTCTCCCCTGCGTTTTGGCTGGAAGGGGGTTGTGTTGGACTTTGGCCCTTAGGGCAGGTTCACCCCTAGACTTTTTGCTTTAAATGGTGACCTGGCAATGTTGATTTTTGGGATTCTGCGCACTTTCACTGTGTCCCAGTGGAAAGTGCGTTCGCACTCTGAGTGCATGTGCTGAGCTAGGCCTGCCCGCCCATAGGAATGCATGGGGAATGTATGTGTCCCTGGTAGTTCCTGATGCGTGGGGTGTACAGGCTTGAGTCTGGTATGTGTGAACTCGTGAGAATGAATGCTGCGCAACGGTATGTGCGGCTTGTATGTGTCTAGTGGGGAAGTATCATTTCTAGACATGGCTGTACGTGTACTGTGAGGGTGCTGGCGTGTGATTGGCTGGAGCTGGCTGGCATGCCAGGCTCCAGGAAGTCTGGATGGGTCTGCCCGGTGGTGAGTGGGAGATTAGCATGAGTAATGTGTGGGAGGAGTGTACCTGTGTCCTGGATGGGCTGGGTTTTCCCCACACAATGCTGGCTCCGCCCCCCTGTGGTGTGTCTAATGACCCAAGCCCTGCCAGTGAATAGAGAGGGTGGCTGAGGTAAACAGAGTACTCAAGAACCAGCTGCGACTGGTTCCGCCCCCACTCTGCACCTTCAGACAAAGGGAAATGCTGTATAAAAATGGGGCTGTGTCCCCACAGATGTTGTTCTGTTCCAGGATCCTGAGGGGGCTGTTGCTGCTGCTGGGCCAGAGGACCGCCACTTGGGGTGTCTCCCTGCCTGGAGACCCAGTGAGCTGGCTCTGGGCCCAGCCTTGCCCCCCTGCCTGCCCAGGGACTTGCTGGCACTCTGCCCTGCTTGCTGAGGGCACCTGGGAGCGCTTTATCCTGTTTGTAGCGCTAGGAGCGCGCTTTATGCCCTCTAGCGCTTGGAAGCGCTTTGTTTTTGATTATAGCGCTTGGAGCGCTGTGATTGTCCGCCTAGCGCAGGGAGCGCTGTAAATTGCCTGTTAAGCGCTGAGGAGCGCTTTGCCTGCCTAGCGAGTGCCTACCTCGCTTTATAATTGATTAGGAGGCCGGTGCCCACCCGGCATTGCCCAGGTCCGTGGTTTATTTGGATCACGAGGGAGCCCACTCCTCGGATCATGGGAGCCCGCCTGCCTGCCTAAGAAGCGAGCCGCCGTGCTGCCCGCGGCGACCCGGAAGTGTTTGGGGGTCCGACCAATCCCAGCGCGGCACAGGAAAGGCCGACCGGAAGTCCCGCCTTGTAGCCTGCGTCCCGCCCCCGGGGCTCCCGAGGACGAGGGAGAGCCCCGGAGCCCAGCGAGGAGGAGGGAAACCAAGGAGCAGCGCGAGAGGAGCCGCCCTGCAGCCCAGACAGCCGGTGAGTGCAGGGGCGGGTTCCGTGTTGTCCTGCGAGCGGCCCCCGTTGAGGGAGGGGCCGCTCCACAGAGAGGAGCCCCCGGACCTTCATCAGAGCCCGGTGGGGCTGAAGTGCTGAGCTCCAAGTGCCCCACGTGGTGAGGAGCCGAGAGAGGCTCAAGGCGACCCCTGCTTGGTTCCAGAGTTCCCCGAGAGGAACTCCACCGCCCGCATCAGTGATTAGGAGCTCCAAGACTCCTAGGCTCCATTGTTGTTGCGAGCCCAGAGGAGGCTCAGGGGGCATTTGCAAAGTTGAGTCCCCCGTGAGGGGCTCCACCAAGGCAGCATTTCGTGTTTAGAGCCCAGTGAGGCTCTGGAGGGCCACATTTATTTCTTAGGGCCCGGAGAGAGGCTCCGGGCGCCAACGTTGTTGTGAAGGGCCCAGAGAGGCTCTGGAGCCCCCCATTGTTGTTTAAGAGCCCAGAGAGGCTCATGGGCCAGTTGCTTATTTAGAGCCCAGCGAGGCCCCAAGGGGACAGTTATTCTGCACAGCCTGTCCGGCTCCCCCATCGTGTTGGCCCCATCATTGTGCTACCCAGTTGCCCAGCACTTTGTGGGCAACTGCTCCGTTTAGGTCCCCCCCTGACTTTGGACACAGGGCGTCCTAGCCCCAGAGAGGCCAGTTGGCCTAGGGACAGTCACAGGTGGTGACTTACGTGAGTTTGGCGCAATTGTACTTTCTATGCACCTCTGAATGTATTGTTTATGCGTCATGTGCCTTTACACCTCTGAATGAATGTCATGCATTGCATCATGTGTATGTTCTTACACCCCTACAGGTATTGTGATACATAGGTAGTTGTTTTCTCCCTAGTACAGGTGGTGCTAGTGAGGTCCTGTTACCAGTGATTACTGGTTGTGTGCTATTTTGTGCTATATTCTATGTACTAAGTGCTATTTCTGAAAGTGCTACTTCTGATTCCTGACAGTGGTCCAGGTGGCCCTGTCTTGTAAATATCCCCTTGTAAATTCTGCCCGTGCCGCTGGCACATTGTAAAGTGTGTGTTTTATCTAATGTGTTTTGGTGTAATACAAAGGCTATTTTTATATAACCTTGTGTGGAGTTTCCTTTGTGGTGGGCCTTTGGTTGTTGTTGCTGGGGTGCGTGCGCAAATACTTAACTTACATCGCCTCCAAGTTTAGCCTTGCTGCTCGCGCCACGTTACCTAGAGGGTGAGTAGGGGTTATCTTGGCGTGTAACTCCCTTGCCCTGACTTGGGTGTGGTGGTCTCTGACTGACTTTGGCGAAAGCCCTGGCCAGCCGGGGATCCCATTTCCAACAGTGGGTGTGGTGGGCCTTTGGTTGTTGTTGCTGGGGTGCGTGCGCAAATACTTAACTTACATCGCCTCCAAGTTTAGCCTTGCTGCTCGCGCCACGTTACCTAGAGGGTGAGTAGGGGTTATCTTGGCGTGTAACTCCCTTGCCCTGACTTGGGTGTGGTGGTCTCTGACTGACTTTGGCGAAAGCCCTGGCCAGCCGGGGATCCCATTTCCAACAGTGGGCGTTTCTAATCAGCTAATTAGTACCCCAGTTACAGAACCTATGGAGATTAAAATTGGGAATTTTAAAGAAATGCATAGATTTGTTGTTTGTGATTCCAGTCCTGTAAACCTGCTAGGACGAGATTTGCTGTGCAAAATGAACGGCACTATCTTTTGCACTCCAAATGGCATCGAAATTCAGACCCCAGATGAAGATGGAATTTACAAATTAATGTTAGCAAGACCCGACTCAGAAATTAAAAGACTGACAGTACAGGACTTACCTGAAGAACTTCAAGAGACAGTGAAACCGGAAGTATGGGATTTTACTGGTAAAGATGTAGGATTAATGGCAAATGTTGACCCGATAAAAATAGCCATAAAAGAAGATGCAGTCTACCCAAATACCAAACAGTATAAAATGAGTGCAGAAGTGAAAGCAGGAGTTGCCATTGAAATAAAAAGATTGCTAGAAGCAGGAATTTTGCAAGAAGTGTTGAGCAGTCCTTGTAACTCACCGACAATTGGCATACAGAAACCTAGTGGTAAATACAGGGTCGTACAGGACCTGCGCAAGGTTAACAAAATTGTGGTTCCTTGCTGTCCTGTTGTGCCAAACCCTGCAGTGATCCTATACCAAATACTGTGGAATGCTGGATGGTTTACCGTCCTTGACTTATGGCATGCATTCTTTTCAATTCCATTGCATCCAGACAGCAAATTTATTTTCTTATTTGAATTCGACAGTCATGTGTACGTCTGGAATCGTGTTCCTCAGGGGTACACAGAAAGCCCTTCGACCTGTAATCAAATTCTGAAAAAGTGTCTTGAAACCCTTGTATTGCACGGAAGATCAGTCCTGGTGGTGTCTAAGAGCAGAAAAGACTGTGTGACTGACACCATTGCTTTACTGAACCATTTAGGTGAAGGAGGACATAAAGTGTCGCCAGAAAAACTACAGTTCTGTACCTCTTCTGTAAAATATCTGAGGCACCAGATAGAGAGAGGTATCAGGAAAGTTACCACAGAAAGAATTAGAATAATTCGAAACATGGAATTTCCAAATACCCAGAAAGAAATCAGAATGTTTCTCAGAGTTGTAGGATACTGTAGGCAGTGGATTGTGGGATTTGCAGTCCTAGCAAGACCATTGATAAAAATGATAAAGAAAGGAGCGAAAGATCCTGTGGAATGGGATGACGAAAGCATGACTGCTTTTGTAAAATTGAGAGAATGTCTGTGTACAGCTCCTGCATTAGGAATGCCTGACTATTCAAAAGATTTTGCACTGTTCTGTGACACACGAGATAATTGTGCACTTTCAGTCCTTACCCAAATTCATGGTTTGACCAGACGTCCAGTGGCATATTTTTCTTCCACATTGGACCCAGTAGCAGCTGGATTACCTGGATGCTTGAAAGCTGTAGCTGCAACCTGCATGAGTCTTGAACAGAGTGAGTCCATTGTGATGGGACATCCAGTAACTGTGTATGTTCCACATTCTGTTGTAATTTTGCTGACAAGAACTAAAACCCAGTATCTCACACCTAGTCGGCTGACTAACTATGAGAGAATCCTTGTAGGTGCAGGAAATGTAACCATTGCTAGATGTAATATTCTGAACCCAGCTACCTTGCTGCCTAGTTCATTCGCAGCAGAAGTGAGGGAGGAAACCGAACATGATTGCATTGATTTGACCAAGTTTAGCACAAAACCACGCCCAGATATAAAAGAAAATCCTTTAATTAATGAAGATTATGAGCTGTTTGTAGACGGCTCATGCATGAGACATGAGGAAGGTGGCCTAAGTGCTGCCTACTCAGTGTGTACTCTAGGAGGTCCAGTAGAAGCATCCTATTTACATGGAGTCAAGTCTGCACAAATAGCTGAATTGGTTGCATTAACAAAAGCTTGCAAATTTGGGAGGAATTCGAAGATAACCATATATACTGATAGTCAATATGGTTATGGGGTTGTGCATGACTTTGGCCAGTTATGGATGCAAAGGGAGTTCCTGACTTCTTCAGGCACCCCTATCAGAAATGGAAATTATGTGCAGAATTTACTGGAAGCAATCCAGTTACCAAAAGAATTGGCTGTGGTCAAGTGTGCTGCTCACAAATCTGGTGATGACAAAGTGACCGCAGGTAATCGATATGCTGACCAGTTAGCTCAACATTGTGCAAGATACCGAATAGCAATCAATATAAAGGTTGGGGGAAACGGAAACAGCTGCCAACTTTTGATGCAATAGGGAGTGAGTACGTGGGAGGTAGTGAGAGACTTACAGGACATAGCAGAGCCACAGGAAAAACAAAGATGGAGAAACCTTGGTTGCCAGAGGAGGGTGGAAGATGGTGTCATTGTTTACTTGGATGGTATGCCTGTGTTGCCAGACTGTCTGCTTGCTCCTATGGCTAGGTTGATACATGGAGACACACATTTAGGCAGAGACGCCATGATTCGTATGTTTCGCCAGACCTGGTTCAATTCGAAATTCAGAAATGTAGCAGAAGCACTCTGCCAGAGGTGCCTGGTTTGTCAGCAATTTTACCAGGAAAGAAAACTGTGGTGTTACCAGGAAAAATTGGAAAGGCAGAGGGCCCCTTTATTCGACTACAACTAGACTTTATTCAGTTGCCCCCTTGTTGAGGAATGAAATACCTACTTGTCATTGTCTGCCTGTTTTCAAAATGGGTGGAAGCTTACCCTGCACGTAGAAATGACAGCATCACAGTAGCTAAACTATTACTTAGGGAACTCATACCTAGGTACGGTTTTCCAGTCACAATTGAATCAGACAGAGGAAGTCATTTCCGAAATGACATAATTAAACAGATTTGTGAAGCATTCAAAATCACACAAAAACTGCACTGTGCATATCGCCCAGAGGCTTCTGGAGTGGTGGAACAACTGAATGGCACAATTAAAGCAAGATTGGGAAAAATGTGTGAATACACTCAATTGGAATGGCCTGATGCTTTTCCACTTGTGTTGATGGGACTCAGAAGTATTCCAGACCGGAACACGGGCTTGAGCCCCCATGAGATACTAATGGGAAGAGCAATGCGGCAAGCATGGGTGCCAGGACACAAACTGATAAACATATCTGATGATTTGGTACTAGAATACTGTAAAGAGCTGGCTGACCAAGTGCGTTCTATCTCTCACCAGGTTGGGGGAGACGCTGTCGCCAGGCCAATGACTCCAGCACATGACCTGAAACCAGGTGACTGGGTTGTAATAAAGAAACATACTCGGAAAAGTTGCCTTGCACCAAGGTGGGGAAAGCCACGACAGGTGATCCTAGTAACCACCACAGCTGTGAAGTGTGCAGAAGTACCTCGCTGGATCCATGCCAGCCATACGAAGAAAGTGACTGAACCTGAAGAAACTGAGGCTGAAGGTTGTGCAGCTGAGGGGTCCCAAGATATCTTTCCTGAAGTAGTTGAAGAGGAACAACCGAGCTCCAGTCAAGATGATTGGGTCCCAATAATCGACCTGACTATCGACCCTATACGAACCAGAAGACAAATCTATTTAGATAGACAGTAGGATAGTGAGGATGAGACAGGTATAGAAGAAGGTATTCAGATCATCAAAATCCAAGTCAAATCTGATTCTGAGGAGGACCAGATAGGGAAAGAACAGGTAATTGACACTCAACGAAGAACACCTGCCCAAGAAGAGGAACAGATAGAAATTAGGGCGGAAGTTCAAGCAGAAAAAAATCAAGAGTTCGAAGAGCTTGAACAGGAACAGATAGGATTAAACAATTGAGTTCAGGAAGAAGAAATCAAAACAGATCAATGCCACAATCAGCATCCACCTGAACAAGGCCAATTTAGGGACCAGGCAGGAGAAACTGATGAAAGACCTGGACATAGCCAGTTAGGGAAAATACAGAAGACGAACTTGAACCAAATGTGCCACAACTGAACGAAAACAAAAGAGTGTTTGAAGAAGGCCAAGACACAGTGCCAGTTAAAAGACTCAGAAAAGGTGACTCAGTGCCTAGATTTGTGAAAAGACTGAGATTGCGACTAAAGACAATAAACGAATAGCCTGAACAGATAAATGAGGTTTCAAGTCAAACTGACCCAGCTGTGACAAAACCAAAGCGAAGAAGTGTTTGTATAAAGAAACTGAATAACAAGTACCCGAGTCCTAAGTGGACTTACTTTGTGCTGGAAGAATTTGAAAATTTGGAATTAAGTGACAAAAGTGATGAAAAATTGATTACTGACCAGGCAGAAGAAGAAGCAAAACCAACCTGAGAAGTTGCTCGAGTAAGCAAGCTGTGTAGAGTTACAAAGAGGGGTTGAAGCTTCTTTTAAGCCAAAATGTCTGATTCTTCTGTGAATGGGAGACCGAGACGAGGTTGTTTAAAAACATGCTGCCAAGTATGTTTATGTAGTGTAGCAATAGTACTGATACTTTGGATAGGACTAGCAATAGCTATTCCTTCTATGATGAGTACAGACCCGAGTTTGTACCCAAATAATCACTTACCAGAGGACACTGTAGAATCACACACTAGAAATACACGACGAAGAGTAGATGCACCAGAGAAGCCACTTAGCCTTAAGCAAACAAAGTTAGATTTAGAAGCACCAGATGAGGAAGGATTACGTTACAATAAGATTAAGAACAAAACTCATTTAAATGTTTTTGCAAACCTGTTAGTACATTATGTAGAAGCTATGGAAATAGACGACTGTTATGTCTGTATGAAGCTGCCCACTTCAGTAGCTGAAGGTGTGACTTACCACCACTTGCCCTTAACCTATGGAATTTCATGTAGTATACTAACAAGTTTATTTTATAGAAGAGGACCTTTACAATATTATTACTCACACTCTGATGTGACATTTTCTGAACTTTCTGTACGAAGAAACCTAAACCCTGTAAATACAACTAGAGATGTAGCTAAATACATGAGTGACTATTTTCTAACTGTAGGTAAAATAAATATAGATGATGCACACAAGGATAACTTGACCTGTTCATTACACGAAAAAGAGAAAATGTTCCTGAATATGGTAGAGAAAAGAAGAGAAAGTTTCCAAAAGAAAGCAAAAGATAAAAATCAGAAAATTCCTAAATGGGCTGAAAGCATAGAGAGCACCTCAAATGGTGGAGCTAATGCTGCTATGTTGCTGGATTTCGAAAAGAAAGGGAAACATTGTCTTCAAAGAGAAATAACTAGTTATTATAACAGTATATTCATTGGTTCCAGTGAATGCGAACATAATTACAAGGTAATTGGGGGTTGGGGTTTCAAAGATGGGTCAGAGCCTGTGTTTCCTGGAATTTATTATAAATGTGGGAACAAGGCTTATTTCAAATTGCCCGACCATTGGTATGGAAGCTGTTATTTTGGTATTGTCTTCCCAAAGATATACCTTGTGGGGAATATCACTGGAAGCACTGAAAAGACTAATGAATTAGTACGTACCAAAAGAGAAAGTGTTGGTGAAATAGTAGGTGATATATTTAGTGCAATGATACCTACAGTGGGAGTGGCTCTGAACACACACAGGATTTGCAAATTGTCAACAGTAGTGGATCGATTATCAACTGACACTGCTGGAGGTTTCCTGATGGTCAATACCGAAATGGTTGCGATCAGATCAATGGTTTTACAAAACAGACTTGCTCTTGATACATTAATGGCAAAAGAGGGAGGAGTCTGCAGAATGTTGAAATAACAACATTGTTGCACTTACATACCTGACAAAAGTGTGGAAATTAAGGGGTATGTGAGGAACATTACTAATTTGGAAAAAGAGCTCAAACCACTTGAGGTTGACAGTGCATGGAAGAGACTTGGGGCCATATGTATGATACTACCGTTTTGCGAATTCCAAATAGCGAATTTTAAAGAATCGCTATTTGGAATTCGCAAAACGGTATGTATGTACAAAATCGCTATTAAATAGCGATTCTTTACCATTCCTAATTTGCGATTAGCAAATTGCTAATCGCAAATTACCCATTCATTTCTATGGGCCAGGAGGCCCATAGGAATGAAGGTGCAATTTGCGATTAGCAATTAGCTAATCGCAAATTAGGAATTTCTTCAAGGGTGCAGGGGTGTCTCAAGAACAGATGTACACAATAGAGACCGTTCCCAGGATAAGACCGAGTCATAAAGGGTGAGTTGCCCACTGGTTGTTGGGCATCTCACAAAAAGTGATAGACTGGCATCACACTCCACCCAGAGTCATGCTTCATCATCTGCCAGTCCTCGCCCTCCAAAAACCGCGTTTGATGGAGGACGGGCATGCACCTGAAGACAGGGATGCACTTCTAAGTGAGTGGGGCCCAGAGTGAGAAGTGATTTAAAAAGCCATCCCAGTGCCCCCATACATCCTTTATTCAGCGGGAGACTGTGTGGATTTAAAACAAGTCATGCGGTGAATAAGGACACTATTATCCCATCACCGCTGTGAGGTTTTTTAAGAGGTGGTCAACATGTTTCTGCCAATTTGTCCTTATGGGTACATGGCATTCGTCAGGACCAAATACAACAGGGGCTCCAATCTTACCAAACGTTTTGGCAGTGCCACTCCGTGGGTATGATCAGTATCATTATTCCACTAGATGGGTCCATGGACCCGTAAAGAGGGTTGACTTGCCCCATGGGAGGGGGGAGCGATGTCCTCAGGAAGTACCTGTGATTACACATAGGTTAGTATAACTCTCATCGGTTCACCTACAGCGTGCGCCTCACCTCCTCCCGAGCGGCTTTCGTCTGGGAAGCCAGTGGTGCAGGAGGATTTTCAAGCCCAAACCGGCTTGGCATGGAAGCAGCGCTCCAAAAGTTGGCCGGCGAACCAGAGCAACAGCCGGACGGCAGGGCATCTAAGCGGCAGAGGAAAGTCCCTGTTCGATTTAGAGAGGGACAACAGGACAAGTCACGTACACAGCCTGAAACAGTGGCTCGTAGTGCGGACCAAGCAGCACAAAGGCCCGTGCTCAATATGACAGTGGGGGCGGTGGGGCAAAGCAACATGGCGATATCCATGACAGCAGAATCTGTGGGGGCACCTCAGGTGGGGGGTCCTCCAGCGGTGTGACAGGCAGCAGGTATCGCTCCAGCCCCACAGCCCTAGGGGAATATGGCAGGTGACGTTAAGCTTTCGTGATGGGTCAGGGGTGAAACTAAACCGAATCCTAGGGGGTTAGGTATTTAAGGCAGTACTTCGTGGGGATCGTCCTCTTTGTCTCCCTGGACCTTAGCAACTGTAGGGCTGGAAAACCACCAACCCACCCGACTTTTTAGGTAATGAGCGCAGACAGTTAACAACAAGGGGCAGGCTCAATAAGGGAGGTTGAGTGACTGGATGTACCCATGACGGGGTAGGATCGAAGTATTTAGTGGATTGGCAGAGAAAGAGGCTGGCCTGCCGGTGGTCCTCAGCTCTACCACCCGAACATGTCACTTAAGGACTGAGATGAATCTTGGGGAGGTTGCCTGTGTTCAGGTACCTCGGTAGGCCGGTGCCCTACAAATCATGTGTCTCCATCGTACGCGCAGCGGACGGGCGCAGCGGGCGCGCCGTTTGCGCGCCAAAGGCGCGCCTGAGGCAAGCCCGTCTGCGCCCGTCCGCGACCAGACGGGCCCAGGGCCCCGAGACGCTGCCTGTTTTTTATCATACTCCCCTGCCTCTCTTAGAAACCTTCAGCAGCCCTCCTGCGCTCTCCCATCTACAACTTGGGACCGCTTGCTGTCTCTCAGCATCGCAGCCGAACTGCCTTTTCCTAGACTCACTCACGCATCTGTGTTGCCCCCAGCTTCGCCTGAAACCCGTATCCGCATATTGTATCTTAATACACGCTCTCTCCCCCAACACCACACTGACATCTTTCTTCTGCTAACTGCTGAAAAACCAGACATTTTGCTGCTCACCGAGACCTGGTTGTCCGACCTGTCTCTCCCAGATATTTTGGCTGCTTTACCTCCCAATTACTATCTGTTGAATGCCAACCGGCCTGATGGTCGCCGTGGCGGCGGGGTTGCAGCAATCATCCGTAAAGACCTACCCCTCATCAAGTCTTCATCACTGTGCCTCCCTGATGTCGAAAATCTTGTAATCAGCTTGCCCACCGAAGCTGGTGCCCTAACTCTTATCATCTTATATCGTCCGCCTACCCCCATGCCTCTGTTTCCTGCTGCTTTCTGCGAGCAGCTTTCTGCTTTAATGACCTCTTCAGTCCGTGTCGCCATATATGGCGACTTTAATTATTGGTTTAACCATGCTGACGCTGGTCCTCACGCCACCGAATTGTTTGAGGCACTTTCTAGCCTCAACTTGACACAGCATGTCACTTTCCCCACTCACATTGGGGGTAACACTTTAGACCACATCTGGACACAGGGGGTGTCGCTCTCTGGCCTGACCATCTCCCCCTGCGTCTGGTCCGATCACTCATTGATCGCGTCGTCCATTCTTATAAAGGGCCTGGTCAGACCCCCCTCCCGGCACGGAGGGCTCGCTCGAAATTGGAAGACTCTCGACTCAGCCGCTTTCCTCTCCTCTCTCGCCAAGACTCAGCCTGTACTTTCCGACTCCCTAGATGTTAACACCATGGACGCCAACATCTCACATTGGCTCACGACGGCCAGCGACGCATGTGTACCTCTTTCCCGCTCTTCTCGTACACACCCCAATAAATCCCACAAATGGTACAACTCCACTTTAAAATGACAACATCTGGAGCTGCGCCGACTGGAGCACAGATGGCGGCGTAACTATCTCAGCTCCGACAGGGAAGCTTACGTCTCAGCGCGCAAAGCTTACAAAGCCACAATCATTTCTACCAAGACTGCTTTCATCTCCAACAGAATTCTTACAGCCCCTAATAGATCTAAGGAGATCTTTAAAGTCCTTGGCGAACTGACATCGGACGCCAGGACACTCCCGAGCCCACCCCTTCCTCAGAGTCATGCACTGCCTTAAACTCATTCTTCATTGACAAAATCATCGCTATCAAAAATTCCATTCCCTACGCTCCTCCCCCAATTACAGCAGCACCTCCCCTTTCAAACACTCCTACTCTCCCTCAGTTCCCCGCGCTTGACTTGGAATCTCTTGCTAAACTGTCCACCCGCGTGAAATCTGGATCCCCCAACGACTGCTGCCCTCCCTCTGTGTTCCGCGATATCTGTCAAACCCTCCCACACTGTATCCTCCCTCTTCTCAACTCCTCCCTCACTTCGGGCATAGTCCCCAGCTCATTCAAGGAGGCCGTACTGTTGCCTCTCCTAAAAAAGCCTGGCGCCGATTCAGCGACTCTGGCCAACTACCGCCCTATATCCCTCCTGCCTTTTTTATCCAAAATCCTAGAGGCTCACGTCACGACCTGCCTCTCGCATTTTATTGAGGAGACCAACTTCCTGGCGCCCAACCAGGCTGGGTTCAGACCAGCCCATTCCACGGAGGCTGTGATCCTCGCCGTGTTGGACAACCTCAGACGCAATGAGGATAGAGGGCAACCCCAGGCATTAGTCTTGCTCGATCTTTCGGCGGCATTCGACACGGTGGACCATAACATCTTAATCCACCGTGTCGAGTCCGCCGGAGTCTGTGGGGTTGCTCTGTCCTGGATCAAATCCTTCTTAGAGGAGAGATCCCAGGCAGTCAGCATGGGCCCCTTCCGTGCCACTAGCGTCTCATCATCCTGTGGGGTCCCTCAAGGCTCTTCCCTCTCCCCCCTCCTTTTTAATTTGTATCTCCAACCCCTCCTTCACTCTTTAGGCAAGTGGGATATCACCGTGTTCAACTACGCGGATGATCTACAGATTATTTTTCCCCTCACCACTCCCGACGCCGGCAAAAATTTTCAGACAGTCTTAACACACATCCAGCATTGGATGAACCAAAACCAACTTAAGCTCAATCCGAGCAAGACTGAGCTTCTCCTTCCTGGGAGAAGTGCCCCTTTTTGGGGCCCTCAGTACTGGCCTGCTGAGCTCGGAACACCTCCTTCTCCTGCTGGATGTGTAAAAAGCCTTGGGGTCCTGATTGACTCCGGACTCTCTCTCAAGGCACAAGTGAGCGCAGTAACATCCTCCTGTATGTTCCAGCTTTACAGGATACGGAAAGTCGCTCACTTCCTGTCGCCTGAAGCCTTGTTGCAAGTTTTAATTGCCCTGGTGATGTCCTGGCTGGACTTCTCCAACTCAATCTATTACGGTCTCCCTAAATCTCAGCTGGCCAGGTTACAGATCGTGCAAAACCAGGCAGCTCGGCTTGCTTTCAAGATCCCTAAATGGCAGTCGGCTCAACCACTGCTACGTCATCTTCACTGGCTACCAGTCAGTGAAAGAATCACTTTCAAGGTTCACTGCCTGGTCTTCAAAGCCCTCACTGGCCCCTCCCCTGCTTTCCTTAAGTCCCTAATCACCCCCTACTGTCCTTCTCGCACTCTTAGGTCTACCCATCTCCAACTCCTAGTCGTTCCTCGTTTCAATCTTTCTAGATCGGGTGGTCGCAGCTTCTCTTGTCTAGCCCCTAAGCTGTGGAACTCCCTCCCACTTCCACTTAAGTCTTCTTGCTCCCTTCTCTCCTTTAGGAAATCACTAAAAACACTACTCTTCCCTCCCCTTCACTAACCTCTTTCCTCTTTCCCCTTTTTTTTTCTCCCCTCTTCCTTCTCCAAGTCCGATTAGCGCCAGGAAACTCACGGTGACAGTGCACTCAATAAATTCATCATAACATAACATAACATAACACTATGCGGAGCACTGGTTTTCAAGTAAGGCAACTGTTTGCTGTAGCACGTTGTGGCCTGCCGGCACAATGTGCGCAGCTTAGGATTCTAGACTATGAACAACTTAATGCTATGCTCATCTGTGACGACAATTACAATTGTATGGTGCCTTCGATATGTGTATGCAGGAAGGTTTTGCCATTGTTCAGGTACCTCTGAGGGCCGGTGTGTTATGCGGTGGCCTGGTTCAGGTAATGCAACTGTTTGCTGTAATGCATTGTGGCCTGCTGGCATAATGTGTGCAGTAGAGTGTTCTAGTGGATGGTCAGCTTGATGCTCTGCTGAAAATGTAATATCTATTTTAATAGCTTAGGGCTAGATGTAGGTAATTCTCATTTACCGACTCTAGAATACCGAATTTTACTGATTCGGTATTCTAAATTCGGTAAATGAGATGTAGTTAAAAATTCTTTATTTTTTACCGAATCTGTAGGATTCTGTAATTACCGAATCGGTATTTACCGATTCGGTAATTGTCATTGATTCCTATGCCTTAAGGCCCATAGGAATCAATGTCAAATACCGAATCGGTAAATACCGATTCGGTAAAAATACCGAATTTGCAAGGGGGACAGGGTGTCACTTTGACACCCTGTTGCACCCCTGATTCTGGCTTGTGTGTCATGTGGCACACATACATGCCCTAAGGGCATGTATGTGTGTCACATGGCACAGGTGTACATGCACAGATGTGCATGTACACAGGAATTCGATATTTACCATGGAATAGTATTCCATGGTAAGTAACGATTCGGTAAGGGCCTGTGGCACTGATTTCATTGCCACCTACATGTAGATTTACCGATTCGGTAAATATACCGATTCGGTATTTTACCGAATCGGTAAATTTACAGAATCGGTAAATATACCGATTTGTCACTTTTTCTGGCCCCTACATCTCCATCTGCAAATACCGGTCGGTAACGGCTGCAATCGGCCGTTACCGACCGGTATTTGCCTTCCTACATCTGGCCCTTAGTGCCTTTGTCATATGAAGGACACTAGAGTGTGAAGCATGTATAACTTGTATGTACCCAAGTAGGATACTCATACTCTTGTAGTGGTTATAATGAATTATCCTGTTTGATATGAATAAATCTCCGCCTTCGACAATATCACCGGATTCTGTCAATTCATGGGCATGGCAAGGGTATGGGTAGAGGTGGATGTTGGCAGTGTTTGAGAGGAGGTGTGAGTGTCACGTTGTGCGCATACTATAAGTTTACACACACGGAAGTGCAGAGACAGGAAGGTGCCTTGAAATATGGGGCCATCAAAACAAAACAAAAAGAAAGAACAGTCTCAATGGCAG
The DNA here is from genome assembly GCF_964261635.1 of Lissotriton helveticus. Classification (NCBI taxonomy): domain Eukaryota; kingdom Metazoa; phylum Chordata; class Amphibia; order Caudata; family Salamandridae; genus Lissotriton; species Lissotriton helveticus. The sequence goes on along the minus strand of NC_136061.1, from coordinate 1,846,396,918 downwards.
GATGAACCTATGGAGAAAAGTGGTGGAACTAGAGTGGAAACTGACATATCTACAGTAAGCTGAAGAAACTCTTCTTCACGTGCATATGCTGCAATAAAAGGTAATTTAGATGATCCAATGCCAGTTAGCTTGCCTTTGCCGACCGCTCTTCTTCCTGCAAGATGGTGTTTGTGACTGGGTGGCACCACTGCTCCTGGCTTCTGCTGCTGAGTAGTGGGGGCTGGGAGAGGGGGCGTCATGTAAGTCCGGGGACAGCGCGTCCACTACTATGGAAGAGAAGAGCGGTAGGGCATGCTGTCAATAAAGTAAGAAATCAATGTTTGTAAAGTTTATTTGGCGAGCAGCGCATAAGAAAAGAATTTTACATATTAAGCGTGGTGTGCATGTTACTATGAAAGTGAAAGTGTGGCATGACGCGCTGTCAGAAATGAAAACAACACACAAAAGAAAAGCTAGCCTTCTAATATTACAAGTGAGGCGTGGCGCTCTGGTCAAATTTGAAAAAAAGCGTTGCGTGAGAGCATGTCCTGCCTGCAAAAGCAGGTAGGAGAAAGCCATTTAAGAAAATAGTGCTCCGAGGCTGTAATTAAAACATACCGAGTAACAACACATGTAACAGGGGGTGTCCTCATGCGAGGTTACAAGAAAAGAAAAGGCGGTGCTAAGGAGGGACTATGAAGCCTATTGACCAATGAAAATTGTATTTTATTTATTTGTTTTATTTGAAAAGTTTTATAGAGCGTGAACAAGACCCAAATGGGTATCAGAGTGCTGTACAGAGTAGTCTTCAGCCATTATACAAAACATAAAGGAGGTAAGTGAGAGGACAAACTGTGGGAAAACATTGAAGAGTAACGAGTAGGGTGTATCAGAGGTGCCATATAGCGCTCAGAGGAAAACATCATACAATAGAAGGAACCAAGATGTGCGATGAGCATCAAGGAATATTAACAAAAGGGGAATCAAGCAAAAATCAACAAATGATGCAGTTAAAGGAGCTATCGAGCACAGGTCAGATACAAGGGCTGGGTTGGGCTTGGTCTTGGCTTAACTTCAGACTTAGAAGAAATTTCAAGAATAGTTTTGGACAATGTAGTCTCTCCGGGGCAAGGCAGCAAGCTGTACTGAGTGGAGGTCTTTGATGACAGGGAGCCCCTGGATGCAGTCTCAGTGAAGACTTTGGCAATGGGGTAAAATGCACCAGGCGGGAAAAGCTGGGTTTTGCGGTCGAGGATGTTGTCATCGAAAGGGTGCTGGTCGTTCTTGAGCTCAGTGAAGATTTTTATCTTTGGACGTAGAAGTTCGTCTGCAGATCAGATTGTTCCAGTGAGACAAGGCTGTAGGTTGTAGCCAAAGCGGGCTCCACAAGGCAGTATACCACCACCAGGAGGTCCCACTGAAGAGGATTTGCTGCTGCAGAGAAGAACGAGGGTGCTGCAGCAAAGTAAATCCCGTCGGCGATGCACCTACATCGGATTGGCTTGCAGATAGATCCCGGTCTCCTGACAGTTCTCAGAGCAGTTTTTTAATGAAACGTTTTCTAAGTACCAGATTTTGGATTCTGGTAGGAGGAGGCCACTCCAGCACCATATCAAGGGTCAAGGTCTTGGAGGGGTTAGGACCTACTTCCGCAGAGGCCAGCAGCAGGATTCAAGGCTTCAGGAGCTTGTTATGCCCCTGTAGCTCATACAGGAGGATAGCCAACTAGCTCTTGGAGGCACTTTGATGGTCCTGGGTTCAAGGAGCAGGTCCAGTCCTCTTTATTCAGACAGCAGGACAGCAAGGCAGTCCTTACAGCAGCAGGCACTCCTTCCGGCAGGAGGGTATTAGGGCAGACCTACTTCCGAGCCTTTCATAGGTCCAGGATTGTACTGAATAGTGGCTTTAGAGGTCCAATATTTATATGTAGTGCCTGCCTTTGTGTTTGGCCGGACATCCTGTCCTACCTCCACACCTGGTTCTAAAAATGTCTTACTTTCCCCTTTCAAACTGTCTGAGATGACTAAAGGCTGATTTCAAGTTCCTCTGTGTGTGCTGGAGGCAAACCCCATAAAGTGTAACTAGGACAGGGCACAGCTCCACCCCCAGCCATTCTGGCAGGATGGTTCATAGTACCCACACCTAATCCCCTTTGTTTCAGAATCTGGGAAGAATACACAAACCCCAACAGCAAAACCTTTCACAGTCACATGACCCAGCCTGCTGGCAGAAAGCACAATGTTGGGTACAAGAAAGTGTCAACTTTTTAATAGTGGTATTTTTAGAACTGTGACTTAAAATCAACTTCACCATTTAAGAGGAATTTAAATTACAACTCATTTGAGTTTCAACATCATATCTCTACATGCTCCCACTCAAACGTTAGCATGTATCAAATGTAATAAGGTAACCCAGTGCTAGTCAATGGGAGATATAAGCACTACAACAGTGAGACTAAAGGTGTTTTTCACTGCCAGGACAGGTAAAATATAATTACACGTGGCCTACTTTTTATATACCATGAACACTCGCATAGGAGTGGTCAGGGCCTATCTTAAGTGTGATTTATACAAATTAAAATAGAAGATTTTATGCCTGGCAAAACGTTTATTTTGCCTAGTCGAAATTGCAGTTTAAAACTACTCTACAGGCTGCAGTGACAGGCCTGAAGCATATTTTAAAATGTTACTTATGGAGGTTGCTGCGCTGTCGGCGTGCCAAAGGTGCACCAAAGAGAAGGCCATCTCCGCCCGTCCGTGCCTGGACAACACGTCGCTACACCACCAAGATGTTCCTGGCCCTGGACTCCGGACCCTGGACCCCACAACAGCGGCTGTTTTACATCCTCTTGGCGATCCACCAAAGGACACTTCACCAGCCGCCACTGCCACTTCTCCTGCTACATAGTACCACCTGTCCATACTGGACACCACCCCGCTCCCGCTCAGAAGACTGCGAACAACCCGGAATCACTCCAGTGCATTCTGCTCAGTGCCTGTTTCCTCTACAAACTCATCATGGAAATCTTAGACACCATCACCACCCTCTCCCCTGACATTGCCTACATCACCAAAACATGGCTCAACCCCGCCTTGAACCCCAACATAGCCCTTACCACTCCCAACAGATAGAAGATGATCCACAGAGAATCCACTGACAAACACAGCGGGGGCATCGCCATCATATTCATGAAAACCATCCGATGCACTGTCACCAACGACGAACCGAAGCCTCTCTTGAAGCACCTCAACTTCCATCTACAGACCGGCGTTAAGACCATGATAAGAACTGAGGAAACCTCACCTAAAGACTCCTAGGACCACAACCAGCCTTTTGCGGTGCCATCTCCAACCTCTTCGACCCCCTAGCCATCAACTCCCAGCACTACGTCCTACTCGGCGATCTCAATTTCCACATTGACTACCCCAACTACACCAGATCCATCACCCTCCTACAAACTAAGGTCTCACCCAAGTGGTCACCAAACCCACACACAAATCCATACACACACTTGACCCCATCTTTACCTCCAGTGATGGTATCAAATTCACCCATGCCACAGAACTCACTTGGACCGACCACATCATTGTGTTTCCCCATTGCCGATGCCCAGCACACCATCTACAAGCACCACCACCCCTCCCATCGCAGTTGGGGCAAGGTAACCGAAACTCAATGGAAGCAGGCTCTCAGCACCACACAATACGAAACGTCAGCAAACCTGGACCACGCCATCCAGAACTTCTCTGCCTGGGTCACCAAATGTGCAAAAGCAGCAAAAGCCAACAAAACTTAAAAAAAAGCCAGCTGGTACAACCCAGAGATTAGAACTATCAAGCACAACTGCCACTGACTCGAGAAATTATGGTGCATCACGAAGAACCCCTCAGAAATAGCCAATCGTCATGAAGAACCCCTCCACTCGCAGAGTTTACAGATTTTTCCACACTCTGCATTACGCGGAGCTCGCGGAGTTCCAAAAACTACGCTCTGCTGTTTTTTTCCTCGATCGCGTTCGTCAATGTCAAGTTGGTGAAGGGGAGTGGGGAAAATCCATCTCCCAGCTAGATTTTTACTTGTAAGCGATCGTCAACGTCAAGTTGGCAAGAGCGAAAAATCAACCACCTGGTAAGAATTGTCAACGAGGGCGGTCAGATTTCTCATTACGAGTGGTCGCATATGCACGCGACCGCTCGCGTTGAGAAACCGTCCGCATTTAGAAAGCTGCCGCTCTGGTAAAAAATCTACTCGGTGACAGAAAGGAAGCAGCGCCTGCTTGCACTGTGCATGGTGCCGTTCTCGATGATTGCACAATGCGGACAAACACCCGGAGCTGAAAATCATTGCGAAGGGCATTTATCTAATGCACTCCAGCACTTGCAGAGCTCCGCATAGTGCGGCAGAGATTTTTAGACGGAACTCCACAAATGCCACCCAGGATTACCACTGGAGCATCAAGGAAGCCAAGACACAAGCCATCACTACCAACATGTATAGCCCAAAGTGTGACACGGAACTATGATTTAGTCTTGCTTATATTAAGTTCAGATGCCAGACCATTATTTGCATGTGCAAAGGCTAAATTTCTAAGGCATATGTGGGGTATGAGGAGGAAAATCCAAAAGTCCTAATGTACAAATTATGTTATTACTAACAATTGTATACACATAGATTTTACTCTCCAGCTGGTAGTTTTATAACTTTTTATCTTTTTCTATCATTCCTGGCATTTTAACTGGTTTGCTCTATTAGTAATAAAGTTCCAATCATCACAGGTGTAAATTACAGACAGTTTGATCTTAGAACATCAGGTACACATTACTGAACATAATTATACATTCATTCTATCATGTCAAGCGTGAGATGTTTCCCTTTAGCCATTAACAATTCTATAGTCGGAGATAAACATAGGTTTCCACAATAAGCCTTCCACCCACTCCACTTCCTATCCCATTTCTTGGGGCATCCTCTGACTTTGAATACTTTTTTTTCTGCCACCATACATTTGTCTAGCTCAGCCGCCCATACCTTTATTGAAGGCTGCCCCGCCACCCCCACTTCCTTGCAATGGCTCTCTTCACCAACACATAACCCAAAGTAACCAGTTGCTGCTCCACTTCAGTAAGGTTGGATGGTTCCCAAATGTTGAGGAGCCCCAATGATGGAGTGAGGCTGATCTGTTTGCCTAGTGCGTCTTGCAGGTATGTGGTAGGCCCTTCCCATAGGGACGCAGGCATAGACAATCTCAAATAGTATGGTAGAAGGTTGCATCTTGGTGACACCCCCTCAGACAAGATGCATCCTGTTGCGTCCCAATTTTAGTCAGTGTAACCCCTGTGAGGTAAGTTCTATTGAGAACTTTTAATTGAATCAGCCGGAAGCAACGTTATTATACAGCTTGTGGTACAGGGAGTAATTCAGAGAGTAGTAGACCCTCAAGAGGAGACGATTCCTGGAGGCTACCCATGTCTGGGAGAGCGGTCGTTAGGGCATGCTGAATCAGCAGGTATCGAAACGCCTCTCCCTGGGCCATTTTGTATTTCTCCTGCAGTTCCGGAATGATAGGACGCGTCCCTTTTTCATATAGTGACCTATATTGGAGAGTCCAATCGCGTCCCATTTGGTCAAACCCTTGGTGATGGCACAAGAGTCCCAACTTCTGTGGGTACACACAACAGACTGGACTGCATCAGTACATCAGTCCAGCCCAAGTGTTTGGTCGCCTGTTTCCAGATTTGTACCGTGCAAGCCGTGTGGCCCACAAACCTCTCTCTCTGGACCTTCATGTAGAGGGCACCTAAATACCCTTCCCGCCCCATTTTACCTGTCCAGCATATACGCAGGGTCTAGCGGAGAGTGGCACAACCAGTGGTTTACCATGACTAGCTGCGATGCCCATTAATAGAGTCGTACCACCCCTTAGACAATTTGTGTAATGCAATACGTGGCGTCCCTCCACTCCATAACAGTGATCTGAAATCACTATCAATACTTTTGAAATATGAATCAGATATTGGGTATTGGAAGTTCTGAAGGACATATAAACACCTGAGGAGGGCCAAAATATTAAAGAGGGCTGCTCGGCCCAGTAGGGACAGAGGTAGGGTTTTCCAGTGGGTAACATCTTTTCTGAGTCTATCTAATGGGGCAGCTTCTTGTCAGAGGAGAGGCGAGGGTCTGGGTGATAAAAATCCCTAAGTAACTAAAGCCGTCAAAAGCCACCTCCAGCCCGCAACACGGGGCAATCTGGGGGTCTGGCCATAGAGAACGCATATTACTGATTCCGTCCAATTAATGACGTAGCCTGAGTACTTGCCAAAGTTGGTAAAAATATTTAGGAGGCTATGTAGGGATGAGCGGGGGGGGGACGCCAAGTTCACCAGTATATCTTCGGCATACAACTATATTCTATCTTCATGATCATCACTCCATTTCACCCCTCTAAGGGGCACATCTCTTGCATCCAGGAGGCCAACGGTTCCAGGATCAAAGAAAAGAAACGAGGGGAGAGCGGGCAGCCCTGTCGCGAGCCTCTGCCCAATATAAACATTCGAGATAGTCGGTTGTTAACCCTGAACTGGGCATGCAGGTCCGTATATAGCAAATGAATCCAATTTCAGGCCAAACCCGAGACACGCCAGCACCTGAAAATGGTAGGGCCATTCTATGGAATTAAATGCCGTAGAGGCATTCAAAGAAGGCACCACCGCATCTTCCTGTATGTATCACTGTCGACCCAAAACATTGTGGAGACGGCGGATATTCAGACCTGTGTTCCGCCCTGGCATGAAGCCAGACTGGTCGGCGTGAACTAGGGATTAAAGCAGTGGGATGAGACGGTTAGCCAGGAGCTTGGCCAGGACTTTGGCCTCGACATTGATCACAGAGATTGGCCGATAGGAACCACAGCTATCTGCCGATTTCCCAGGCTTCCGAATGACCACTATCGAAGCAAGCCACTGATCGTCTGGGAGGATTCCTTTGTCGAAGCTTTCAGTGAACATATTTTTAAGGTGGGGGACCACCCGTGTGGCCACAGTCTTAAGGAATTAAATTGGAACGCCGTTGTGCCCCATTGCTTTCCCAGATTGAATAATATTTATGGCCCGGCAGATTTCATCCTCTGCGAGGTCCTCTTCTAGTCTCTCCCTATCAGCATCAGATAAGGCAGGTAATGTCATGTCAGCTAACAGTTGACATGAATCTTCTGTCCTATAGGTCGTTGAGGAGGTATAAACCTTCTCCAAGTGATCAGCAAAGGCTTCCGCAATGCCATGCGGGTCAGTAATTGGCCCGTTGCCGGCAGGGTCAGCTTGGGTACCCAGCGCTCTCCCTGTTCCTGTCTCTCTAGCCATGCCAGCATCTTTCCCGCCCTGTCTCCCATCTCATACGCTATGTGTTGGGTATGTAACTATTTGGCCAGCGTTTTCTCCATGGCCATAGATCTGTATTCCAACTGTTTAATGGCTAATTGGTGGATGGTGGCTTCACAGGGTGAGCGCGTGTTCTGGTCTTCCAGCTGTCAAAGCTCTGTCTCTAGGTCGAGCAGTTGTTATTTCTGTTTGCGAATGTAGCCCACTTTCAATGCTAACGCTTGCCCCTTCACCACTGTTTGTACGCTTCCCACAAGATCTGTGCTGACTCGACTGAGCTGACGTTTTCAGTGAAGTAGTGAGCTGTCTGGGTAGTCAGGCTCTCTCTAATATCCGGGATCTTAAGCAACCATGGATTAATAGATATGGCACTACAGTGTCTATATTGAAAATAGGTAAGCTCCACCCACACTGGAGAGTGGTCGGAGATGCTCCTTGGTAAAGCTCAGGGTGCCTAAAGTGAACAATATCTGCCAGGTTAGTGAGAAAGTAGTCTTTGCTGTACATGCTCTTGTGTGCATTGGAATAGAACGTGTAGTGAGTCATGTCTGGTTGTAGGGAGCGCCACACATCCGCCAGGCCCATGGCTTGGGTAAAATCCATCATTTGAGTCTGGTAGGAGGGCGTCAAGGGTGCCTGTCTCTTTGTTCATCCATTGTCATCTTAAAATCCCCTCCCAGGATTAGCGTCCCCACCGTGAGATCTACAATAATTTCACTAAGTCTAAAAGCACCTCTTTACCCAGATTTGGGGGAAGATACGCGGAGATCACATTGAGAGGCTTCCACTCGCAGCGGGCCTTTAGGACTGCGAATCTCCCCTGGGGGTCTGCCCACATGCAGGCTGGAGTGAGTGCAAGGCTCTTCTTAATGAGGATACCTGTACCTCTGGAACCAGAAGTAAATCCCGCATAGACCAGGAGTTTGTAGCCCCACTGTGTAAGGGCCTGACTCTTTGTACCCACTAGGTGAGTCTCCCGCAGGAGAGCCAGATCCGGGGCATGCCTCTTGAGATATTGCAATACCACACCTCGCTTAATTTAGTCCCCCAGTCCATGGACGTTCCACGTGAGAACAGACAGTGAAGTTTCTATTGTGTCACCCGCCATCTAATGGGTATGAGATGTATAGGATCCCATGAGCCCTGTGGGAGGGCAATAGCAGTGTTGTGTATTCTGTTCACTGAGTGTGAACATCGATGAGTACCGTTTGGCAGCGGGCGGTCAAGAAGCAGCCTGACTGCGTACCACAGGTGCGAAGTGGGAGAAACCCACAATAGATCTGACTGTCCTTTGAGTGTGATTGGAAAATAGAACCCAAACCAAAATCATATTGCAAATCTCCCCCCTCCCCTCCCCCCTCCCTGCCCCTCTGCCAGTGGATTTGAACTACCCACTCCCCAACAAGGCAGAGTGGCTATTGCCCTACCCCCCATTGATAGGTGCTAGGGTTGCAGCTGTCCCACCCCTGCTACATTGCAAGGAAAAGAACATAGTATATCGTCATTTAGTAAGTGAATCCCGGCCCCAATTCTCACTGCCACCACCTGGGGACCACTGCAGGACCAACTTCACAATCCCATACAGCTGCGTCGAATACCTTAAAAGAAAGCCCAGTGCTGGGAGGAGGCTCCTATTCGGTTGTGTATTTCACTGCCCCCCCTTGAGAACCCACAGGAATGGCAATAGTGCCCATACCAGATCTGAAAACCTGCCATCTAGCAGCATAACATTTAGTCCAAGTCTTTCTCTTGCCTATTGATGTCTCTACGTTGTCCAGCACTAAGTTCAGTTCTGGTGGTCCGTGGGACCTCCATTGCGGTTTCTGTTAGGTTTCTCTACGCGACACCAGCCCTCCGCCAGTCCCACACTTCTTCAGGAGAGGAGAAAAACCAGCCTTTATCATCAGATTCCACCTGGAGTTTCGCAGGAAAGAACATAGCGTATTTCACCTCCTTGTCTGTGTGCTTGCTTGACTGCCAAGAAACTGTGATGCTGGGCCTGGACTTTACCGGTGAAGTCTGGGAAAAAAGTGATCGCACTGTCAGGACGGAGACGTCGGACGGCCGGGGGACGTCTGACGCATGGAAAAGGTTAACGGCCGAGGACTCCACTGAAGGGCTCGATATGCAGTTCCTTTCTGTGTTTGGTTTTTTTTTTAACAAAGAAGAAATCCCTTCCGCCAACAAGAAAATAGTTTTCTCAGGGAGTTCTGTATGAATAATCTCTCTGGTCCAGTGGTGGTTGCCAGTCACTCTTTCCGTTAAAGGCATAACGTTCATGCTATAGTCCCACGCCATAATGGACTATCAGAGTTAAGTGCAGTGGTCAGAAGGGGCAACTGAATCATATGGTATTCCTATCCCATCGTAGAGCAGGTCATCAGAATTGTATATTGCTAAAGCATGGATGGACATGAAAACTAGTGGACTTCTTGACCAACTGTGAGAAAGTGCCTCTATTGTATGGTTAGCCCCCACCTTTTGGCTAGTTTTGATATGGTGCAAAGGATCCCTGCCACCCAGGTCCCTTGTGCCAGTGCTCCTTACCTAAAGCAAACCACCAATTAGTAAGTTCACCTCCAGTAAGTCCCTAGTAAAAGGTACCCTGAGTGGAAGTTGAAGAGGGTTCCTTGGGACCCCCCACACTGGGGCTATGTCTCTGCCCCTGTAGTACTGCCTGACAGTACAGGTAAGTCACCCCTCTAGCAGGCATAACATCCCTAAAGCAGGGGGCACTATATTTCATGTGAGGGCATACCTGTCTGAGCAGATGTGCCCCTACAATATTGGGCATTATTTCCCAATAGTGTAAGTGCCAGTGAAGCCATGGAGAGTACATGGGCTAGAAACACAACAACTCAAGTTCCACAGCCCTATGATGGCTTTACTGAGTATAGGAGTGTGTGGTACCAAACAACTCCTTTCAATAAATTCACACTGATCCTAGTATGGGATGTATTGGACCATGTACCCAAAGTGCGCCTTAGAGGGGCCCCCCGAATCACTCTCAACCCTGGTGTGATGTCTGACTGGCTGCAGGCAGCTAGCCACCACTAAACATATTTCTGGACCCCTGAGTAGAAAGCCCATGCTCTCTAGGACCAGAAACAATGCATATCCTGGGCAGAGATGTTATGTCTCCTTCATCACGATGGGCCAATGCTCAAAGGGAGAAGTTTCAAAGGCCAACCGCCTTTGTAATGCAACTCCCAGCCTCTGCTGCTAGCAGTCAATGGCAGGCCCAGGTTTTCACTCCCACTTTGGGTGGAAAAATGGGCAGGAAAATATGAAAAGGTAGGAGGTGTGCCCATCTCTGCCAACCCCAACCCTAAGGTAGGGGGAAGCGAGGTTAAACACACCTTTCAGTTAACACCATCTTGAAGATGGGGGGACCCTCCAATCAGGGCTAAGTCTATGACCACTCCCTTGGAGGGTGAAGCCACCCCAGGTAAGGTGCCCTTTAGCCCTACCTGCTACTCCCCTAAAACATCTCCTAAATTTTGTATTTAGGGGGCTCCCCCAGATCTGACCTTCAGATCTGCTATAACCTAAGAAGCAAGAAGATAACCCTGCAGAGAAACCTGAAGATGACAGTTGCCTTGGCCTCAGCCTGTCACCAGCTTCTGTGAACCTGCGACCTGTCTTGCAGTTAGCGACCTCTGTAACCCTTGGAGGACTGCTGCCTTCGACAAAGACTCCAATCTCCTGCAGACAGTGGCTCTGTCCAAGAAGAAACAAACTCCCCAAAAAATGCCACAGGGTGGACAGACCCTTGTCAATGCGACTCTCTGCTGCAAAAGAACTACAAGAACCAGTGCAGTTGAAGACCGACACTGGTGTTGATGCAACTCACTGCTACCAAAGATCTCCCAAAGGCCGCAGTGGAGAAGGGCCCGCACTTGTGTTCACATGACTCTACCCTGCCCGAAGACCGCCCTGCAACTGGACGACCTCGAGGGATCCTCTTGGCCCCACGACCTGAGTTGTCCACAGATCTGGGCACGAGAGACTGTACAGTCCTGATAGTGACCCTGCCGGTCAACTCCTGCACTGCCCGACCACAATCTCTCCAAAACTACGGCAGATCCCCATTCGAACTAAGGTCATCGACCTCCAGCGACCGCGACAGTAACTGTGTTGGCCGCTTGCTGAAACCTATCTTGCACATTGGCCCTGCCTACTGCAAGGGTGAAGACCATTGCAAGTATCGATCGCCTCAGTGAAAATACTGAAATCCACACTGAATGGGTCCCCCTGGCCCCCTTGACCGATACTGCACTCCATGTGGGTCTGACCACCAGAGGACTGGAACTGTAAGTTGTTTACTCGCTTGATACATCCCTCAATTGATTCCCTCCACAGGAATCTTGAACTATTCGAATATTGCACTGTATACCTTTGCATGTGGAAAGTAGCTTTCATTGAAATGTACTTAACTTAGCAACAAAGACTTGGTCTTAATACAAACTAAGTATAATTTTATAAAATTGGTCTGGATCTACTTCTTGAGTCGTGTGTCCCTTATTGATCATATGTGTGCAATAAATGTCTTACAGTCCTCTGCTTTAAGCCTGAGGCTGCTCGCCCACACTACCGCTAATAGAGCTTTTTGGGTTTTACATTGAGCCCTCTACACTTTTGGGGTACTCCTGGACTCCGTGCAGAGTATTACCACCTGGTGATAATATCACATAACAAGCTGGCTTCCTACAATCACTTAGTAGATCAATATTTCTGATCAACATAGATTTTTACATTCACTGAATTAATTGCTTGTCTTTTTTTCCACAGCTCTCATGAAGATTAACTTTGTGAAGACATCACCACTAAAAGTGGGGCTGATTGTTCCTAGAAGCAATAATATTTTAATTTTTAAACTGCCATTGAATGTTATTTTTCTTGTAAATGGTTTATCTCTTCTGATCCAATTCTCTCTTTAAGTCTTCCAGTCTCTTTTGAGCCTGGCCGTAATCCTCTCCCTTCTTATAAATCATGTATAATACATCTTATTTCAGTTTTTGGGGTGTAGGCCTTCATTGTGTACCAGTTTTATGTTGTATTTCACACTGACCAAGTATTCCAAGAGAGAAATGGCTTTTGCTACAGATCCCAAATGCCAAACAACCAGGTTTGCGCTGGGATTTAATGACACGTTTTACTTCAGATAATTCTCATCTAAACTTATCTTTTGCATTGTCGATTTCAAGACACGCTCAGGTTCTGTGGTGCATACTGTGCCGTAAAACTGGCAAGCCCCTGTTCTGCGATCTTCAATGACCTAAGAAGCAAGAAGACAACCCTGCAGAGAAGCCTGACGATGACAACTGCATTGGCTTCAGCTCTACCGGTCTGTCTCCAGCTTCTGTGAACCTGCCACCCTCTGAAAAGCCTGGGAGGACTGCTACCATCGACGAAGACTCCAATCTCCGTGGACAGCAGACCTGTCCAAGAAGAAACAAACTAAAAAAAAACGCCCTACTAGATCATCTGGTAATGCTGCATATTGTAAACCCCAGTTATTTAGGATTCAACTGACTTTCATCAAAACCCGCTCTTTAACGAGCAGTCTACTTGTGGTGGAGCCGATCTTCTCTAACACACAAGAGGCGAGGGAAAAATGCTTGAAGAGTTTAAATCACTGACAGACGGCTAAAGGCAGCATCCCAACCCAGTGTTTTCCCCACTGTGCCACCCTAGAGGAAGGCCCGCCTTATGCAAACCAGCACTGATCTGTCCTCCGGCCTGTTTCCCTTGGGCTGCCAGGTGGGACCTGAACTCTGCGGGAGGCCCGCGGTCCCTGCAGGGGACCCATAGGAGGGCAAACCCCGTAGTAGTGCGCAGGGAACCGCAGGCCCGCCTTGGGGAGGGTGGGTGGGCGGGGCCGGACATCTAGGCCACCCCCCCCTTCTGGCTGGGACTGATATGGGGCGCACTTCCTCCTTGGCGCCCTCTTTGCTGCTGCCCCTTGTCCCCGTCGGTCGCTCCTGGCTGTCCTCGCCAGCCTAGTTACAGGCCCCGAGCCCCCTCCTTCTCCCTCACTTCCCCCCACAAGCCGGACGCGAGGCCCGCAATTCTACTCCGATTGGAGGTAAGGGATCTTTTAGGCCTCCCCCCCGAGCCCAGTCCCCGGAATATCCGGGTCGACAGGGCTCCGTGGTTTTACCACGGGGGAGCCCAGGATCCAAGTTGTTGTGTTGGGCCGAGTAGGCGTCTTTCATGCTTTGGGGGGGGAAAGGCGCCGATGTTAAGGAAGGGTCTGTTGTTTCGGGGCGAGGCAGTGTAAGGCGAGTGCGGTGGTGGGGATCAACGTGTGGGTCCGCCGCCACTGGCTACGGGGAAAATAATTAAGTGAAATCCACTGGTGGCGCTTCCACGTGCGGTATTTCTCGACGGGGTAAATAATTGCAGCCAAAAAATAATTTAAGGGAGTAAACTGGTTGCGCCTCCACGGGTGGTGTGTCCGGCACGATGCAGCCGGAAGACGGGTGGCTGTGGTGGGGATCGGCGTGTGGGTCCGCCGCCACTGGCCATAAAGTGAAGATTTAAGAAAACATGCATAGGGATAAGATTTAAAGCGGTAAAGTTAGGCCAGCGCTTAAATATGCGCGAACAATGGTTACTTTTAACATCCTGCGCTAAAGAAAACGTAAAAGGAGGCTTTATGCAATGAGCTCCAGCCACAGGGGAAGATATTTAAACGGAGAAGTGGTGGAGTGAGACCGGCGCTTGCTAGGCGCGAACAATCGTTAAGATAGACACGTTGTGTAATAAGGCTTAATGCAACGAGCTCCAGCGGCAGGGCGGGTAATGTTAATGTCGTAATAAATGTATAATGCTTGATGCAGTAATGTTAATGTCGTAATAAATGTATAATGCTTGATGCAGTCAGCCCCGGGCCGTCTACGGGTGCTGCTGTCAGGCGCCTGCGCATGTGGCTGGGGTCCAAACGAGGTGAAGGATATTACCCCGTACATGCAAAGGGCCGCCTTTAGGCGCCATCGCCCCCTCCCCCCCCGGCCGGGTAAAGGCGCCGCTTTCAGGTGCCATCACCCCCCCAGTCCGGGCAGTTTACGGGTGCCGCCTTTAGGCGCCAGCGCTTGAGCTTGGGAGCACCTGAGGGGAAGGATATTCCGTACATACAAGGTGCCGCCTTTGGGCGCCATCGCCCCCTCGCCTCGGCCGTGTAATGCGCCGCTTTCAGGCGCCATCACCCCCCCCAGCCGGCGCCATCTTCAATTCTAGCCCCGGACAAGTAAACAGGCCGGTAAACAGGCCGCGTTAGACGGAGTGTAATGCGCCGCTTTTCAGGTGCCACCACCCCGACAATGCGGCTCGGCGCTATCAGCCCTAGTTGCAGTGTATGCGCCGCTTACAGGCACCACAACCCCACGCACGACCCTAGTTGCAGGGTATGCGCCGCTTGCAGGCGCCACAACCCCACGCACGACCCGGCCGGGTAATGGCCGCTTTCGAGCGCTATCGCCTACCGTCATGGGGCGAACTAAGGGGGCAATTACGTGTAAATCACGGGCAGGGCACAGAATGACGTGGGGGGGGCCACGGAAAGGGGGGCGAAGGGCCGGTTTGGCCTGTGTAAATTACATGCAGGGCACAGAACAATGCGTAGATTACGTGCAGGCATAGAACAATGCAAATGGTTTGAAATAAGTGGCACTAGCACTAGCAGAGGCCCCCCCCCTACCAAGTGAAGTCATGAAGGCACTAATCTTACGCGTGCACTAGCAATTTTCACGGTGCAAGGTAGTAATAGGTTGTAGAAATAAGTGGAAGGTGCTCTTCATGTCATGCCACTTCATGTAGTGTCAACACAGTCAATATGTGGGCATCAGGGGAACGGAAGTAAGGACGTAGATTGTTTATTCTTGTGGCAGACGGCGCACGTCAAGTTAATTACTTCAGAATGTGTGCGGAAGGGGAAGGAATGTCATGAATAAATTGTATATTCCTGCTGCATGTCATAACTGCGTGTTCCCCAATTCCAGGCAACTAAAGAGCGTGACATACCGCGACGGGAGTACAGTCCACCCCCCCCCCCCCCCCCCCCCCTCAAGCGGAAGGTAAGAGTCACATCGGGGGTTGGCCATTGCAGGGGTAGGGATATGCATCCTAGGGGGCCGGTGTTCATTGTCCGGACCTCCTAGTCTTGTGTAACTGTGGCGTGTCCGGGACCGGTGCTTTTGCCTTGCCGACAGGCTCCCAGCTCCAAACAAAGTTTGGGCTAACGTGAATGGTTTATATCAATATTTACAGGGCCGGGACACCTGCCTGACAGATATCACATCGCTGCGTCGCATGCAAGGAACAGCGTGGCCCTCCTCTTTGTTTAACAGTTCTAACTGAAGTAAGTATTGAAAGGTGATGAGATTTCGAAGCTTGAGGATACATATGAGGTTAGGTCCATTAGTCACGACGTTTTTCTTTGCAGGAAGCGGCACATGTCGGGAGCAGGGACGGCCGTTACCGAAGCGCAGGCGGCACATGCGGCGATTTTCCTTCAGTTAGTTGAGACGAACGGGGTGGCGTGGGCCACCAATTTACTGAAGGCCAACCCGGCAAATTCATGTGTGAACAATGACATTATTGCAGTCGAAGACGAGGATACCAATAGTACAGGACACGTTAGAGCGTCCAAAAGAGCTAAGGTGCCAACGAATAAAGACTTCCTGCCACCGCCTAAAAAGAAGGGCACTGTTAGCTCCGCAGTCGCTGTGGTGCATGACGTACCGGGCACCTCGTACGTGCCAACCAGGGCCCAGGAGCTCCCTGGCCCATCAAGCTTGCCTTCTAACGTTTCCCCGGCGGCGGAATATGCTACCAGAAGCGATCTGGGTAAGATGATGTCCACGCTGGAAATATTCATGAAAGAAATGAGGGAAAGTGTGAGGCCTGGGCCTAGCGGGGGAGGGGGTCTACCATCCAATGTGTGGGGAGCCGGTGCTGTTGAACATAATGCATCAGGAGATACTGGGAGGGGGCGAGAGGGCACCGGCATACCCAGCATCTCACCCGCTCCTCCGACATACCCTGTTGACCCTCAGGGTCCGCTAGTCACGCCAGCAACTCCGGCAGTGCCCGCGCCCCTGCCACCACAGGTACCAGACTCGATAGCCCCCCCCCCAGCTGCGCCAGCCCCCCCTTCTAATACAGCGACACCTGATTCCACGCCACCACCCCCCTCCCCAGCGTTGCCAGGTGACGATGATGTGCAATTCGACGCCCCCTTACTATCAGGGCGCTCTTGCTTGTCCTGGGAAGTACCACAGGCAGCAAAGGAATTAATATGGAGGCGAGAATTTTTAGATATCTTCTCTTTACTGATGCTGGGTCAGCAGGGGGCAGATGCACGCAAGGCAGGTGTGAAAGAAGATGAAAAGAAAGTGAGATACCAGCCTTGGCCAGAAAAGAGTATTGATAATTGGTTGGAGGCCTTTGCAATATTGTCCTCGGTCATCATGGAGAAGTTTAGCGAACAAGGACCAGCGCTGGTACAGTATGGGAGGCTCATACACAACGAGGCAAAAAAGTGGGGAGGTGTAGGCTGGTTAGAGTATGATAGGGAGTTCAGAAAAAAGATGTCCAGATCCCCTAACATGCGTTGGGACCATAAAGAGGTCCAGTTGTGGATGGACCATATGGGGTCCAGGGCGCTCCAAGGGGTGACGACTAACAGTAAGACACAGGAAAGCCAGGCGTCACCCACTGACAAAACCAGCTACACAACCCAGCAGGAACATAAGTTGCCGCCCTTTCGAGGGGGCCACAGGGGGAGAGGTCAGAGGAGGGGAAGCGGGAAACCTCCATCAGGGTCATCCACAGGGTCATCCACAGGGTCATGTAGATTATTCAACGGGGGACATTGCCATTGGGGGAGTTCATGTAGATTCACGCACACGTGTAGCAATTGCGGAGGGCAGCACCAGGCGGGGTCATGTAGGTCTAACAAAGGACAGAGACAAGGCAATCATCACGGGGGCAGGGGTGGGCAACACAAGTAATCCCCTCCCAACCCCAGCGCGCCCATTGACCTCCCCTGGCACCCCCCCACTCCCCCCCCCCTTCCGTCATTCTGCGGCGTAACGAAACACCCACGGCAGGCGCATCCCTAGGATGTCCGCTAGTTTCACCAGAATTAAGCGCTGCGAAAGGGCCCTCACCGATTAAACTGGAGCGAATGATGCCGTTACTGAACAGATACCCCAACAAAATTGACGGGAGATTGCTCCTGGGGGGTTTTGCTGAAGGTTTCATTATCCCATACGTAGGTCCCCCGGCCACCAGAGATGCAGACAACTTGAAGTCGGCCAGGGACAACCCTGAGGTAGTAAGAGCCAAAGTTAGCAAGGAACTGGAGCTGGGGAGGGTTGCTGGCCCTTTCCCGCTACCTCCACTAGACAACTTTGTGGTATCACCGCTGGGGATAGTTCCAAAGAAAGAGCCAGGAGCATTCAGGCTGATCCACCACCTGTCATACCCAGAGGGGGAGTCAATTAATCACAACCTTGAAGAAGGGGTATGCTCTGTCTCATATTGTTCATTCGATGTGGCCATGGACCTTGTGCGTAGGGCCGGGAAAGGGGCCTGGTTAGCAAAGGCTGATATTGAATCTGTGTTCCGGCTCCTGCCAGTGCACCCCAGCAGCCAGAACTTACTGGGCTTCCGGCTGGGCAATGAGTACTATTACGACAGATGCATGCCTATGGGTTGCTCCATTTCCTGCACTTTCTTTGAGGCCTTCAGCACGTTCTTACAATGGGTACTGCAAAGCGTGGAAGGTGTACCAGGCGTCACCCATTACTTGGATGACTTCCTGTTTGTAGGCGAAGCAGAGTCAGAGGATTGCGCAGAGGCATTGGCGAAATTCCAGAGAATGACAAGGTATCTGGGAGTGCCCTTGGCTCCAGGGAAGACAGTGGGTCCAGCGCAGGCCTTAGTGTTCCTGGGGATAGAAATTGACACGCTATCAGGTGAGGCCAGGCTCCCGGCAGATAAGGTCACAGAGCTAGCGGCCCAAATTAAACAGGTGCTAGGGCAGGACAAGGTATCACTAGACGACATCCAGAGCCTGCACGGGAGATTAAGCTTCGCTACAAAAGTGATACCTGCGGGCAGGGCCTTTGCGCGCAGGTTGGCTAGGACAGCAGCAAAGATCAAGCGCAGGCACCACCAAGTGAGGTTGAGTTTTGGGGTCAGGGAGGACCTTAAGGTGTGGGGGGATTTCCTCGACAATTTCAACGGATCAGTGATATGGAGGGAACCCTGGACTAGCAGCCAGGAACTGACGTTGTTTACTGACGCGTCAGGAAGGGATGGCTTCGGGGCAATTCTGGACAAAGAATGGTGCGCGGCGGGGTGGCCTAATGCTTGGAGGAAGAAGAAGATTACCTCCAACATAACAGTTTTAGAACTATTCCCGATTGTGGTGGCTTTTCACCTCTGGCCGGCCTTACTGTCTGCGAAAAGAGTGGTTTTATGGTCAGATAATATGGCGGTAGTCCAAGCCATCAATACCCAGTCAGCATCTTGTGCACTTGTCTTATGTCTATTAAGGGAACTGGTCAAAGTGTGTTTATATAACAATGTGGAATGCAAGGCTAAGCACATTCCGGGAGCCTTAAACACGGCTGCTGACGCACTTTCCCGTTTCCATTAGCAGCGGTTCCGAGAGGCGTGGCCCAGGGCGAGGGAAGAGATGACGCCTTTCCCGGCTCGGCTATGGTTCCTGCTGCGGTGGCGCAGCGCATCAGAGAACTAGGCGAGATGTCAGTAGCACCTAGAACGATGAGGAGATACCAAAGTTGTGTGAGGACATTCTGCGAAGTCATGGGCCCTTGGGAGCGGGAGGACTCTAGGCAGTTTGAGAAAGTGCAGGCGTTCATGGTCTGGGCAAAAGATGAGGGGAAGAGCCACTCATGGATGGCGGG
Source organism: Lissotriton helveticus (assembly GCF_964261635.1). NCBI lineage: Eukaryota > Metazoa > Chordata > Amphibia > Caudata > Salamandridae > Lissotriton > Lissotriton helveticus. The sequence continues at coordinate 1,846,377,624 of NC_136061.1, read as the reverse complement.
GCATTTGTCCGCCATCGGGCACCATGCTCGTTTGTCAGGTCAGAAGGACCCTACGACAGAGTTCACAACCAGGGCGGCACTCAAAGGCTGGGCGAGAGTGATGCCCACAATGGCAGACCAGAGGGCCCCCATTGATTATGACACCCTGAAGAGCATGATAGACGCCTTATCGGCAGTTACGAGCTCCGCTTATGAGGCAGCCCTCTTTGCAGTAACGTTTAGTCTAGCATTCTTCGGAGCATTTAGGATTAGCGAATTAGTGGCACGGTCTAAAAAAGATTCCAACTCCAGGGCCATCTCGTTCAGGAACACCCGCGCAACAGCAGAGTCAGTTGAGATCTTCCTACAGTCCTCCAAGACAGACCAATCAGGCAAGGGCAGGACCATCACTTTGCAGCGTTTGGGGGATGACAGTTATTGCCCGGTGGCTCTGCTGGCCGCGTTCCTGCCTCGCCGCCCTCAGGCAGATGGCCTGCTACTTATCCACTCTGATTGTTCCCCAGTCACAAAGTATCAAGTAGACCACGTGATGCAGGGGTGCTTGTTCTTGGCAGGATACATAATAGAAGGGGCCAAGTTTAGCACGCACTCCTTCAGGATAGGCGCAGCCACTACAGCTTTCAGGGCAGGCCTCCCTGATGAAACAATTAAAAAAGTGGGTCGTTGGGAATCCAACTGCTACAGGAGGTATGTCAGACCGCTGAGTGTGATACTCCCGGTGAGCAGACAGTTGGTCAATGATGTGTAAATAATGTAAATAATAATAATCATGCCTAAGTAACATGGTGGTTCACAATTTGGTAGCCACGTGATGTGTGTTTGTCATTGCAGTGCCTTTGAAGTATGTCAATAAAATACAATTTACAACACACTGTGTTTTATTGCAGGGAAAGAGGTGTGGGTGTTGGGGCACTCCTATGTCACGAGACTGGCGAGATGGGTGAATGCCACCACATGGAAGCACGGGCTTACCAACACCAAGATATCATGGTTCGGCTTCCCGGGGATGCACTGGGTTGCACTGTTAGGGACGCTGCGTAGATTAGTGAGGGAACACAAGCAGAGGCCGAGCATTCTAGTGGTGCACTTGGGAGGGAACGACCTGGTCGCATTAGGCAAAAGGCGTCTGTTAGATATAATGAGGAAAGACTTGAGCACCTTGAGCGGCGAGCTAGGACAGTGCAACATCTACTGGTCAGAGATTTCCCCCAGACCAATCTGGCATGGGGCAATATCACGGGAAGCAATGGAAATAACCCGCAGGCGCGTAAACGCGGCAATGCGCAAATTTAGCGAACACAGAGGCATAGGTTTTATCAGGCATGGCTTGCTGCATGCCAAGTCTATTGGTTGCTGGGAATCCGATGGGGTGCATTTGTCCAAAGTTGGGATGGCGATTTTCCTCTTAGACTTGGGGGAAGCGCTAGAAAGAGCCGGATGTAGATAAGGAAGGGAACTGAAGGCTAGGTAGTGGGGGCTCTGGGCGCAGCGGGTGCCACGCCCAGGGCTGTGGAAAAAGAGAAGGCGACCCCCATACAGGACAGGCGCAGGAACAGGACCTGAAGCCACAGTGCGAGAGGCACAATACTGAGTCATACATAGCCAAGGGGCCCTTCTTGGGGACTTGGTTCAACGGCACCCCGTTAGTCCTTAGGGCGGTTGAAACCTGAGCAACCGGGGGTTTGCTAATAACGCCCCTCCTAGCTGGGCAAGGTGTGAGTTGACTCTCCCTTGTTCAGAGGTGGGCGGGGCAGATGGACGATAGGTCCATCGGGAGGCATGCCTCCCAGGTCGACACGTGGCCAGGGCCACTAGTGTCTGCTTCTTTTGGCTCTACTTCAGGCGCCCTGCAACAAGGGGTTGCGGGGTGGAGGGGTCGCCTGTCAGTTAACCCGTTTGTTATTTGTACCACAAATAAACCTGCAACCTTTTATTCCCAAACATACTTGTCTGTGTATCATTTGGGTGGAGGGTTGTGGGGCAAGGGTACTGATGCAACTACTATGCGGGAGGCCCGCGGTCCCTGCAGGGGACCCATAGGAGGGCAAACCCCGTAGTAGTGCGCAGGGAACCGCAGGCCCGCCTTGGGGAGGGTGGGTGGGCGGGGCCGGACATCTAGGCCACCCCCCCCTTCTGGCTGGGACTGATATGGGGCGCACTTCCTCCTTGGCGCCCTCTTTGCTGCTGCCCCTTGTCCCCGTCGGTCGCTCCTGGCTGTCCTCGCCAGCCTAGTTACAGGCCCCGAGCCCCCTCCTTCTCCCTCACTTCCCCCCACAAGCCGGACGCGAGGCCCGCAATTCTACTCCCCTCCCTACCGCTCACCCGATGGGAGGGGGGAAGTGGGGAGGGGGGAATAGTAATGATGTTTTTGTCTTCCAGGTTGCAGGAGGAGTTACAAGGCGACCCCCATACAGGACAGGCGCAGGAACAGGACCTGAAGCCACAGTACGAGAGGCACAATACTGAGTCATACATAGCCAAGGGGCCCTTCTTGGGGACTTGGTTCAACGGCACCCCGTTAGTCCTTAGGGCGGTTGAAACCTGAGCAACCGGGGGTTTGCTAATAACGCCCCTCCTAGCTGGGCAAGGTGTGAGTTGACTCTCCCTTGTTCAGAGGTGGGCGGGGCAGATGAACGATAGGTCCATCGGGAGGCGTGCCTCCCAGGTCGACACGTGGCCAGGGCCACTAGTGTCTGCTTCTTTTGGCTCTACTTCAGGCGCCCTGCAACAAGGGGTTGCGGGGTGGAGGGGTCGCCTGTCAGTTAACCCGTTTGTTATTTGTACCACAAATAAACCTGCAACCTTTTATTCCCAAACATACTTGTCTGTGTATCATTTGGGTGGAGGGTTGTGGGGCAAGGGTACCGATGCAACTACTATCGCCCAGTATACCTTCTCTTCTTCTGTTGTGTGATGGGAGATGGCACCGGAAACTGTGAGAAAAGGGTAAACAACGAGATTGAGAAGCAGGATGTGTCTGCGGGCTGCAGGATGCAGCACACTGCCTATCTGTGCATCTGTAACAGCCTTGTCTACATTCCCTGCCGCTCACTTCCCTACTCTTCAGAGATTGAGAAGTGGTATTGTCGAATGGTGAATGTGGGAGCTGTCAGGGGCAAGCTTTTGGAGTGTCTGGCCATGCAGTTAAGCACTGCGTGGCTACTTTTCCACATGATTTCGGCACCACTACTTTAGACATTTATCCTGAAATCACATGGATTGTGTCATGCACTTTGTCCTCCATGGAAAGCCACTGCCACCGTCCCCGCATCTTCCTTCTCCCCAGTCCATACCAAACACTGGAGTGTCTCTGATGAAGCAAAGCTTCGCATATTTTGCGGCTTGCCGAAGTCAAGAACCTCGTTTATGTGTAATAAGGTAACAAAATGTATGTTTTACTAACATTTATTCTGTTTAGGCAAAGTTCCCGAAGCTTGCCTATGTGTATTTCTAATGAATTTAATACGTGTCCTCTAATATGGCCGCCGCTTGTATTTTAGTTACTGCGCATGCGTCAGCCACACTCACGTGTCCTGACGCGTCTGCAGAAGTGGAGGGAAAGTTATGCGCATGCGTAATTCATAGCTGTGCTTATCATGTGGTACTGCTCGTGCCACTGCTCTTGTGCCCGTATCAATGTAGCTAACATTTAGATGCAATAAGTTATTTCTTGATGATGAGTTAAAGGTACAAACCCTGTGATGTGTTTTCATAATGACATTATTATGTATTAATTTGTTTTCGCTTACTTTTCATGTACCGCGGGAAATGGGGGTCTGAGTGAGAGGAGAGCCATATTGGAGGTCCCTTCTGCGCCTGTGCGACATTCGGCAGCACGAGGGACCTTGACAGATGGAACACCGCCAGTTGGCAGTGATGGGCAAGATGCTCCTGAGAAAGTCACCTCTGCCCTGCGAGAACAGCGAATGTGGCTTATTATATGTTACAATGTAAATGTATTGCTGCTTGCCGTGTAGTCTCTCATGGGAACCCCTATCTCAATAGGCGGTACCAGAAAATGTTAATGTGGCATACAAATAGACTGTTCTGATTGGTGTGTTACCCAAATCCTACCTTAGGACCAATCCAAATTGAGGGATTTTGACACTTTGCAACATTGGGGGGTGGTACACTGTCCCCAAACTGTATATCTACCCTGGGTTCACCTAGTGAACCGTCCGACTTGTCTGGTTTAGCTGACCTGTCACTGACCCAACGCACTCAATAGGTGGCTGAAGATACAGAGCGCTGCGAAGCACTCTGTCCGAATTTGACCATAGACTGAGGTTCTACTGAACCTTAAAGTGCTGGCAAAGCACTTAGCTGGGAGTTCGCTGACCCAATCGGGGTCTTGATCGATAGCTGCAGAGCGGGTGAAGCGCAGGCGTTGCTTCCGAACTGTGGGTTCCGGTCCTGTCCTGAAGAGGGTCCTGTCCTGAGGGTTTGCTGTCCTGTCCTGAGGGTCCTGTCCTGATTCCTATTCCGAGGGTATCCTGTCCTGTCCTGGGTGTCCATTCTGCACCTGCCGTCCTTGAGGGGTATCCTTCCTTGAGGGTTTCCTGTCCTTAACTGACCCGTGGCCAGGGTTTGGTTTCCACACCTTTCTAGGTAAATATTGCTCTGAACCTCTTGAAATTCTTGCACCTTCTGAATTTCTAACTTTTGCTTTAATAAAGTTCAACATTGCATATGTGATATTTTCCATGCCTTTCTGCAACTATTGAAAGTCATTTATATTTTCCATAAGTTTATTCTTATGTCTTCTCATTTGTTAGAAATTATATTTTGCATAGCAGTGTGTCATTTCCTGATATGGTCTAGAACTTCGTTGCCTAGATTGTTCAAAGGCCCCTTCACCTTAAGTGAAGCGTGTTATTCATTATAAGCTCTCCTATAGTCACCCACACTTAGGCTATCCCTGTTTAGATAATACTGACTTGCATAGTATCTTTTCTCGTTACATTTTATTAGTACTTTGATGATTACTCTGTCATTATTTCTTTATGCCTATGTGATTTACGTTATCTTGGTTATTGATTGCCTTATTTTACTGTACCTCATGCAAGAAAATATTGAATTTAGATAAACATTTTAAAACTTCCAGTTGTCCGTGGTCATTTAAACAGTATTTGAATGTTATTGGTTGGGTTTGTATTTTGCTGCCTTTCCTTACAGCTAGCTCCCTGATTCATTGTGGTCATTAGGCACCCGCATCGGTGGATGGTAAGTCGGGTGCACCGAAAATTGGTAGCAGGGAACACACACACACCAACTTGGTAGAGCTCGTGAAGTCACCTGATCGATGTATATGGTGATTTGAAAAGTATATGGGCCCTGAAGCCGGAAACGGCGAAAACTATTGGTCGGGTGGCCTCGCGCGCTCTATCAGTTTTCTGGTAGTTAGAGGATGGTTAGGGACTAGTTGAGAGTAAGGCAGGGATTAGTTGGACTAGTTAAGTCGGAAGCTGCTATTATATTAATGCTGCTATAAGAGCGGCTGTTCTGAGGGAACTGATCACTCTCTTGTGAATACGCTGCTGAAATTCATGAATTACTGTATTGCCATTATTCTTGTTCTTATATTGTTATATGTACTAATCCATGCAATTGTCAATCGTTTAGTTGTATGTTGTCCGAACTCCCCGGGGAATTGAAAGGGCAAGTGGTGAATAGAATCCATTGTCCTGAGGTCACAGGTTCGAGGAAAGTTAGGTGCAGGTTAGGATAACCGGGAAGCACTAACTAGGGTTTTCTGAATACATGTGTGAATAAATGACAGTAACGGGGTTCATTGGCAAAATTCCCATAGTGGCGTAACCTAGTAAGGGTCACATCGGAAGAGTAGCAGGTTCCTCGGAGCTAGCGTGAAAGCAGAGGGGTCCGCTGAGAAACCTTAAACTCGGAATATATCCCGGAAAGAAGTGGATGAGTTTAGGGGAATAACAGGTTCACCGATGCTAGAGTGAAGGGTAGGCAGAAGAGATCTGCCCGCAGCGAGTGAAAAGTAAATGGAAGTAGTTTACTTGCAGTAAAACAATTCTTTCTCTGTCTAGACACTTGAGCACTGTGGCGAATGTGTATTTGTTGTAAATTAACCAAGCACTGAGCACTTTAAAAGAAAGAAAGTTTCCGTTACCTTGTGAAGGGAGGGAGTCAGTCGCGAAGCGCCTCTGACGTCACTCTGTGCCGCGCTGGGATTGGTAGAAGCAGCGGGCGGGTAGCGGAGCTGGAATTGTAAAGGAGGGGTGAGCGCCGGAGCGTGGGAACTGTCCCACGAAGGGGCCGCGCACCCATTGGAGGAGCTTATTTAGTGTCGCGCACCCATTGGTTGCACGAATTTCTGAAGCGCGTTCTGATTGGAGGTAGTTTGTAAACAAAGTTAGCGCAGAAGTCGTATGTGGCACTCGCAGACTACAGGAACTCGACCTGATCCAAGGCACCTAGGGTTTGAAAGGGATCAGTGGAAGACTAATAGATACGATATTATGTACGGAACCAAGAGAAAAATGTCCCTTGTAAGTAAGGTGAAAAATTATTTTAAAACGGACAAACCGATTAAATCTAGGGAAGGTGTTCTTGTCCCAGCACCCAATACTCCCGCCTCATTCATGATGTTTGACCGAGGGTACAATACCTGTGTGTGGCTGGAGAATTGGGTGAAGTACACAAAAGATGACGGAGTATTGGCTTTTCCGTTAGATGGTACTTTCAATGGTAGGATCTTATTTAATTTAAGAACCCGAATGAATGAACTGCATCCCAGACCGAGACTAACGCAGTATGAGGCATTAGAGGAATGGGAGATTGAGGCTTTTGAAAGAGAAAGACCCCGAATGGACAAGGGTTTGACCAAGTGGTACCCCAGGCAGAAACAGGAATCCAGGGATAAAAGGATGAAACAGTGGAGGCAGAGCATGATTGTTGAGGGTCTGTTTCCCATGATGCCGGCATGTCATAACATTGGAGCGGGTGAGAAAAGTACTGAAAAATGTAAGCATTGGGGGGCCCTGGGGGATTCAGATGATGAACTAATAGATGACATCTGTACCAGAAGTCCGCCACCTTACAATGAGGGAACCCGACCTTCCAGTGTAGGAGATGTTCCCCGACGCCACTTCCTAAAGGAAGAAGACAGGTCCCTGGGACTGGGAGGGGGTGGTCAAGTATTGCCCTATCCTGAAAAACCCGAACCGACGGAAACCAGGGATATATATCCCAAAGTGCCCACGAGCCAGGAAGAAAAATATTCACGTACGAAAATCTTTTTTCCCAGACCCTTGTATGAAAGCGAAGAGAAACCATCGAATTCAGGACTGCCTTTTGTTCAACCTCCATATGGGGAAGAGCGCAGGTCCTTTAATACTGGAACTTTATTCCCGAAACCTAATTATGGGGGAGGACCAAGTGAAACGCATCCTACTGCCCCGAGTTTTACTCCTCCATTGACCCCACAGATATTACATGACACAACTTTAAGAAGGGTACTAGTGGAAAAGGAGCAAGAGGCTCTAGCTAGACAAAGGACAGAAATAATTCAGAAAATCTCCCAGTTAAATACCAGTCCTGAGGCATTGACTATTCCAGTAACTATTGGACCGGTGGTCCCGTTATACGGAAATAGTCAGGGAAATCCGATTACTCCAGTTATGACCCCAGTCATGGCAACCCCGAGACAGGAACCGATCATCATAGATGATCAGTCCAGTGAGTGCGAGTCTGAAGTTGCGTTCTTGGAATTGCCAAACAAACAGACTGGAAAGGGAATACAGCAGAGGCATAACCCTTTTAATACAAAAGAAATTAAGTTAGAGACAGCAACAGGTACTAGGAACGTCTCTCTGGTAACTCCGGATGAAATTGAGAGTTGGAGTCGTGAATTAGAGAAGCAGACTCCGCAAACAAAACCTTTAGACCTCTACAAGCTGAGGGTCGAAATAGAAGAATTAATGGCAGGAAATGTGGGGTTGGATCGATTGAATACCTACTCTGAAGAAGAATTGTCGTTCATATGTAAAAGCTTTACAAGGAACACCAGAGTGCTCCACGAAAAACTGACCGAAACAGCAGTTAGTATGGGGGTAGATATCTCAAAATCCAAGCCCTTACAGAAACCGTACAGAGCAGACTTCTCAGACAAAGATATAGAACACATGAATGTGGCAGGGAAGAAGTTGCAGATTAAAGAATTAATGGGGGTACTGCAGAAATGGGGAGATGTGGAAAGATGGAGAAGCAGGTGGGCGAAAAAGAGAGAAGAGGTTCGCTCCCGACAAGTGACTCCCGAGTTTGCTTTAAGAGAGGTAGAAAAACCTGAGCAGTTATGCCCCATGCGCGAAGTTCCAGGAGGGAAATATGTGCATGTCCCCTGGTCTAGGCAGGATATTGTGTCCTTCACGAACGATTTTCCAAAATTACGAGAGAAACCAGTTGACTGGTACAGGCAGGTGGAAAGGTTCGTGAAGGTACAAAAATGTCTGTGGAAAGACCTGGATGGGTTTTTCGACATTGTGGTTCCAGTAGATTTATGGACCCAGTGTAAAATAAACATAGACTGGCCGAGTGAGGAGTACCCCAGAAACAAGGAAACTGGAGAGCCGTCAAAGGATGTCATGCGAAAATATGAGCAGGTAATTCAGCATTTGAAAGAAAAGGTGCCCGCAAAGGAAACTGATTGGACAAAAATAGATAGGACAACACAGGAAAGGGACGAGACAGTGCACTCCTTCTATGAGAGGTTATTGCAGGTATTTAAAACATACAGCGGTATTGATAACATCGACCTGAAGGATATGACGCACTTTATTTACAGGTTTGTAAATGGTTTAAGACCTGAAATTTGTCAGTGGATAAAAGATAATAAAATCTGTTGGCATACTAAGAAAATGGATGAGGTCCTGCGGTACGCTAAGTACTGCGAGGACGAGATGGCAGAGAAGAAAAAGGCCCTTAAGGAAAAGGTGATGTGGGCTCAGGTGAAGCTCGCAGAACAGCAGGAAAAACAATTGAGTAACATGGTTAAAAATGCTGAGAACAAAGGTCCTGGGGGAGGGGGTGGAGGAAAGCCCCGGCCCAAATTTAGCAGGGAAGAGGCTATGAAGAAATTTCCCTGCCATCAGTGCGGCGAAATTGGACACTGGCGTAACGAGTGTCCCCAATTATTAGATGATAATGCAAAAACTCCTGATTTAACTCCACAGACGCAGAAAGAAAGACCAAGAAAGACTCAACCCCAGGTAAAAACAGTTCAGGTGCCTCGAGCACCCAAACAGGTATACAGGGGAAGACAGGCAGAAGATGAAGAGATAGAGGTTTGGGAAAGTGGGGAGAACAGAAATACAGCAACTTCGCAGTATCTGCTGAATGATACCTTCCTTTGTAATGATCAGGACTGACGGGGCCTGAGAGGGGAGGACGAGGAGTGCGTACTTGGCGCTTCCTTGCCGGTAGACCAGTCTGGACCATATATTGAAGGAAAGGTTGACGGAAATGATGTCACCTTTCTGTTGGACACTGGCGCTACCCGTTCTACTGTAAGAACAGTGGACGTTCCAAACCTACCCCTCTCGGGAGAAAATATCCAAGTAGTGGGTGTATCTAATCAATTGATTAGTACTCCTGTTACCGAACCAATGGAGATTTCAATTGGAAATTTTAAACAGATGCATAGATTTGTCGTCTGTGACACCAGTCCAGTGAATCTACTGGGTCGTGATTTGCTGTGCAAAATGAACTGTACCATCTTTTGCACACCAAAAGGTGTTGAAATACAGACCCCAGATGAAGACGGCATTTATAAATTATTGTTGCTTAGACCTGACTCAGAAATTAAAAGATTGACCCTGCAGGACTTGCCCCAAGAACTCCAGGAAGCCGTAAAGCCAGAGGTGTGGGATTTCACTGGAAAAGATGTGGGGTTGATGAAAGATGTGGACCCCATACAGATAGCCATCAAGGACAATGCAGTATATCCTAACACTAGGCCCTACCGAATGAATGCTGAAGTGAAAGCAGGTGTCACTCTGGAAATACAAAAATTATTAGAAGGAGACATCATACAGGAAGTGATGAGCAGCCCATGCAACTCACCGATTATGGGCATCAAAAAGCCTAGTGGCAAGTATAGGGTAGTGCAGGACCTGAGAAAGGTTAACAAAATTGTAGTTCCTTGCTGCCCTATTGTCCCGAACCCTGCAGTGATATTGTACCAGATTCCTTGGGATGCTGAATGGTTCACTGTGATTGATTTATGTCATGCATTCTTTTCGATACCCCTGCACCCCGACAGCAAATTTCTTTTCTCATTTGCCTTCGAGGGTCACGTGTATTGTTGGAACCGGGTCCCTCAAGGGTATACAGAGAGCCCCTCTATCTTTAATCAGATCTTGAAAAAATGTCTAGAGACTTTGATCTTACCTGGGAACTCTGTGTTAGTACAGTACATAGACGACCTTCTACTGGCGTCTAAAAGTCACAGGGACTGTGTAGTTGACACCATTGCCCTCCTAAATCATCTGTGTGAGAAAGGGCATAAAGTGGCCCCTGACAAACTACAGTTCTGTGCGAAATCAGTAAAATATCTAGGACACCAGATAGAAAAGGGTGTCAGAAAAGTCACATCAGAAAGAGTGAGAATAATTCAAAAGATGCAGTTGCCCCGTACTCAAAAAGATGTCAGAATGTTCCTGGGGGTATTAGGGTACTGCAGACAGTGGATTTTGGGATTTGCAGCATTAGCCAGGCCCTTGATAAAAATGACCACGAGAGGAATGCCAGATGTTGTAGAGTGGGACGATGAAAGTCTAATGGCTTTCACAAGACTGAAAAACTGTCTGTGTACAGCCCCTGCGTTGGGAATGCCAGATTATTCCAAAGAGTTTGCCCTTTTCTATGACACTCGCGATAATTGCGCATTGTCAGTCCTGACTCAAGAACATGGCACGACCAGAAGGCCTGTGGCTTATTTCTCTGCCACTTTGGACCCAGTAGCTGCTGGGTTACCAGGCTGTCTGAAAGCAGTAGCTGCTACCTGTGCAAGTTTGGAACAGAGTGAGTCCATTGTCATGGGACATCCTGTGACCGTGTATGTTTCACATGGAGTGGTAATTCTATTGACCAGAACTAAAACACAGTATCTCACCCCTAGTCGGCTGACTAAATACGAGAGGATTCTTGTGGGTGCAGCAAATGTAAGCATTGTTAGGTGCGGTATTCTGAACCCTGCCACCTTACTCCCCGACCCCTTGGAAATAGAAGGTGGGGATGATGATGAACATGATTGTATTGACCTGACAGAGTTCAGTACTAAGCCACGCCCAGACATAAAAGAAGTACCATTGCCTGAACATGATAAAGAACTATTTGTGGATGGTTCCTGTCTAAGACATGAACTAGGAGGCTTGAGTGCTGCTTATGCAGTAGTGTCTTTCACAAAAATTGAAGAAGCAGGTTACCTATATAACATCAAGTCTGCACAAGTAGCCGAATTGATAGCCATGATAAAGGCTTGCAAAATTGGGAAGGACTTACGCATAACAGTGTATACTGACAGTCAGTACTGTTATGGAGTTGTGCATGACTTTGGCCAATTATGGCTACAGAGGGAATTCATGACTTCCTCAGGTACTCCCATTCGGAATGCAAAGGTTGTTCATGACCTTTTAGAGGCCATCCAGTTGCCCAAAGAACTGGCAGTGGTAAAATGTGCTGCTCATCAAAGGAGCATGGACAGAGTATCACTGGGAAACGATTATGCTGATCGAGTGGCCCAATGGTGTGCCAAAGATCGGTATATTGTAAATCCAAAACGAGGGGGGCCAGGAACCAGCTGCCAGCTTCAGGTGTTTGAAGAAGTGCCTACGTGGGATGAAGTGAGAGAGTGGCAGGAATCGGCTCCCTGGCAAGAAAGAGAGAAATGGAAGGAGGATGGGTGTAGACCGAGACGTGTGGATGGTGTAATTTTGGGCCCAACTGGTATGCCTGTGTTACCCCGACACTTGCTTGGCACAATGGCAAGATTAATACATGAAGGATCACACATTGGTAGGGATGCCATGATTCTGGTATTTAAACAGACTTGGTACAGTAAAAAGTTCAGGAAGGTAGCAGAGTCCCTCTGCCAGAGGTGCCTGTCATGTCAACAGATGAACCCAGGCAAGAGGACAATGGTTGAACTGAGCAGGATTGGGAGATCAGGGGGTCCCTTTATAAGGATACAGATTGATTTCATCACCATGCCCCGTTGTGAAGGGAAACGATATGTCCTTGTCATTGTTTGCGTATTTTCAAAATGGGTAGAAGCTTACCCTACTCCTCAAAGTGACGCACTGACAGTAGCGAAGTGTTTACTAAAAGAACTGATACCTAGATTCGGAATACCATACATTATTGAATCAGATAAGGGTGGACATTTCCAGAATGAAATACTGGCTGAACTGTGTAAGGCCTTTGGAATAAGGCAGAAACTCCATTGTGCATACCACCCAGAGGCTTCTGGAATAGTGGAACAAGTAAATGGAACTATCAAAAACAGACTAGCAAAGCTGACAGATGCTACTGGCATGACCTGGGTGAAGGCCCTGCCCCTGGTCCTGATGGGACTGAGAAGTGTTCCTGACCGCAAGACAGGCCTAAGTCCCCATGAAATCATTATGGGAAGAGTGATGAGACAAGCATGGGTGCCAGGAAGCAAACTGTTGAGTATTACTGATGATTTGGTGCTTGAATACTGCAGAAGATTGGGTGACCAAGTGCGTTCTATCTCTCGCCAGATTGGAGACGACGGCATCCTCAATCCAACGACTCCTCTCCACAGCTTGGTTCCAGGAGACTGGGTCAAAATAAAGAAGCACACTCGATCAAGCTGTCTGGCACCAAGGTGGGGAAAGAAACGCCAAGTAATCCTGGTAACAACCACTGCAGTGAAGGTCGCAGGTGTTCCCCAGTGGATCCACGCTGGACACACCCAGAAGGTATTGCCAGACAAAGGATTTGAAGAAGAAGGGCAACCAGCAGAGGACCCTGAAGGAGCCAGACCAGAAGCAACTGACAACGAGCAGCCCAGCACCAGTCAGGTTGCAGGAACAGCAGACGTTGGCCCAGGAGTAGTTGACTACGAACTGCCAAGAAACCAGCCTGTGGAAGAGGTCCAGGAAACTGAGCCAGGAGTAGCTGAAGACGAGCTGCCAAGCATATGGCCAGAAGAATGGATACCGATGATTGATCTGACCGAAGATCCTATCAGAACAAGAGAACGACTTAGTGAAGGTAGAGAGTGGACTAGTCAGGAAAAGCAAGGCACAGGCGAAGAACCTCAGCCGCTTGAGATTCAAATCAAAACTGAGGAAGGAGAAGGTCAGACAGGGACAGAGCAGGTATTCGATACACCACCGCTAACACCTGATGCAGATAAGGGAGAGACTAGAAATAGAGTGATAGTTCGAGCAGAAGAAAATCAAGAGATCGAAGTGCTTGAACAGGATCAGAGAGGGTTGAAAGAACGGGTTCAGGAAACAGAAACAGAAACAGAGACAATCGAAAGCCAAAAACAAAATATTCCTGAACAAGGCCAGATTAGCAACCAGGCAGAAGAATTTGATGCTAGCCCTGGAACTAGTCAGATAAGGGAGGTAGGAGAAGAAAGTGGAGAAGAATTACCACAAGATAAAGAGAACAAGAGAATAAGAAAAGAAAGTGAAGTCCAAGTACCAACTAAGAGACTAAAGAAAAGAAACAACCTTGAGCCTAGGTTTGTAAAAAGATTGAGACTAAGGATAAAGACAGTGGAAGAAAAACGTGCAGAAGCAAGAAGAAGTGCTCGAATAGCAGAGCAAGAAGAAGACTCTTCCAAAAGAAGGAGTGAGCGAATAAAAAGACAAAACAAAAAGTACAAATCTCCTGAATGGACACTGGTTTTGGAGGAACTTGAAGATCTTGATATAACTGACGTGAGCGACGGAGAACCCGTCCCAGAGTACTCAGCTGAAGAGGAAGACGAACCACCGTGAATTTGCACAAAGTAAGCTAGTTGTGTAAAAAGCCAAAAAGAGGGGTGAGAACACTCCTTCTGAGCCAAAATGTCTGATTCAACGGTGAATGGTAGACCTAGTTGCAGCCGTTTTAAGACGTGTTGCAAGGTGTGTATATGTAGTGTAGTAGTGCTGATAGTTATCTGGATAGGATTAACAATTTTCATTCCCTTTGCTGTAAGTAAAGATACTAACATTGTCCCTACTGAAGTTGTAAATACCGATAATGAGGAGCTAACAACACAGAGTGTAGCACGACATGAGAGAGCTTTGAGGCAAACAAAACAGAACTTAGAAGCATCAGATGAGGGAGGACTACATTATCATGGAATGAAGAACAGGACACACTTAAATGTTTTCGCAAACTTGTTAATACACTATGTAGAGACTATGGAAATTGAAGATTGTTATGTCTGCATGAAGCTACCTACTTCGGTGGCTGAGGGCGTGACATACCATCATCTGCCATTGACATATGGAATCTCCTGTAGCATTTTAGCTAGTTTATTCTATAAAAGAGGACCGTTACAGTACTATTACTCTAACAATGACGTGATCTTTTCTGAACTTCCTATACGTGGGAACTTGAATCCTGTACATACCAAAACTGACACCATAAGATATATGGGAGACTACTTTCTGACTATAGGTAACATTGACATAGCAGATGCACACAGAGATAACTTGACTTGTTCTTTGCGTGAGCAGGAAAAGATGTTCCTGAACATGGCAGAGAAAAGGAGAATTAAAATTCAAAAGAAGGCTAATGACGAAAGTCAGAGAAAGCCAAAGTGGGCAGAGAACATGGAAGGCACCTCATCTGGTGGAGCGGGTCCTGCTCTGTTGCTGGATTTTGAAAAGAAAGGCAAGCTATGTCTTCACCGCGAGAAGACTAGCTATTATAATAATGTTTTCATTGGTTCCAGTGAATGCGAACATAATTACAAGGTAATTGGAGGTTGGGGTTTCAAAAATGGGTCAGAGCCTGTGTTTCCTGGAATTTATTATATTTGTGGGGACAAGGCTTATTTCAAATTGCCGGATCACTGGTATGGAAGCTGCTATTTTGGCATTGTCTTCCCGAAAATATACCATGTGAATGGAAAAGCTGGAAGCAATGAAGATACTAATGGCTTAGTGCGTAGTAAAAGAGAAAGTATAGGTGAAATTATGGGTAGTATTTTCAGTGCACTGATACCTGGAGTGGGAGTGGTTCTGAACACTCACAGAATTTGCAAATTGTCTACTATAGTAGATGTGCTGTCTACTGAAACAGCTCATGGATTTCTGCTGGTCAATACCGAAATGGTTGCGATCAGATCAATGGTTTTACAGAATCGACTTGCTCTTGACACCTTATTAGCGAAAGAGGGCGGAGTCTGCCGGATGTTGAAGGCGCAACATTGTTGCACTTATATTCCGGATAAAAGTGTACAGATCAAAAGATATGTGAAAAACATTACTAATTTGGCAAAGGAACTCAAACCACTCGAGGTTGATAGTGCCTGGAAGAGACTGGTAGATGGTCTCTCAAATGTAGGTCATTGGCTTGCTAGCATAGGTAAAAGCTTATTATTCAAAATTCTGATGCCAATTGGTATTATAGGTCTTATTATACTTTCCATTTTCTTATGCTGTAAATACCGCAAGCGCACCAAAAAGCACGAGGTAAATGCAAGAGGAGTGAAACGAAGTGTGGATGAGATTGAATTAGAGGAGGTGAATGATCAGATATACAAAAAGGTGAAGACTTCTCACCCTGCTAAAACTGAGAGAGAAAAGTTAGAACGGCTGCTGGAAGAAATAGAACTTTATAAAGTATGAAAGAAAGTTGGCATCTGGTTCCATTATAATTTGTGATGATAGTAAATATCATCAAAGAGGGGATTGATGAAGCAAAGCTTCGCATATTTTGCGGCTTGCCGAAGTCAAGAACCTCGTTTATGTGTAATAAGGTAACAAAATGTATGTTTTACTAACATTTATTCTGTTTAGGCAAAGTTCCCGAAGCTTGCCTATGTGTATTTCTAATGAATTTAATCCGTGTCCTCTAATATGGCCGCCGCTTGTATTTTAGTTACTGCGCATGCGTCAGCCACACTCACGTGTCCTGACGCGTCTGCAGAAGTGGAGGGAAAGTTATGCGCATGCGTAATTCATAGCTGTGCTTATCATGTGGTACTGCTCGTGCCACTGCTCTTGTGCCCGTATCAATGTAGCTAACATTTAGATGCAATAAGTTATTTCTTGATGATGAGTTAAAGGTACAAACCCTGTGATGTGTTTTCATAATGACATTATTATGTATTAATTTGTTTTCGCTTACTTTTCATGTACCGCGGGAAATGGGGGTCTGAGTGAGAGGAGAGCCATATTGGAGGTCCCTTCTGCGCCTGTGCGACATTCGGCAGCACGAGGGACCTTGACAGATGGAACACCGCCAGTTGGCAGTGATGGGCAAGATGCTCCTGAGAAAGTCACCTCTGCCCTGCGAGAACAGCGAATGTGGCTTATTATATGTTACAATGTAAATGTATTGCTGCTTGCCGTGTAGTCTCTCATGGGAACCCCTATCTCAATAGGCGGTACCAGAAAATGTTAATGTGGCATACAAATAGACTGTTCTGATTGGTGTGTTACCCAAATCCTACCTTAGGACCAATCCAAATTGAGGGATTTTGACACTTTGCAACATTGGGGGGTGGTACACTGTCCCCAAACTGTATATCTACCCTGGGTTCACCTAGTGAACCGTCCGACTTGTCTGGTTTAGCTGACCTGTCACTGACCCAACGCACTCAATAGGTGACTGAAGATACAGAGCGCTGCGAAGCACTCTGTCCGAATTTGACCATAGACTGAGGTTCTACTGAACCTTAAAGTGCTGGCAAAGCACTTAGCTGGGAGTTCGCTGACCCAATCGGGGTCTTGATCGATAGCTGCAGAGCGGGTGAAGCGCAGGCGTTGCTTCCGAACTGTGGGTTCCGGTCCTGTCCTGAAGAGGGTCCTGTCCTGAGGGTTTGCTGTCCTGTCCTGAGGGTCCTGTCCTGATTCCTATTCCGAGGGTATCCTGTCCTGTCCTGGGTGTCCATTCTGCACCTGCCGTCCTTGAGGGGTATCCTTCCTTGAGGGTTTCCTGTCCTTAACTGACCCGTGGCCAGGGTTTGGTTTCCACACCTTTCTAGGTAAATATTGCTCTGAACCTCTTGAAATTCTTGCACCTTCTGAATTTCTAACTTTTGCTTTAATAAAGTTCAACATTGCATATGTGATATTTTCCATGCCTTTCTGCAACTATTGAAAGTCATTTATATTTTCCATAAGTTTATTCTTATGTCTTCTCATTTGTTAGAAATTATATTTTGCATAGCAGTGTGTCATTTCCTGATATGGTCTAGAACTTCGTTGCCTAGATTGTTCAAAGGCCCCTTCACCTTAAGTGAAGCGTGTTATTCATTATAAGCTCTCCTATAGTCACCCACACTTAGGCTATCCCTGTTTAGATAATACTGACTTGCATAGTATCTTTTCTCGTTACATTTTATTAGTACTTTGATGATTACTCTGTCATTATTTCTTTATGCCTATGTGATTTACGTTATCTTGGTTATTGATTGCCTTATTTTACTGTACCTCATGCAAGAAAATATTGAATTTAGATAAACATTTTAAAACTTCCAGTTGTCCGTGGTCATTTAAACAGTATTTGAATGTTATTGGTTGGGTTTGTATTTTGCTGCCTTTCCTTACAGCTAGCTCCCTGATTCATTGTGGTCATTAGGCACCCGCATCGGTGGATGGTAAGTCGGGTGCACCGAAAATTGGTAGCAGGGAACACACACACACCAACTTGGTAGAGCTCGTGAAGTCACCTGATCGATGTATATGGTGATTTGAAAAGTATATGGGCCCTGAAGCCGGAAACGGCGAAAACTATTGGTCGGGTGGCCTCGCGCGCTCTATCATCTCTACCCGAGGGAAGTCAAGGCAGGGGTATGCCAGGAACGTAGCATTAAAGGTGGGAGTGGGGCAATACAGACGTCAACGCAAGAGAGGGATTGGTGGCAGAAAGCCAGCAACAAGCTTCGAGTCCAGGAAGGAGCCCGGCACGCTGAAAACATGGCCTGCGAGATTATGAGTCATTTTATGACCCCAGGGTGTGTGCAGTCTACCTGGACACCAGCTGTTTTCTCTGACTCTGTCCTGGTGTCCCGCCGCATTCCTCCGTCACAGTAAAAGTAAACAGTGGAGGTGCATTCATAGTTCATGACTGAAGACGTGCAAGAGCTGAAAGGCAAGCAGAGAGGACTGGCTGAGGGTGAGAGGCCGAATTAAGTTCACCCTGCATTTCCAGTCACACAAATTGTTTTGTCCGAGCAAGCCCAAAGCTTTTCTGACCTCAAATAGGTTAGAGTGCATCTGAACTCCTAATGGCGAAATAATGGCAAAATAGATCAGTAGTGTAAATGCAAATGCTGCACACGCTGCAGTCCCACACAAAAAAGGTCAACATGGGAGCATTCTTACATGTGCATTTTATATGTATAGGGCATCATTTCGAGTAGAGCAGCAGGAGTACTGCCAGCATATTTAGAGATCTACGTGATTTCGGGACAATATACCTTCAATATACCATCATGGGCGAAGTGCACTAGTCCATCAATACATATAAAATAGAAGTACACCCACAAACTACGTCTACGAAGGACTTGAACCCATACAGAACCCACTGAGGTAGTCTCCTACTTCATTTTCAGGTTAGCAAACACACAGTGAACCTCTTACCAGCAGCCTGAATTAAAATACTTGAGTTATACCTTTTTACACACTCAATTGACTCATTTAAAATACCCCTTTCTTTCAGAATAACGACCGCTTCTAAATTCCAGGGACAAGAAGAGTTCTAAATCCCCATAACTCGTTGGCCTCTATAGACTCAGGTATCCTGACTAAGTTTCCTCTGGATTGTTTCCTTCTGATAATAGTGATTTTTTGATTTTCACTTTAGTATTGCACTATAATTCTCTTTATCACACCTTCATTACTGTTCATTCACTCCAGCTATTCTTATCAATATAGCTGTCTTTGACTAGTCAGGATATAGCTCCATGGTAGGCCTCACCACTTTCCTGTACTAATTTAGAAACCATTAAAATGTATTCACTTCTTTTCTCTCAAGGCACCTCATGGTTTTCTTTTAAATATTATTATGTTTCACTGTCATGCTAGCCTATTTTTAAGTCTACATTGTTACTGTTGTTAAACCGATTTTGAGCAATTGTCAAGCTAAAGAGAAGTATATTATAGATATTGTTCTTATTTACCTTCAGGAATCTGTGGCTCGATTCCCCAGAAGAAGGCGCTGGTATAGCGCCGAAACGCGCGTCGGAATTATTTCTAATCTCGCCTCACCCTCTAAAATATGAACATATATATGCACTGTTTGAATAATGCACTTTTTAATGATGAATTTTTATATTGATTTAATGTATGTTGTATATTATGATTGAATACCTTATGTACTGCATTTTGTGACACAAATATTTTTTATTTAAAAAAAACTTCTTTTTAAAACAATAAATCTAGAACTTTTTTATATAGTTTTGTTTGCTTGACATTGTACTTGCTAGGCCTTTGCATGACATATTTACGAATTGTTTAGACTGTCTAGGGAGATACCCACACACTGTTTTACCCTGCCCTAGAAGTTCCTACAGAACCAGGGGATCCTTGTTATCTCATACACAGGGAGATATCTCCATGCCGGTCAGGGACATATTTCTATTGACTTACCTTGGATCACTATGCCCTGAAGGAAAATAGGGTGAGGCATCAGTATCTATGACTGGCAACTTTGTGGCAGGCGGGCTGCCAGGTCAAAAGTTTCTGTTGATTACTGAGATTCTTCTGTCAGAAATGTGACGTCACTGCTCCCCATTTAAATGCAGCTTTAGTGGGACAGGGTCTTTACAATTTACAGAAGTCTATAAACCCCTAAGCCCATCATTCCATTTCTTAATATGTGGCTCTTGGTGGCCGGGTAAGAGGACTGAGAGATATTGACAGTCACATGGATTGTGGGACGTTCAGAAAAGGTAGCTTTGAAGGTGAGGGCAGTGGGACAATGAGGATGGTATAAGGATATGTTCTAAGTATTGCAATTCAAGGGGCTGAGGCAGGTACCAGTGCTGGAGAGAGAATAGTGTGATAGGCCTTGTTCTAGGAGACTAGCCTGTTTTTGGTTGTACTGGTCAAGACTGAAATCACCAACGGCCCTGTGGCAAGTGTAATGAATTGGAGTAAAGATGAGCATGGGTAAAGATTTTATTATTATTATTATTCTTTATTCAATCAAAAATATGATCATTTACAAAGTTTAAAAAACAATCATATTATAAAACTGTAAAAAATGTAAAATACAATATTTCATAAGAATCATATAAGGGACGGATAATAACAGCGCCAGAAGTAAATATATAAAATACATGATTCCATTCCCAGGAACCTTATTGATATGCATCAGCCAAACGTATTTCCAAGTACACTTTTAAACAGTTTTGACCTTCCCCACCATGTGTACAGCAAGAATCTCGATATTGCAAAAAAGAGCCATTTTGTGGTGTCAGATCTAGAAATTCGCAATGCTTCGCTGGGGCGTGTAAACGACAGTAGACGACAAACTGGAGCTATCCAGGTTTTCCTGTAGTCAGCGTAGGTTGGACAGCAAAAAAAATTTATCAAGGGTCTCTAATCGAATATGGCATGTAGGACAGTATGATGTTACCACTGCATTTCCCCACGCGCTTCTTCTACAGTTTAAAGGTAGAGCCCCAAGTCTAAATTGAATATACAGAGCTTTTGTCTGTAGGGGTTCGATGTCATCCATAAATGGTTCAAAACCATACCCTCCTTTAAAATGTAAAAAGCTAGTAGTTAAAGTGCAATGTGCAATACCTTCTACAGTTTGGAATTCCCTATGCTCCCAGAACCTTTTTTTTTAATAAGGGGAACCGTCAGTTTAGATATAGATCCGGGGTCCTCCCAAATGCTCCCCAACCCTAGTACCAAGAACCATTCCTTAATTTTGGTGAGCCATTTGATGCAGCCTGATTGTTTATGCAAAGCAATCAATTCTTCCAGGGCCACCTTCAGCGGGACCTGTGTTTTACTGATCCAAATTCTGATCCAAAATAGAAGTGCCCTTAGAATAGCAAAATGGTCTATCAGTTTTAAGCCATGATCTAGTCTTAGCGACAATAGGGGGGTGCTTACCGGTAGATTCAGGATTGCCCTGATGAATTTGTTTTCGACTAGGGTAAGGTATTTTAGATTTTCTAGCCCCTGTAGCTCTGCTCCATAGAGGGCTGCTCCTAGACCTTTAGCCCTATGGAGTTCCAGAATGGGCAACACCGAGTGGTATGGGGATACCCTGGCCCTCCTCCGTATTGCACAATCAGCATGTTGGAGGGTCAGAGTGCTCTTCTGAATTTGGGGTGTCCATACCAGCCTGTCACTAATGCGAACACCCAAATAGTCGAAGCACTTGACCTGCTCCAGTGCTTGCGTACCCAGCATGAATGTGCCCTTATTTGATTTATAGGGATTAAAAGTCATACATTTTGTTTTGGAACAATTTATTTCTAGCCCCTTCTCCCTGCATACTTTATCACATTTATTCAGAATGTTCTGGATCCCTTTGGGTGTCTAGAAATAATCAAAGTGTTGTCTGCAAAAAGCAGACAAGGCACTAAACTGCCCGCTAATCTTGGGGGATCACCACCACAGTTGTACAATTCTTCTATCAATCCATTAATATAGAGTTTGAATGGAGTTGGGGCGAGGACACATCCTTGACGTATGCCCTTCCTTACTGATGTGTCTTTTGTCATGCTGCCATCAGTGTTCCACCTGACCTTTGCATATGTGTCGTGATGTAAACAGATCAGGATGTTAAGTATGTAAGCTAGAAAACCTAGTTCGCTCAATAGTAGCCAAAGTTGAGTACGATCTATTGAGTCGAAGGCTGTTTTCAGATCCACGAATAAAACGTACAGGTGGTCACCTCTAATCGTCACTTCCTTCCAGAATAATAGGAGAAATCTAAAAACGTTGTCAGTGGTACTTGTGGGGGATCTAAATCCTGCCTGAAGATCTGACAGAATATTATTATCCTCGATCCATTGTTGGATCCTGGATAAAATAATTTTGCAAAAGATTTTTGGGGAGACATCTATAAGGCTGATCAGCCTGTAATTACTAGGCAGCCCCTTATCTCCCTTTTTGTGGATAGGGATGATCTGGGCACCGTGCCAGGTCACCGGGATTTTGCCACCTGAAATGATGGCGTTAAAGACTACTTGAAGTAGGGGTCCCCATATTAAGGGTTCCGCCTTGTACATGTCTGGACCCTGTGCTTTCCCACTCTGTAACGCATTTATGGCTGTAATAGTCTCCTCTATGGAAATTACTGTCTCCTCGGTTAAGACTATGATTGTGGGTCTCGATTGCAAGCCGGGGTCAAACAGGACACCTTCACCAGCATGTAGCTCTTCAAAGTATTCCTCCCACACATGGGGTTGTATATAAAAATCGGTGTCTAGTTTTAAGTTAGGGGAATCCTTGGCCGTGAGATGCCAGAACAGATGGCTATTCTTTTGCTTTGACGCCTCAACAAGCATGGCCCAATTATCTGCCTCCCATTCCCTTTTTGCCTTCGCTTGGTCTAGTTTATAGAACTTCCTGTGATTTTTGCTGTCTATGGGGAGTTTCGCTTTTACCGCCACAGTAAGTTCAGCCTTGGCTTTACCACAGGCCTTATTAAACAAAGGAGCTGACTTCTGTTTTACAAAATGACCATTACACTGTTTGTAAAATACTGGTCTAATTGTGGCAGTCAGTTGAAGGAATTCAGCCATGATGTTGTCTATACTGGTGGCATTAGTGCTCAGATCAGCAAGGGTCAACTCCACCTCAGAGTATATTTTCGGAAGAGCAATTGGATCGGCCAGTATCACTGGCCATTTGACTCTTTTATCGTTATTACTGGTGATGACCGGGGCACTCCTAGGCCCAAGGTTCCATACAGTAAAGCTGTACCCAACAATGTGAGGGGCAGAGCATTGTGGTCGCTGTCTTCCCGTGTTAAAACAGCCATATCTTTTACACAAGACCAAAGTTCAAGATCGACAAAGATATAATCGATCCTGGTTTTGGTTGCCTCCCTCTTGAATGTGTGACATGCTTCTCTGTCGGAATCAGTCTGACCATTGCACGCTCGAACCCCATATGTCATAGTGAATGATAGTACCTGATGCCCCACTCTGGTATGTCTCTTGATGGGTGGTATATGTTGCTTGGGAATCTCTTTGGTTTTATCTCCATCTAGAATTAGATCTTGTACATAGTTAACAGGATTGAAGGTTGTGTTAAAATCACCTTTGACTATGAGTTGGTGGTTCCCCTTTGCAGTTTCAAGGAAATTAGTTAAAGTTATTAACATCTCAGATGGCTTGTGTGGAGTCTTAAAGCAATTATATATGTTAATTAGCCTCACCTGGGTATTCCCTTTAAGAGAAGTTAGTTCTAACCCGAGTATTTCCTCTGAGCCGAGGTTTAACACCTTGATTTTACAGGCCAGGATGTTTTTAACGCAAATTAAAAGACCACCAGCTGGGCGACCCACACTGGACCACTTTGCTTCAATGCTATAGGTGGTGAAACCCACCCTATGAACAGGTTCAAAAGCCCAAGTTTCCTGCAATAGGCATCTGTGGAAGTCGTCCACTAGCTCACACCAATCAGGGTCAGGTAGCTTAGACCTGAGGCCTGCTCCGTTCCAGGATAGAAGTTTAAGTTCCTGGAATTCGATTGTGGGTTCCTGATTGTGTCCTAAGTTATTAGTTACTCAATTGGGCTCAGTTTGTTCTCAGGGATTAATTGACATAATAACTTAGTCACACCTGGTAGATTCATTATTGTAGGTCACAGGGATTACATCTGACTGTGCAGTGGATGGTTCTTCTAGTGTCCTTATAGGGGGTAGGGGAACTAAGGGTAGTCAATCTTGGGAATCTAAACCACTTAATATTTGTATTCTATTTCTGGTTTCCAGAGGGGTGACCTCCATATGTGTGGAATGTGGCCTACATGGTAGCCCAGTGGCCAAGGGGTTCCCTTCTCTGCATTCAAAGTGCCTGTAGAAAAACCCCAATGGTAAAATTTAAATGACCTGCCTCGGCCTCTGATTTAATAAAAGTGGCTCCCTACTAAGCAGCCGACTCACAAAAATTGGGGATCTACAATTAATCACAATGCAATCTCCATTGAAGGATTTGCATAAAGGGCCCACCCAGCCTACTCGTCTTACGAACAGAATAGCATGAAAGTATCTATTAGTAAAGCTTGTGTTTTGTAGTAGCCAATGGCATACTTTGTTCTTTAACTGGGTCTGCGATTCATTTCGATTTTCCTGCAGCTGGGGAACATTAGTGAGAATAGCCACATAAGAGCAGCACTCAGGTGGGAGGTGAAGAGTCGCCTTATCATCTCGATTAGTTGGTTCATTTTTGCGCACCGGTTTTGGTATCGTTTGTTGTTTAGGGCCTGCCCAACTCCCAGTGGTGGTTACCGGAGGGGGGCTGGGTCTTACCAGGAGATGGATGAACATTTTGGACCCAGGTTCCCAGAACTCAGTGGCCCTGAATGTTTTTGTGCTACAGCATTGGTAACATTTATGTCACAAGATAGTGAATTGCCATGCGATACCGAAGACCCCACTTCCGGATTGGTACTCCCCCCACGATCAAGCCCCCTTTCCCACTCTTTATTTTTTGCCCCATCCACTCTTGACTTATCGGTAACCAAGGTGTACATTAGAGCCAATGTTGATTCTAGTTTGTACAGTCTTTCTAGAATAGGAGAAAAGTTATTGACAATTGTTTCCTCTATGAGTGATGTGAGTGCCGCCATGATTTCTGGAGACTTGTCCTTGAGGTGGGACAGCAATGATGGGTTAGGACCATTCAGGGTGGAGGGACTTTGTGTTAGTTCAACGTGGGCTATTGTGTTTAGTGGTGCCTCATGTTTTTTCTTAGATCTAGTCCGTATACTTTGTGTGGGCTCCAGATGTTTAGTTTTTCTTTTCATTTTGCCAGCCAAATAATGAACTAGTGAGCTTCAGGTGTTGTGCAGGGCAACACGGCCGGAGGAGAGGTTTCTATAGACCTGGTAGATGCATGATTAATTTGACTTGGGTCCTTCGTTCCATTAATAGGGGCTAGGTGCGCAGCAGTCAAAACAGGTTGGTCGCCCCCTCCCACGCATAGCCTTCGTTCCGCTACTTGGATCTCCATATCAATGGCCATAGTGGCCCGGAGAAGAAAGCAGTCAAGGGTAGAGTTAGTCAAGGTGTTAGGCATAGCCACCTTCCCCCTCTAATTTTTGTAGTAGCCGCCATTCCAGAAAAGACAAGGAAAGGACATACAAAATGTGATTACTTGAGCGAGTGAAAATGCAGCAGTAATGGTGTACCAGCATCCAGTGTCCCGAAACCAGGGGTCCGGACCCCGCCTGCCTCCTCCTGCCGCTGACGGGCGCAGACCGGCCCGCCCTTGGCCCAGGCACACCCTCGCTGCGGGGGCCCTGTGGTGGTTTTAGGCACCTCCGGCGCAGTGGGACTGACGCGGCGGGATAGCGCCTCCTGGTGCGTGTGTCACTGGGGTTGGAGTCCCCCCCTTCCTGCCAGCAGCTACGGGAAGCAGCAATCCTTCTTCGCGTCCCCTGTAGTGTCTTCTACCACAAAGGTAATCTGCCTAAAATGGGAATGCCTGTGATGTCACTGGGGGTTGGATTCCCCCCTTCCTGCCAGCAGCTACTGCAAGTGGCAATCCTTCTTCGCGTCCTCTTGTCGTCCTCTTGCAATGATGGCGGCAGCTGGTGGTAACCATAGAGTACAATATAGAGCTTCAAAGGGGTGAGTACTGTGCTGGTAATCAGATTAAGAGTGGGTGGGCATGTGTTATGCAAGTACTCCCACTCCTGACGAAGAGGACAACACTGTTCCTGTTCACTGTTGTGGGTGAAAGAGTGAGTGTGGCACAGTCAGAGCCTCTGTAGCTGAAGTGGCTGAAACCTTGGGATTAATAAAAAATTCTGAGTTTGGGGTGGAGGGAATGGAGGGTGTGAGAATCAAAGTAGTCTTAAACAAAAGGACTTCTTTCAGGGGTTTGTAGACTTTTATGGAGTCATCTGTTATTTGCAGTCCTTGTGTTCAGGGGATCTAGGGCAAGGCGCAGTGCTAGCTGTGCATGCGCAATGCGACCTTCTTTATCTGTGGGAATCAGAGTCAGTGATGAGTTCGGGACTAAACTTTGTGCATGGCTTGAGTCCTTGATGCCATTGATGCCATCTCACGGAAGTGCTTGGTGCATTCGACCGTTTCCCTTGATGATGATTCCACGGTTCAAAGGGCACTAATACAGCAGCTTCTAGGAGGTGTCATGTGCTGGCATTCCTTTGGGAATGGTTTAGAATTACCCGTTTAGTGCACAGACCCCAACTCTCGTCACTGCACACTCTTTTCCTCATGTGGGCAGCCTTGTTTGGATTATTCACAATCAGGCAGGGCCCCAGTAGATTTGGAGGTCACTGGGTACCAGGCCACACTTGAATGCCACCGTCTGCACATTTCCTCTACTAGTTAATAGAATGTCTTACCCCGGCGTTGTTTGCTCACGTTCATTGCTTGTGGCTAAATTCTGGGGAAGAGAAACGTATTCATAGCCCTTCTATCAACATTAACCATCTGCTCCAGGATGCGAGCTTTATCAATTTCCTTGCGAAATGGGTGGCACCCGAATAATATAACGTGAAAGCAATTGAACGTGTTGTTTGCTTTGAAATGGATTACTTATGATTCAAAGCAATAAAACTAGAGTTCGAGGGAGAAGTGAGTGCCACAACAAGAGAGAAAAACAGAACGCATTGGCTAGAAAAGAAGAAAAGAAGAGGAAACGATAGAAAGGAAGTGGTGCAGAATGAGGAAGGAGGGCAGGAATAAATAAGGAAAGCCAGTGGAAGAAAGAGAAAGCAAGCTATTGGGGCAGGGGGAAGGGGTTAAGAGGAAGGTAAGACGAAGGGTAAGAGCACTCGGGTGCGAGGATAGTGGGGGTGGGCAAATGGGGTAGGAAAATGGCGGTAGGAAAGAGAAACACACAAAAATAGAAGACGTGAGAACTACTTTCTTAAAACAAGTGCAGAAGAGGAGAGGGGTTGAATTTAGCGTACATACCTGTTTTTGTACTTATGCAAATACTTTCCCTGTGTGGTAAAATGGGGTTTCCCTGCAATACAGCTCCAAGTGCTACCCAGGAGATCTCGTATCAGATCTCGTATCAGGAATCTGACGCCGCTGTGGGTGGATGAGATGTTGCTTCCTGGCTACTGGGCCTCCTGTGGATGCAGGAAACCTGAACTCTAATCCCCGTTACCTTGCTTTAGAAAACGGAGGCATTCTGGGTAAATCACACCATCTCCCTGTGCCCCAATGCTGTATGTAGAAAGAGTGATCTGGTGTAAACCGGGTCCACACCTGGCTGTCAGATTTAGATCTGAAAACCAACCTCTAATGAAAACAAGACAACCATTTGTTATGTCCAGGTTGGGCCAACCAAGGTGTAAATATGTTATTTACAGTATTTCGAGAGGGTCACGTATTCCACATTAATAGCAGCACCAAGTCCTCCTCATTAGTCTCGGATACCAGAATGGAGGAGAGAGTCCCCTTTGGGATGGATCTCGCCACACGACCAGGCCTTTACAAGTTCAATAAGCTACAGATTGGGGCGGTGGTACTGACAATATGCAACGCTTTCCTTTCCTTTCCTCTGTTATCACCCCAATAAATGCCGGATCGCTTTCCTATGCAGGTCTACACCCACATCTACCCCTTATTAAACAGATATAATTGGATGATTATGTTTTGCAGTGCATTCCAAAACATCCAGTGTAGGTTAAAACGATCAGCATAAGTAGGTTGCACTTTGTATCCAGATCATCTGCCCTTCGCATGCATTTGCAGCGTATTAATAGTTGTAAACCCCCCCCTCAAAAAACCATTTGGAGGGAGGACCATCAAAATCAATTTGGGGCCATCAAATGGCTTCAAAAGAACTCTGAGGCTCCTCAACATTATTACTGTTGCAAACTGTGTGACACAGAAGCCTCTGCCTCCTTCAAAGCGTGCCAAACACAGTCAAGCATCTTCTTTTATGTGTGCCATCTTTGCATGCCAACTGAAGGCATCCAGGTAATCCATTCTAACCATTGCCACTTCTGACCATCCCAAAACTAGGTAGCACATGATCTATACGAAAGCACCGCAGACGAGTCCCATTAAAGAAGGTCCAATACTAACTTTTTACAAGATTGACCTGTCAGCACCACTGGAAAATGAACCCTCTTGGTTTCGCCCACCACTCTCCCTTGGACCCATCTTTACCTTCTCTCTTTCTATTGGTTATTTCACTGGCTGGAACAGCATTTGTAGCATCCATGTGTCCAACTTCTCACACTTTTCTCTCTTTCCTTGGACTCTGCCTAATGTTGCTTCTCCTAATGAGGCCAGAACTAAATGCCTGAATTGAATATTGGCAATGAAACAAATCACACTTTTCAGGGATCCCATTATAATGCTGATAAATTATAAAACAATCTGTGGGGACCTATTTATGTACACCAGCAGTCCTACTGGTATTTACATGCCACTTTCAGGAGAACCCGCTTTTCGTTTGCTTCAAAAACTACACACTGCCCTGTGCCAGCATGATCAGTCTTAGACCTGGTCATTTTAAACCCATTGTAGCATTCTCCACATAGCAGCTCTCACAATGGGATCCTCCCTTCTCTTCCTGCACCCCACCAGCTCACTAACACTCTTTGCCCCACTCAATGCTTCATAAAAGACCAAGCCAAATGCACATGAAAAATGCCTCTGCTCATAATCAGAAAAGCATCCATTCATTAGCTTGCCTATTGTGCTTTCCATAATGGGGTGCTTGAATCTCCTTCCACAACCAGTATTTCGTTGACAATTTAACCCACTTGGACCTTAAAAATATAAAATGACCCCACTGTAAGTAAGTAAGTAATGTATTTATTGTACAGTTAGTTAAAACCTTTACAAAATTGACCATCTCTTATGAAACGGTAAAACTTCCATTAAAAAGGCTGGTAGCCACAATTAATAACACAGTAAACATTGCAAAGAGATCCAGTCCCCCAGCCTTGGTGGGCCACAGTCCAGATTCTTCGTCTTTTGTAAGCAGAGATTTAGCAGCAGTTCATAAGGTAGAATAACCCCCCTGGTCAGAGTCTTAGCAGAAAAATGAGGGAGGGCGATTGAGTACAAGTTTAATGTTCATGGTGCAGCAACAACTTTTATGGTTCAGTGCAAAGTGGCCGAGGTTAGCCCGTTAATATTTTTCTTCGGGGCTTGGATCTACAAGAGGGCTTGGTACTTGCTATAAAAGGCGCTGTCAAAGACTTTTGCATAGTGGGTCAGCGGGCTGGCTCCAACCCAGCTCCAATGCCGATTCTCAGATAATCTGGCAATCTGGTTATATCTTTTTTTTTTGTCTGAGATCAGCAGCAGTTAAACATTTTACCAGGCAGTTGCTTATTTGAATGTCTTCACCTGAAAAACTTTAGCTTTAGCTTCTGTCATCCTCAATCATATAATCAAGACCCCATTTTACTGTTCAGACCTGCTGTACCGCGATGTAGTCCAGAGACTGCAGTCAACCAAGCCCAATAATCCTGTACAGCAGTTAACTACGGAAGCACAAGGTCTGATGCACCTCAACAGGGAGAGTTCAGTGAATAACAAGCAGCAGGTAATATCGGACATCATCCATTGTGGGAGCAAGACACTGTTCCACTGTTGGGACCTAGAGTTGGTTGCACCTCGTCAAAGGGAGTACCTTCATCTCCACTCTCAGATGCAGTTCTAACATCGTCCATTGTGGGATCAAGACATTGGTTCACTGTTGGTACCTAGAGTGTGATGCACCTCATCAGAGGGGGTACACAGAATTCATCACAGACTTTAACTTCTGACATCCTCAATCATATAATCAAGACCCCATTTTACTATTCGGACCTGCTGTACCGCGGTGTAGTGCAGAGTCTGCAGTCAACCAGGCCCAATAATCCTGTACAGCAGTTAACTACGGTAGCACATGGTCTGATGCACCTCAACAGAGGGAGTTCTGTGAAAACCAAGCAACAAGTAATATCGGACTTTGTCCATTGTGGGATCAAGACACCGTTCCACTGTTGGGACCTAGAGTTGGTTGCACCTGGTCGAAGGGAGTACCTTCATCTCCACTCTCAGATGCAGTTCTAACATCGTCCATTGTGGGATCAAGACACCGTTCCACTGTTGGGACCTAGAGTTGCTTGCACCTCATCAGAGGGGGTACACAGAAATCATCACAGTCTTTAACTTCTGACATCCTCAATCATAGAATTAAGACACAGTTTCAGTGTTTGGACCTGCTTTACCGCAGTGTATTCCAGTGACAGCAGTCAACTAAGTCCAATAATCATGTGCAGCAGTTAACTACAGAAGCACAGAGTCTGGTGCACCTCAACAGAGGGAGTTTTGTGAAAACCAAGCAACAAGTAATATCGGATTTTGTCCATTGTGGGATCAAGACACTGTTCCACTTTTGGACCTAGAGTTGGTTGCACCTGGTCGAAGGGAGTACCTTTATCTCCACTCTCAGATGCAGTTCTAACATCGTCCAGTGTGGGATCAAGACACCGTTCCACTGTTGGGACCTAGAGTTGGTTTCACCTGATTTGAGGGGGTACACAGAAATCATCACAGACTTTAACTTCTGACATCCTCAATGATATACTCAAAGCCCATTTTACTGTTCGGACCTGCTGTATCGTGGTGTAGTCCAGAGACTGGGGTCAACCAAGCCCAATAATCCTGTACAGCAGTTAACTACGGAAGCACAAGGTCTGATGCACCTCAACAGGGAGAGTTCTGTGAAAAACAAGCAGCAGGTAATATCGGACATCGTCCATTGTGGGATCAAGACACCGTTCCACTGTTGGGACCTAGAGTTGGTTGCACATGGTCGAAGGGAGTACCTTCATCTCCACTCTCAGATGCAGTTCTAACATCGTCCATTGTGGGATCAAGACATTGGTCCACTGTTGGTACCTAGAGTGTGATGCACCTCATCGGAGGGGGTACACAGAATTCATCACAGACTTTAACTTCTGACATCCTCAATCATATAATCAAGACCCCATTTTACTATTCGGACCTGCTGTACCGCGGTGTAGTGCAGAGTCTGCAGTCAACGAAGCCCAATAATCCTGTACAGCAGTTAACTACGGTAGCACAAGGTCTGATGCACCTCAACAGAGGGAGTTCTGTGAAAAATAAGCTACAGGTTATATCGCACATCATCCATTGTGGGATCAAGACACCATTGCACTGTTGGGAGCTAGAGTTGGTTGCACCTGGTCGAAGGGAGTACCTTCATCTCCACTCTTAAAATGCAGTTCTAACATCATCCATTATGGGATCAAGACACCGTTCCACAGTTTGGACCTAGAGTTTGTTGCTCCTAATCGGAGGGGGTACACAGAAATCATCACAGACTTTAACTTCTGTCATCCTCAATCATATAATCAAGACCCCATTTTACTGTTCGGACCTGCTGTACCGCGGTGTAGTCCAGAGCCTGCAGTCAACCAAGCCCAATAATCCTGTACAGCAGTTAACTACGGAAGCACTAGGCGGGATGCACCTCAACAGAGAGAGTTCTGTGAAAAACAAGCAGCAGGTAATATCGGACATATATTACCTGTGGGAGCAAGGCACCATTCCACTGTTGGGACCTAGAGTTGGTTGCACCTCGTCAAAGGGAGTACCTTCATCTCCACTCTCAGATGCAGTTCTAACATCGTCCATTGTGGGATCAAGACACTGGTCCACTGTTGTTACCTAGAGAGGGGGTACACAGAAATCATCACAAACTTTAACTTCTGACATCCTCAATCATGGAGTCAAGACCCTGTTACACTGTTCGGACCTGCTGTACCACGGTCTATTCCAACGACAGCAGTCAACCAATCCCAATAATCATGTGCAGCAGTTAACTACAGAAGCACAGAGTGTGATGCACCTCAACAGAGGGAGTTCTGTGAAAACCAAGCAAGAGGCTGTATCGGACATTGTCCATTCTGGGATCAATACACCGTTCCACTGTTGGGACCTAGAGTTTCTTGCACCTAGTCGAAGGGAGTACCTTCATTCCCACTCTCAGATGCAGTTTTAACAGCGTCCATTGTGGGATCAAGACACCGTTCCACTGTTGGGACCTAGAGTTTGTTGCGCCTGATCATAGGGGGTACACATAAATCATCACACACTTTAACTTCTGATATCCTCAATGATAGAATGAAGACCTCGTTTCATGTTTGGACCTGCTGTACTGCGGTGTAGTCCAGTGACTGCAGTCAACCAAGCCCATTAATCATGTGCAGTAGTTAACTACGGAAGCACAAAGTCTGATGCACCTCAACAGAGGGAGCTCTGTGAAAAGTAACCAGCAGGTAATATCAGATATCGTCCATTGTGGGATCAAGACACCGTTCCACTGTTGGGACCTAAAATTGGTTGCACCTGGTTGAACAGAGTACCTTCATATCCACTCTCAGATACAGTTCTAACATCGTCCATTGTGGGATCAAGATACCGTTTGACTGTTAGGAACTAGAGTTGCTTGCACCTGATCGGAGGCGGTACACAGAAATTATCACAGACTTTAACTTCTGACATCCTCAATCATAGAATCAACATCCCATTTCACTGTTCGGACCTGCTGTACCACATTTCAATTTCAACTTCATGCATAGCAATGCCTGCTTCATTTTCCAGTATTGCTTGTCCAAGAGGATCAATATCTTGAGAACTTTCATTACGTATTTTAGCTATAATAGTCTTTTCCTGTTCAACTTCACCATTCAACATTTTTAAATATATAGAAAAAATTATACATGCAACACTATTTTTACATGCATTAAAAGAATTTTCGTAGCAGTCAAAGTCTCCAAGTAATTCACTTTCACTACGCCATGGTTTAAACAGTTGCAGAAGTGCTAAATAGTAAAGTTCTCGCTTATCTGAAGTTTCACAACTGATTTTCTTGTGGTTTATGAGATTACCCTTTGCATGTTTTACTAAACAACCATGACATCCAACTACTGCATATTTTCTTTCTTTTAAATTCTGTTTAACATTTCTTTTCAAGCTGTAATGTTGAAGTACTTCATACAGGCATAGCTGTTCCATATGTCAACTCCTTTTCGGTTAGTATGTGTCCAACATTTAGTTTTAAGATTGTCTGTACTGTCTGGTTCATTTGCTGCTAATTCTTCAATTTCTTCAAATTACTTCAACACTCTATTTCGTTTACTGTCAAAACCTAAACTTACCCAAATGATTCCTCGTGACTTTGAATATAGACTTGAAGAGCACAAGCGGTCTGAACATTCATACAATCCAATTTCTCGGTCGGAAAGCATTTTCAAAGTAAAGCTGTACAATTCTTAACTAAGGCTTTTCTCTTGTGCAATTTCTTCCCACATTTGTTTCATCTCTGTTTTTTCTGATTTTGTTATGTACGATGTGACATAACGTGCAACAACAATTAAGTTATCTGCAAT
Source organism: Lissotriton helveticus (assembly GCF_964261635.1). Lineage (NCBI taxonomy): Eukaryota > Metazoa > Chordata > Amphibia > Caudata > Salamandridae > Lissotriton > Lissotriton helveticus. The sequence continues at coordinate 1,846,343,851 of NC_136061.1, read as the reverse complement.
ATACTGAATGTCCATGTTCACATTCCACATTTTTAAAATAACTGGATTGTAATCATTGATATACTTTGATAGATTTTCGAGTTATTGTGTGCCTTAAAAAATAAAAAAACGAATTTACTCTTCCTTTACAAATAACTGGATGGAAAAAACCAAACCTACATCTGGTGTAAAATTTTCCTTTAGACTTGTGTTTTCTTCTGCAATATTTTCCACAACAGTGACTTTGGAAACGTAAAACTTGCTATCTCAAGCTTCTATCTCCTTCTTCTCTTGCTATCTCACATGTCCAATACTGTTCGATGAAAGACAATACTGTTTCATCAGAATCATTTCCAAATTTAGGTGCATCCTTGATCCATAGTAGCATATGTATATGAGGTGCACCTCTAGCTTGATACTCCTTTCTCCAAAAGAAATCGGTAACTTCTCCAAGAGGTGGACTCTTTTTATTGCAGATAAAATACATCATAGCTTGAAACCTATAATTAAAATATCTGCACACATTTACAGGATCCAATGTACACAATTAACCACGAGTCTTTATTTCAATATTTTTTATATTGGAATGTGCTTCTCTTAGAAACTCAAGCAAATCTTCCCATGCATACTCTGCATGGATCCAGCTTCAGAATATTGGTCAACAAGATTCATCTTCTCAACTTATTACCTGTTCATCCACATTTACAGTTTTGTAATATATATTGTTCTCTATAAGATATAAGGTAGCCTTTTCAACTTTATTAACATCCACAAATTCTTGCCATATTTTTGGACTCTTTGTTAGTACACCATTTACTGGAAAGACTACTGCCTCATTTCCCTCTTACTCTCCAACAATAGTTTCAATATTTTTCTTAAAATCCAAAGGTAAGTACACCACTCTTCCTTTCAGCCGTCTTTACAAATCTGTTGTTGCCAGTTTACCTGTTTTAGGCTCCATCGGAATTATACTTTCAAAAGAATGAACAGATTGAATTAGAACAGACTCATATGTATTCAATTCTACCAGTTCCTCCAGAATAGCTACTAATTGTAAGTTATTATGTTCTGCTCTAGCAGGCATTTTGTTCTCTCCTAATTTGTTGCAACAATATTTACATATACATTGATCACTACACAACTCAAATTGACCTTCCACCAACAACTAAATTGCAAATTCTACCCACTTACCATTGTTCTCCTTTTCAGTTTTCAAATACAAATCAACATTCATACTTTGACTTTTATAATGAGTACCTCAACAACAAACACAAACATAGGTTTGTATTTCAGAACACACTACATTAAATTTTCCAATTTCTTCTTCAAACTGATCAGTGCTAATCACTTTCTCATCTCCTCCAACATCTGTAATTGTCAAACTATCACTTTCTATGAACTGCTCTTCCGAACTAAAATATCGCATTTCAATATCATCAGACATTTTTTGAACATCTAATAAAGAACCATATAAAAGACTTGTATTCAGTACACTTAAACATAATGCAGGACTTTTTACATAGTACAGTTTCCTCACAAACTTCCGCATTTGTGAATGCTGTACTGCTAACATCCTCAACTAATTAAAAAAACACTTTTACAAACGTTTCTTGAAAGACAAGCCAAAGAATATCCATACTTCTCAGTATATTTTCTTATATTAAATGGATCTAGTACTTGTAACAACTTAGGATCAGATGTAGGTAACTTCAATTTAGCGAGTCCTTAATAGCGATTTTTGCAGAATCGCTATTATGGACTCACTAAATGGAATGTAGGTAGGAATCGCTAAAATATTAGCAATTCCTTAACATTCCTTAATAACGAATCAGTAATTGAGATTCGTTATTAAGGAATACCTAGCCATTCATTCCTATGGGCTAGGAAGCCATAGGAATGAATGGGAAGATATTCACTATTAGCGATTCGGTATTACCGAATCGCTAATAGCGGGAGGTATTTCAAGGGTATCAGGGTGTGCAAAGGACACCTTGTTGCAAGAAAATTAGTTTGTGTTAATAGAAAGGGTAAACTGACTTTTACATGTAATTGCCTATTGCAAGTGCTTCACAAATCATTTCATATGTAATGTAATGCATTTGATTTAAACGTGCACCATAAAAGTCTGTACGTGTAGCAATGCCTAAATGTGCCTTAAAGTATAGAAATGTAATGATTATTAATGTGTATTCTTTAGTGTGTAAAGGCCTAAATTTAGTATTTGTGTTTTGCAATGGAATGGCCTCTTCGTGGTGTCTTAGGTTAGCTGAATCGAGTAGGCCTGAAATGTATTTTTCCCTGGGAGGGCTCTCAGTTGAAGCAGTCAGCAGATTTGCGCATACAAGGTTGATTTGTTCACTTGCTTTCCGTTGCAGGTACAAGGACATTTTTCTTGACAGCTAGACTGATGCTCTTTGTTTTAGTACTTAGGTATGGAGGAGACCTGTTACAATGTTACACTGGTATTTGATAATTAGGAAGCTTGCTGGAGAAGCCTGAGACCCAAGGACAACTCAACCGTTCTTGGACGAAGCATAAGTTGTGGAAAATCACCGGCAAAAGATGTCCATGCCAAGGAGGTGTTTTGGGCGTGTTCTTTGAGTTGACTGTTTTGTATTAGGGACAGAATCCCAAGGGAGGTGAGGCAGACGAGGTAGAGAGGGCAGGGCAGATGAGAGCAGAGAGCCATTAGGAGGGTAAGAGAACGGATCGATTCTTAGAATGAGTTTTAGTTTTGGCTTCTGACCCTTTCCAACGTGAGTGTACTTCTTAGAAAGTCTTCACGAGCTGACACCTTTTCTCGATCTTGCCTGGGAGATGCTAAGTAGGGATGTCACCTTAGTGGTAGAGTAGGGATAGACTTAACTGATTACTTTTCCTTTATGTAACTGATGAAGACAACTTTGGATATCGGAGCAGTTGTTGCTTGTTTAATTTTTCTTGAATTGCTTATTCTTTTGACTTTGCTCAGAATTAGGTTGATTCATAGAATAATGTACGAGTGCCCATGTATTTCTTTAACCTCGTCATGAGGTGCTTGTATGTCCAGTTATTTTTGGCTTTGTGATAAATCTTTAAATTCTAATTCCAGAGTCAGTGGTCCTTTCAGAGTCTAAATTGATTAGTTCACATGATGGTAGTGAATATATTGTTTTTCTCCCCTTTACACCTCCAGCAGATAAAAAGGTCCAGTCGACTGAGGATTCTTAATTGATGGTAAGATAAGATAGGAATCCGGCGTTATCCGTTGGTAGCAGAGTAGGATGGTTATCTTTGGAGTGAGGGGAGATTTAGAGGAGGGTAGTCACTGAGTCCCCATAGCCGTAGGAGCCCACGGTAATGGTGGTCTTGTGGATCGCGAGCGGAGGACGACGGATGGAAATCGACGGAGAGTGACGGTGCGGCGGAAGCAGCAGTTCATGGGAGAGTGAGTATGAACAGGATTGTGTGTCTGTTAGATTGCAGTGTTGTTTTGATTGTGCGATGTCTTGCGGAGTTGGAATGAGTGATTGTGGTTTCAGGCCGAACGCGTGCGGTCCATGAGATTTGATTTGAAATCCCGGGATAAGAGATTGTGGTGCAGAAGACACCCAGAGTTGAAATTGTCTGACCAGAGATTGTGGAAATCATGAGATGTCGTTGACTGACCCACCGGTGATAGGGAAATGCGTATGTGAATGCATGAGTAACCAACGCAGGTCGTGGGCTACTGTATGTGGACTATTGAGTGAGTGGATTCTATCAATTAAGTACATGACTGTCCGGCCATTTGTGGGCAGATAGTCTGAGGCAGCTGTTTGGTCGTTTAGTGGACAGATGGTTGCCAGAGCTGAGGTTGACAATTGTGAGAGACTGTCCGGTCGTTTGGTGGACAGACAGTCAGAGAAGTGACTGTTCGGTCATTTCACGGACAAATAGTTATTTCAGAGTATGAAAGAGATGTGTGTGTGGGCAAGAGTTGAATTGTAAAGGAGGGGAACTATTGCAAGCGGAAGAAGAGTGACGTCAGAAAGTGCTGCGATAGGTCGTTTGGTGTGAAGTCACGCTGGGATTGGTGGATTGTCATCAGGAAGTAGAGTGAATACGAGTGAAAAGAAAATGTTCATTTCATTATGAATTGTTTATAAGTTTTACGAGATGTGTGCAGGGAAGAGAGACGAGTGGTTACTCGAGAGTGAGAAGAGGCTCTACCCGAGGATACCCCAGCCCATTACATGGCTACGAATGTGGGATTGCACACTATACTTTGGCTTGAAAATTGGCATAAAATGATGGAAGGAAAGGAGTATTTGACTTTTCCCCATTATGGTACTTTCAGGTTGGAAGTGTAGTACCAATTGAAAACAGTGATGTCCTCCTTTCATCCTTTACCCCGACCAACACATTTTGAGGTGCTACATGCATGGATCAGAGCAGCTCATGACAGAAAGAGAGAACGAAGTCAGGAAAGGGTGAAAAAATCGATCAGGGCAATTCAAGATGCGTGGTGGGATGCGTTGGGGAAAGAGATGGAGAGTAGAAACCATAGAGGGGGATAGGCTATTTCCGTGGATGGTGAAGGTGGGAGACACCCAGAAGAAACAAAGTGTCAAAGATGATGATAGTCACTCAGATGACAGCTTGTTGGAAAGGCTACTAGCAGAAAGACCACCTCCATATAATCCAGATTCAGCAGAAGGAAAGACAGGGACTGTAGAGGGAATTGGGGGATTGCAGATTCAACCTAGTGCGACTGTTGTTGGCAAAATCTCCACAGGAATAGAAGGGATTGGAACGCAGACCCCGCAGGTACAGAAACTCATGGAGTTGAAGGTGTCGTCAGGCTGCCAAATGCTCTCACAGTACCGGTTAAAAAATTAGCCCCATTGTGTCAGTGTATGATCCAGAGCAAGTGAGAAATGGGAGTTTGGCACAGTCAGTTACATGAGAGGGGATGTGCTCTGGAGAGAATGGCATAGTGAGTGAAATAGCTCACATACCAAGACCCATAGAATCAAGTACGCCACTGCCAGACACTGCAGACTTGTCGAAAGGACAGTTTGATGTAAGGACGCCAAGATCTTTGGCCGATTCAAGATCCGACCTCAGGATGCGGGAACCACCAGTGAGGAATCAGAATGACAGGGTGACAGGAGGATGGGATCGAGGGGAGTCCGGAAGTCGGCCAGCCTTATGGAATGTAGCAGAAGAGAACATATGTGGAAACCGGAGCAATGAGAATGGAGAATCGAGCGGAATGTTGCTATAAGGGCAAAAATGTTGGATTCAGTCAGATATAAAGCTGAGGTAGATGAAATACTTAATGAAAATTTGCCTTTGGAAAGAGTGAAACTGTACGAACCTGACGAGTTGCTGTTTGTAGCGAAAGATGTGACTTGCAAGGCAAGATCAGCACATGAGAAACTAACAGATTTGGAAAAAAGATATGAGGTAGATCTGTCCAAAACAAAGATGTTGTAGGGAAGTCACCGGTTGCAGTACAGTGACCAAGAATTGGAAAAGGGTCATAGGGTTGAGAGCACAAATTCGCGAGTTGATCATAGGGATACGTGCATGGAGCATGCTTGATAAGTGGGAGGAAAGATGGTCCAAGAAGAAGAGCACTAAGAAGAATGTAGGAGAGACGCCGCCTCTAAGAGGGAGAATGGTAGGAGTGAAGAATTACCCTTTGTGGAAGGTATCCAATGGAGGGTATGTGCATGTACCTTTGGAGTAGAGGTGATCTTGCAGCATTTATGAGCGAATTTCCCCGGCTGAGGGAGAAGCCTGTCAAGTGGTATAAACAGGTTGATCGGTTTTTTAAAATCTTGAAAGTGTTGTGGATTGACCTGAACACATTATTTGACATAGTAGTACCGGGCGACTTGTGGGCTGCTTGTAAGGGTGCGGTTGATTGGCCTACCTCTGAACCTGATAGGGATCCCGTTATGAATGGTCCTTCACCTATTGTCATGAAAAAGTTTGAGAAGGCAATCGCATGGCTAAAGTCTAAGATATCACCACAGGATATTGATTGGGTTAAGATAGATCGAACTATTCAGGAACTGAAGGAAACAGTGCATGAGTATTATGAGAGGCTCTTACATGCCTTTAAGCAGTACAGTGGGCTAGACACCTTAGACTCCAAAGATATGGGACACTTTGTTTCCAAGTTTGTCTTGGGTTTGAGATCAAAAATTAGTTTCATGATTCAGCATCATCTAATCTGCAGGCAGAACAAGTCAGTGAACTAAATATTGTGATATGCCTGGTACTGCAGTGATGAGGTAGACTCAAAACACAGGAGGCTTAAGGACAAGTTGATGTTGGTTCAAATGCAAACTGCTGTTAGGGAATTCCAGGCACAGCCAAGTGGATGGATGCTAGGTAGAAGACAGGGGAACAATCAGGAAGGAGCTCAGAATGCCCAGGTCCAAGGAAATAGAAAGCCTGTAGACCCCAAGACAGGGGTGGATGTTGCGACACTGAAAAAGACCACAGTGTGTCACCTTTGTTACAAAATCGGGCATTGGAAATGCGAGTGTAGGTTGAATCCAGCTAATCAGGTCCAGCAAGAGGAGGAGGTGGCACAGGTACCTGAGGTCGTGAATACGGTGACGAGACCAAGGTCCATGCAGGGAGTTAGGACATACTAGCAGATGCCCCTTTTTGAGAGTTTTGATTAGTAAATCTCAGACCTGTTAAAATGACGGTGCCTGAGGGGGAGGAAGACTGCACGGGCAGTCTTAGAGGTAGACCAGAGGGGACAGTTTGTAGAGGCAGATGTTGATGGTCATCCTACAACCTTTTTGGTTGAGACTGGTGCTACCCGTTCTACTGTAAGAGCTGCAGTAGTTCACAACCTACCCCTCTCGGGACAATCAATCCAAGTTGTAGGAGTGGAAATAAGAAAATGACAAACCCATTGACTGAGCTTGTTCCTGTGAGGATAGGGACCTTTCGAGATCGACACCCGTTCGTGGAGTGCGACTCGAATCCAGTCTGCCTGTTAGGACGAGACCTCTTGTGTAAGCTCAATTGTACCATCTATTGCACCTCTAAGGGAGTGGAATTGCAGACCAATGATGATGATGCCACCTTTAAAGTAGCAAATCAGCATTTGTGCATAGAGATGTATCCTGTGCTGACGGTGTAAGAGCTTCCACTGGATTTGAGAGACTCTGTCTCACTGGATTTGTGGGATTTTACAGGAAAAGAGATTGGACTGATCAAGGGTGTTGAGCCAGTTAAGATCCTGGTCAAGCAATATGTTGAGTTCCCAAGAACACCCCAGTACAATTTGTCACCAGAGACGATCGCCGGGATTAAACCATTAATCGAGTCCATGATCAAGCAAGTAATTTGGAAGGAGATAATGGGAAGTCCATGTATTTTGCCCATTATGGGATTACAGAAACCCAGAGGGAAATTCAGAATCGTGCAGGACCTGCGAAAGGTCAACACGATTGTTGTTCCATGTTGTCCAGTGATACCGAATCCATCAGTGATGCTATTTCAGATTCCATGCAAGGCAGAGTGGTTAACGGTAATTGATTTGTGTCAAGCGTTCTTTTTGATACCTCTACATGAGGAAAGCCAATTTTTATTTGCTTTCCGGTTGGAAGATCGTGTTTTAATGTGATGTCGTATCCCTCAAGGGTATACAGAGAGTCCATCGATCTCTAATCAGATCTTGAAAAAGAACCTTGAGAGTCTTGTGTTGCGCAGAGCTCTGTTCTCGTGCAATACATTAACGACCTCCTGGTCACGTCAGAGACGGAGGACACTTGCCGGATGGACATCATTGCCTTACTGAACCCTTTGGCAGAGAATGGACACAAGGTATCCCCAAATAAGTTGCAGTACTGTTTCAGTGAAGTACAGTACTTGGGCCATCGAATAGAAAAAGGCTTGCCAAGTGAGGTGTTGCCTCCCACTCGACTAGTAACCAAACCTTAAGTGTGCTAGAAGACGGAGACTACAATTCAGAGAACAATAATTTCTTCACTGTATGACCCAGGTTTGCAGGGTTGTTCTCCGTGCTGACATTGCATGTACAGACATCTTGACAGTAAGTACAGAAACCATGTTTGTGCTTGAAATCCTGTTGATGTCCAGTAATCTCCCAACACAGTCACTCCTACAAATTTGAATGCCCTCCAGTAGATGGGAGACTCAGGGAGAGGTTGGAAAAATATCTGGACCAGTAAATACCCTTCAAAGCATAGTGATATTGTTGTGAGCAGCCCGGCCCAGTCACACTTCTTTAAAAACAGTGGTTTATTCATTATAAGTTTCTCACAAGGGCCTATTATACACCCAAGCCGCTCCAACTGATAGACAGAACTCAACCCTCAGGGAGCCCTGTGTTGCATCATGGATCCAAAGCACTTTACAGACCTGGTCTGGCACTGTCCACCCTTACAGGCGTTTTGGTCTGATTTGGTCCCTGTAATCAATGACATAGCCCCACATTTTTTAAATACACACCCTTGTGCTTATTAAGATTCAGAGCCGACATCCCGAAGAGTTAGCTGAAGCTGGTAGACATTACCATTTACAACACCAATAACTCTAACTCAAAAAAAATAAAATGAAAGAGCTATTGCATTTATAGTGCTTGTTATATGTACTTTCAGATGTCAAATAGGAGTCTGTTGAAAGGCTAAAAGGGATGCAAGCGATCGACCCTGTGATACCATCAGGGGGTCCCATGGACAAAGACTAAGGGCAGAAACAAACTGCAAGTGCTTTGGGAAAGTTTTGAAAACTCAGTTGTTAGAACTGCATATATTTCAAATGATCGCCTTTTCTGAAGATTATTGGATTGGAAACCTCCCCTCTCCAATTAGACTCGAGCTTCGCCGCCTTCAATGTAAAAATCTGTCAACACCACAGTACTCTGAAATGACAGAAAGGTGATGTGCAGTGCTTTGTGAAAGTACTGTTTACAGAAATACAATTATTACCACCTAGAATTACAATACTGATGTGAAGCCATTTCACAAGTTTCTTGAGGAGGTTCTGCGTGGTGCGTCCTAGTGTTGCTGTAGTCAAGTCTGCTACTAATAAGTGTGTGGGTGACTGTCTTTCTGGACTCGGTGGGGATCCACTTGAAGATCTGTTGGAGCAGGCATAGCGTGTGGAAGCAGGATAATGAGACCGCGTTAATGTGGCGGTTCATGGTGAGCGAGAAGTCCAGGGTGATGTTTCTTCTGCTCTGTCCTGTAGTAAGAGGGTTGTGCAGGGAATGGCAGCTCGCTGCGGGTAGAAATTTGTCTTTTAGAATCATTGTTAATGAAGTTCAGTTTCACAGGAAATAGCAGTCTCATCACGTTCTGACTTTTTCGCACCAAGGGGCTGCCCTCATGGTACACATTGTTCTCTTATTGTTCCATCACACTGGACGAGATGCCTACTACGTGAGGTGCCACATGTTGCTTAATGTCTGGCACATTTCCTAGTGACCTCAAGATCTCCCACATCAAAACCTTGTAAAGAAACAAATTGATACTGTGGCAGATATGTTCAGATTCAGACCTATTTCCAGTGGACAAAATCATCGAAAAATCAGTCTCCTCACTGACTAAACAGGATTCCAACCAGGAAGAAGGTTGAAATTCACCTGGTCTGACTGCTGTTGGAAAGAAGGTAATGGATCTTCTTCACGGAAGCAGTACAGAAGGCCCTAAGAATCATCCCCGTAAACTCTGATTGACTCATGATAAACCAACTGGATAGCTTTTATGCAGACCACCTTGGTAGTAGGAAATGACTAGATATAATAGATTGCCAGGGATGGGGAGACAGAACTCAAGGAATGGGTGGCACACTACATATCTCATCAACCCTCAAAACCCCGTACACATATCCCTCATTGCTAACTGTAATAAAAGAAGTCTTTCTTTTCAGCGGAGAACTCTTCCGCTTTGTTGCCACATAACGTTAAGATCTCTGACCAACTACTAACTTTAAACAGAATTTATTAGTCTGCCTGCTTAAGAAGGGTCGTGGACACTAGCAGGTGTATTGACACTAGTCTTCATTGTCCTTTCTCTCATATTTTATCCTACATGTTGTTAGGTTTGATGTGGCATACATTTCAGTCTGGTATAACAATAGAGGATAGCAAACAGATGAGGTAGTGAAAGGGTAATGGTATCAATACTCCTATGGCTTGGCTATCCCAGTGTTTACAGCAATGGTGCATGTAGGAGAGTAGGATCTGCTCTTATGGTTACCCCCCCTTTTGGCTGATGTTTCACTGTTTTTCTACTTTAGTCTGGCTGGGGCCCTGCTATCCAGAAACCCAGCCTAGCTGCTTCCTCTCTAAATTGATTCCATGAACATTAGGTACACTCCAGTTTGGTTACTGAGGTACCCTTGTGAGTCCCTAGTATATGATACACCAGGTACTAAGGGCATAGGTACCCCAGAGGCCTACCGGGGCCTGCAGCATGTATTATGCCACCCCTGGGAAGTTTTCCAAAATGTCACCACAGGACTGCTACCGCGGCCTGGGTAAGATCATGGTGCATGCACCCCTTACTAAGATACAGGTTACCTAAATCTACCTTAAATCACTACTCATATAAACCTAGCAGTCACCCCTGTGGCAGGCCTTATCAATCCTGAAGGCAGCGTGCTTGGTTTTTGTGTGAGAGGGTGCCCCATGCATGAGCAGGGTCCCTTTGCAGCCTTCGGTAGCTATTCTCTGTGATGCAGCCAGACCATATTCTCTTAAGTGCATTATAACCTTGCAGTAAATACTAACATTGGAATGGATGCACAGAAACATGTTGTGTTTGGTGTCAAACACTTTGGAATCCAAGTAACCACCTGTAACCACCTCCCAGACAGGCCTTAGCGGATTGGGGCTGGGTGGGAGCACTCCAAGAGTGCTTTGAAGTCTGCACTGGGGCACATTTGGCGTCCCTGTGCATAGCCCAGTACAAACCGGTTGCAGAGGCTACCAGCCCCTGCTCTCATGCGAAACTGGACAAAGGTAATGGGTGTAGCCACCCCTCTTTCCAAACCCTCCCATAAGTGGGTCCCCAGAGTATATCCAACCCCTTCCTTGGGTATAAGAAAGGAACCCCTGACTACAGGACTTTAGATTACACCTGGATGAAACTCTGCTACAGATATCCTGGAACTTCGACGATCTACACAACTAGATGACTGAAGAATCTCCCTTGGAGTAAAGGAGTTCCTCTCCTGCTTGGCAGGCACCAGCAAAGCATTTGGCGGTCTGCCTCTCCAAAGCTTCCGCCGGACTCCGAAGTATTTGCAGCCCAGGAGGTGGATTTCCAGACTTCTCAGAGGCCGACCGGAGACCCCAGCAAAGCTGAAACCCGCAGCCCTCGTGAGTGACGTGGAACTAGAACTCCTGGACACTGCACATTTGCAAGTGCATCAGCTTCTCAACGTTCTTTGAGGCTGTGCTTTGGGTTACTTGTAGCCCAAGCCCGAGCACCTTTTGCACCGAAGATTGCTGGCCTACACTCCACAAGTGTTTCGTGAGCCAGTTATGCGTGTTTCCGCTCAAGGCCCCTCCGCGATCCCTGGTCCGTCAACTGGTGGGTCCCCGTGAAGGCAACTCTGATTTTCCTTGTGCTTCCCTGGTTTCTCCAGATGTGCCTTGACTCCCCACCGCGTGGTGAGTCCCTTGGACCTTGCTGGTCTACCTTGAAACATCTTTCTTCTTCCTGCGTGGGTTGCTTTTGCCAAGGCTTGTTGGGTCCAATCCGGGCACCGACACCGCAGCAGTCAACATCTTTCGTGGGACAGCTCGATACCCGATCCTTGTTTGTGTCAACTCCTCCTGGTCAATGTTCCCTCTAATTTCTCTTCTTGATGTGCGGCAGTCTAAGTTATCTGTGCGCTACAGCCAAAGCTATGTGCACCAAGATTTCGACTGTGCATGTGAGAGTGTATCTACAATTATCAGTGGCAAATACCATTCCATATTTGTTTACAAAAAAGTGAAAAAAGGTGCATTTCCACACATATAGCTCCACCTCATAGTATCGTGAGATTGTCATTAATAAGTCAAATTAGAGCACTGCACTGAGATTTTTAGAAATAAAACATTAGGAAACTAAGAGTCACAACAGTTATCATGTTAGCCCTGTACCTTGCCCAAATTAATATAGAACAATAGTATAGTTTATTAAATCAAACAAAATAGGTTTTTGTACAATTTGTATTCTGAACTCTCCTACTTGAAAGTGCTTTTCTACTCAATAATGAAGAAAACGTAGGCGTTTTAGTAAAATAAAATGTTGCCTAAGATCACACAATTCAAGCAGAAATGCTGTGATTCACCTGGGTTTTCTTTTTTTACTTTGTACAAATCGTCCTGTAAATGAGTATATATTTGTCTTTCCTTATGTTGACGCTTGATTTTTACCTCTTTGTGCGTTCTTTAATAGCTTTTATTTAGCACAAACTTGACCTGAAGGTAGTTAAGCTTTTATGGGAGTACCAGTTACATTACACAAGGTCACATTAATTTTTGAAAGGCACAGGGATTTTACTTGATTTGCTAAGACTAACAGGATGTTGAGTCAATATTGAGAAATGACCCTGGTCTCCCAGTTTCAAAGTCAGCTGCTCTGGCCATAAATCCACATCCTAGGAAGAGGGAAGGTGACTGTCAGAAGCCACATTACAGCTCAGCTCGTTATGGACTAGGAGATTCTAACAGGACCTCTAGCTGAGCCAGACTACAGACCCGAGCTTTCAGTGGCTCGCCCACCTCTAGCAAGAATGTTGATGGACAACTAGGTTAGCAGACAATGATCACCTTACACTGCATAGAAGGGAACCCCCATTCCTAAAGAGCAGCGACACCACAAATTACCAGAGTAGGATTGACTAACATTAGACCATTATGACAACCTACTGCTTCGGACAGGTAAGTACAGCTGGAGGAACTCCAGGGTTTCTACCTACAGATATGTTTTCTCTTTATCGTCTTTATATTTCTGCCAACAGCCTGCAGATGCCACTTGCTGAATACTTAAACAGACAGCACTTTAAAAAGGGCGTGTGAGCTGCCTAATGATCCCTGACTGACCAGTAAACAAAACAGAAAGGTCATTTTACAAATGAACACAGCTTACTTCATTAGTTGTTCTTTTGAAATATCACGACTGGGCCATTGCAGGGTCGTAAACCTGAAAAAGTATCCAGCATTTTATTTACAAAGGTGACAGCTGTAATGTTTACGAAAATTGCTGCGACAACCACATTAGGGGGTCGATTAGGATCGCGGACGGAAACGTGTACCGTCCGCCGCGGAAGGTGGCAAGATACTCCGGACCTGTCCGCGTAAAATCCGCAACAGCAATTAGGATAAAACATGCAAAAAACGCCGACCGCGGCGTACGGAGCACACCAATCCCCGTCCGCGGCGGTCGGAGTACACCTGAGTCCGCGGCAGGCGGACGGAACAGAAAGAACACCGACCGCCGCGTACGCACATGACCGCGAATACATCCACTACCCCCGCGATACCTGCGCAATGTCCGTGTCCGCAATTAGGATAACTCCGCAAGTACCCCGGTAGTCACCGCCATCCACGTCCGCAGCGGTACCAATGCACCGAGAATCCGTGCTCCACAGCGGAACGACAACACAAACAACATCCCTACTGTCAAACCAATGCCATACATTGCGACGGAAGTTATCACCAAACACACGAAAAAGAACGACCACCCACCGAAAACATCCAAACCAATCACAACACACAATGATCCACCGCCAAGCACCACACAATGCACACCTGGCAACACTCCCACCTAGCACCTGACTGCCAATAACCATTCAGACACGGCCAAGACACACACCATAAAATAACTCCCACCCACTCCACAAATCCTCTGCATCACTGCATAGCTGCTAGCAGGATACACTACTGAACTGACAGCAAAGACATATATCATTCACACAACCCACACCCAAACACACCCACCACACAAAGACCCACCACACCATTCCTACACACCACACACCTGCACCTCCCCATTCACGCAAACCCACACCCCGAGCACCACACACCATGGCACCAAAAAAAACCCAAAATTCACTGACACCGAGTTAAAGGTTATGGTAGATGAGATAATCCGTGTCGAACCCCACTTATTCGGGGCCCTAGTGCAGCAGACCAGCATAGCCAGGAGAAACAGCATGTGGGACCGGATAGTCACCAGGGTGAATGCCTCCGGGAGCGTCCCGAGGACGAAGCAGGATATACAGAGGCGGTGGCATGATCTCAAGACCCGAGTGAAATCCATTCGAGCCAAGAACTATCTCCGGGCAAATCACACAGGCGGTGGAACCCCCCCGGAGCCCTTACCCTACACCGAGTGGGAGGACAAGGTGATGACCATCATCCACCCTGAGAGCCTTGATGGACTTGCTGAGGGAGAAGAGGCTGGTAAGTACAAACCAAGCACCACGAGCTGGCCGGCCCTGCCCTGCCCAGGACCGCCGTGCCGGCCATGGCAACCACGGCCGTTGCACGGCCCTTCCACTACCGCCGTGCCAGGCCCTGCACAGGACCGCCGTGCCGGCCATGGCAACCACCGCCGTTGCACGGACCGCCAGGGAACGCCGGTAGTGGAAGGGCCGTGCAACGGCCGTGGTTGCCATGGCCGGCACGGCGGTCCTGGGCAGGGCCTGGCACGGCGGTAGTGGAAGGGCCGTGCAATGGCGGTGGTTGCCATGGCCGGCACGGCGGTCCTGGGCAGGGCAGGGCCGGCCGGCCGGCCGGCCGGTGAAGGCTGGATGATGCAATGGCACTGTAAGGGGGGGCATGACCTGCCATGTGCATTGACATCAGCTAATGGATGTGTTGGCCTGCACGTCCCCCGCCGAACACGTGCCCCGCCATGTTGGCACCAGTGATACAACATTGTTGCAAATCGACCATCCGTCCCGGAACCTTGCACATGCACTTGCCGGTGTGTGAGCGTGACGGTCTGTGCACGTGCAGACAATGTGAGGTGCGAACAAGGGCGGCGTGTGCCCAATAGAATGTACCGTATGCTGTGCAGCGCAACACCAGGGCCAGTCATTGGCCCATTTCCAAACACGCTTCTAGGGCTGCCCAATGGCTGTCGCCGTATGCCACTGACATGGCCACAGGGCCCTATAAATGTGTCATGTGCAATACCACACATTCCACGATCACCACCGACTGCTGCCTGTGACCATCACCTCCAACTGCTGCTGCGGAGCTGACCACCGACTGCTGCCTGTGACCATCACCTCCAACTGCTGCTGCGGAGCTGACCACCGACTGCTGCCTGTGACCATCACCTCCAACTGCTGCTGCGGAGCTGACCACCGACTGCCGCTCTAGTGCCCTACTCCGTGACCTTGCCATGTCGAGAGGCAAAGAGATCCGGTCTCGTCCCTTCACCGCCGCGGAGCTGGATGTCCTCGTGGACGGTGTGCTCCGCAACTACGGACGCCTGTACGGCGCACCCGGACAGGTGGTAAGTGCAGTGGGGGACAAGTTGGTGTGCATGATGTGTACCATGACACCTGGGCTCTGGGATCTTGGCGGTGTGATGTGGGACCAACGCATGAACCGCAATGTGCATGGCTGCTTGAGAGTAACGAGTTGCCCCAATCTGTGTGACTGGCCAACTGTCCACTAACTTGCACCCTTTTGTCTCCCATCATGGTAGGTCAAGCTGCACCTTCGCAAGAACGTGTGGAGGAGCATTGCACGTGATGTACGAGCAGTGGGGGTGTCCAATAGACGACATACACACTGCCACAAACGCTGGGACGACATTTCCAGGCTGAGCAGGAACGTAGCGGAAGTGACACTAGGGATGATTCCAAGAACGGCACGACTGGCCCGACGCTCAATGACCCCTCTCATGCACCGTATCATAGCTGTGACGCATCCTGCCCTGTCCGAGCGGTTGCGTGTGGATGACCAGCAACGTGGCGGTAAGCATACTGTCAGTGAATGTTGCTTGTGAGTGCAATGCATGTTATGTTGGCCAGACACATTAGTGACTTCCGTGAATCGTGCGTCTCGTTGCAATGCCATGTTGGTGACATTGGCGCAGTTAAAAGTCACTTTCCGGTGCGGCATATTGAGACGGCACTCGCTAAGCAGTTGAGTGTTGGTGCACATGCTGTAGTGCTCCGTCACCCCATGGCAAGACTGGTGTGCAGATGTAGTTGCTCATGCCCTGTCCGCATGCTGTACATGTCGCACGGACAACGCCACTTATTTCGTGTGAGGATGACTGGTAGGGGTGGCCCGTGTGTAGGTTGGGGGATCGAAGTACATCGTCAGCAATGGCAATAGGGTTTCCGTACCAGTACTGTACGTGAGTGTGGCCGTGACTTACACCTCTTTTCTGTGAATTTCAGCTTTGGCAGTGGACACTCAGCCACAGACCGAGGAGATGTTTGAAGCCAATGCATCCGGATCAGACGTCGGGCACACGCAGACTGACACAGAAGGGGGCAGCGCCGGAGAGGGGGACAGGACCGTCCCGGAGGACTCGCATGTGGAGACAACATCGTCAACATCTTCCGACAGTGTTGGTGAGTCAGCACTGTTGTCACAGACTGGGAGTGGGCAATCAACACCTTTGGTCAGGACACAGCACACAGGGCCCACCCTGCCGCCAACTGCACCATGTACTGTTCGTGCACGCAGGAGTAGGGGGAGCAGAGTAGCGTTCGGTGCCGGAACCGCTGCCCCGGCCTCCGTGAGCCAAAATGCTCTTTGTGCTGAGGCTGTTGATCTGCTGCGACAGCTGTGTGTGGGGCAGACCAATATGATTAATGCTTTCCAAGACCACGATAGGAAGTTGGGGCAGGTGGTAGCTTTCATGGAAGGTATGCATGGCGATCTGGCTGCTCTACACAGGACAGTGCAGTCATTGGGGAACAGTGTGTCGTCTGCCATTGTACAGTCGCAGGGACTGGGAGCAAATTCTGTTCCACCATCTACAACACTGGATGTCTCAGGGGGGAGTCAATTGTCTGACCAGGACTCGAACACAGGTCATTGCACTAGAAGCAGCGTCAGCCAGCACGTCAAGTCTCGGAGGGCTCAGACACCATCCCCTAGGTCAGCTAAATCTGTTCACAGAGACACCGTCAGAGACAGTGGAGTACAGACACGTGATCCAATAGAGGGTTTGGGTTCAATGGCAACACATGCTGCACAGGCATCCCACACACAAGGTACTCCCAAGGCAAACCTTACTCCCAGTTCCATTGACACTACCTTGGACATGGACAGTGAGAAGAGGAAGGCACCTCATGAGAGCAGGGACACTCCCAGGGGCAGGGAGACTAGGAAGGAAGGAGCCACTCCCAAGGGCAGGGAGACTAGGAAGGAAGGAGCCACTCCCAAGGGCAGGGAGACTAGGAAGGAAGGAGCCACTCCCAAGGGCAGGGAGACTAGGAAGGAAGGAGACACTCCCAAGGGCAGGGAGACTATGAAGGAAGGAGACACTCCCAAGGGCAGGGAGACTAAGAAGGAAGGAGCCACTCCCAAGGGCAGGGAGACTAGGAAGGAAGGAGAAACTCCCAAGGGCAGGGAGACTAGGAAGGAAGGAGACGCTCCCAAGGGCAGGGAGACTAGGAAGGAAGGAGCCACTCCCAAGGGCAGGGAGACTAGGAAGGAAGGAGACACTCCCAAGGGCAGGGAGACTAGGAAGGAAGGAGCCACTCCCAAGGGCAGGGAGACTAGGAAGGAAGGAGCCACTCCCAAGGGCAGGGAGACTAGGAAGGAAGGAGACACTCCAAAGGGCAGGGAGACTAGGAAGGAAGGAGCCACTCCCAAGGGCAGGGAGACTAGGAAGGAAGGAGACACTCCCAAGGGCATGGACAAGGACAGTCACAAGACATACGCACCTAAGAAGAGCACGGACACTCCCAGGGGCAGGGACACACACAGGGAGAAGGTGTGTCCTGGGGATGTGTACACCAAAGACAAGTCTGCTGCCTGGGACAGGGCACCATCCAGGGAACAGGGAAGATCCACAGACATCATTCCTCCTGCGGAAATTGGACATCCAAGGGCAAAGGCATCTCCCATGGACAGTGGTGCTGTCAAGGACAGGCATACATCACCCCTTGATGCACTGCGGTTGCTGTTTTCTGGGAAACGGAATACAGATGTCTCCGCAGTGGAGTCACCCCTTACCTCCACTCCCATCAGGGCCCGTCACGAGCGGATGGAGGTTGACCCTGTAGTAGCATCCCCCATGCCACATGTTGCAGAGGCCAGAAGGCAGCCACACAGCAAACGAGAAGCTGGCTCAAGCACGTCCCCAGAGAGCATTCCCCCGCCAGCAGATGCACCTCCCATGGTGGGTGATATTTCTACCCCGTCAGGCCCACTTGCCAGTCCTGTCCTGTCCAGGGTGCAGTCACATGTCACCAAGAAACGGAAACACACCCCATTGACACATGCCCAACCCGATGTCGGCCAATTGCAACTATCCCCCGCTCCCAGAGCCACCCTGCCTCCTGGCCCATACAGCCCTGTGGCTCATCATTTCAGTGGTCCCAGTGGCGCCGCTGCAGTTGACTCGCATGTGTCAGGTAGTGGCACTGTGTCTGTTGTTTGCTGTCATGCATTATGTAGTGGCACTGTATCAGTTGTGCCTCATCCTGTTTCAGGTGCTGGCAGTCTGTCTGGGTCTGTGGCCCATGTGTCGGTCACTCGGGCTGTGGCTGTGTCTCACACTCCTGTTTCAGGTGCTGGCAGTCTGTCTGGGTCTGTGGCCCATGTGTCGGTCACTCGGGCTGTGGCTGTGTCTCACACTCCTGTTTCAGGTGCTGGCAGTCTGTCTGGGTCTGTGGCCCATGTGTCGGTCACTCGGGCTGTGGCTGTGTCTCACACTCCTGTTTCAGGTGCTGGCAGTCTGTCTGGGTCTGTGGCCCATGTGTCGGTCACTCGGGCTGTGGCTGTGTCTCACACTCCTGTTTCAGGTGCTGGCAGTCTGTCTGGGTCTGTGGCCCATGTGTCGGTCACTCGGGCTGTGGCTGTGTCTCACACTCCTGTTTCAGGTGCTGGCAGTCTGTCTGGGTCTGTGGCCCATGTGTCGGTCACTCGGGCTGTGGCTGTGTCTCACACTCCTGTTTCAGGTGCTGGCAGTCTGTCTGGGTCTGTGGCCCATGTGTCGGTCACTCGGGCTGTGGCTGTGTCTCACACTCCTGTTTCAGGTGCTGGCAGTCTGTCTGGGTCTGTGGCCCATGTGTCGGTCACTCGGGCTGTGGCTGTGTCTCACACTCCTGTTTCAGGTGCTGGCAGTCTGTCTGGGTCTGTGGCTCACGTGTCAGTCACTACATCTGTGGCTGTGTGTCACACTACGGTTTCTGGTGCTGCCAGTCTGTCCAATGCGGGAACTTCACGCAATCCACCTGATAGTGTGATGTAAGGTGCTGTTGTCTTCACTCACATGTAATTGGACATGGTGTGTGAATTGTCCATTGTACACAGTCTTCCACTGCTGTGGACCTTGTTACGGGTTGTTGGTGATTCGTACTTGTGGTGCCTCAGATACTGCTGTATGCCCTGTGATGTACTGCCTCTGATGTACCTGCTCTGGTGTCCACACTGCCCTGTTGCTGTTCTCATGCTGCTGTATGCCCTGTGATGTACTGCCTCTGATGTACCTGCTCTGGTGTCCACACTGCCCTGTTGCTGTTCTCATGCTGATCTATGCCCTGTGATGTACTGCCTCTGATGTACCTGCTCTGGTGTCCACACTGCCCTGTTGCTGTTCTCATGCTGATCTATGCCCTGTGATGTACTGCCTCTGATGTACCTGCTCTGGTGTCCACACTGCCCTGTTGCTGTTCTCATGCTGCTGTATGCCCTGTGATGTACTGCCTCTGATGTACCTGCTCTGGTGTCCACACTGCCCTGTTGCTGTTCTCATGCTGATCTATGCCCTGTGATGTACTGCCTCTGATGTACCTGCTCTGGTGTCCACACTGCCCTGTTGCTGTTCTCATGCTGCTGTATGCCCTGTGATGTACTGCCTCTGATGGACCTGCTCTGGTGTCCACACTGCCCTGTTGCTATTCTCATGCTGCTGTATGCCCTGTGATGTACTGCCTCTGATGTACCTGCTCTGGTGTCCACACTGCCCTGTTGCTGTTCTCATGCTGATCTATGCCCTGTGATGTACTGCCTCTGATGTACCTGCTCTGGTGTCCACACTGCCCTGTTGCTGTTCTCATGCTGCTGTATGCCCTGTGATGTACTGCCTCTGATGGACCTGCTCTGGTGTCCACACTGCCCTGTTGCTGTTCTCATGCTGATCTATGCCCTGTGATGTACTGCCTCTGATGTACCTGCTCTGGTGTCCACACTGCTCTGTTGCTGTTCACATGCTGATCTATGCCCTGTGATGTACTGCCTCTGATGTACCTGCTCTGGTGTCCACACTGCCCTGTTGCTGTTCACATGCTGCTGTATGCCCTCTCATGTGCTGCCTATGATGGACCTGTGCCTTGCCATGGACTGTTGGTGCACTTAGCCCCTCTCACGTGCTGCCTCTGATGGACATGTTCTGTGCAATGGACTGTTGATGCACTTAGCCCCTCTCACGTGCTGCCTCTGATGGACCTGCTCTGTACTCCACAATGCCCTGTTGATGCTCTGATACAGCATTCTGCCCTCTCGTTTACTGCCTATGATGTACCTGCTCTGTACTGCACAATGCCCTGTTGATGCTCTGATACTGCATTCTGCCCTCTCGTTAACTGCCAATGATGTACCTGCTCTGTACTCCACAATGCCCTGTTGATGCTCTGATACTGCATTCTGCCCTCTCGTTTACTGCCTATGATGTACCTGCTCTGTACTCCACAATGCCCTGTTGATGCTCTGATACTTCATTCTGCCCTCTCGTTAACTGCCAATGATGTAGCTGCTCTGGTGCCCACTTTGCCCATGCTCACGCATACACTGTGATTATACCCCTATTATGTACAATAAAGGTAGTCTATCAAGTCTCGTGGTCTGTCGTTGTCATTTCTGCTTGCGTACTACAAATGTGTATTCGTATTTGCTTCTCATCAGTGGTTTCGGTAACATGACACTCCCCCTCCCTACGTCACGTCCCTTGCTGGTATTCCCCTCCAGGCAGCCAATGGTTTGTGCCTTACCTGCGTCGTCGTCCATAGTGGGCCATGACTAGGTCGTGGTGGATCGCGAAAAGCATCGGGAAAGCGTGTAGCGCTGGGTCCATGGTGGTGGTCAGCTTGCGGTGGGTATCTCTGCTATGTCACCTATGTTCGCTGTGGGGATTCCGCCGTGTTCAGACAGGTTGTTTTTCCGCTGCGGTTTTATGTGTATTTTCCACCATCTTGATTTGGGGGACGGTCTTAGACGTCTGTACGTACGGCGGGGCCTCCGGATGTGTTCCGTCCGCCACGTGGTCGTGTGTAGTTCGGCGGTGGTGCGTGCTTTTCCGTCGCGGACGGAAATTTGACACGTTTTCCTATCCTGATATGGCGGACGGAGTATCCGCGGCAGGCGGACACGGAAAAGGCTTTTTCCGCCTACTCCAGGGCCGCGGTGGCTCTTCCGTCCGCCATCCTAATGAGCCCCTTGGTAAGGTCTGTGCACTAAAGCACAAAGAGTGGGTAGTCTAATCATTATCTCCGAACATCACCAGTATGATGAAAAACAGTATCCCTCACATCTGCTGGCCTCTCATAAATCAGAAGAAATGCCCTGAGTACTTAGATCAAATGCCTGCTATCTGCAAGTTACGGGGCGTTCCCTTGGACGCCAAACAATGCAGATTTCAGTAAATATATTTATACCCATGTTTCCTGTTCAAGCGCTCTTCCCCAATGAAGGCGCCTTGATGCGATGTTGTTCTATTGAGCATTTTTGGGAAGCTTGTCTAAACAGAAAGCTATTCCCTCATTCCCTTTTCCTGAGCCCACCTTTACTCTCCCCTGTCAACCTTTGAGCCGGCTTCAGCGCTGAACTCAGGCCACAAATGTTCCACAGCACGCTCAAACCATCACAATACAGAAAAACAAAAGCATTTTAAGAACAACTGAAAATGTGGGTCATGTAACTTACAGGCACTTAATGTACAGAATACAGGTTTGAAAGTAAGGAGCAATGAGGCAGCTTGTGAGACCCTGATATAAACATGAGGTGAATGGGAATCAGTGAGTCACAGAGAGGTTGAGCGACATCATTCTATATGGCTCATGACTCCAGACATGCACTCTGAAGGAGAATGCACCCATCCCTCTTTCGAGCACTTTGGTGCCACTGGCACACTCCATGATTAACACAACCACAGACCTGTCATTTGGAGGGGGAAGAGAAACAGACTGAAAAAGCTTGTGCACGATTATTGCACAGCATTAAAAAAAATATTTATCAGTAAAGCGGGCGTCATTCTGCGAGATGCCCTACTTCTTGTCCATCTCTTAAGTCAGTCCCCATCTATAAAACTAACACAGCAAGTGGCATGTGCGGACGACACTTGCAACACAACTTATGACCCTCTGCACGCTTAACAGACCGCCATGGATGAGCAATATTGACCTGCTGCTCGTACCCTCCTCTTGACTGGCAGTGTTCTCCTTCACCTGAAACGTCCTGCATTGCTCGCCATAAACAAGAAAGTGAGTTTGTTCCCGTGCCGCTTGCTTTTTTATAGCAGAGGTGTGAAATGTTTTCTCGCGTGAATGTCTGCGCACTTCACAACTGAGATTACACGCTCGAGAATGGTAGCGTGGGTGGGCGCATAAGCGTGCACCTTACAGGGAACAATACTCCTGGTCCTCGTGGCTGAAGAGTCAAGCTTCATCTTCTCAACCTGAAATCACCTGACATCGGTGGGCATTAGCCTATCGGGCCCCTGGTCACTGGCTAGTGACCCAGACTCTGTACCCTCTGCTTTCAGGTTCTTCTCATCTTTAATCCAGGCTTGGATCACCCTGGACACTTTCCACTTCGACGGCAGCAGCACTTTGCAGAAGATCGCCATTGAAATCGACGACGATTCCCGACACCAAAAGACACCTATGCACCCGGCTTCTGGAGAATCGTAGCGGAGGAGGCTCGGCGGCGCAGGGTACGCCTGAAATCCCCTGGATTCACCTGCCTTGTCAGAAACAGAGACACTGACTCTTCGTCTGGCGTAGAAGATAGTATTTATTAGCTGCAGCTAGTACAGTGGTCTTAGAAGTCGTTGATAAAAACGAGGTTCAAAAGAGACTGCCACTTAACTCCGTGGTGCACAGGTTTATATATGGTACAATACAATGCAAAATGCAATCACACAAGAGAATGAGACATGGGCAAACGTTATAAACAATACTTTAAGTCTAATACAACTCAAGTTTCCCGGTTATGCTTGTCACTCGACCCCTTGAGTAAATTACAAATGAATCCACACAATTCAATTTACGAGTAGAGAAAACACAGCTGCATGTTGTGGAAGGACAATCGTGAAACAGGAGAATGCATGAGACGTGTTGCAAAGGACAGCAGATAAGATAACTTGGAGGAAAGAATGGTGCGGACCAACAAATAGTCCGGGCGGGGATTAATCAGCTCAGACAGGAATTAGTGTACTCGGCCAGACCCTGACACTAGTTAGTAAAAACAGGCAAAGAAGCCACCTGACACGTAAATGCAGAAACGACAAAAACATCGCGTTCGCCGCGCTGCCTGAGTGAGGGCAACAAAATGGCGGCAACTACAAAATGGAGGCTGAGCACGAACGAATTCGTAATTTAAAGAACCTCAGACCCTCCTTTTGCCATTACTCAGGCAAAAACAAATCAACTCATGTTAATCTGAGTCGGAATCAGCATCGATGTTCATAAAATCCTCAAGCTGTGGCTGTACCATCATCCTAATATTCTCTGTCCTCTGAGTTGCAGCACGTGGGATGCATAAAGTAGCCAGCAGGCCACACACTGCGGGACCACACTGCACACACAGACAACAAGAGAATATACCGGCCAAAATTGCTCCAAGGAATGTCAGGATCTTCCATCCCCAAGTTGACAATAGTCCCCAAAACCATCCCATAAAGCACCAATCCCCTTCTTCTTGATGAATCGACTCGGAGATGGTATGCAATTTGGAAATGGCTTGGTATACTGCCGGAGCATCGTCTGGAATATAAATGCAGCAACTAGGTCGGATCAATTTACAGACGCCTCCTCGGTCTGCTAGGATCACATCTAAGGCAATTCGATTTTGTAACGTCATAAGGCGGTCAGCCTGCAGCTCAGCTGTAATGTTACCTATATCACCTGCAGTAACATTAATAGTAGTCTCAACCACTCGCACCAATTGCCTGATGTTTCTGCTGTTGGCCATTGGGCCCCAAAAGGGAAGGAATCCTTTAAGGAAGTCTCCTCCCTCTTGTTCTGCCGTGTCCTTGACATCAAATATACCTCGGCTATATCTAACTCTATGGTGGTCTGACGGAGCCGTATAGGAGGGGGAAGAAGGAAGGCTACATAACAGGTTCCAGAACAGTTGGAAGGGAGCCGTGTGTAAGCTCTGTCTTTACAGACAAAATATGTTCCTTGAGACGGAACCAACGGAGGGAAATCAAGGGAAGAGAAAATGTAGGTATGTAAACAATTCTGCTTAACGTCAGTTTTCTTACTGTTGATTTGGAGACAAATATTACCTTGATGGGGTACAGTCCATATAGGAGAAGACTCACCCTTTCTAGTTTTGTCACCAAGAATAGAAACATAGTGGGTAACATTCCATCCTTCATAAGCTTCCTTCTCATCTAACGGAATCTTACTCTTCTCTACAATCTTAGCCATCGTCACTATTCCCTTTATCAGAGAGCTATGGCTGAAATCTAATCCATTCCCAGAAGTTTTTACATATGAGAAGGGAAGAACCAAATACGGTATCCCCTTTCGTACATTTTGTGGCATAAGACCGCACACCCAACAATCAGTCATATTAATAGCCAACTGGTGTTGGTGTAACAATTGAATAAACGTATTATTCATATATTCAGCTCTCCTTATCTGTTCATGAGGGGGTAGAGTATGCATTTTATGTGAAAAGACAGAAAGACGAGAGGGCAAAGAAGTTGTAGAGTTAGCCACATTTCTAGGATGTAAAACATGTGCTAACCAACCTATGCAAGCTACTAAAATACACAAAAACATGAAAATACACAAAGTTACGATAAATCGACTACGCAATAATTTACAATATTTCAATCTCATTTCCTGCTTCCTATTTTCCCTACCTATGGTTGTAGTACCATCCATCTTTATTAAAAAAAATGTCGCTCACGGCAATCTTCCTCAATCACTCAGCTACGTACTTCTGTATATCCTGAGGCACTAGCCACCTACTAAAAAGAACAAAAAACCAGGTTACAGTCTGAGACTCCTACCGTGACCCTTTCGACGGAGACAGATGGCACATCTAATACTAAATATCCTACAAACAAAATGTCTCTGATCGATAAGATAAAAGTGTTCAAAATGTTCAATTCCTTTGGCCAGCTCTCGACCTCAGGTTGTAGCAAGTTTTTCTCGGTACCGTCTGATCCTTGAACAAAGTTTTTCGAATTCGTAGTGTCTATTCGAAGATGCACAGGCACAGCGGCTTGAAGAATATCGTCATCTGCTTTCTCAGACTGAGTCCCATTAATTTGAGCATCACTGAAAGGCACAAAACAAGGAACTGCTGCAGTATCTGATTCCCTTATACCACTGCGAATCCACTGGTCAAAGGGTAATGGCAATGGCACCTTCTTGCAGTGCACACCATGTACCCAGTTTCGTTTGCCGACCACCTTCACAGCTGTGCGGGTGATAAGTAGGACTTGCGTAGGTGTGGACCAACGGGGCTCCAGATTCTTGGTACGTTGAAAGTTTTTGACGCAGACCCAGTCACCGGGCAAGATTGTGTGACCCGGGTCTGTGGAGGCCTCTGGCAAAGCACTTTGTACCTGTTGACGAATACTACTTAATTTAGTAGTCAAGTCATGCAAATAATCAATTAACAAAGGATATGGTATGTCAGAGTATTTCTTAGGACGAGGGACACCCCAAATATTGGCTGGGCGTCCGAATACCACTTCATAAGGGCTAAGTCCCATACGAGAGTGTACAGTTGTTCTGGTTGACAAGAGAGCTAAAGGCAGGGTGTCTGGCCAAGCAAGACCCATGCTGGCTTGAATCTTAGCTAGTTTAAGCTTGAGTGTACCATTATAACACTCAACCAAACCCACTGACTGTGGATGGTTTGCCGCATGGAACTTCTGTCTAATACCAAGACCAGAACAGACCTTAGGCATGATTTGTCCCACAAATTCACTTCCATTGTCACTCCAGACAATTTGCGGCAAACCAAACCTGGGGAAGAATTCCTTAAGCAACACTTTAGCAGTTGACAGAGCAGTGTTATCTTTCAAGGGGTAGGCCTCTATCCAGCGGGAAAAGGCACATACCACCAACAGAACATACTTAAGGTTGTTACATCGATCCATATGAATATAATCGATTTGCAACACCTCAAAAGGATATGGCGGGGGAGCAAAATGACCTGCCGGAGTTGGGGTACCCTTTCCTGGGTTATACATCAAACAAACAATACAATGCTTAACCACATTCTCTGCACATTTCGGAATTCCTTCATTTTGCCAGACAGGGGCCAATAGCTTACAAATGCCTTTCGCACTAATGTGAGCTGGGCCATGAGCCATAGTAACAACCGGCAGCACATAAGCATCCGGTAATAACCATCGCTGATGTTCCGACAATTCCGTCCAACAACCCGACGAGTCTAACATTCCCGTACTTTCCTTCCACATTTTAAATTCCTTTTCAGTAGCCTCTCCTTGAATCGTTTTCACACTCTCAATCGTATCTTCACACATTCCAATTTCCCTAATCCAGTTTGCAGGACCTACCACATATATTCAACTAGCAGTATCTGTGGCTGTCGTACTTGCTACCTTATCAGCAAATGCATTTCCACGACCCACGTCGTCTGTGACTTTCTTATGTGCACTGCACTTTATGATCGCTATCTGTGCAGGTAAGGTAAGTGACTCAAGAAGATCAGTCACTAACTCACCATGCTGAATCTTTGTTCCGTGAGAGATAAAAAATCCTCTCTCCCTCCATAACCTACCAAAACTATGTGCAACGCCAAAAGCATACTGGCTATCTGTATACACATTCACTCTCTTTCCCTTTGACAACACACACGCTCTGGTCAAGGCTATCAATTCAGCTGCTTGGGCTGAATTATGTCCAATACGTGCTGTCTCAACAATTGTGCTTAAGGTGGTAACAGCATAAGCAGAAGTAGTCTCCCCGTTCGGAAGTTTGAAAACAAGAACCGTCCACCCACAAGATCCCATCCGGGTCTTTGAGCGGAGTGTCCTTTAAATCATTCCTACCCTTCGTTTCTTCTTCCGTTCGGAGAAAACAATCATGCTTTTCCTGAGCGTCTTTTTCTTCTTGGAGTGGCAACAATGTGGCTGGATTTAACGTATTACATCTTTTGACATGTACATGGCTAGCTAGAAGTGTCAGCTCATATCCAGACAAACAAGCACTTGTAAGGTGCTGTGTTCTTGTCCTATTCAACAAGGTATCCACTGCATGTAGAACCATAACAACGAGCGTGTTATCCAACACTAATCCGGCAGACTGTCTAATAGAGATTGCCGCAGCTGCCGTGGCTCTGAGACAACTGGGCAAAGCTTTAGCTACTGGGTCTAGTGTAGCGGAGAAATAGGCACATGGCCTCTGCTTATCTCCAAATTTCTGTGTCAAAATTGACAATGCGCAACCCTCTCTTTCGTGAAGATACAGTGTAAAGGACTTGCTATAATCTGGGGTACCCAACACTGGAGCAGAACATAGAGCAGTATGTAGGTCATCAAAGCTTTTCTGACATTCATCCGTCCAAGGGAGCGGATGTGGCGTATCTTTCAGCGTTAACACCAACAGTGGTTTAGCTAGAAGTGAAAAATTGGGAATCCACTGTCTACAGTAGGAAGTGATACCCAAGAAGGCACGCACTTCTCCCTGCGTGGTGGGTACAGACATCTGTGAAATAGCATGAATACGTTCTGGGGTCAATCGCCTTCTCTCCTTCGACAAGAGATTACCTAAATAGGTCACTTCTTGGCGGGCATATTGCAACTTGGAGGGAGACACCTTATGATGTAAAGCAGACAAATGATGCAACAACGCAACAGTCACATTCTTACACACATCTTCCGTATCAGCAGCCACCAGCAAATCATCCACATACTGAATGAGTGTGGCACCTGGGGGCAAAGAGAAAGCATCGAGTTGTGACTTAAGAGCCTTGCTATATATAGAGGGACTTTCGCAATAGCCTTGGGGTGTTCTTTTAAATCTAAAACTTCGGCCACCTAAAGAGAAACCAAAGATGTCCCTACTTTCTTCAGCAATAGGAATGCTGAATAAAGCATTCTTAAGATCTATGATCGAAAACCAAGCTGCCGAAGCAGGAATCATCGTCAACAAAGCTGTAATGTCTGGTACAACAGGAAACTGTGGTACAACTATTTTGTTAACCTCTCTAAGGTAAATAACAAATCGATACACAGGAGGCTGTGAAGGATGCGTCCTTTTGAGGATCGGAAGAACAGGGCTGTTACACACATTTCCTCTCATTTCTTCAACCTCACCCTTCTGAATAAAATCATCAACAATAGCCAAAAGTGCTCTCTCCCCATCAGCAGAGATACGGTATTGGGGAATGCGCGGCATTCTCACATTCTCTTTAATAGTGACAACATATGGTGGAATTGCAAGACAACCCACGTCATTTGGGCCTGTGGCCCAAAGACTTTCAGGAAGAGAAAGCAACTCAGGTGGGAACTGGTCTCGGGATAGATACATGGAAGACGTCAATTTCTTCCCTAACGTTAGATGCACACCAGAAGGGGAACACGACAATGTTGCATGTAGTCTTTTCAATAAATCCAGACCCAGCAATTTCTCGCCGCAACCAGTTGTCAGAATAAATGGAGCATTCAAATCATATGGGCCAATCGAAACGGGCAAAGGACAAGAAACCGGATTACGGACTGGGGCGCCAGAAAATCCTACTGAAGTATTTATTAAGCCAGACAAAGGTGCCCCAGGGAGTTTAGTATGCATAATAGAACTTCTCATCGCGCCAGTATCCAAAAGAAACGGATCTGAAACACCCATAGTGTTGATAGTGACATATGGCCCATTTTGATCTACTGGAATCGACACAATTCCCTCACTTCGTCCATGGCTGTCCTATTCGATCTGAAAATCATCAGCCCTTTCTTCACAATAATTGTCATTATAATACTGCGTGGACTGAACTTTCTGCTGATCAAAGTAATTTGTAGTAGATGTAGGAAAAGAACGCTGCTCCTGAGAGGACACACCTCATCCTCTACCTCTAGATCCAGTCTGGGCAATACCACGACCCCGTGGAGCAGACATCCCATTATTACGCTGTAATAAAACTGGACAGCTATTCTTATAATGTCCCTCTTACCTACAACATGCACATTGATGAGGACCCAATGGAAGATGTGGTGTGAAGTACTCAGGTTTCTGGAGCACTTTTTGAAACTGTGGGGGTTGAGAAAAGTGAGGCTGTGCAGAACGCGGTGGGTAAGCTTGCTGTAACAAAACCTTTGTTTTCAAATCTTTATTTTTCTTCTCCTGTTTCTCTTTCTCCTCCTTATCTCTATTCTCATAATACTGTGCGGTAGCCAGTATTTTAGCAGGGGAAGAGACAGCGCATTCACTTTCAGAACTCTTCAGTTTATTTGACAATGCAGGAAGCAAATTGTATACAAACTTATCCACAAACAATCGCTGACCACCCTCTACACTCAGATCCTGACCACTATGATCAATAAATGTCTCTTCAAACCGAGTGAAGAAATCCGAGACGCTTTCGTCTTTCTCTTGCTTGCATGCAGCCAGCTTATCCCAATTAACTCGCACCGCGGGCATCATAGTTTTCATTAATTCAATTATTCTGCCTGGTAGGGCCGTAATCAGATCATCAGGCTTCGCACCACCCACTTGATTAGCGTCAGCGGCTCTTATAGCAGCCCAATCACCACCTAATTCACCAACATGATTCTCCCTACGAATCCGTGCCCATAATGCTTGCGGAACGACATTTCCAAATAACATATCAATATTGGCCAAATTCATAATACAGGCCTCAACTGTTTGAGACAACTCCTTGTAATATCCAGCTGGATTTTTACGAGGGTCCGGAAGAGTTTGTTTAAGTGCCAATACTTCAGACCTTTTCCAGGGTTCGTGAACCCATATACGCTGAAAATGAGCAGGGACAGCAGGCGGACCAATCACCGCTTCCCTCCATACTGGGGGAACTGCACGCATCGGATAATTCTTAATGCCTTTGTTGTTAGAAGCATCAATCTCGGAAACGGACAAGGACAAAACCATTGTTCGGAAAGCAACGAGTTTATTCACCGCCTCCTCAACTTGTGGCCCTACAATAAAACCTTTATCAAAATCAGCTTGTAATTTCAATAAATCCGAAGGAACAGTATCCAACTCCATATCTTCCCAACCACTGATAAGAGTCTGACACATAACATTAAAAACATATCTTTGTGTGGGCTCTGCCCATTGATGAAAGGAACTCATAATGTCCCCTGTACTATAATCTAATCCATTTTTAATCCATTTACGAGCTAGGGAACCCAAAACCACTTTCTCATCCGTAAGAGGAAGTTGACAACGGGATTGTCGTCTAGAAAAAGCTGGAGACAAATTCAAAGACCCAAGAAGAGGAGAGAAGAAATTCGAAACAGCGTCTGCTAGTCTCCTGTGTGAGGTAGGGGAATCCCTTGAGAGAACAGGAGTCCTTACAGACATAGAAGGCAACGGGGACTGGAACGTAGACGACTGACTATCAGGAACGGGGGATTGAAGAAGAGGTGGGGGCTGAATTACAGGCGGTAAAGGCGGCGCAGAGGCAGGCAAGGAAGCATGGATAGGCTGAACCGGTTGCTGAACACTCGGCAATGGAGCAACCATTTGTTGGGCAATAGGAGGGGGTAACAGAAGTGCATTAGGATTTTGGGCATAGGGCGGAGGTGAATTCAATAAACAAGACATTAGAGAATCTTCTTCCAATTCCTTGCTTTTATTTGACGATGAAGTAGGCAGTATCGGATAGCATTTATCTATTGCCATGCGATGTTGTCTCTCTTGTATCTCATTCGCACCATCTACTTCATCATTTTTAAACTGCTGAGCAGCCTCTATAATTGACATATTTTGCGCTTTCTTATCCTTTTTTGCTTGTTTAATGTCCATCTGTTTGGCTTCCTTACGCCAAAGGCGAAAAGAGTCAAACATTGGCGGCCGGGCTTTTCTTTTAAACAGAATTGTTTCCAAATTATCTAGTATGGCGGGATCAAAACTATCATTTTGGGGCCATTTCAAAACTCCACTATTTTTCGTGTATCGGACCAATGTCTCGTTAAAGGTAATGGGACCAATACCATGTTTCGAATAAAGCTCAGAAGTGGGAGTTCCAACTGGAGCAATCGGACATGATTCCTCCAACTGGGAATCCCTCGTACAACCTAAACAACAAATTCTTTTGAACTTACTCAGTCCAGGCATCGTTACTTCTCTAGACTGTTCACAAAATACAAGGGGTGTAAATCAATGAAACAGTACAAACGTACTTACCCCTTGGCTTCGGGTATTGCAATACCTGAATAAAAACCCAAAAACCAAAACAAAACAAAGTTTGTGGGAGCGACCCACCAAATACTTAACTAAGGATCGCCCTACACCAGCGAAGGTCCGTCTATCGTCTCGCTTTACCAAACATCATCAGAAGGGTCCAAGGCAGGGCGACAGACAGGGCAGCAGTCGTCAGCAGCCGTCGGAGAGGAGTAGCCGCGCTGTCAAAGACCTTCGGTCCACTTTCAACATACAGGGGTCGATCACGTGGTGCGCTTCCTCTGGAATTTACTTGCGGGGCTCCTCACGACCCTCGGGCTCAACTGCTACCGTTGAAGTCGCCCCACGTTGGGCGCCAGTTGGAGAACCGTAGCCTTAAGGCTCGGCGGCGCAGGGTATGCCTGAAATCCCCTGGATTCACCTGCCTTGTCAGAAACAGAGACACGGACTCTTCGTCTGGCATAGAAGATAGTATTTATTAGCTGCAGCTAGTACAGTGGTCTTAGAAGTCGTTGATAAAAACGAGGTTCAAAAGAGACTGCCACTTAACTCCGTGGCGCACAGGTTTATATATGGTACAATACAATGCAAAATGCAATCACACAAGAGAATGAGACATGGGCAAACGTTATAAACAATACTTTAAGTCTAATACAACTCAAGTTTCCCGGTTATGTTTGTCACTCGACCCCTTGAGTAAATTACAAATGAATCCACACAATTCAATTTACGAGTAGAGAAAACACAGCTGCATGTTGTGGAAGGACAATCGTGAAACAGGAGAATGCATGAGACGTGTTGCAAAGGACAGCAGATAAGATAACTTGGAGGTAAGAATGGTGCGGACCAACAAATAGTCCGGGCGGGGATTAATCAGCTCAGACAGGAATTAGTGTACTCGGCCAGACCCTAACACTAGTTAGTAAACACAGGCAAAGAAGCCACCTGACACGTAAATGCAGAAACGACAAAAACATCGCGTTCGCCGCGCTGCCTGAGTGAGGGCAACAAAATGGCGGCGACTACAAAGTGGAGGCTGAGCACAAACTAATTTGGAATTTACAGAACCTCACTTCCCTGGGTGAGGTAACACAAGTACTCCGGTGCTCCCGTGGGTGTTGGTGCTAGAACCCCTCAAGACTAATGGGGTTTGCTCAAAGTCCTCTCTTAAGTGTCCTTTATCTGTAAATTTCCAACCGCTACTTTCCCCATCAAAGTGAACGGCGATTCACTGCTGTGCTCTCACATTGCACGCTTCCCCCGTGGGTCTCCTGTGTCACTACCTTGGTTGGTTCCTTGTGGCCCCAGCACTTCTACAGGCTCTAGGCCTTGTGTCTAGTCAAGTCGGGGTTCTTATACCACTTTATTCGTCCGCTCCTAAGGCTCAACATATATTGTGCTAATTTACTGTGTGCTATTAAGTGTAATTTATGTGCTTTGACCTATAGCCTCATAAAGAGACTAGTAGGGTGTGTTTAGGATAAATACATATATTTTATATATATACATGGTGTGGTTCTCCTTTCATTTGGTCATTCATGAGATTATAGACTGGTAAAACAAGCTGCTTTACATTCCTTCAAGACTTAGCCTGAAGGCTGCTCTCCATAGCTACCACTAGGATAGCTTTCAAATAAGGTTGCCTTTAACCTATCACCTCTTAGGGGCTATTTGGACTGATGCAAGGTACCCACTATAACTATTGGACAGCATATGCCAGGCTAACTTTTCACAGTGCACAACATAGAACTCTCATCTGGCTACATGAACAAATATGCCAACAGTGCATACGAAATCACTGGGCACACAATTGAAACAG
Organism: Lissotriton helveticus; assembly: GCF_964261635.1. Taxonomy (NCBI): domain Eukaryota; kingdom Metazoa; phylum Chordata; class Amphibia; order Caudata; family Salamandridae; genus Lissotriton; species Lissotriton helveticus. Next base: position 1,846,310,319 of record NC_136061.1, on the reverse strand, counting down.
TTTGCTAAGACATAAACATTCTGTTATACACAAGCAAGAGCCCTTTTGCAGTCAAAACACAGGTAATACTTGACAATCTCATGGTCTTAAATTCCAAAGTCAAGACTAGGTATTTTACTTGGGTCCGTATGGTGCATCTTCTGCTGTACCACAATAACAAGGCATCTCCACGTGGGATGTCCTCATGGCCAAACTGACCCATACACTGTTGACTGTAAATGAGTCATCACACGCCTTCTACTGGACCTCTCCAATGCCTTTGACATGATTTACCACTACAGTCTACTAAAGAGGCAGAGGTACCGTCATGGATAGGCTGCCTCACTACCTCGCAGAAACATACAAGAATATCTGCCTTCCTCCTTTAACTTAAGCACCTTGCACGCTTGTCAATATCATTCTGAAGTTTCTCCCATTGCTCCTCTCCTCTTCCACGAATAACTCAGCATCCTCCTAGAGATAATGACTTACCTGTAAAACATCTCTCTCATGTGGAAAATTTACCTAGAATTACCCCACCACCCTCTTGCCTCAGGAACTGGGATCCAGCCCTTTCCTTCCATGAACATCAGAAACCTGGGACTGAGCATGAATTTCAAGTCTTGTATTACTGTTAATTCAAGGTAAAGAAGACACCTTTTGCACCACGAACATTCTACACCACATCTTCCAACTCAAGTAGTACCATAGAAGGGTACAAGCCACCATTGTCTTTGGGCCTATTGCACCTAGAATACGCAAATGTTCCTGTATCTTGGGCCTCCTGCTCTAATTACTCTGCAGACTCTATTGATGCAGCTATTTAAATCTCCCACACTACACCCAATGCTTCCAACATAGGCCACAGAGTAAGCTCCCTCTCTACTAATCATGCATAGGTAAAGGGGTAGTATCTTACTAGACCACCAAGAAAGTGCCTTGGTGCTATTAAAGGGCTCTAAAACTGTACAAAAATTCTACAGCATATTACAGTTAATAACATAAAACTGAAATAAACAAACGCAATAAACAACATACCAATCACCTAATCATCTGAGAATGCACTTTTTCAACATTGCATACAGTCTACAATCCAACAAACTTTTTAAACATGACAAATTAGCTCACTAATACTCCAACAAGTTATCTAAGTCACCAGACTACAAACTTTCAACTTATGGTCAAACAAATTCACTAGCCTACCTCGCTACCTCGAATATATACACATGCACCCACCACCTGAACTATACACCATCCAATGAGGCAAGTCACCAAATAATTATCACCCCCCCCAATAACTAGCCATAACAATGGATCAGTCACCTAATGCCCCACAAAACCTCCCCACCTACATTCCTATCAACCAACCCAGCAAACTATACTCTAACCAGCCCACTAAAAACAACAAAGGAAACTACCAATCAACAAATTAAACACATAAATAATAATCGCAACAGCAAATCAATTGTGTCTAAGCTAATCAACCATTCTAACTATTATTCACAGATACGCAAACTACTAAACTTTCCATTTAACTAAGATTTAAACAAAGTGGCTACCAATCAGGTAGCCAGTCAAACAAAACACTTATTTTGACTTTCAAAATACTTCCTTTAGACAATCAAGTCAATTAAAGTGCCGAGTACAAGATACTAAGAATTGTACAAGCATAAATAGTTTATTTTGATATAAAATTTGCTCAAATGAGCAATAAATCATTGTGCAGTGCAATATGTGTATATAAAGCATAAAAAACATGAGCTCATAACATAATATCGCTAAAAATTCGACAAGCTGATGCCATACACTTTTAACAACTTGGTTGTGACAAAAGCTAAGTACAAGCTTTAGCCTTATTATATATATTTATGCACCAGAGATATTGAAAGACTCATAGAATTTGTATATTGTTGGAAGTGGAGGTCCTTATCAATCACCGCCGCCACAAAATGCTGGAGGCAGGAGTACCCGACCCCTCATTTCAACGTTAGGCTATGTAAGGACACCGTCTGAGATAGCCCTGCTCACCCCTTTAGTAGCTTGGCACAAGCAGCCAGGCTTATCTCCAAGGCACGAGTGTTCAATATGTGCAACCACACTCACAGCAACCCAATGATGTCACCACAAATAGACTCACGCATGTTTTTATAAAATGTGTATAATCTTTATGTAGGAAGTTATACGATTTGACCACACGATACAAAACCAACATATAAGAATGGGTAGTATTCTTTCCGGTGGGTTGGTAGGTTCTAATCCCAACCACCGCTTCTAACCAACAGTTAAGCTCACTTCTAACCATTTCCAAAAGGTTAGGCAAGTCATATTGCTTGAATCACACACGTTGTAAAGAAAAGAAATACTGCATTGATATTTTCTTGTACTTTGCAACAGAGAAACAATGCCATACGTAGTGCCAGAGTCATGTACTTTGCAATAGAATGAATAATGAAATGCGTATCACTACCAGCTTGTCCTGTACCAGGAAGAAACAAAGCAATGTGTCACGCTACAATCTTGTACTGTGCAATGAAGAAATAATGGCTGCACCATGTTATAATCAGATATTGTGCAATGAAGAAATAATGCAATGCTCCACGTTACAATCAGGAAATCTGCAAGAGAAAAATAATGCAGTGCGTAGCGCACCAAGCATGTAGTTCGTCAGGCACAAATGAGGTCAGGCGTCATACAACAGTGCAATAGTTTGTTAGCAGCAATAATGCAAAGTGTAATACGACAGTTTAGGTGCTCCGTTAATAGTGCCCCCTGTATGGATCAATGATGACACAAAAGTACTGCTTCTTACTACGGTCCCAGTACTGCCCCTCCTTGGGTCAGCCCAGGCCGAGATCTGAGCCGAAGCAACAGTCTCGAGCAGCTGACAGAAGCGAGAGGCCGAGAGAGTGTCCCTCCAGGCCCGTACCTCACCCCATGTGTTGATCCACTTTACCTATGAGGGCGCGACCCCACTTTCCTCTCCGACTTCAGCGACTTTGGCCTTGATCCAAAACCCCATCACGGGGTACAGCGAGATCGGGCCGGACCTCCGGGGCTGCCGGTCCGGGCCTCTGCAGTTTCACTCCGAGAGCCCAATGACCTGGCAGTGAACACCGAGACCCGCCCTTCCAGTTCGGTGCACACCCTACCCAGGCACTCCTCACCAGTGCCTCAGGTGGCACCTCGACACGTACACTGCGCATCCAAGACTCGCCTCTTCTCTGGTGCGCATGATGACCCAGCATTCTTCACCAGTACCTCTGCTTGCACCCCGACATGCACCCTGTGCATCCGAGTCTCTTCTCCCGGTGCACACGATGTCCGGGCTCTCTTCACCAACGCCCTGGCTGCACCACGACACACATTCTGTGCGTTCAAGTCTCACCTCTTCTCCCGGTGTACACGATGACCAGGAGCTCCTCACCAATGCCCTGGCTGCACCACGACACGCACTCTGTGCATCTGAGACTAACTTCGTTTTTCGGTAAAGACAACGACCAGGCGCTCCTCACCAACGCCTTGGCCTGCACCACGACACGCACACTGCGCATCCAAGTCTCACTTCATCTCCCCGTGCACACAATGAGCAGGCGCCCCTCACTAATGCCTTGAACTGCACTATGACCCGCACCCTGCGCATCCGAGACTCAACTTACTCCTGCGTGCCCACAATTGCAAGGCACAACTTCTCAGGGTCTCAAGCTGCAAAAGGACGTGCACTCCGCGTTGCTTGGGACTTCTCCGGAAACTTTTATGATCCTGTATTTTCAAACAGGGAGCAAGCTCACCTCTGGCCCTTGGGGTTACAAGACACAGCACAAAGCACAGTCTTCTTCAAGGAGGGGGGCCCAGCGCCTCCACGCACAGTCCCAACAGCCTCTCCCTTGGTTAGAACAGCAAACTGCAGACCAGCCCCAGATCACGAAGCAAGGATTGGTCTTTCCACAGCAGTCTCTACCGTTGCTCCTCCTTTAGCAGAGGCTCCTCTTGACCACAGAATGGGTCCAAGCCTTTTCAGTCTCAATCCATTTCTGTTTCATTCCAACGTTCAGGGGTTTCAGCTCTCATAGTTATACCCCTTAATGTCTTTGAAGTTTGTTTGTGCTCAGGGGTCCCTGACCCCTCCCTAAATCCCTTCTGTGTGTCTCCCTTCCAGTGTCACCTTTCTCCCTTTGATATTGGGGGTCTGGATCCTTAATCACTCAGCAGGAGATGGGTCAATTGGTTCATAGCACCAGCCCAGGCCTTTTCACCTTCTGGGCTTCCCCTCACCCTACTCTACTGATGCAGTGCAGCCTGGTGCCATCTCAACCCCTCTCTGGGTCAAGACCTCTCCCAGCTCCTCTCACTTTTCAGATCCAGACAGACAATCCACATTTCAGCAGAGACACACAGAAGTGCTTAAAGCACAAAACTCAGCCACTTCCTAAAAGAGTGGTTTCTGAACACACAGTGACAAAACCACCTTGACAGAAAGATGCGTTATGACACTGTGAGTTCATACATACTGAACTTCACCTCTCCATTATAAACTTACAGGAAACTAGGCTATCAAACACAACACCCAGCATCCCCCATTCTGTCCTATGGGCAGGATGGCCTTTCAGCAGTGAAAAACGAAATGGAGTCTTTCTCACTGTCAGGACATAACACACCTTAGTATATGTCCTGCCTTTTATCTACACTGCACCCTGCCCAGGGATTACCCGGGACCTACCACAGTGGTGCCCAATGTGTATGCAAAATGGAAAGTCAGGCCTGACAAGTGGTTGCACTTGTCAGGACGACATGCTAACTCAGCAAACTGCGCGCAGGCCCTACACTGCAGGCCGGAGTTCCCTTCTCCGCGCGCCTTTGCATTACTAGCCCTGGCACACACAGTGTACATCACTAGGGACTTTTCTAATAAGGTAAACATGCCAATCATGGCCAACCAATTACCATTACATTTTACATAGGGAACACTTGTACTTCGACACTGATCAGCAGTGGCAAAGTACCCAAAGCATCTAAATCAGAGGTCTTCAAACTGGGGGGCGGGCCCCCCTAGGGGGTCCTCGAGTGATCCCAGGGGGGGCACCAGGCTGTGCCCAAAAGAAGCATTATGCTCACAGCAGTGCTTTGTTTTAAGCATGGAAGAAAACGAGCAGCTGTAGCCTCTCTGTAATGTGCCATCACTAACAGCTTTTGTCATTTAGATCAGGCTGGAAGAAGGTGTCAGAAGGGAAGGGACTCCAAATATTCTTCTACACCCCCACCCCCGTTTCTATTAATCACACTGTAGGTATTTTTACACGTAGTACGGCCTGCCTGACCAAACAGTATGTTTGGCAATCATGTATTTGGTTGCATTTTTAAAACACTAAGAGAATTTAACTGGAATGTTTAAATATGTCTTCTGTTTAAATAAATATAGACCTATTTAAACAGGGCCAATTTAATGGAATTATTGTGAAAAATTCCGAGGCAGGGGGGCCCGATCAATTAGATTTTTTCACTGGGGGGGCGCGGCGTTAAAAAGTTTGAAGACCACTGATCTAAATTGACAACTCTATGTCAGGAGTTTCTATGGTCTAGGAGAAAAGCAAAAGGTTTAGGAAACTTTAGCCAAAAAGGCCAAGTCCAACATACATCCTAAGATAGTCTGGCCTGTTTGCAATTTTTATCTAGGCTACAATTTACAAAGATTTAGAGCGTCTTGAGTGAAGACTGATAGCCTATCATTACCATTGATATATTTGCATAATTAACATGTAAGTATATCTGAAGAATAGTGCCTAAGTGCTAAGGGTCAGCTGTTTGTAGATAGCATTTTGCGATTCCCTAATTGCGAATAACAAGGATTCACAATTATTAAATCAAAAAATGCAATGTATGAAGGTGTATGTTACTCCTTTTGCGATTCCTAGGGGGTCGCAAATGACCCACCTCATGAATATTAATGAGGTAGATCGCAATTTGCGACCCCCTAGGCATAGCAAAAATTACGGGGATTGTGGCCTGCTGTGTTCAGCAGACCACCATGTCTGTCATTGCTTTTCAGTAAAGCCATCTTTTTTTTTTGCAAAGCAGCCCATTTTCCTTAAAGGAAAACGAGAAGCTTTACAAAACGAAAAATGAAAAGTTTTCTTTTCATTTTTTTAGAGCAGGAAGTGGTCCATGAGACCACTGCCTACTCTTAAAATGGTTTTACAAATATTCACAAACGGGAAGGGGTCACTTGGGGACAACTTCCCATTTGGAATGGGTGTCCACCTACTTGAAGTAGGTGGTAAAATGCAAAAGTTTTGCAACCGCAATTGTGGTCTCCAAAACATTCATACATACCGATGTGATTTGGCATTAGGAATGTACGCCCTAAAAACGCCCCTTCCTAATACCGACTCGCAAACCCATTTTGTGATTTGGTAAATCTAATCGCAAAATTAGGTTTGCTGAATTGGAAAAGCAATTTTTGCATTCGCAAATGGGCAGATTTTGCAAATCTGCCCGTTTGCGAACGCAAAAATGCTTGATACATCTGGCCCCTAGAATTTAAAGTGCCAGATGTAATAAATATTGAAATACTAAATGATCACTAGAGATACTGTGCAGATTTATTTTATTTATTTATTATTTGCATTTGTAGGGCACAGCAGCTACCCAAAAAGGGTTTCCCGGCGCCATGCCAGACAAGGTGCAGAGATAGAGCAGCGGAGGAACTATTTGTTAAAGAGCCAGGTCTTAAGAGCTCTGCGGAAGCGGATGTAAATAGTTTCATTACGGATAGCAAGGGGAAGAGCATTCAAAGGGATGGGCCCAGGTAGAAAAAGGATCTACCGCCCATCCTGGCGAGTTTAAACCTGGGTACAGTGAATTTACCGAGTGTTGCAGACCGCAAATTACGCGTGGGCAAGTAGGGGCTTACAAGGGATTGCAAATAAAGAGGTGCTATGCCGGTTTTTATCTTGAACATGTAGCCCAGGGCCTTGAACTTGATATGGTTCTCCACCCTGAGCCAGTGTAAATCGCGATGGTACCCAGAAATGGGAGTTGCTCTGGGAACTCCACACAGAAGTTTAGCTGCAGAGTTCGTATCAGCTGCAATCTACGAATTACTGCCTTGTTGGAGCCAAGATACAGAATGTTTCCGTAGTCAAGCCGCGAGGTGATAAGGGCATGAACCATTTATTTTTGAGTAGAGATTGGCAGCATCCAGATGATCTTCCTGAGCCATTTTAGGATGGTAAAGCAGACTGCGGTAACTTTGACTGCTTGATGGTGCATGGTCAGGGAGTCATCAATGGTTACGCCCTAGTTGCGGACAAGGCTAGAGGGTTTCGGGAGAGCACCCATCTCGGCTGGCCAATGAAGGGGGCCCCAGAGATCTTTCTTCTTTCCCAAGATCAAGACCTCAGTTTTCTCACCATTCAACTTGAGGTAGTTGTTATTCATCCATTTAGCGATTTCCCCAAGACCCTGCTGAAGGAGAGATGGAGTACCGGGGTCGGAGTTAGAAAGAAAGAAAATGATCTGTGAGTCGTCAGCGTATGAAAAAAGCGTCAGACCGGTTTGTTCTGCTACATCAGCCAAAGGTCTGACGTATAAGTTAAAAAGTAGTGGGCTCAAGATAGAGCCCTGGGGTACCCCATAGGGTGATGAATGAGTGTCAGAGCTGCTTGTGGCAGTAAATATTTGCAAGGTGCGGCTGTCCAGAAAGGAAAAGATCCAATTTAGAGCAGATCCATGGATGCCAAGGGACTTCTGTGTGTTAATAAGTATGGTATGGCATATCGTGTCGAACGCTGCGCTGAGGTCCAACAATATAAGTGCCACTGTCTCTCCAGCATCGAGATTTTGTCGCAGCCTCTCAGTGACTCCCAGCAATGTGGTCTCAGTGGAGAACTCGGTTCGGAAACCGGATTGAGAGGGGTGAAGGATGCTATTAGTTTCAATGAACTGAGAGAGGTAAGAGTGAATATGTCTCTCAAGAATTTTAGAGGGAGGGAGATAGGTCGGTAGTTAGAGGGAGTGCCAGGTTCAGCAGTGGGCTTTTTTTAGAAGAGGGGTCACCATTGCATGTTTCCACAGTGAAGGGACTGTTGATTAGAGCAAAGAGGAATTAAGAGCTTTTAAGATGACATGCAAATGAGGAGTGTCGAGCTGTTTTAATACTGCGATTGGGAGAGGGTCTTTGGGTGAACCAGACTTGACTCTGCCTAGAATGTTTTTGAGGGAGTCTATGTTAAGAAGGGGCCAAGAATCTAGGTAGACGGTACAGGTGTTGGACACCATAAAGGGTTCTAGGTGGGAGGATGTCATGGGGTCGGGCTGGGGAGTATTCTGGGGTCGGATTTTAGAATGTGGCTGCAGGGAGTTGCATATATGTGAGTTCCTAATTTCAAAATATATTTTTTCATTTTTTTGCGTAAAATACCAGGCAAGATTGTCACACTGACGTTTGTTGACAGGTAGAGGTTTTGCTGTGGTCTCAGAACCTGCAAGTTCTTTCACAAGTCCAAAGAGTGTTTTTGAACAGTTTACAGCTTTAGAGATAGTTTTTGAAACAAAGCTGGCGTTTGCCGAGTTGGAAAGGTTGTGGTATACATTTCTTGCCTACTTATAGGTGTTTTTGGATTCAGGCTTTCCTCCACCTCCGCTCTAATACTTTGCATTTGGCCTTTTCCTTTTTTAAAAGGTTGATAAACCATGGAGCTGGAGGTCGATGGCTGTTAAGTCTTTTATTAGATAGGGGAAGGCAGGAATCAATCGCATTTGAAAGCCAGTTGTGGACATTTATAGCCAGCGTCTCGACCGAAGGGTCCAATGAGGGTACATTAGAGCAAAGAAAATTATTAAGGGTGATTAAGTCTAATGTTTTCCAGTCCTTTTTGGGGATTTTAAGAGAATGAAATGATGGAGTTGACGAGGTATGGGGAGTGAGTCTGAATTTGCATAGAAAATGGTCTGACCAGCAAATGGGCACAGCAGGGGCACAGTCAATGTGGGGAAGGCTGGAAAAGATCGGGTCAAGCAAGTGGCCTGCATTATGGGTTGGACCAGAATTAATTAGGTTGATGTTCATAGCGTCCAGATCAGAGATAAAGTTACTACATATGGGGTTAGTGAGGTCGTCTAGATGTAGATTAAAGTCACCTAAAAGCGAGAAGTTATTAGTACTCATAAGTAGGGGGGTTATATGACTGGGAAAGGAAGTAGCCCAGGAGGTAGGGTGACCAGGAGGACGGTAGACTAGCAGGCCGGAGAGAGTAAAGTTAGGGTTAAGAATTAGTTTAGAGAAGGCTGCTTCACAATTGGGAATATCTAATGGGTCAAACTGCATTGAAGGTGAGTTTTAAAAATGACGGCAATGCCCCCACCCAGTTTGGACACTCTATCATTATGGACAATTGCATAATTAGGTGGTAATGCAGCCACAACGTCCAGCCCGGCACTCTCATGAAGCCAGGTCTCTGTGAGGAACAGGGCGTCAGGTTGCTCATCAAGAAGGAGGTTGAAAATGTCCATTTTGTGTTTTGGGAGTGAGCGACAGTTAAGGCTAAGGAAAGTGAGGTCTTTAATGCGAGGGGCTGTCAGTTGGGTGTTGTGGTGGTGTCCCGTTGGTGCAGAGAGGGGAGACTGGGAGGAGGCAGGGGAGAATTTGCAGCAGGGACAAGTTTTTCCAACAATGTTTTCCGCTGAAAACAGGTGACAGTCTTGTTTCATTGGAGGGCGGAGAGCAAGGATTTGGTCAGAGGAGAGCATGAGACTTTTGGTGGAAATTTGACCAGGGGTTGTGGCCCCTGGCCCCGTCCGTGCGCATACGGGCGCAGACGGGCTTGCCTTTGGCGCGCCAGCTGCGCGCGTCCACTCAGAGGGTTCCATTTTATGCCTGACTGAGCCGAACAGCTAGCCCGCTGCCCGCTCCGCTACCACCAATATGGCGGCAGTTTTCGGTGGCAGGCCCGAGTGTTCCCAGCGCCCCAATTCAGTTCCTAATCGACTGAGTGAAGTAAGCTGAGAGCGGCTAGTACAATTTTAAAAGCGCATGCAGAAAATCAGGAATAAAACAAAGTAACAGAAAGTAGTTAAAAAAGCAGCAAAACTCCCGGCTTTCACCTCAGGAGTACCAAACTTATTTGGCAGATAAGTGCGCGAGCAGAGAAGGGCGACTTTTATGCCTGACTGAGCGGAACAGCTAGGCCGCTGCCCGCTCCACTACCACTAATATGGCGCCGGTTTTGGACGGCAGTCCAGAGTGTTCCCATCGCCCCAATTCAGTTCCTAATTGACTCAGTGAGGTAAGCTGAGAGGCTTGTACAATTTTAACGACTGGATTGCTCGCATTCGCACTGGCTGCTACCCGCCACCAGAGATTGACTCGCTGGCTTCCCGATCACGATTGGATCGCACGCCGCAACCGGCTCGCTACCGGATACCGGACAGCTTGGAACTACGCTGCCTACAGACCTTGGGATTCGCACAGACAATCCGCCAATCTGTGGCCTTGGATTGTAGTACACATTCCTCCCTTTGACAGCACTGTTTTCTACTCAACCCAGTCCTGATGATGATCCCAAGTAATGAGGATCCAACGCCGTCGACCATTCAGCCTAATAAAAGTCGCTACCAATGATGTGGCGCGTCCTAACGACAATTTATTCAAATTATAACCAAGCTTCTTAAATTCATCGGAAGCCACATTGTCTCAACTATTCACTGTATATATGTAAACACCATTCACCAATGCGCCGTTTACGCTGATAACATTGTCACTTGCGTCGCCACCTTGCTCACCACATGCACCTTTTACGCACCAAGTACAATTAGGGTTGTATTAATTGTTTTGCTACAGTGTTGTTACTACTGTAATTCGCCTAACCTTTTCAAGATAAACATGATGCTAATGGCACATTTGCAGTAACTATTGAGTCTCCTTATTTCTTCGCTGATAATGTTTATTACATATCCTCTCTAATTGTCTTGCAATTATACCAGTTGGGATACTATATGTTTTTTCAGTACACTTTTAAAAGCGAATGCAGATAATCAGGAGTAACAGAAAGTAGTTAAAAAAGCAGCAAAACTCCAGGCTTCCACCTCAGATGATATCATAGACTGAATCTGGGCTATACGTTTGTAAATTTGGAGGATAGGTAATGGTTCATGCATGTCCAAATAATAAACTCCTATCAACCCAGTTAAAGTATCAGCAATTGCCTAGCAGCCTCCCTTTTATCCCCACAGATTATTAGAGTGTTTGCTATACAATAGGAGAGGAGATAACCTAACAGTGTCTATTCAGATTTGTAGAAGTCGCAGAGTACAATCATAATTAGTTGCTGGCATTTTTTTCAGAGAAGCAGAAGCTTGGGGGAGGAGGTGGTTTGGAGCAATGACTGGGGTATTGAGTATTTTATCTGTTCTGTTACAAAACACTTATTAAACCAACGAAAAACCCATTCTCCTATATTCCCTTCGTATATGTACTAGGCACAGGTGAACTATTTTTCAAGTATAATCATAAGAGGTTAGCACCGCTGCCTGTGAGAGGTTGCATTCCATGTTTCAGAAACCTTTATTCAAAACATTTACTGTAAAACACGTTTCCAGTACTTGTCAGATATGGCATCGTTATTAACTATATAATCGACGTTGTCGTAATAAGAATATATAGCCAGGACATAATCGATATAATCGCAAATGTAAAGCGATCAATGTTTATCAGGCAATAGATCGGAGATCTATCCAGCAGATTATTATGTAGACCTATGTTGGAAATATGGTTTCCAGTTTGCCTCTTGTGCGCCTATCGATTAGGCCCCTGTATTTCTGTAGCGTTTCTACGGCTGCTGCCTGGCTTCAATGCGCTGCTCCCACACCTTGTCCTCTGAGTGAGTGTCAGCTATTTTGTAGTCTATCTTCCTCCTCTGTGACCCTCACCTGACATATGTGTGCACACATTCTTAGGTAAAGAGGCACATATCTGTACTCAGTTTAAAAACGACCATCTATCTATTGCATAATGAGAGTATTAGTGGAGATATTTTGTGTGTGTACTTTTTGCAATCCTTGGCAGCAGCAATAAGGAACTGCTTGCGGGAGCGCCCAGCCTGTGAAGATCTCATCAGGACGTGCTATATTTTCTCATGACTACTTCAGTGCAACAAAGGCAACACTGAGAGGAAGTGAGTTCGAACACAGGTGTTACGAGCCCTAATCTGATGCTGAATGGCTGGCGTTTCCCCGCACAAGGAAGGGCAAGCCACTCAGTAGAAATGCATATGTTGGTTTATGTTACAATGTGAAGGCGCCCCTTAGCACAGTCACAGTTTCACAGTCTCGTCGCCTGGATATGTGTTTATTAGATGTTGTGTTAGTGATGTTTGTGCAGAGCTGCCTGACACACAGGTCCACAAACGTTTCTTCATGCCAGCAGGTTGTAGAGTGCAATACGTTCTCCGAGGTAGGGAATTAATAATATAGTCCCCGACGTAGGAAAGGAATAGGAAGGGGAGGAGTAATACGGTCTCCCAGGTAGGGAGGCAGTAACAACTGGCGTCACTATGAGAAAAGGGTGCGCCAGTTTTTATTCTATGGATTGGGAAGAATAGGAAACTCAGTCTGAGGTTATAATGTGAGTAAATTGGACGACTTCCAATTCAGGTTAGCAGCACAGCATTTCTTAATATAGAAGGCTTACACCACTGTGGCTACGTCGACGTCACAATTGAACCGCTGACCGATATACCTACAATAACCAGGATGTGGTTTTCTGTAGATGCTGAAAAGTGGTGAGAAATTTTAACTTTGGGCACCCCCTAACCCTGGGCACAGAACAAAGATCTGTGTAATTCATTTTGGGCAAATGGTGGATGCTTGAAACTTATATTGAAAGTCATCTACGAGCCTTGCCTCTGATACCCATGAAAGAGGATAATGCAGAAATCAAAGGCCAACGTTGAAATACAATAAGGCTGTCAGAACCAGCTAATGAGTCCAAATAAACGAGAATGTTAGAGTCTAAATACTTAGGCAGCCTTAACGCTTATGCCTTTTAACCATTAACAATCCTCCACATAGGTTGGTTATGGAATGTGGAAGAGATCACTGTATAACAGGAAATAGGATGGACATATATCCAGTAAATTCCCTTACAGGCCACTGTTGGAAAATTGACACCAGTGACATAGAAGTAGTAAGTGTTCCTGGTTCCCCTCTGTGCACCCCATTGTCACTTTCACAGTAAGTAGTTGCATTCCAGTTATAATGGATAATCTATATAGGGAGCGAACAGCAATACATGAAGTAACTCTCTCACAGTACAACAGCAGATAAAAACAACCTTTATCTCATAGTGATATTTTGTTCCTTTGTATGACAAGCCATCCTTCTACTTCACAAAATAGTTCCACACCAATGTTTCTCTTTTCTATCCTGTCTTGAATGTAGTCATTGAAATGAATGGATTGTTTTGTGGATTCAGGTTAATACAATGTACACAGTGGACCTTGATGTAACTGATTTTGCATAGAATCCTTAGATTGAACATATATTCAAGAAATACTAAAATCTGCCATCAGGAAACTAAAGCATGTGTGATTGTCTTTCCAAGCCATAGAATTAGACACCTGTCGGCTAGAGTTTGAGTTGAAATGGTGAATGCCACATCTGCCAGTGTGGGGTGGAGTCACCACCTCTTCCACACTGGAGGAGAAAATCTTGCTATTCATGAGATGGTCGCTATGGGAAAAGACATGTCACGAGAAAACTCCATGATGGAATTCAAGTGAGCTCATGAGACATGTGGACCTTCTACCAAGCACCGAGTGGGCACTATAAACGTACCACCTAATCTGGAGGTACATTGCCCAGGGAGCACATATGTAGAGTGAGCACATTTTTACTTGCTTTATGAAAGGCAGCTAAGGTTTGTGTGAAGTTTTTTTTTTAAGTGTTTGTACCAACAGAGTTAGAGTAAGCCAATTAGGCGGCTGGTGCTCTTGGTGAAGGTGGGTGAAATTTCTCAACTTTGCATGACGCATAATGGTGTGGAGCCCTGAGGAACTAATATTATCCCTATGAGAGACTGGAGTAATAGAATGAGAGAATTGTGTATTTGAATGAAAATACCATGTGTGACTAAAGAAGGCAAACAGTAACTTCCATAGCATGAAAAGGAGAAGGGGACACATAGTGACATTTGTCAACTTAGACAAATGTGGGAAGTCAGCGGTATGTAGCAGTGGCCATACGTGGTCACGTATACTTAATCTAAGGCTTCTGTTGACTAGATTGCTTAGAATTGATCATATCAGGTTGACAGTTGTCACTATAAAGCAGAGTACTGACTGTGAAGATAAATATAGCCTCAAGGTTTAAAGATGCCATTGCAATTCTGTTCATCCATTTACCATGAGCCCCTCTTTTGGAAAGTACTAAAGGTCACTAAAGTGTTAATGAAAGGGTTCACATTGTAGCTTGAAATGCCAAGTAATTTATTCCAGTAAGAAAGAGATGAGATACACACATTCGTGCTCAATGCGGCACGCTCTGGAAGACCGTTGGCATTCCATTACATCAATATGGAACCCCTACGGACATCAGCTGCACTCCATGTCGCCGAAACCAAGATAGTGTACAGGTGGAGCCTACTGTTACATTTTTAGATGAGGCTAATTTGGCCACACTCGCTTCCCCCTCTCTGTCACCCTCAGGCTTAGTTGAAAAGATTTTATCTAGTTCCTCCGTTGTAACTGTCATTGCTAACTTTTCTTCCTTTTCCTTACTCTCAATCTCTGAAGTAAAGGTGCATATACTTAACATAAAGTTGGGTTCTCCTTTGGCTCCCTGCCACCGAAAATCTTAAATATGGTCTCAGTTGCGATGGCTCTTCAACTAATACCTTCACTTAATGCAGTGATCACATCTGGCCGCTTCTCAAAAGTTTAGAAGGAAGCAGTGGTAATTCCTTAAAAAAAAATAATAATTTGAATGTCAAACATCTAAAGAACTATTGACTGATTTCGCATCTGCCCTTACCCATGCATGTTCTACAAAAAAATGCTATGAGGAACTAATGGTGGTGATAGATCGCCATATTCTTTTGGATCCCTCTTAAATGGGTTTCAGAAGATGGCACAGTACCAAATTCCCTTCTAGTGAAGGTAGTCGATAATATCAAGACAATGGTGATGCTGCGGAGGCTGTGGTACTTATTATGTTAGATCTGCCTGCAGCCTTTGATACTGTATCTTCTCAGCTTTTAATATCTTGCCTCTCTCAATTCTGGATTAAAGGCTTTACTAAGGTCCTCTCTATTTGACATAACTTAGGCAGTTTGTTTCCAAAGGCTATTTTTTGCCCTGCGGGGTGCCACAGAGCTCATCCCTCAGCCCTACACGTTTTAATCTTTATGCCACTTCCCTAGCCAAGCTTATTCAGTCTTTTGACTTTAGTGTATTATCTTATGCAGATTATACTAAGATTGTTGTGACAGATGACACTTTATCAGTGCCCAATATTTTAAAAAACGGTATGCTGGCTATCATCAACTGGATGAAATTTTTTTTTTTTTAATTAACACAAGCAAAAGAGAAGTTCTTATTTTCGGTAGCTACTCCTCCATTTGATCGAACAACTGGTGGTCCCTTGTGCTAGGCCCTCCCCTGGTTCCAGTAAAGTCAGCAACAAATGTGGGGATGTTTTTTGATACACACCTGGCCTTTGACACTCAGGTAAACTGTATGGCGTCCGCTTGTTTTAGCATCATCTATTCCCTTTAGAAGTTTTTTCGCTACCTCCTGCTCGCAGATCGGAAAACTATAATTATTGCTTTGATCTCTTTCAGGCTGGATTACTGCAACGTGCTATATCTTACTATCTATCATTGCTCTTTAACTAAATTGCAGACAGTACAGAATGCTGTGGCCCCTTTGATTCTTGACATTCCCAAACATAGATTAATATCAGAGTTGCTAAAACAACTGCATTGGCCCCGAGTTAGGGAAAATATTATTTTTAAAGCTCTCTGTATTGCCCATCAGTATTGAAAAATAAAAGACCTCAGTTCTTTAGGTTTAAATTTCAGTGATGTTGGCCAGCTAGAGCACTGCCCTCTCCTCCCAAATTTCGCAGACCAAGATGGCTAGGCATGTCCTTTGTCCTTGCCACTGTAAAACTGTGGAATTCACTCCCTCACTACATCTCAGACTTAGATAATCACCTTTCTTTCAGGAAAAGTCTGAAATCTTGTCTCTTTGCTGGTTAGATTTTTCTCAGGTATTTCTACTTTTATGTGCTTCAGCAACTCTGTATGGATGTTTTGGTCTTTTCAGCGCCTTAGTGTCTCTGGGTATTTGCGCACTTTATACATTTGAAATCATTTAATTTCATTCATTTCAAGCCACCACAAAACAGTCCCTCTTTAATATACAAAACAAAAAAAGGAGAGAATATGAGATTTTAAAGTAGGAACACAAGGAAGCTCCAATGTAAAAGGCATCACCTTTCAATAGAGTAAATATAAAAGGCTGGACTACAAAACATTAAGATAGAACAATTAAAATGAATCATCGTTATCATTATAAAAGTAATCTTTCATCCAACTTGAAGCCAACTAAGATGGCCAATGGATGAGGAGCTCCGGCCTGGAGCTCCCGGCCAGGGATTGCCTTTTTAGCTTAAATACTCCAATATCTTCCTCCCCCTGGACCCTCTTGCTCACCTGGGGTCCTGCTCGACTGTGATCTCCATCTTCTCCAGTCTCTCGCGTATCGGCTCGAGATCCTCAGAAGATTACGGGATCATTGTTTTCAGGCTGTGGAGCCTGTGCAAACATGGCCGATGCCCGGTGAAGCTGGCAGACAGCTGTAGGGGAGATTGGCTCCAGTTTGGAGGCCGCGGCCATCACCTACCCAACCGGGCATCGGGCATAGTCTCTCCTCGCCTCTCCTGCTGGCCTCCCTCTTCCCCCGTATTCCTGATGATACCCTGATGAGGGGTTTCTTTCTTCCGTGGTGGCTGTTGGGAAATTGGCGGGGACCCTCTCCTCTGAGCATTGCCTGACTCTCCGGATCGAAGACAGGGTTGCCTGACATCCTGCTGCGCTGGAACGAGAACCAACGCGAGTGCAGAGTTGAAAGCCGGTCTGAACTGAGGTCGTGAAGTGAGCTAAAGAACGATGATGGATTCAACCCAGATCTGTGACTGGGGGTAAGTGTCTGAAAAGTTTTGAAGCCCAGTCCATCATCTCTTTGTGTTTGCTTTGTTCGCCCTAAGTTGGCAGGGTATGCCCAGACATGGGTCCCTTGCTCACTTTACCACTGGATTCAAGCTAGCCTGGCTGATGAGGGGTATTACCCCGAAACTGGTGCCAGGATGCTTGTTTCCGGTTCAGGGAGCACCTGGCTTGGCAGTTCGGGCTGACTGTTCCCATGAGGCACAGTGTCAAGACTGATATGCATATAGCTGGGTTTGAGCTGAGGTGGCAAGGTGAGCTAAAGAATGATGAAGGATTCAACCTAGATCTGAGTGTCTGAAAAGTTTCAGTGCTCTGTCCTTCATCTCCCTGTGTTCGTTTTGTTCATCCTAAGTTGGCAGGGTATGCCCAGTCGTGAGTCCCTTGCTCACTTTGCTACTGGATTCAAGCTAGCCTGGCTGATGAGCGGTGTGACCCCGAAACCAATCCCAGGATGCTTGTTTCCGGTTCAGGGAAGACCTGGCTTGGCAGTTCAGGCTGGACTGTTCACATGAGGCACAGGGTCAAGACTGATTTGCATACAGCTGGGTATGAACTCAGATGGCAAAGTGAGCTAAAGAATGATGATGGATTCTCCCCAGATCTGTGCATGGGGGTGAGTGTCTGAAAAGTTTCAGCACTTCGTCCCTCATCTTCCTGTGTTCGCTTTGTTCACCCTAAGTTTGCATGGTGTGCCCAGTCGTGAGTCCCTTGCTCACTTTGCCACTGGATTCAAGCCAGCCTGGCTGATGAGGGGTGTTACCCTGAAAACGGTCCCAGGATGCTTGTTTCCGGTTCAGGGACGACCTGGCTTGACAGTTTGGGCTGGACTGTTCCCATGATGCACAGGGTCAAGACTGATTTTCATATAGCTGAGTATGAACTGAGGTGGAGAAGTGAGTAGAGAATGATGATGGGTTCAACCCAGATTCGTGACTGGGGGTGAGTGTCTAAAAAGTTTTGGCGCTCCCTCCATCATTTCGTGGTGTTTGCTTTGTCCCCCCTGTTAATTCCTGCACCATGTGGCAGGCTCCCTGCAGGGATGAACAGATTCTCCAATTTCTCTTTGGGAGCCTAAGCTCCAGTCAGTTTATGACCGCAGCACAAACTCCGATTGAGAAATAGAAGTATGCAACCGCACCATGTGTGGTCGCATTGTAATGCTGCAGTCAAGACCGTCAACCGGAGGTCAGTCGGTTCCAATTCTCCAATGGTGTCAGGCGGGCGTGATTCCGACAAACATCATAATAAGAGCCAAAGTATAAACTCTGTCACCACAATGTGCTATCAACAAACATGAAATCCAGGGGCTCCTTCAATAGGTTCAATAATGTCAGCTTCAACAAGCTTTTCTAGTCCCTTAGTAAGATTATCACTTAATATAAATGGAATGTTTCTGACCTTGTACATTTTGAGGACTGCACTATCTTTCAGAATAATTTCATGTTCAACACCTTCTAGTTGAACAATTGTTTTACTAAGAATTGTGGGAATCTTTTCCAACATTGCTCCACCTTTTTTGCATCAACCACAAAAATGTATTCCTCACTGTTTGGTTCAAGGACTATACGCAAGTTATTCTTTTGCAATATACAGTTTTCCAAGAGCAGTTCGATTTTTAAATTAGAATCTGAAAAATCTGAAACCTAAAATGTTGATTCTTTCCCCAATGTACCCTTCGGTTTCAATGTATGTGGAAATAATGTATCACCAACTTTACCCACACATTTGTTTATCCAAACATCTTCATTATTATTATTATTAGGATTTGTAAAGCACATGGCTGCCCTAAGGCTTCCCAGTGCTGCGCGGTCAAGTACTGAATACGGGCCAAACCATGTCTTAAATGTATTGCTTAAACAGCCAAGTCTTGATCCCTATTTCATTAAAAATGAGAAATAGGGAACCTGAATTGGAGAATACATTCAAACTGAATATCACCATTACTTATTTGACATTCTGGTTTACCGTTTAAATTGCACGACTCTTGTTTATCCAATCTCGCTTGCCACTAAACGATTACATTTATGGTCTCCTATCACACAATTTTTAGATAGTAGTGCGAAAAAATCCTTTCTTCCCCAAACCCTATAACAAGAAGTTGCCAAGCCTCCTTGACTCCTTTTACCTTGTATTAACATTGTTTAATATTCATTTTTGACAATATGTACATGATAATACTTTCAAGTAACATTTTATTTTCCTTTTACTCCATGTTATGTTTAGCATGAACCACACCTTCTTTACCTTTAGTTTTTTGCATATTACCCAATGTGCTTTTTTCTTCAATGGATTATTTGTACGAAGTGTTGCTGATCAACTGTTATTCTTAAATAAACTTATTTTTGAAACTTAAAAATTAATAAGCATCCATTCTTGATATTCAGAGGAAGCTTACGATTTCCTTTATTTACCTGTTCTTCTTGCCTCATACCGTGATCACAACCAAGCACTTCTTGTCAGTCTCCGACACTTCAACACACTTCACATTTTTCATTCGTTTCTGGCACACTTTAGAAAAGTGCCCTGAGATGCCACATGCACTGCATCTAACTTTCTGGTCAACAGTAGCACATAGGTTACTCTTTAGTTTTATCTTACACCTGGAAACCTTTGGTAGTTTTGTTAGAAAATTACGTTTTGATTTTGCTGAATACCTCTGAATCTTTCTCATCCACCTTCAAAGCATTT
The DNA here is from genome assembly GCF_964261635.1 of Lissotriton helveticus. Lineage (NCBI taxonomy): Eukaryota > Metazoa > Chordata > Amphibia > Caudata > Salamandridae > Lissotriton > Lissotriton helveticus. The sequence continues at coordinate 1,846,290,431 of NC_136061.1, read as the reverse complement.
GCACATCTGCTTGATATTGCTGTCTTTCATAACACTTGCCAAACTATCAACCAAGCTAGAAAACCTTTTCACCAAAAGTCACTCCTGAATTGCAGGGTTGTTTGCATGAAGTACAACAGGTCTCTGATCAAACCATTCAGTAATATTCCAAACGTACGATCTACCGATAATTTTTTAACTCGCACACATAGATTCACGTATGTTTTGCCTCCTTAGGAAAAAATTGCAGTGAGTGATTCCAATGCAAACTTTAGGTGCAAAATGCTTGTACATGTCTAAAATAGCAGCATTTAAGATATATATGTCCTCCACCCACTGTCCTGGAGTTTTGTTTGTAATTGGATTGTTATTGTTAAGATCTAGTGGCTCCAAGGTATGTGATAACATTCTTTTCATTGGCTGAGGGGATATCTGCCTGATCATCTATTGTGGCTATGTAATTCAAGAAATACTCCTTTCATTCACTCCATTGCACTGAAGGCTATGTACCTGTTAGAAGCGGCTGTCTCTAGTTGGCAGAGGTATACACTTCTGACAAATAGGGACACACCTTTTCTAGTCAGGGCAAGGGGATCACACACTTAGATAACCCCTGCTCACCCCCTTGGTAGCTTGGCAAAGCAGACAGGCTTATCTCAGAGGCAGTGCGTTAAGCATTTATGACCACATACAGTAATAAAGTGAATACACTACAAATGGACACGACACAGTAGTATTATAAAAATAAGGATTTTTATATAAGGCTTAGCACAAGACCAAATAACGACAAAAATATACCACAATCTTAATAAATACTCTTGGAAGGAAAAATAATAGTTCAAGCGTAGTTTCTTCTTGGCACAAAGCCTTTAGTATCAAAAGCAACTCTTCTTCTTTAAAACACAGTTCTTGGCAACAATGTAACCCACACGGGAGTCACACGACGTCGAGGCAAAGTTAATCCAAAGGTTCGGCGTCGACCGCGAGGAGCGCACGTCGAGCCCGGAGTCGCACAGACCCCCACAACACAGTACCTTGGAAAAGTGAAGCACTCGATGATCAGCGGCGTCGAGATGACCGAAGTCAGGCGGGAGCAGCGCTCACGAGATGAAGCAGGATACGGCGTCGTCGATGTCGATGTTGCAAGAGTGAGCAGCGCTCACGGCATCGAGAGGGCTCGATGTTGATGCGATCAGCAGCGGCGTCGACACAGGGTCACTTGGAGCTGGAGCCGAACTCGCTACTCACTGGCGTCGCTACTGGCGTCGATCGGGCCCGGCAGCCGGCGTCGAGGAAGCGGGACACTGGAGCCGTTACTCACGATGTCGAGCTGGATTCGGCGGCGTCCGTCGGCGTCGAGATTGCTGGATTCTTTCAGAGATGCTGGATTCACAAGTTCCAGCAAACAGCACTTTAAGCAGATGAAGTCCTTTAGCCCTGTGACTTCAACAGGAGACTGGCACTCTTCCAGCCCTTGGAGATTTTCTTAGCAAAGATTGAGAGTACACACACAGCTCCTCTCTCCTGGTTCCTTGGCCAAAATAAAGAAGCAATGCAGGATTCCCCCAACAAACAGCACTCTGGCAGAAGGGGTAGGCAGTCCTTAGATCAGCAGGCTTCTTGTCCTTGGTTCAGGTTTCCTTGTCAGAAGTGATCTAAATTCTTGGTTCAGGGGTCCTCCTCTTATACCCCTTTTTGGCTTTGATCCCTTTGTCCATGCAGGGGAATTTCCCCCCATCTTGGGTTTGTTGTGGGTGTTGCCAGGCCGAAGCACCTGGCCTATTCACTGTGCAGGGCAGAGTCTTCAGCCGCCCAGCAGGAGCGGAGCCACCATTGTCACTGGCAGGGGCAGGGCCATCAGTTGCCCGGCAGGAGGTGGGCCAGGAAAGTCCCAGGCAGGCACAGAGTCATCAGCCGCCCGGCAGGCGGCGGAGCCAGCATTGTATCAGGCAGGGCAGGCTATCAGGAGCTACTCTTCCCCTACTCTCAATGCAAATGTCCCACTCACCCCATAGTGACTCATTCAGACCTCTGGAGCCACCCAGCTCCTGTCACATGCACACCAGAACCAGCAGAGACCGGTAGACAGTTAGACAAGAAAATAGCTACTTTCTAAAAGTGCTATTTTCAAACACAGATTCCAAAAACCATCCACACAAACGGATGCGTTATTAAACCCTGAGTTCAGGGATACCAAACTCGACATTGCACCATGCTTCCCGAGCCCGCTAGGATTACAGCATTAATAATCCTGGCAGCCCATTCTAACTGATGGAGAGCAGGTAACCTTACAGTAGTGAAAAACGAATATGGCTGTAATTCACTATTAGGACATGCCAACCTTGTCAGGCTTGTCCTAACTTATGCTTACAATGCACCCTGCCCTTGGGCCTACCATAGGGGTGACTAACATGAAGTTAAGGGAAGGTTTAGGGACTGGCAAGTAGGCGTACTTGCGCAGTCTGCGTGACAGTACCAGACTGCACGTGGTCTAGCAATGGAAGACCTTCAGACATACTTTTACTAGGCCGCTCTTGTGGGTGGCACAACACGTGCTGCAGGCCCACTAGCAGCATTTGTATTTACACGCCCTGGCACTCCTGGTGCACTCTACTAGGGACTGACAGTAAACCAAATAAGCCAAACATGGAATTCAATCAATACAGCAATTTCACATAGGGAGCACTTGCACTGTGGCACTGATCAGCAGTGGCACAGTGCCCAAAGCATTTACCAGCAAAAACATCGTAAACAGAGGAGGCAAACAGAAAAAATGGAGGAGAGACTCATGCCAATGATGCCAGGTCTAACACGTGTCCCCTCCAGCTGAAATGTGGGGAGAACTACCCTTACCCTAGGGAGTCCTCATCACTAAGGCGGAAAAATCTGGACAAACCATCAGCATTGGCGTGATCTGTGCCAGGGCAGTGTTCCACCGTGAAGTCCATCCCCTGTAGGGAAATGGACCACCTCAAAGCTTTGGATTCTCACCCCTCATCTGCATCAACCATCTGAGGGGCCTGTGGTCTGTCTGAACCCGGAAGTGAGTCCCAAACAGGTAGGGTCTTAGCTTCTTCAGCGCCCAGACCACAGCAAATGCTTCTCTCTCTATCGCACTCCACCTCTGTTCCCTGGGAAGTAACCTCCTACTGATGAAGGCTACAGGTAAGTCTCGGCCCTCTTCATTCACCTGAGCTAGAACAGCCCCCACGCCATGCTCTGAAGCGTCCGTCTGGACAACAAATTCTTTAGAAAAGTCGGGTGCCTGGAGTATGGGTGCTGTGCACATTGCAGTTTTCAGGGTGTCGAAGGCCGTCTGACAGGCGTCAGTCCAGATCACAAGTCGTGGCTGCTTCCTGGAAGTCAGCGAAGTCAAGGGGTGCACAATGTTACCATAATCCTTGATGAACCTCCTGTAATAACCCGTGAGACCCAAGAAGGCTCTCACCTGAGTCTGGGTTTTGGGCGGTGCCCATGCCAGGATTGTATCAATCTTGGGTTGCAGGGGGGCCACCTTGCCGCTCCCTACTTGGTGCCCCAAGTACACCACTGAACCCTGCCCAATCTGGCACTTACTGGCTTTGATTGTGAGGCCTGCTCTGCGCAGGGCCAACAACACTTCCTGGAGGTGGTGCAAGTGTTCCTCCCAGCTGGCGCTGAACACTGCGATGTCGTCCAGGTAGGCGGCACTGAAATCCTCCAGTCCAGCCAAGACCTGGTTGACCAACCTCTGGAAGGTGGCAGGGGCATTCTTCATCCCAAAGGGCATAACCCGGAACTGGTAGTGCCCATCTGGTGTGGAGAATGCTGACCTCTCTTTTGCCCCATCAGTCAAGGCGATCTGCCAGTACCCAGACGTTAGATCAAACGTACTAAGGTACCGGGCAGCCCCCAACCGATCTATGAGCTCATCAGCTCTGGGGATGGGGTGCGCGTCAGTCTTGGTGACTGAATTGAGTCCTCGGTAATCCACACAGAACCGAAGTTCCGGTAAAGCACCAGGCGCTGCAGCCTTTGGGACCAAGACCACTGGGCTGGCCCAAGGACTGCTAGAGGACTCAACCACCCCTAAGGCAAACTATTTGGAGACCTCCTCCTTGATGTATGCTCTGACCTTGTCAGTCACTCTGTAAGCCTTGTGCTTGACAGGAGTGCTGTCCCCGGTGTCCACATCATGGACACACCACTGAGTGACACCAGGAATCAAGGAAAACAGATCAGGGAATTGTCCCAACAATTGGCGACAATCCTGCTGCTGTTCAGGCGTCAGTGTGTCAGAGAGGACAACACCATCCACTGACCCATCTTGCTCTTTTGCAGACAGGAGGTCAGGAAGAGGCTCACTCTCCTCCTCCATTCCAGCATCTGTAGCTAGGAGCATGCCCACTTCGGACCTTTATCAGTGGGGCTTCAAACGGTTGACATGCAGGACCCGCAAGGGGTTCCTGGGAGACTTCAAGTCCACCATGTAGGTGACATCGCTCTTTTTCTCCACAACCTCAAATGGTCCAGTCCACCTGTCCTTGAGCGCACAAGGTTCCACAGGGGACATGACCCAAACTTTCTGACCAGGCTGAAGCTCTACCAGAGTGGCCTTCTGGTCGTACCACCGCTTCATCTCCTCCTGGCTGGCCTCCAGATTTGCCTGAGCAAGATCTCTGAAGCGCCTGGTCTGGTTCCTAAAGGCCAGCATGTAACTGTATACATCCTGGGGAGGTTTCCTGGGAGATTGCTCCCAGCCTTCTTTGACCAGACTCAAAGGTTCTCTTACCGGGTGTCCATACAAAAGCTCAAAGGGGCTGAACCCTAGAGACTTCTGCGGCACCTCACGGTAAGCAAACAACAGGCATGGCAAGAGGACGTCCCATTTACGCCTCATTGGTTCTTCAAGACCCATAATCATGCCTTTAAGGGTACGGTTGAATCTCTCAACCAACCCATTACCTTGAGGGTGGTAAGGAGTGGTGAACTTGTAGGTCACCCCACACTCCTTCCACAGAGACTTCATATAGTTGGAAATGAAGTTGGTGCCCCGGTCTGACACCACCTCTCTGGGGAACCCCATTCGGGAGAAAACACCCATCAGTGCCCTTCCCACCACGGGGGCCGTCATTGTTCTGAGAGGGATGGCTTCCGGGTACCGTGTGGCATGGTCCACCAAGACCAGGATGAACCTGTTGCCCAGGGCTGTCTTGGGGTCCAGGGGCCCAACAATGTCAATCCCCACCCGGTCAAAGGGGGTACTGACCACGGGAAAAGGTTGGAGGGGAGCCTTCTGCTTCCGCCCGCTTTTCCCACTTGCCTGGCAAGTTTGACAGGTCTTGCAATGGATATCTGTATCCCTTCTCATCTGAGGCCAATAAAAATGGGTGACAAGCCTGTCATAGGTCTTGTCCTGCCCCAGATGTCCAGCTAACGGAACGTCATGAGCCAAACCCAGTAGGAAGGCTCTGAAGCGCTGGGGTACCACCAGCACACGGGCTGACCCAGGCTCAGCAGCCTTAGGCTCGCTATACAGGAGGTCGTTCTCCCAGTAAACAAAATGTGACCCTGACTGATCACCTGAGGTTTGGGCTGAGGCCTGCTGCCTCATACCCACAAGAGAAGGGCACACTTTCTGTTCTGCACAGAATTCTTCCCTGGAGGGACCACCATCCTGCTGCCAGTGGGTCAGCTCGGGCAGGTCTCCCAGTTCAGCAACTTGTTCACCGGTGGGTTCCAGGGCATACCCCTCAAGGTCTGCCTCCTCCTGGACCACGGGAACTACGGGGGACGGTTTCCCGCGCCCCCTGCCTCTTCTCTTCACAGCTGGGTCCTGGGCCATACTTTCAGGCTCCAGAACCCCATCAACACCCTTACTTGATGTCATGGATCGAGTGGTTGCACACACCCACTCTGGCACACCCAACATTTTCAAATGTGTCTCCCTCTCCACCTTAGCCCAAGGGGAGTCTTCCAAATCATTGCCCAGGAGACAATCAACAGGCATGGCGGGCCTTACAGCAACTTGAAGAGTACCTGAAACTCCCCCCATTCAAAGGAAACTTGAGCTACCTCACACTCTCTCTGGGAGTTGTCAGCAACTATCACAGGGTAGAATGCGTGGGGAACAACCTGCTCTCTGGACACCAAGTGACACTTGACAGCTGTCACACTCGCTCCGGTGTCTCTGAGAGCTTCCACTCTATGGCCATTAATGGTCACCCACTGCCTATATTTCTTTGTGTTACTAGGCAGAGGGGGTGGAGGGACCAATTCCATGTCTCCTAGAGAGACCAGGGACATCTCTGCGGGACCCACCCCACCATGGGCAACCATCTCCTCCCCTCCCAGGGCTACACTCGCCAACTGACGGGGAGCTGCACGTGGTGGTGCAGTAGAGTTCTTCAAGGGACACTGAGGATCATAAAAACGGTGTCCCACCTGCTTACAAGCGAAGCAGGTCATGGGGCCCCTACGAACAGGTTTACCTGTCGGGGCCTCTGATTTCTTATCTGGGGGAGGCTGGGAACCCTTCCCTTGGTTCCCTTGGGGATTACTTTGGGGCCCTTTCTGGAACTCCATCTGTTTACCCTTGTCCCCCCCACTCTTCTGCTGGGGACCCTGCCCACCCTTGGCTGAGTCTCCCACTGGACCCTTGTGGACCCTGGTACTGACCCAGCGGTCCGCCTCCTCAGCAAGTTTTCTAGGGTTAGATATCTTGCTATCAATAAGGTGCTGGCGCAGCTCTGGAAAACAGTTATTAGACAAGTGCTCCCAAGCAAACAAATCATAAAGAGCATCATAACTTTCCACTTTGCTGCCCTTTACCCAGCCATCCATGGCTCTGCAAAAAAATGACACATATTCAACCCATGTAGTACCAGGCAACTTCTTACATTCTCTAAAGGCCTGTCTGTACTTCTCTGGGGTTAGGCCATACCTTAACATTAAAGCATCCTTCATATGAGCATAAGACATCCTATCCTCAACAGGCATGTCTAACAGGGTATCTCTTCCCTCATTCACAAAGCGACCCCACAACCCCGCTCCCCAATCCTTCTCAGGGACCCGGTGGGCCAACAATGCTAACTCATATGCTTTAAACCATTGACCAATATCCTCATTCTTCTGAAAATCTTTGATCACATCTTTGGGAAAATAAAACTTACTTTCTGCAGGCACAGATGGGATGCTGCCACCAGAGGGATTCAATTCTAACTCTTTAGCTTTGAGCTCCAACTCCCTCATCCTGGTATCACGCTCAAAAGCTAACTTCTCTCTTTCAAACTTTAACCTTTTGATCTCCATATCAGCTTCTCTCCTGCCTCTTGCATTCTCTATTTCCAACTGCCCATTTATCTTAAGTTTTGCCATTTCCATGTTGTAAGCTCGCTCTTTCTCCCTTTCTTCTCTTTCTTCAGGAGAAAGACCCTTGGAGGAAACACTGCTGCCAGGAGAGGATGCGGGCCCATTCACTGGCACCTCCTCCTCCCCTTCCCCTGGCGGTACCACCACCGCATCAGAGGGATCTCTGGATTCCAACCAGGCCTCCAAAGCTTTGAGATATTCCTCCTTCGCTGAGATGCCTTTGGTAGGGACTTTAAATTTCTTGCAAAAGGATTTCAGCTCCTTTAATTTGTAATCCTTTATATTACTCCTATCAAATTCCTCCACAACAACAGGGGCAGTGACTCCGGCATCACTCATGGTCAAAACTGGCAGTTTCAAAAATCAAGCTCCAGGAAAGCGGAGAACAAAAATAGGATATCCAACCAAAACAGATTGTGGCTGCGCTATGGTCTGCTTTCACTATGTAGCGCACACTAATCACTGCACATGGGTCATAAATGCAAAGTTCAAATCCTCACCGCTGACCCACCAATGTTAGAAGCGGCTGTCTCTAGTTGGCCGAGGTATACACTTCTGACAAATAGGGACACACCTTTTCTAGTCAGGGCAAGGGGATCACACACTTAGATAACCCCTGCTCACCCCCTTGGTAGCTTGGCAAAGCAGACAGGCTTATCTCAGAGGCAGTGCGTTAAGCATTTATGACCACATACAGTAATAAAGTGAATACACTACAAATGGACACGACACAGTAGTATTATAAAAATAAGGATTTTTATATAAGGCTTAGCACAAGACCAAATAACGACAAAAATATACCACAATCTTAATAAATACTCTTGGAAGGAAAAATAATAGTTCAACGTAGTTTCTTCTTGGCACAAAGTCTTTAGTATCAAAAGCAACTCTTCTTCTTTAAAACACAGTTCTTGGCAACAATGTAACCCACACGGAAGTCACACGACGTCAAAGCAAAGTTAATCCAAAGGTTCGGCGTCGACCGCGAGGAGCGCACGCCGAGCCCGGAGTCGCACAGACCCCCACAACACAGTACCTTGGAGAAGTGAAGCACTCGATGATCAGCGGCGTCGAGATGTCCGGCGTCGCGTCTTCGGCGTCGATCGGGCCTCGGAGTCGGGGCGGTCTGCAGCGGCGTCGACCGAAGTCAGGCGGGAGCAGCGCTCACAAGATGAAGCAGGATACGGCGTCGTCGATGTCGATGTTGCAAGAGTGAGCAGCGCTCACGGCATCGAGAGGGCTCGATGTTGATGCGATCAGCAGCGGCGTCGACACAGGGTCACTTGGAGCTGGAGCCGAACTCGCTACTCACTGGCGTCGCTACTGGCGTCGATCGGGCCCGGCGGCGAATTTCCCCCCATCTTGGGTTTGTTGTGGGTGTTGCCAGGCCGAAGCACTTGCCTATTCACTGTGCAGGGCAGAGTCTTCAGCCGCCCAGCAGGAGCGGAGCCAGCATTGTCACTGGCAGGGGCAGGGCCATCAGTTGCCCGGCAGGAGGTGGGCCAGGAAAGTCCCAGGCAGGCACAGAGTCATCAGCCGCCCGGCAGGGGGGCGGAGCCAGCATTGTATCAGGCAGGGCAGGCTATCAGGAGCTACTCTTCCCCTACTCTCAATGCAAATGTCCCACTCACCCCATAGTGACTCATTCAGACCTCTGGAGCCACCCAGCTCCTGTCACACGCACACCAGAACCAGCAGAGACCGGTAGACAGTTAGACAAGAAAATAGCTACATTCTAAAAGTGCTATTTTCAAACACAGAGTCCAAAAACCATCCACACAAACGGATGCGTTATTAAACCCTGAGTTCAGGGATACCAAACTCGACATTGCACCATGCTTCCCGAGCCCGCTAGGATTATAGCATTAATAATCCTGGCAGCCCATTCTAACTGATGGAGAGCAGGTAACCTTACAGTAGTGAAAAACGAATATGGCTGTAATTCACTATTAGGACATGCCAACCTTGTCAGGCTTGTCCTACCTTATGCTTACAATGCACCCTGCCCTTGGGCCTACCATAGGGGTGACTAACATGAAGTTAAGGGAAGGTTTAGGGACTGGCAAGTAGGTGTACTTGCGCAGTCTGCGTGACAGTACCAGACTGCACGTGGTCTAGCAATGGAAGACCTTCAGACATACTTTTACTAGGCCGCTCTTGTGGGTGGCACAACACGTGCTGCAGGCCCACTACCAGCATTTGTATTTACACGCCCTGGCACTCCTGGTGCACTCTACTAGGGACTGACAGTAAACCAAATAAGCCAAAAATGGCATTCAATCAATACAGCAATTTCACATAGGTAGCACTTGCACTGTGGCACTGATCAGCAGTGGCACAGTGCCCAAAGCATTTACCAGCAAAAACATCGTAAACAGAGGAGGCAAACAGAAAAAATGGAGGAGAGACTCATGCCAATGATGCCAGGTCTAACAGTACCCAAAGACCAAAAAGCATGGGAGGATTAATTGAGAAGCTTTGTTGACTCATGTTAAAGAGGATGTGGAATAGTCTAGTGTCTGCTCTTCATCGGAGTACTGGATTCGTTTACTGTACTTACCTCACCACAAACCCATAAACACATCAGAAAATTAGAGATCCATTCCATAGATCCTGTGATGTTGGAGGCATACAATTCTGACTAGATACTGCTTGTAAATAATAAGGCCAATTAATATAGCATCAGGTCAAGCAAAAGTGCTAAAAAATACGAAACAGTGCCTATTAATGAGTGGAGTGCTAAAATTGTGCTTCAGATAGAGCGGTAACATTTCATAAGGGAAAACATGGACTGAAACTGGGGGTTAGACCAATAAAGAAGTGTGCCTTTGCTTGATTTGTTTCAGTCAACAAGGAAACCAAAGGTGGCCACCAAAGGTGGCCACAAAATTAGATATCCTTTACATTGGCCCCAGATGTATATAAATTAGTAGTGGTAGTGACATCTGAATTCTAGATGGAAAGGCTCTGGCAGAGGCAGGGAAAGTGCACAAGTGCACTGAGTTCAAATGTGCGTTCAGAATTAACGTCTCACGGAACCGATGTCTAGGTTACAGTGAGTTCCAATAATTTCACTTTCTGGGTTGCTACCGCCTGAATAGTTCCATTATTGGACTTGGACCTTTCTGAAAGTCATCCCCAAACTTTTTGCCTTGATCCTCTTGTTTTCTGAACACGTGTCTATTGGCTTTTAGGACTCTTCACACTTAACCACTGCTAACCAGTGATAAAGTGCATGTGATTTCTCTTTTAAGCATGGTGAAATTGGCTTACACCCAAAGGCCACATTTAATTTACTTGTGAGTCCCTAGTAAATTGGTCCTACATGTACCTTGGGCGTGTACATGAAATACTACTGGTGGGCCTGCAGCACTGATAATGCCACCCATGTAAGTAGCCCTTTAAATATGTCTCAAGCCTGTCATTTCTGCCCATGTGTGCAGTTTGAAACTGCCATTTTGAGGTAGCAAAATAAGCCTTTTGCCAGGCCTAAATCTTTCCATTTAATAAATATGTCACCCATAGGGTAGGCCCTAAACAGCACATAGGGCAGCAAGCAGTGTACTTAAAAAGTTGGACATGTACTTTTAACATTTACATATCCTGGTAGTGAAAAAACATTTTTCACTACTGCGGGGCCTGCCTCTCCCATAAGATAACATTTTTTTTTAACATATTACATTAAATAAGCATTAACTTCTAAATGAGAGCAGGTTGGACTGTCGAGTTTGGTATCTAAAGAATTGTAATTTAAAACCTCTTTGAATTGTGAAATGGGATTTTAAGTCACATTCTGAAAATACCACTTTTAGAAAGTTGGCATTTTCTTTTCCCAACTATTTGCTGTCTACTCTCTGTATTCTAGGTCACATGACTAAATGTATCTGGAAGTTGGTCTTTGCGTATTGCTCTCAGACAGTGAGACAAAATAGCATAGGTTTTGACAGGATGGGCAATCTCTGACTTAATAACGGGGAGGAGCTGTCACCTACCATACAAAGGGTTTGACATTACTCATTCTTCCTCAACCTTCAGTTAGATGTCGACAGGACCCAGTGGGTCAGGTCCTAGTTACTGCATGAACTCCAGACCCCCTTCGTCAATCTATCAGCTAGGGCTCAGGATATCACCTGCCTCCACCAATAAAAATGAGTGAACAGAGGGATCAGTAGGATCTCTAAGGAGCAGTAACCATCTTGGTGTGTAGCCAAGCACTGCCTCATCTTCACCAGACTTTTCCAAGAAACACTGTTAGTGGTTTGTGGGTAGGGTGGGTGTCCAATAGCGAGTGAGCCAAAGGGACAAGGATTTTGTTCAGGCAGAGCAGCTGAGGATCCACTTACAGAAATCAAGTGGTGTTCCCTCCTCTAGATGAGGAGTGGGAAACATGAGCTTTGGGGGTGGTTGCACTGTTAAGCTATGGCTGTACATTCACCCCCCCTCTCAAAGGACCTCCTACATCTGAATGTTGTTGACACAGAGGTTGTATGCCTGTATCATTTTTCGGATTCATGACACTATGGGGTAATCAAAAACGTGTTAAGGTTTCATTTGAAGGGAAGTGGAACAGATGTCCTCTTGCCTTATGTGTTCGATTCTGTAAGCCCCAAACCATATAAAGTGAGTGAATGGAGATTCCCAGTGAAACTATAAGGATGAATTGATTGATTGTTTGATGTGTGATTTTTATATTTGGTACATTATCCCTGGGTCTACTAGCACAGGGTTTTAAAAGCTCTTACTTAAAAAGAGGTACACTGTGAATGTCTTTCGAGAGTGAAAAGCTGGATGAATTCCTTTAATGTTGTATGAGTGAATTGGAGAAAATGGATGCTTGACCTGAGATAATTATACCAGCTTGTCATTTGAGCTGCACATGAGTTATTGCCAATTTTATCTTGGCTTGTGTGGTGAGCTAGTGGGCTAGGTATTGCAGGGCCATGTTGTAAATACATTTGTACATCCATCATCTAAATCAAGTTAATGTGACCTTTAACTGATAGCAAATGGAGAGATGTCCTGGCATGTGCACAACATCTTTGCCAGCCTAGTCCAGATATTAACAGAGGCTAATGTAGATAATGGTCCCACGCTGCTGGGGTTAACTGCCGATGGTGGATAGGGTGCCGGGCCAGATCAAAGACCAGGTCCTGCTACCAACCCCTCTGTTTGTTGCAGAAGCCCCTGAACACTCCGCTAGAAATACTTCAACCACCCAAGAAGAGAAAGAAAATTGGAAACAATTAAGATAATGTTCAAATTGTGCAACCAAGTCCTGCGCAGAGGAGTCACTGCTCCATACTTGATTGGCAAGATCAAGCACTTACCTGGTTTACACCGAATTAAGGGGCCTATTACGATGGAGGATTTTCTGCATCTTCCGGGCCGGCGGAAGCCACCGCCAGCCCGGAGGATGCGGAAAATCCTCTGCGGACCCACCAAAGACCCACCGCCACATTAGGATGGCTGGTGGGTCCTGGTTTCCGTCCGCCGCTTTTCCGCCGCGGTTGGCTTACAACCGCGGCGGAAAAGCTCTAATATGGTGACGGTGTCTCTCAGACACCGTCAGCCATATTAGGATGGCCTGTAAAAAATGCTTTTCCGCGGCGGCTTTTCCGCCGTGGAAAAGCATGTGTAACTTCACTGCGGGGGCCCGTTGCGGGCCCCCTGGGTGAAGGGGGGTGGAGGGTGCACATGGGGGGGTACCTATGGTACCCCCGTGCATTTGTATGCAGAAATCGGCAGGCACCGCACAGTGCCTTCCGCTTTCTGCATACAAATGCAATGTATGCATTTTTACCATTGCGGAGGATGCAGCTTGAAACCGCACCCGCAGCAATGGTAAAAATAGAGGATGTGACCGCCAGGGTGGCGGTCACATCCTAATTGCACAGGAGGGAACTCCGCAGGCCATGCGGAGGTTCCCTCCTACTCTATGGTGGCGGACGGACTCAGGTCCGTCCGCCATCATAATCGGCCCCTAAGTATTTCCTCAGATGGATGGAGTGCCAGAGTCGGATGCTGGAGAAGAAGGTGTTCCAGTTAAAGATCTTCAGGCTGAAGAGGATGAGGCAGACCCATGCGTGACCATGATTGCTGCATATTGCAAGAAATGTAAAAAAATGCTCTGCTCTACTCTGGACAGGGATAGACTGGGAATCTCAAGCAGACCTGGCAATTTTGCTGGACCGGCCCCCACACCCAGGGTGGAGATGTTTCTAGCATGAAGCACTGCTGCTTAACAATACCAGCCCCCAGCACTGCTGCTTTTGTTACTGGGGGCCGATGTTGCAGCATCGCTGCAAAACCGGACCCAGTAACAAAACTAGCCTGCACACATCCTCCAGTGCAAATTCCCAATGCCCGCTACAGCCAGTGCTGCCCTGGCTCTAGAGAGGAAAACCAAAGAGATATCTCCAAGTTGATGAACAGATCGTAGAAAAGTACACCATATATGCAAAAGATGATGGGAGGTATACTTACAACAAGTCTAACCATTGGCAGTCACTCAGGATAGCATTCTAACTTATCATTCACTTGCCCTTATACCACTTAATTGTGGATCCAGCCATATAAAAATAAGTTTGGACCCTGTTCCAATAGGAATAGTCCAGCTGGAACTGCCAGGCCAGGTCCTCCCTAAACTGGAACAAAAGCAACCGACTTCACCCAGGTCCTTTGTTCGCTGTGCCACTGGAGTCAAGCTGCACCCAACAGATGAGACACTCTGGGCAAAAGCGGTCTTGGGTTGTTTGTATTCTGCTTCAGGGAGGATCTGGCATGGCAGTTTGGCTGGAGTGTTCTAGAGTTTTCACATTGAAATCTGCGTTCTCTGGCACCGGACACCCTCCTATACTGAGCTGCTGTGCTGCTGGATACTCTTCAAGATCACAGACTGTTATTTGGCAGAGTCTTTAGAAGTGATTGACCAAAGACCAAGCAGTATGTATGTTACAGGCACATTTTCTGCCTATTGTAAAAATACCATCAATGTTGTGGTTCAGGGAATACAAATTAGGCTTTTTTTGGTGCAAACTCCTGAAAGTTTGGCTTTTGGTAGCACGCTATTAACCCTAAAATAGTTTAAAAAAAATATAGAAAAGAGGCCTACAACTGTGTGCAGCTGGGACTAACTGCCTGTAGAGCGGTTACTATGTGGCCATTTTGGTAAAATACTTGGACGTGATTGTGGCTTCCATATAGGCAAAGTCAGCAACATGACAGGCCAGCAGAGCTACAGAATGGTATGCAGATTTGACTTAGCCTGGAGGAATAGGCAAAATTCAGCTCCATATCCAGGAAGGACAACAGCAAGGCCTGTGTTAACAAATGTCTTTCCTTGAGCTGGATTGGAGCTTCAAATTATAGCCACAGTCTAGGCAGCTCAATACGTTTGAAACCCCAACCAGCCATATAACCCGTCAATGTTTTTTCAAAAGCATTGGCCCTGATTACGAGTTGCTCGTTATATCCCGACCCATGAGTAAACCTTTGTTTACACCTGGGGTGGAATTACGAGTTTGAAGGTATTTAACACATTCGATAATCATCAGATGGGTTAAATGACTCAACCTTTGTTAAATTTTGGCTGGTAAAAACTGCCAAAATTGAAAACGGGAAAACATACAGAATTTACTGTACCATGCAGATTTTGGTGCTTTAAACAACAAAATCCGCATTTTGTTTCCCAGTAAATCGCAATAGATGTTATTTATTGAAGCTGAAAAATAATGTACCCCGCGTTATCATTATTTATCAGAAGCAATCAATATCATCTCAACTCGTAATTAGGCCATAGCGTGAAATATGAAGAATGAAAGGGTCAAAGTGATTGTTTTCAATGAACTGGACTTGGGGGTTACAGTCCTTTAGTTCATGTCCATGAAGCCCAGCATGCCAGGCTCCAGGACGATTTCAGATCTTGGCACACAGCAAGATCTTGAGACAGGCTTCACGGCCAATGTATCTCACCAAAAGAGCTGAGACATTTGCTGGGCATCAGTCAAACGCAGGTTGTCTATTGATTCCAAGAGTTTTTGTTGTCTTAGGGCTGGACCTTCAAAGTGTCAACCTTAAGACAACAAATAAACTAGATAGGCATGGGTGCATATTTTAAAGTGGCCTTTATGCTTTAGATAAGTAAAGACTCTTAAATTTATAATAGGTACACCTAGAGTGCTTAGCAGATGGCAGGGAGTGTCTTGCTTCGATTCTCTCTGAGTCACTGTAAATTACCATTGTCGCTCTTTACTTCTTCCTTGAATGCACGTATACATGGAATGCCACGCCAATGTTTTACTTATTCCGAGTAAGCATTGATGTACCCCTTTTGTAATCTATAACATTTGGATGGTGCAACACTAGGCTGCTTCTCCCATGTGACATCAGTTCATGCACATGGTATGTGGTTGCTATTCGATGCCACAAATTTCTCATATTTTGCCCTCTCCCTTAGAAAGGCTTTGGACATAACATTTAACTTAAAAAATCGTGCACAATCTGAAATATTTGCTTTGTCTGCAAACGCAGACAAGATAATTTCTTATTTGTCTAAGCATTAAAACAAAGGTCATGGGTTTTACGAAGGTTATCATGGGATGAGTATCCACCACTTTATCCCAGCAGTAAAACTAACTCACTGTTGCTCTCACATTTCTTCTAGTCAACATCTGTTATCCTAAAAGCCAGTGGTGCATGAGTGTTTTTGTTTAGAAAAGGATAAGTTGGCAGGGTATGCCCAGACGTGTGTCCCTTGCTCACTTTTCCACTAGATTCAAGCTAGCCTGGCTGATGAAAGGTGTTACCCAGAAACCAGTCTGAAGATGCTTGTTTTTGGTTCAGGGAGGACCTGGCTTGGCAGTTCGGGCTGTACGGTTCCCATGAGGCACAGGGTCAAGACTGATTTGCATATAGCTGGGTCAGAATTGAGGTGGTGAAGTGAGCCAAAGAACGGTGATGGATTCAACCCAGGTCTGTGACTGGGGGTGAGTGTCTGAAAAGGTTCAACGCTTTGTCCATCATCTCCTTGTGTTTGCTTTGTTCACCCTAAGTTGGCAGGGTATGCCCAGACGTGGGTCCATTTCATACTTTGTCACTAGATTCAAGCTAGCCTGGCTGATGGGGGGAGTTACCCAGAAACCCCTCCCAGGATGCTTGTTTCCGGTTCAGGTAAGACCTGGATGGGCAGTTTGGGTTGGTCTGTTCCCATGAGGCACAGGGTCAAGACTGATTTACATATAGCTAGGTCGGAACTGAGGTGGTGAAGTGAGCTAAAGAACGATGATAGATTCAACCCAGCACTGTGACTGGGGGGTGAGTGTCTGAAACATTTCAGCGCTCCATCCATTATGTCCTTGTGTTTGCTTTGTTCACCCTAAGTTGGCAGGGTATGCCCAGACATGGGGCCCTTGCCCACTTGCCACTAGATTCAAGCTAGCCTGGCTGATGAAGGGTGTTACACAGAAACCGGTCCCAGGATGCTTGTTTCCCGTTCGGGTAAGCCTTGGCTGGGCAGTTCGTGCTGGACTGTTCCCATGAGGCACAGGGTCAAGACTGAATTGCATATAGCTGGGTCTAAACTGAGGTGGTGAAGAAACCAATGAGACAGTCTTTAATTTGATAGCACATGAGGGCAAAGGAGAGCACCAATGCAGTTTGCCTGAATCAGCACACTGAAGCCTATCCTGCTGATATACCAGTTCTCTGTTCCAAGCCCAGCACTGTTGCTGTAATGCCATTCTATCATATGGCTCAGCAAGTTTAGTGGTGGTTTCTGACATATCGTAAGCTCAAATGTCAGCAGTCACCTTAGTCTTACATCTTTCAAAGGATGGTAAAATTAAAGCCATAACGCTGGTTTGGTTTGCTCATTTTTACGAGTACTGTGTCCAACATGTCTCTTTATCAGGTTCTAACATTTTATGAACCCGACTGCGTGCAGGCTTTCAGCAAGGTCTCAAAAGCAGAGGTGCTGGCATCACCTCGCTTAAGGAAAGTGTATTTTTTTAAGATCATAGTCGTACAAGAGCTTTCAACATGCAAACACGACTATTTGAAAGCACAGCTCGCAGAATACAATTCACACTCCCTGAGCTGCAGTTATCCTAATCCTTCGACTCAATGAATGTTAATTCCTCATACAAACCCCCGTGGTGCTGCCTGTTCATACATGGTGGGGGGGGTGCCAGATAGAGAGCCCGAGACTGCAGTGGGACAGACAGTGTCAATAGCAGCATTCAGGGGGTCGCCATTGAGCTGCCCCCTGAGGCCACAGAAATACATTTATCTTGCTAAATGGCGATGGGCTGGCCCAGAGCTCACTCGAGCGGCGGAGCCCTGGAGGTGCCCAATTCAAAAGAAGTGCTGGGGCAGCAATACAAGGAACAGGGGTGTGGCAAGTCTGGGCTTAGCACGGCAGCACAGCAAACTTTACTAGTATTTTGCTGTTTCTAAATATAATACGGACAAAGGAAACATAGTTTCCTCTCTGCATTTATATGTAAAAATCTGTTTAAATGGAAAACCGAGAGCCCTAATTATATTTAGGCATGGTAATACGATCCTACCATATGTTAATAAAAACTGAAGTCCGCTGCAAAATGCAAATGTTAAATTGATATTATAGTTGGGCAACTGCAAAGATCTTAGCTTATAGTGAATAAAAAACTAGAAATTCATTTAAAAATAATGGTTAAAGTGACATTATAGATGAACTAAAATAAAAACCTTTGCTTAAAAATCGAAACATATGCTGAAATATACCAGTTATAGGTTACTGAGCCAACTTTAACCTACGCCTCCGCCATGCACTGCTTATGATCTCACATATTACATCATATGTTAAATGATATGATTTATAACATCACTGATGACATCTAAAATTACATCATTGATGATTTTACTGATGACATCATGCAGTCCATGTGGCGGGGATCACATATAGGGATTTTGGACTTGAAGTATTGACTATGGTATATCTGTGGCCAATTTCCTATCACTAATCACGTGAAGATGATCATAACCTTTGACTACATGATAAAGAAATAGGATAAATATGTAGTTGTCAAAAATTGGTGAATGTTAATCACATTTTAGTGGTATTCAACCAGCAAACAAAGAAAATGTCTTGATAGATTTTAATGGTGCCACCCTGTTTTAAATCTTGAGCAACCTGCAAAAAAAGATTTTATATTGTACTTACCTTACTAGGATAATTCTTCTAAAGTGTTCATATAGTCAGGCCATAACCTAAATCAGAAGTTTGACAGGCCTGCATTTGTCACTGAAAAGACACCTTCTGCGAGGCCCTTTAGGCACCTTCCTTAGTTTGGTAAAATGCACTTACACATTCTTAAGTTGGGCTACAACCTTAGAGCCATGTTTACAACACAAGTGTGAAATAAATTACCTCAAGGTGGGATAATCTTGTATTCTACTTTATTCACTAATCTGTGTTCCTTAAGGTTTTCAGAAAAGTTCTGGAATGAAGCATCCACATTTCATAGATGTTCATTTTACATAGAATTTGTCTACAGCTCCATATTACAACTCTTTAATTTGGGCATGTGCCAGCGCTATATAAAACTCATTAAATAAATAAATAAATAAATAAATAGTTCGATCCTCTTTCGTCAACAGAAGCTTTTGTCTTTTTGACATATTTTTTGCAATTGTCTTTCACCTTAAGGCATTTTCTGCTTTGAAAGACACCTCTGCTACTTGAATGCATGACGCAACCATGCCTACTATTACTATGCATGATTTTACAACGTGGCCGTTACAACGCAGTTACCATCACCACGCATTAGTTTTACAACAATTTTGTCTGTACCACGCATGCTTTTGCTACGAAGTTCATTGTCAACGCATAAATGGCAAGGGCATATGTGTGGTTAAGGTTTTACAAGTAAAGGTAAGAATTTACAGGCAAGTATAAACCCTTTCCCAGTCCTGAGGCGAAAAGCCGGGGCTGGTGGTACGTTAACTTTGGCAAAATATTTTTAAAAGCTACTTCTGTTTTAAAAATTGCTCATTGTGTGGTGTCACTTCGATTTATCCTGTGTTGGCTCTGTTTGTGTTGGGCATTTCTCGAGCGGCCGCCATCAGCTGAGGCGTGCGCGCTGACGCCGCCCCCTACAGGCCACGCCCCCACAGGCCACGCCCCCTTCACCTTCGCCTTCATAAGCGCTGATCTGCTAGCGCTTCCCTGATTGCTTTCCCAGTCCTGAGGCGAAAAGCCGGGGCTGGTGGTACGTTAACTTTGGCAAAATATTTTTAAAAGCTACTTCTGTTTTAAAAATTGCTCATTGTGTGGTGTCACTTCGATTTATCCTGTGTTGGCTCTGTTTGTGTTGGGCATTTCTCGAGCGGCCGCCATCAGCTGAGGCGTGCGCGCTGACGCCGCCCCCTACAGGCCACGCCCCCCACAGGCCACGCCCCCTTCACCTTCGCCTTCATAAGCGCTGATCTGCTAGCGCTTCCCTGATTGCTTTCCCAGTCCTGAGGCGAAAAGCCGGGGCTGGTGGTACGTTAACTTTGGCAAAATATTTTTAAAAGCTACTTCTGTTTTAAAAATTGCTCATTGTGTGGTGTCACTTCGATTTATCCTGTGTTGGCTCTGTTTGTGTTGGGCATTTCTCGAGCGGCCGCCATCAGCTGAGGCGTGCGCGCTGACGCCGCCCCCTACAGGCCACGCCCCCCACAGGCCACGCCCCCTTCACCTTCGCCTTCATAAGCGCTGATCTGCTAGCGCTTCCCTGATTGCTTTCCCAGTCCTGAGGCGAAAAGCCGGGGCTGGTGGTACGTTAACTTTGGCAAAATATTTTTAAAAGCTACTTCTGTTTTAAAAATTGCTCATTGTGTGGTGTCACTTCGATTTATCCTGTGTTGGCTCTGTTTGTGTTGGGCATTTCTCGAGCGGCCGCCATCAGCTGAGGCGTGCGCGCTGACGCCGCCCCCTACAGGCCACGCCCCTTACTGTTATATAAATGTGCATTTACAGGAAGCGCAGCGGACGAGCGCAGCGGGAGCGCCGTTTGCGCGCCGAAGGCGCGCCTAAGGCAAGCCCGTCTGCGCCCGTCCGCGACTGTCCGGGGCTAGGGGCGCGTAACTCTGCCCCGCTTATCACCTATACCCCGGACCAACTGCGCAGCCTCCAGGGACCTTGGCCCCTTATTGCCTCCACATGCTCTCGCATTTGCACCCTTGCTCTTGCCCCTACCGTCTCCCCTCACATTCCCCATCCTACCGTCAGCCCCTCTGCTATACCTTGCAGCATTGTTCCTCCTGCTACCCCTAAAGCCCTCACGGCGTGTTATCTCAACACCCGGTCTGCGGTCGCGCACGCGCACGAGCTCTCGGTCCTGCTGGATACTCATGCCCCAGACCTCCTTTTCCTAACGGAGACCTGGTTCTGCGATGACTCCCTCCCCGCCCTATTATCCATCTTACCGGCCACTTACTATGCCCTTAGGGCCGACCGCCCTACCGGCAGAGCTGGGGGTGGCGTGGCAGTCATCGCACGTGCCGATCTCCCCTTTCAAATTCTATCCCTGCCCGGTATTGCGACCTCCGAATATCTGGTGATTCGCACCACTTCCACCTCTCCCCCTCTGACCTGCTTCCTCACCTACCGTCCCCCTCAATCCCCCATACAGTTTCTTTCTGATTTCTTGGACGTTTTAGCCACGATTACAGTCAATAACTCTGCTATCCTACTTCTGGGCGACTTCAACTTCTGGCCCTCTGACCCTGCTGAATGTTCGTCCTCTAAGGAGTTTTCTGACACTCTCCAATCTCTTAACTTTACATCTTTCGTTCACTCCCCCACTCATATCAAAAGTCACACGCTCGACCAGATCTGGTCCCTGAATTGCCCTGTGGATTCTCTCTCCATCTCCCCCTGCTCATGGTCTGATCATTGCCTGATCTCATTTTCCCTTCCTACCCACCCCCCAGCTAAGCCCCCCCGCCCCAAAAACACCTGGGTTCGATCTTGGGGCCGAGTTAATCCGGAAAATCTCTCCTCCCTTCTCACCTCCTCCCTTCCCTCCTTGCAGGGTCTTTCCACTCTTTCCCAGTTCAAGGCCATCGACCATTGGCTCTCCTCTGGCTGCGACTCCGTCGCCCCGCTCAAACTTATCACCTCCAAGCGCGAGAAGGATGCCAACCGGTGGTTTAACGTAGAGCTTAAGGCCACCAAACTTAACGTACGCCGCGCGGAGCGGGCATGGAGGAGAAATTATTGCCCCATTTTAAAGCTGGAGTATACCATCGTTCTCGCCCAATATAAAAAAGACATCTTGGAGGCTAAAACATCTTACTTCTCCTCCAAAGTCCTCGCCGCGGATAACCAATCCAAAGAGATATTTACGATCATCCACAACCTAGCATTCTCGGACAGAACAACCCTCAAGCCCGTTCCGTCCGAAGACCTCTGTCACTCCCTCAATAACTACTTTATTCATAAAATTGCGATCATCAAAGCCAACATCCCTCCCCCTTCCCCCTCCTTCATGGATCCCCAATGCCCCCCTCCCAAGGGTGAGCTCATCACCCTCCCCCTCATTACTAAGGAATCTCTGATCTCTTTAGTTTCCTGGGTCAAATCTGGTTCTCCGCTTGACCCCTGCCCTGCTCACATCCTCCGGCATATATTTTCCACTTGCCCTGACCCCCCCCTTCACCTCCTTAATAGTTCCCTTGCCCAAGGCATAGTCCCAAACCCCTTGAAGTCTGCGGTTATCGTGCCTATCCTAAAAAAACCCGGGGCAGACCCCACCGTCCCCGCCAACTTTCGCCCCATCTCCCTCTTGCCATTTTTGGCTAAGGTCCTCGAGCGCCACGTCACCTGCGCCCTGAGCTCCTTCGTGGAGATGCATGGGGCTCTTGCCCCCCGCCAGGCCGGCTTCCGCCCCGCACACTCTACGGAGTCCGTTGTCATCTCGGTCCTGGACAACCTCAGGGAGGGTATGGATACCAACCAGCGCCAGGCCCTAGTGCTCCTCGACCTCTCTGCCGCCTTTGATACTGTGGATCACACCATTCTGCTGTCCCGTATCAAGGCGGCGGGGATCGGGGGTACCGCTCTGGTCTGGCTTTCCTCCTTCCTGAGGGACCGCACCCAGGCCGTCCGCCTGGGCGACTTTACAGCGGACGTCCGGAAAGTTCAATGCGGGGTCCCCCAAGGTTCCTCCCTTTCCCCCCTCCTATTCAATCTGTACGTTGCCCCGCTTATCTTTTCTCTTCAACAGATGGAGGTCGCCGTTTTTAATTACGCGGACGACCTCCAGCTGGTTTTCAATCTATCCTCTTCTCCTTCCTCTATCTTAAACTTTCAATCTGTTATGCTCCACATCAGGGACTGGATGAACCACAATCACCTTAAACTCAACCCCGACAAGACCGAACTGGTGCTGACGGGTGGTTCATCCAGCCCCTGGTCTCCCCTCTTCTGGCCCCCCTCCATTGGCCCTTCTCCTGTACCCTCTTCCTCTGTTAAAACCCTGGGTATAAAACTCAACTCTCAACTTACCCTTCACTCCCAGGTTAGCTCTGTGGTGTCTTCTTCTTTTCTTGCACTGCGCACTATACGCAGGGTGTCCCGTTTCTTTACTTTTTCCGCTCTCAAACTTATCATTTTGGCCATGGTGGTATCCCGCCTGGACTACGGCAACGCCCTATATGCTGGCATCCCCGCATATAGCTTGCGCCGCCTACAACTGATACAGAACCAGGCGGCCCGCCTGGCCTTCAAACTTCCAAAATTTCACCACTCTACCCCTCTTCTAAAAACGCTACATTGGCTCCCTGTGCTGGCCAGGGTCCAATTTAAGCTCGCCTCTATCACCTTTTTGGCACGCCAGGACGTGGCACCTGCATTTATCTCTTCTGAGATCACTCCCTACGTTCCCATCAGGGAACTCCGCTCGTCCTCCCAGTCCCTCCTCACTGTCCCACGCTACCGGAGAAAGAAGTGGGGAGGCTCAAAATTTGCCACTCTTGCCCCGATCCTCTGGAATTCCCTTCCCCTCGAACTCCGCTCCATCACTCTGTACCCCCAATTTCGAAAACAACTCAAGACCTTCTTGTTCAAGAAGTTCCTTGAGTAACACGCCATCACCCCCCCTTGCTTTCTAGCTCTGGACCATGTTAGCATTAGCGCCAAGAAACCGTTGGTAGACGTGCGCTCTATAAATAATTTTAAACTTAAACTTAAACTTAAACTTTATATGTATATATAAATAGTACACATATATATTCAAATATCTCCTTAAAAACCTGTAACCTCTCAACCCATACCCACCCTAAACCCTAAAATTACCCTTGCCACCCAAAAACCCAAACCCACCCTAAACACTAAAATTACCCTTGCCACTCAAAAAGTCATACTCACCCTAAGACCTAAACAAATCCCTTGCCACCCAAAAATCCTTACCCACCCTAATACGTAAAATTACCCTTCCCACCTGAAAACCCAAACCCTCCCTAAATCCTAAAATTACCCTTGCCACCCTAAAAACAAGTTCCCTTGCCTCCCAAAAACCCATACCCACCCTAAAACCTAACAATTCCCTTGCCACCTTAAAACCCAAACCCACCCTAAACCCTAAAAAATTCCCTTGCCATTTAAAAATCCCAACCCACCCTAAACTCTAAAAATGGATTCCCTTGCCACCCAAAAACCCCAAACCTCCCTAAACCCTAAAAATTCCCTTGCCACCCAAGACACCAAGCCCACCCTAAACCCTAAAATACCCTTGCCACCCAAAAACCCATATCCACTCTTAACCTTAAATTATTCCCTTGCCACCCAAAAACCCTTACCCACTCTAAACCCTATATATATTTATACCTACTGGTGGTTGCCAGTAGGTAGTTATAGTTATTACCTGGTTTCCATAGGAAAAGTATTTTGTCACTTGCCTATAACTTTGTCATTGTTTGACCAATCTTCATGACATTTACCCCAGAAAGTGTCGAAGTAGGTTCTGTGTATCATGGAAAGTTTGTGGTGATCCATGCAGTGGGGACTGAGAAATAGGGGGACACAATAAGGGTGCATTTGTGATGTTAATTCCCTTTGGAACGCATTGTCGAACCTAGAGCCTGAACTGCTGGACGGAATTACACAAAATTTAGCAGAAAGGTAGATGCTGTTACGCAGAGCATGCTTTTTGTTATTTGATGCAAATCTGTTCAGTAGTTTTTTGAGAAATTAAAGCGGAGCAATATAGTGAAATCTCTGGCTATGGATATTTTTTGCTGTGATTTCGTGATGGTTGCAGATATTTTCTACGATGTCACAGTAAATCGGGAATGTGTGCACCAACAGGAATGCTGTGATTGGCTGGATGCGACATGAACATTGATTGGGAACAGTTGCCGGGGCTGAAAATTTGTGTCAAAGCTTACATATGGGGTCAGGGTGTAGATACTCTGACCTCATGTTGGAGAAATGGGGGTGTTAGTGACAAAAGTAATGTGTCCAAATGGATTTTTTAAGTCATGCATTATATATGCGACGACGACGCAACCGCCAGCGTGGTCACCCCTGGTGTCCCGTCATGGGGACATTGTGACTATCACGACGTCTTAGCAAAAATTGGTGCAAATATAAAACACAATGTGTCTATATCTATATACACACCCTCACTGGTCACAGTCACAGACTCATGTACTTACTCACATGTCAACTCAGATACTCATACACCTAGTCGAATGCCCAGACACTAATGCACTCACTCACAGACTCAGTCAGAGACCTAAATGTGTACTTAGCTAAGCATATATAGGCTCATGCACCCTCTTACAGATGCACTTTGTAATTCATGTGCATAGACACATACATAGTCAGAGACTTATATACCCACTCAAAAACCCACTCAGAGACTCATGCGCCCAGACACAGACCCACTCAGACACTCATGCACCGACTCACAGATGCACTGTGACACTTATGCTTTCACTCACACACCCACTGGTAGACAGACCAACTAAGACACTGATGCACGCACTCATAGATCCTCTCACAGACTCATGTACCAATTCACATACTCACTCAGACACTCACACACCCACTCACATACCCAGTCAGAGACTTATACACCCACTCACAAACTCAGTGAAAGACTCATGCGCCCATTCATATACCCACTTAGAGATTTATACTCCCACTTGTAGACCTAGTGAAGGGGTCATGACGCCAGTCACAGACCCACTTGGAGACACACTGTTATAGAGATATTAGGAGATTGATACATGTATTTATAGAGTTATTTGGATAGTGATTTATCTAGTGTGATTGTTAGAATTCATTATATAATTGTAATTTTTTATGTGATGGTGGCTATTGAATTCCTGCTTTTGCTTTGCGTTTCTGCTGCATATTTGCGGTGAACGTGGTTATCGACATCATCACGACTCCTGGCGTCACTACGAAAACGGACAATAGTTTTTAGTGATGGCTTTTATAGAAACCTGCCAGAAAAATATTACTGTACACAATACAGTAATAAACACCTAGTGAGTAAATACTATAATATGTGTGCATATATGTGTTTTACACTTTATGAAAAAGGCACTATCATCTCAGTTAATGACGTTGTTGCAATGCCCCGAAAAACCGGAAATACAGAAAATAGGTTGTAAAGATGGGTTTAAAAGAAACTTAGTACAAAAACATGATTTTAAACATGATTTTTAAAGAACATGTACATAGCAATATGTGTAGTGCAATGCTTAGAATGGATTCTTTTTACTTATTACTTTTGCATGCGCTGGTATCCATTGAATGTCTGCTTTCATTTTGTAATTTTGCTACTTATTCGTGACCATTGGGACATCATCACGAAGATTCCCAACAACTAAAAAGTATGATCTTTAAAAACAAATACATTATTTCAGGTACTAGGGTGGCTGTGACAAAAGCTGTTGTGTTGATTGTGTGTATATAATAGCTACACATAAGAACAGACGCAGAGTTTCTGGTTACTTAGAAACACCATTTTGCCTTCTTCTGTAAAGTCCACTCCATCATTTCTATAAATTCCATGCATGTCAAAATGCAAGTTGTTGTTATAGATTGAGCCTGTGTTGTGGTTTCTGAGGAATGCAGAAACAGTTTTATTAACAGTTTTCTGGATTTGTCCATCTGTGGACAGAATTGATTTGACCACTTCCATTTCTGTCTTTGCCATATATTAGAGTACACCAAGACTGTGTGAAGGAAAAGCGACATCAGTTCTATAAAGATATGTTTCATTAGGATGTCTAGCCCTAGCCCAGTCAATGTGCCTAGGTCTTTGACACCAAAGTGCCCAATCATGAGGTGAGGAGCTCGGCGATCCACAATGCTTTTAACCAAAGCCAGCTACTGATGAAACTTTAACCCTCTTTGACCAAACCGAGTATTTTCCACATTTGGCAAACCAAACTCCCTGTTAATATCTCTTTTTTTTGCAGCCTCTTTACCCCAATAGACATAGTTGTGGCCAACAATCCACACTATAAGCATTTTGAAGTGACGGTGCAATATCAGTCAGGAGAAGGTTGGAGCTGAATGAAGTAGTTTTCCAAATGAAGAGCAGTTAAAAAGGGGGTGTTTTCTTTTTTCTTTTAATATATATTTCAATGGATGTTGTCAGCATGTAAGTGAATAAAATGAGGTAGTTTGTGGATGCATTATCAAGAAGTCCTATTATTGGCTGCTGTTTAAAAAAAGAAATGTAATACAGACATGGATATGCTTTTGAATCTGTGGAGAAAACAACATCTGCTGCATCTCCTTTGGAAGTAGCATGTTCCTTCTAGAATGTGCATGTGAACTTGTGACCTACTGGTTCCATTGGGTTGCTAGATACACTGACCTGAGAATGTATTGGAGGGACGGGTGTAAAGAGACCGAACACTTCTTTAAACGTTGAGCAGTTATGATACAATTTATGTAATGATAAACTTTAATTTGCAATTCAGGACTGTGTAATAAACAGTTGTGCAGGATTTAAATTCGAAAAATTGAAGCTAAATATAGCTTTGGACTCTGTTTTTTTTTATTACTTTGCAATGATCACAAAAATATAGCGAACACCGTGTAGGCAGAATTCTCTCTTTGAAAGAGAGGGAATGCGCTAACCATTCACAAGTGGAGATAGAGTAGACTAAAATGAAAGACATGATTTCATTTGCTACCTTTCACATGATCATAGAGTGAAAGGTTGAAGAGGTTGCCATTTTATAGTTGCTTGGTATGATAGTGGTGTACCATTATTGTGCTTAGTTTTTACAAATCTTAACAATGTCAAAACTACAAATCAACAAGAGAGAAAAGGTTTGAAAGGAGGACTCCCAGTCCCCTTAATTTAATCGTACTAATCAAAAGTAGGAGTCATCCCAGCATTTCAGGCGAGGAATACGAAAGAAAGGAAAAGTAGAAGAAAAAAATCTTTCTTTTAAAATAACCCTCACTCACCAACCTAGTTGGTGACATGCTTCCCACCCGAGCAACCGAATGTCACTCGGTGTGCTTTGATGCCTGATTACAGCGGAGCGGGTTGTTGTTTGGTGATACCGTGTAAATACGGCAAAGAAAGGTGAGTAAAATTGTCTTTATCATTCCTTAAAATGTTTATGATGGCGCAATGACACAAGATTTACAACAGAGGGGTATGCCTTCATGGGTTAAATAGACCCGTGACATCCACAAAGTAAGATTAGTAGAAGAATCACGGTCTACATGTTTCAGCCTCAATACGTCAGTGCGAGGCTTTCAGTGACACGAGGGGTATGCCCACGCTAAGGTGCACCCGACTCCGAGTCACACACAAAACCACCTACTTATGGTTTTCCTTTCAGCCTTCTGTGAAAGGTACATACATCTGTAAAACAAATGCCTAAATTAGTCTGTCATGGTAGTTATTTTTACTGTACGCTATGTAGCTGCAAAACATGCAAAAAGCTCCTTGCTTTCCATCTGTGTCCTCACAGACGTGCAGAAGGTTCTCACGACTATAGTGGTGGGTGTTCGTAAGGTACATACATACTGTGCACTCAAATCACATGATGAGTTTGTGGTAGAACACACTCTATGCGGGTACTATAACTGCTAGATCCCCAATGAACACCATACCCACGCATTCTTTTTTAGCGTGTGGGTGTCAAAATACTCACCAAATGGTGAGCATACATAGCTTTTGGAGATCATACAATGTTGTTAAAAACACACACACTTCCAAAGTACAACTGTGTGTATATAAAAAATGTGATATACATGGAGGAGAAAAAACAGGAGCAAACGTCCCCAGCTTACATAGGACTCAATTCAATTCAATTCAATTTCAACTGCATTCGGTTTCAGGAATTTAAAACCATAACAGTTAACACTACATAAAAATTACCGTAAAATTGACACAATCCATCACAGTTAAGATGCATTTCCCAGGAAACCAAAACCAAAAAAAGTCTATGATAAAGTGCAGTATACAGGTACAAACAATCATGATTCATACATTAAAACCTTCAACAAAATTGATAGCTGTATGTGTTTTAAATGTGGGCTTAAACCATGACCGTTATTAATGTTTAATCAAAGCAAGCCCTAGACTTCACCTCAGATTTCAAATAGCCAAGAACAAAAAAGATACAATCATTGTTTAACATCTGTAAATACAGGAGAGCTGGACGAGCCTGTTTACAATTCCTCCTCTTTAAAATCGGCACAATAAAAAACTTCCGGGGAACCTCATAAATCTTACAAAATAGTACAAAGTATAGCAGATCCTTTGGAGACTCTCCGTCGCAGCCACAGGGTGCTAACATCTGCCCTCTACTGCTCCCCCTTGGTATGGAAAGCAGGAGGTGAAAAAGAGCCAGGCAAATCTTGGTCAATAAAAAACGTTCATAAATAGTTAATAACCCCAGGAGGTAAGGCTCAGCTAATGATGTTCTCTTTAGCAATAGGAATTTACAGAAACTTGATTTGCGTAGTTCCAGCTCTACCCTCTCCATTTTTCCCTAAACTGCCAAAGGACTCCTTTGTTATCTCCACATCCTGGTTGGTGATTAATTTGGGATTGGTGTACAGTTCAACCCATCCTAACCTTTCAAATCTAAGCTTGATGTAGCTGAGCCATGGTACACTAAGCGCCTGATCAAGAGTCATACACTCTTTTAGGATCGACTGGCTCAATGATAATCCCTTGCTCGAACAGGTTTTTAATCAGAAAATAAGGGGATGGAGTGCCAATATGTCACTTAAATAAGGCGCCCCTAGTTCCTCGTGTAGCACCAAGTCGGATAGGCCACGGGGAACAGCCAATAAACTCTTCAGAAAGTTGCTCTCAGTTACCTTTAGATCATCTGTGGTAACATGTCCCCATATTTCACTTCCATAGGAGGCTATCGCTACACTCTTAGCTTGATAAATCTTCAACAGTGCTGCTATCAGTCTTTTTCCCAGCTTAGAAGCAAAATTTAAAATGGCCGCATTCACCTGCACCAGGTCCCCCTTCTTTATTTATTTGAATGGGCCCCATTTCAAAAGGGCGTCTAGTACGACTCCCAAATATGAAAAAACGTCCGTGTGGGGTACCTTGACTGAACCTACCCTGAATTCGAACAATTATTTTGAGCGTCTCCCCTCTTGCATGACATAGGACTTTATTTATTTATGGATAAGTCCCGATCCTCCATAAAGGCGGAAAAGGCATGAAGTAGGGTTTGTAGCCCCCTAGCAGTCCTCGATATAAGGACTGCGTCGTCCGCATAGAGTAATACAGGAAGACCACTTCGGCCTACGTGCGGGAAGTCGACCTCTGTTGCAAGAAGGGCTTCATCTAAATCATTCATATTAAGATTGAATAAAAAAGGGCCAATATGCTCCCTTGGCGTACATCCCTTTCAATATTAAAATTCTTTGATACACGTAGGTCCTGTGAGGATCTAACATTGGCCTTGGTTGCAGGGTGGAGGTCTTCTAGGAAGAAGAAGATGTTGTTGCCTACCCCTAAGTCTTTCATGGACTGCCACAGTTAAGTCCTATTTACGCTATCAAACGCGGAGGATAAGTCCATGAATGCGATGTAAATAGTGCTGGGGCATGCAACCATGTATTTACTGAGAATTATTGTGAGGTTGAGGCACTGAGCCACCGTGGATCGGCCTGGGGGAAACCCATACTGTACGTTAGATAAAATATCATGTTCCTCCGCCCAGCTAGTCAGCCTATCTATAAGCACATGGCCCACCACCTTAACAACTGAGTCCAATAGTGATATCGGTCTGTAGCAGTGTGTGCTATACCGGTCGCCCTTTTTTAAAAACTTGCACAATGTTCGATGTAGCCCAAGACTCAGGGCATACGGTCCTTGCCGCCTCATTAAATACGGCAGCGAGTACTGGTGCCCAGAAAGAGGGGTCAGATTTAAAGGAGTCTGGGGGGATGCCATCAGGTCCTGGAGCCTTAATGCTTGTGAGCCTGGCAATTCCTCTCTTGACTTTCCCCACCTTGAAGATCAGTAGCTCTCCCGCGAACTGGGTGATGGATCAGCTTGAGCGGACTCTCAAACATAGTTTCGAAAGGGAGTACCCATCCATCCTCAGTGATATGCACACCTATTGCATTGCTTTCTAAGTGCTCTAAAGAGGGGCTGTTTATGATGTTCCAAAATCTAGAGATATTTCTGAGTGTGCTTGCCTCAGTCAGCTCCCTCAATGCTTTTTCCTTTAGAGCAGACTTGCGCTAAGCCAATTTCAGCTTGTAGTCTTTGCGACATGCTCTAACCAGGGTCTTGTTTCCAGGGCTCCTGTTAAGGGCATCTTGCAACTTTCTTGCTGCCAACGAGCAGGAAGAATCAAACAATCTTGGGGTTTGGTACATAATTCTGCGAGCTGGAACGCTTAAAAGCTTACTTACTCTAACAGAAATAGTGTTAAAGGCGGTAATGACCTCCCCCGGAGGTGTGTGCAGCGAGGTACAAATACTTAGGGCATCATTAGAATGGCTGGTGGACTTTGTCCGCCCGCCATCCTCACGGTAAAAGGGTCCTCCCGCCATAAGGGTGGGGGTCCCGTAGGGGCAATTAGGATGCGCCCACCACAGTGGCGGGCGCATCCTGCATTCCTGGCATTGTGGCGGGCGGTGCTGAGTGCATGTTGTGCACTTCCATGCACAACGCTTGCCATGTTGTGCATGGAACTGTTAGGGGGTACCATAGGTACCCCCCATGTGCACCCCCCACCCCCAGAGCACCCGGCGGGTCCGCAACGGGCCCCCGCAGTCAATTCCCACATGCGTTTCTGTGGCAGCAATGCCGCCACGGAAAGGCATCTTTCCGCACCCATGTTAATATGGTTGGCGGTGTCTAACAGACACCGCCACCATATTAAACCCTTTTCCGCCCGTTCAACTCATTGACTGGGTGGAAAAGCGGCAGACGGTCTTTCCCCCCACCGCGGTCCCCCCACCATAGTAATATGGCAGGGAGAAAATGGGTGGTGGGCGGGCGGGGTCGGATCACGGGCGGATCGCCACCGCCATGCAGGCGGTGGTGGTCCGCTCGTGATCCTAATGGGCCCCTTTGTTCAGTGGCACATGATACTGTAACTGTTTTATAGAAGGCATCCAGGGAGATCTGTGCCCACTTTGGCCTTCTTCTACCATCTGTTGGTATCATTAATCCCTTTTGCCTAACTCCCCCTTTACGTGACAATAATAGACCCCGAAATTCAGCACACAAGGGATTGTGGCCACTAAAGGCACTATCTTGTATAACAAACCCACAGAAGGAGGATTGTATATGCAACAAAATTAATATGTAATCGATGATTGTGCCACCACTTCTTCCTTTGAAAGAAGGTGTGGCTGCCTTACAATGAGGATCAATTAGTGCCATAAGAGACATTAGATCAGATTCAGCTAGGAGGGTGTTCATAACATCCCCCTGTGCAGATTATTCAAAATGTATTCCCCTCATACCATTGGTAACCTAGGACGGCCAATCTTTACACCCTGGAGTCTCCACAAAGATGTATGTTAAAGTCCCCTGCAATCATGAAATGTTGGGTTTGACAATAGCCTGCGCCCCCCTGCACTTTCCATCCATGGGTTCGACTACTTTGAGTCCTATGTAAGCTGGGGATGTTTGATCCGTTTTTTTCTCCTCCATGTTTGTCACATTTTGCACATACGCATAAATACAGTTGTACTTTGGAAGTGTGTGCTTTTTAACAACATTGTATGATGTCCAAAACCTATGTATGCTCACCATTTAGTGAGTATTTTGACAGCCACACGCTAAAAAGGAATGCGTTTGTATGTTATTCATTGGCGCTCTAGCCGTTATAGTATCCCCATAGAGTGTGTTCTACCACAAATGCAACATATGATTTGAGTGCACAGTATGTATGTACTTTACGAACACCCACCACTATGGTCGTGAGAACTTTCTGCACGTCTATGAGGACACAGATGGAAAGCAAGGAGTTTCTTTGCATGTTTTACAGCTACACAGCCCAAAGTAAAATAAACTATCATGACAGACTAATTTATTCATTTGTTCTTGCAGATGTATATACCTTTCACAGAAGGCTGAAAGGAAAACCGTAAGTAGGTGGTTTGTGTGTGACTCGGTGTCTGGTGCACCTTAGCATGTACATACCCCTTGTGTCACTTCTGTGGTCCTGATGAAAGTCTCGCACTGACGTACTGAGGCTGAAACATGTAGACCGTGATTCTTCCACTAATCTCACTTTGTGGATGTCACCAGTCAATTTAGCCTGTGAAGGCATCCCCCTCTGTTTTTAATCTTGTCTTATTGCTTCATCATAAAAGTTTTAAGGAACAATAAAGACAATTTTACTCACCTTTCTTTCACGTATTTACACCGTATCACCAAACAACAACCCACTCTGCTGTAATCAGGCATCGAAGCACACCCGAGTGACATTTGATGGCTCAGTGGGAACCCGATGATGAAGCATGCCACAAACTAGGTTGGTGAGTCAGGGTTCTTTTAAAAGAAAGATTTTTCTTCTTCTTATCCTTTCTTTCGAATTCCTTGCCTGATAAGCTGGAATGTCTCCTACTTTTGATTAGTATAGTGTCAAAACTATCCAGAAAGGGCCAAAACAACAATATAATCTACAAACTCAATTCACTGGTATGCACATAACTCTTTAATTATTTTAGAAATTTACTTTAGAAATGAAGATGTAAATGTGAGTTTGATAAAAAAAAAGAGTATCACAGTGATACAACAAAAATATACCACTTGAACTATATCTGGCAGAGGATATGTGTTTAAGATATGAGTACTGTTGAAAGTTACAATGAGCAATGTCTTTAAACTGACAATGTTTTAAATGTCTAAGTATATGTGCAAAACAGACAGATCTATATTATATTTGCATTCTGAGAATTGTAGTACTTCAAGTCACATTATTGAAAATATGTTTTGTAGCTATGAATAAAATGTAAGAACATGTGCTGCACCTGTATGTGCATTAAAAAGTAGTAATACTTGTTAGGTGTGTATTAGGAAGTGTTTGTCAATGTGGCTTTTAACTTATATGACCAGCTTGCATATGTTTAAATGGTTAGATAGGGGTTATGTATGTAACAATTAGACTCTTGAGTTTACTTAAAGATGTAGAGAACTATATATTTTTAGAAAGATGGTCTGAAGGTGTATATCTATCATGAAACCACATATATGTTTACATGGCGATCTATGGTCTTTAAGGCTGATGAAAATGTACTGTATGCTGAGGGTGGTGTATTTCTTTAAACATGCTGTGTTTAAAATTGGGGAGAGTCAATAGTGTGTAACTTTGCTTTGAGAAATGCTGAATATATGTTTTAAAGACAAAAGAAATATTTGAGAAATGATATAGGTATGCCATTAAGAAAAGGAATTGTGCTTTGAAAAAGTGAGAATTGTTGTTTTCAGTTATAGAAAGTTAGTGATGTATGTGTATGCTGAGTACCAGAGCAATGTATGCTTCTAGACAGCCATTTATGCAATTACAGATCAATTGTGATATGTAGACTTCACTCACACATAGCTCAGTAGAAAAGTATAGATACACTAAAATAGTTAGTTTGATACTGACAGAATGACTTAAACAATGATTCACAGATATAGTCACAACTGTTATGTATCTAACAGCAATGGAGGTCCTTTCACAGTCATCTAGGCATTATTCAGGCACTCATCTAATCACCCAGCCACTAATCGGGCAGTCACTGAATCACTCATGAACTAACTACGCACGTATTCCATTACCCAGGCACTGCACATGCACTCTTGCAATTACGCAGGCACTAATTATGTAGCCATTGAACTATGTAGGCAATACCCATGTATTCATCCAGTCACCCAAGTACTAACCATTCACATATACTATCAAAAAGGCTGTACCTATGTAGTCATTCAAACACCCAGGCACAACCCATGCACTCATCCAAACACCCCTTTACAACTGATGCACTCATTACAATACTGAGGCACAACCCATGCACTCATCCAAACACTCATGCACTACTTAAGCACTCATCTATTTACGCAGAAGTACCGTTTCAGTGAACCTATCACCCATCCAGTACCTGTGCATTCATTCAATTATTGAGACAATACTCTGGCAGTACACTTGCTTTCATCCAATCACTCAAGCTTTAACAATGGACTCATGCAATCACTTAGAAACTAGTCGTGCACTCATCTAATCAGCCAGACACTATTGATGCACTCATTCAATTATCCAGGCACTACCAATGTACTTATCTAAACTCCTAGGCACTACCAGTTCATTCGACCAAAAAAGCATGGTCGAAGGCTGATAGCCAGAAACCGGTCCTTGGATGCTTGATTCCGGTCTGGGAAAGACATGGCTTGGTAGTTCGGACTGGGCTGTTCCCATGAGGCACAGTGTCATAGCTGATTTGCATATAGCCAGGGTCTAACCCAGGGTGGTGTGGAGTGCAACAAAAACGATGGATTCAGGCCCAGATCCTTGTACTTGGGTGAATGTATGACATTGTTCTACATTCTGTCCATCAGCTGTGTTTTTTGCAATTTTTACCCCGAGTGGGCTGGGTATGCTCAGACGTGAGTCCCAGGCTCTCCACACCACTGGAGTCAAGCTATCCAGGCTGATGAAGACTGATAGCCAGAAACCGGTCCTTGGATGCTTGATTCCAGTCTGGGAAAGACATGGCTTGGTAGTTCGGACTGGGCTGTTCCCATGAGGCACAGGGTCAGAGCTGATTTGCATATAGCCAGTGTCTAACCCAGGGTGGTGTGGAGTGCAAAAAAACGATGGATTTAGGCCCAGATCCTTGTACTGGGGTGAATGTATGACATTGTTCTACATTCTGTCCATCAACTGTGTTTTTTGCAGCAGCCATGTACTCATCCAATCACTAAAACACTACTCATGCACTCACCCAATCTGCTAGGTGTCATGCATGCAATCACGTATGCACTATCCATGCACTCTATAAATCACCAATATACTATCTATGCACTCCTGCAATTATCCGGGCACTAGAGTTGTACTCATTTAATGATCCAACCACTATAGATGCATGCATTTAATTATTGAGGCATTAGTCATGTAC
Organism: Lissotriton helveticus; assembly: GCF_964261635.1. Classification (NCBI taxonomy): domain Eukaryota; kingdom Metazoa; phylum Chordata; class Amphibia; order Caudata; family Salamandridae; genus Lissotriton; species Lissotriton helveticus. The sequence continues at coordinate 1,846,254,490 of NC_136061.1, read as the reverse complement.
TTAACTAATCATTCAAGCACTACTCATGCACTCATCCAAACAACCGGATAGTAGTGATATGCTCATGCAAACAAGCAGGCAGTGATTATGCAGATACAGAATGACCCATGAAGTTCTCACATACTCATGGTATCATCAGAGAATCACCTAGGCACTACCTATGCACTCATTCAATCATCCAGGGAGTATTGGTGTACTCAGCCACAAACACATGTATTTACAAGTTTTAGTCAGGAATATGTAGTCTTTTAGAAATGTCTGTTGAATTAAATATGCAACCTGTACCACACTCTTTGCATGTACTCGGAAGAATGAGTGAGCTGTACGCTCTGATAGAGACTAATGTGTAGATTTGTATATAACTGTTTCCCAAAATTTAAATCTGATACATCTAAGTAGAAAAGTACTGAGGTACTAAATACACCAGTGTTCATTTTAAATTTGACTACAGAAGAAATAAACTTCTCTTTCCCCATGTTGAAGTAAGAACTGATACATGGTGCAGCTGTGTTGTAGGAGAGGGTGCTATAATGTTAAAAGGTATCTAATAAATAAAGTTGTGTGTTTTGCTTTGGGTTTGATATATTGAAGTAAGTGCATTTAGTTATATAGCTAAGCTCATCTGTAGATTTAAAACTGCAACATAACAAAAAAAACTGTTTTTGTATAATGTGTAAGGCAGTAGTAAAGTAGTTGGTGAGTTGGCTAGAGTACAAGATTAAATATGCATTTCTTTTTAAGGACCAATACCTACATAACCTATAGCTAAGCTCATCTGTAGATTTAAAACTGCAACATAACAAAAAAAACAGTTTTCGTATTAGGTGTAAGGCAGTAGTAAAGTAGCTGGTGAGTTGGCTAAAGTACAAGTGTAAATATACATTTCTTTTTTCGGACCAATACCTACATAACTACATTCAGTTAGAATGTCTACAAAAGCTAGGAGGAAAAAGCAACAGAAACAACTACAGTATCTTCAGGACTGAGACACAAAAGGGAGAAAATGAAGAAAAAGTGGTGAAAGAAAAAAGAGCTACTGGTAAGAGGACAAAGTTATTTCTTTAAATAAAAATGAATATGAAAAGCAAACTATAAGAAACAATAAGAGTTGACGATATCTATATTACAAGAAGAGAAAAGAATGTAACAAAGATGGACACACCTTAACACACCTTAAGAGACAGAAACTGTTTAAGGAAATCAGAGCCAGGATGTTTCATAGTAGAGTGGTTGTAAATCTACTGTGAATTATGAGGAAGTATAGAAGAAGGGGAGAGGCGCTGAAACAGAAAGAGCAAGTTGAGGGAGTAGTTGATAGGACCTTCGCTTTGCAGAGGAAGCTTTTCATTTTGATTGTAAATAGAATGAAGACTCTTGACAAAATAGTGATGTATATGAGTAGACAAAACCAGAAGAAAAGATTAGTGAATAGAAGTAACTTTTATACAGTTTTTAGTGGAAAATTGATATATTCTTCCATTATAGAGCCTTAATTAATGAAGAAAGCTATCTCCAGGATAACACATTAGTTCACGTTATTGATGAAAGAGGACAATGTTATAAAATGAAAAATGGCACTCCTATAGCAAAAGAGGTGATGGTATCTAGAAATGTAGGACAAGTTATTGCAGAAGAGGTACAGGGAAGGCGAGTCAGGCCCTGTATACAAATGGAATTGTGATAGTGTTTGTAGTATTAGTCAGCAATCCATTGATATACTAAAAACATTACTACATATCTTTGCATGGCAAAGTTTAAAACACAAAATAAGTACTTTACAAGGATTGGATCCTTACAAGGATAGAAATATACAAATTTGGATGGGCACGGTGGATTAAACCAAGATCTATGTCTGGGGGTGAGTGTTTTGCCATTGTGCAACATTCCGTCCATCATCTTGTGTGTTTTGCTGTTCACCCTATGTGGGAAAGGTATGCCCAGACGTGGGCACCGTGCTCACTATGCCACTGGAGTCAAGCTATCCTGGCTGCAGACGGCTGATAGCCAGAAACCGGTCCTAGGATGCTTGATTCCGGTCTAGGGAAGACATGGCTTGGCAGTTCAGGCTGGACTGTTCCCATGAGGCACAGGGTCAAGATTGATTTGCATATGGCCATGTCTGAACTGGGGTGGCTTGTGAGCAAAATAACGATGGATTAAACCCAGATCTATGACTGGGGGTGAATGTTTTGCCATTGTGCCACATTCCGTCAATCATCTTGTGTGTTTTGCTGTTCACCCTATGTGGGAAGGGTATGCCCAGATGTGGATCCCGTACTCGCTACGCCACTGAAGTCAAGCTATCCTGGCTGAAGACAGCTGATAGCTAGAAACCGGTCATAGGATGGTTGATTCCGGTCCAGAGAAGACATGGCTTGGCAGTTCGGACTGGACTGTTCCCATGAGGCACAGGGTCAAGACTGATTTGCATATGGCCATGTCTGAAATGGGGTGGCTTGGTGAGCAAAATACCTATGGATTAAACTCAAAATGTTCGGCAGGATGCTCAAGAATGTTTAATGGTAATGCTAGTACTATTAGAGGAAGGCGATGTGAATATCAATGAATTATTTGATTTAAGTTATAAATGGAACCATGACTGTAAACATTGTGAATTCACCTCTAGGACTGAAATTAATTTGAAATGATTCCTCTACTTGACGTTACCAGATTGTTAAGCGGTGGCCTTTGAAAGTTTAACCAAAAATGCCCATCCAGATATGATCTATACAAATTGCAGATTGCAGATCAGAACTTAGGTGTACATTTTTACTACAAAGGTATGAAAAATATGTTATAGTCATGCCACAACAATACAGAGTGGAAGGTACTAAGTTAGGAACGGAAATTACAACCATTGTAGCTGGACAGTTTCTGTTTCAAAAAGAAATTTCTAAACTATAGTAATCATTTTCATGAAGGAGTTAATATGACCTACACACACTACACAACATGTAACACAACAACAACTAAAAATCAAAAATTGTGATTCTTGTCTTTATTTTCTTTTTTTCTCTTTCTTATTTATAAATTATCACATATATGCAGGGGAGACAGTCAATGTGTTTCATCCATGAAACGGACTTCTTCAGGGCAGATGTCAACACAGACAAATCTCAGCTTAACAAGGATATTGCGGTGCAGATTCAAATTAGACCCCCACAGTGGTATACATCATCAGTATTCAAGATTGTAAGTTACAAACACTTTTCAAACATTGTCGTCCACAACGTGGCTGATTATGTGCTGCAATGATAAGAACCCTAGAGGAGTCATGCCAGCAAGGGAATGAAAGTGGGGCCAGTAAGCAATATAAGCCACTCTGATTGGTGCTTTGGCCACCACCATCAATCTGCTGCACTCTGATGCCGTGTAGGCGGTCAATGAAGAACTCCATTAAACACCTCTTAGCAATCCCTCTGTGTGGACCAACTGGAGGAAACAGGAGGGGTAGTTGTCCCCCAAGAACCCTTCCTGTTACCTCCAGTAAGTCCCACACAGCAGGATTGCCGAAAGGTTGTTCAAGGACATGCCCCCTTTCTCCACCACTGTGTAAATGCACCCAGTAGGGGGATAAAGGCACCTTTGCTATTGAGGCTCCTTGGGGGCCACCTACCCCTCCGGTTACCTCCAGGTTGTCCCACACAGTGGTAATGCTGAGAGGTTTTTGGTGGCTATGCCCCATTTCCCCACCACTCTGCAAACCCTCGTCCTGCCGCACTACTAGTTGGGTGATCTGGTCCTCTTGGCTCTACAGGGTCCTCGGGGGTCAACTACCCCCCGTTTTCTCAGTTTACTCCCACACAGCTAGATTACTGAGGGGTCTTTGGTGACCATGCCGTCTTTCTCCACCACTCTGCAATTCAATCACGCCTCCTGGAGCACTTCTGGTTAGGGTATGAAGTTCACTTTACTCTTGAGGGTCCTTGGGGGCCAACTATCCCTCCTGTTACCTGCAGTAGCCCCACACAACTGGACTGCTAAGAGGTTGTGGTGGCCTCACCCCTTTCTCCACCGCGCTGCAAACCCACCTCCTGACACACTACTGGTTGGGGGAAGAAGACCACTAAAGTCCTGTGACACTCAGGAGGTGCAATTGCAGAGTGGTGCAAAAAGGAGGCAGGGGATTTGGCGATGTGCGGGTAGCTTTTTCTTTGTTTTTTTAATTATAAAGGGAAGGGGAGCCATGTGCCCCCCCTTCCGTGGGTCGATTTTGGCCCTGGGGACACCTTCTTCTGGGGCCAAGTATTTTTGGAAAGGGGAGGGGGCCCCACTGGACTCCTCAATGGGCCTATTACGGCGGCAGGGACCCCATTCCCTGGGGGACAGACAGTCACACAGCCACTCAGAAGAGATATGTTAGAAATAGTATGTCTGATTACTAGTACCGAAAGAATAGTAGTTTAACGTATGCTGTAGCTTAGTATATATCTTTAAGTCTCAGAAACGTTACTTAACACTCACAGGATGATGTCACCAATTATGCCATCAGTGATGTCATCTGAGATGTCATCAGTGATGCCCCATGCCATGGTATGAGTGATGTAATATGTGCAGTCATAAACAGTGAATTGCAGGGGCGTAAGTTTTTATACAAGTAAAATCTTAGCCTAAATATAACGTCCCTGTAACCTATGTTTATTTCAGTGAATGTACATATATATCTATATATCACCATCCTCCATTGTCACGCAGGGAGCCCAGGACCTTATCAGGGCGGCCAGTGCATACTGGTGCGAGACTTCCAGAACACATTCCAACAACTCCTCCTTTTACCCTCAAAAAGAGGTGCACCGACTCTGGTTGTTTTGCAGGTAAAGTTCTTTTATTGTGGAACACAACAGAGGCAAAGGGCCACTATTCCCAACGTTTCTGCTCAATAGAGCCTTGATCACGGGAGGCAGTCTCTCTGGATTTTGAATCACCCATGTGGTTTCCCTTTTCAAACATGGGCCGTATTCTTTTGAAGAGTGTGCAAAGGAAAAGTGCACGACTTTAAATGAAGTAGCGCATTTTAATCAGTGTTCAGCGCTCAAAATGCTTTCTTTTTAAATGTCATTCCCATTGCGCAAAAAAATTAAGTGTGCCTCACTCCACAGTCCGTTTTTTGATTTCCACGTACTTCTTTAACAGCAAACAACCCGCAGCCAGGGAAATGATTCCTTCTGCTCCCTTACCTGCCACGCTCGGAGAATTCTTTCCCAGGGGGCAAGCAGGTCAGGCTCCAAAATATAAGTCGTGCACTTTTCCTTTGCGCACTCTGCAAAAGAATACGGCCCATGTTTGAAAAGGGAAACCACATGGGTGATTCCACAATAAAAGAACTTTACCTGCAAAACAACCAGAGTCGGTGCACCTCTTTGTGATGGTAAAAGTAGGAGTTGTTGGAATGTGTTCTGGAAGTCTCGCACTAGTAAGCACTGGCCGCCCTGATAAGGTCCTGGGCTCCCTGCGTGACAATGGAGGATGGTGATTTATATTTTGGAGCCTGACCTGCTTATATATATATATATATTATGTATATATGTTTGCATTACAAAATAACAGAAACAGTTACCCAATAGAGGGTTAAAAAAGAAAATGAAAACTTGGAGAACCACAAGCACCACAATGCTCGGCGGCTCACTGGGGGCGTCCCACCGTGGGCGATGAAATAAAACATGCACACCTGTGCGAGGTTTAAGATCAGCAGCAGTGATGTTTGTCTCCGTGAAGCATAACCTTTGAAAAAGTTCTTGGAAGAACGAAACATGTCAGGATTGCTGAAGGAATAAAAGGAAAATGAATGCAAGCTCAGTTGCGGTGTGCGGCTAATTTCTTCTCTGCAAGGAGGAGGTTTGGAGAAATATATATATATATATATATATATATATATATATATATATATATATATATATATATATATATATATATATATACATATATATATATATATATATATATATGTATATATATATATATGGTTCACTGACACGATATCAAGTCAAAACAACATCTATATAGAAAAATACATAGTGAATTTAATAATATCGTCTCCCTATACCTATAATTAAAATGACAAAACATTTGGAAACAAATATAGGGGTCATTACGATAGCTGTGAATCTGCCACCGGCAGCCTGCTGGTGGCGGATTTGCCGCCATTCCATCGCCATTCCAGATAAGGATGGCAGGCGGATTGCTGGTGGACTGACATGCGCCAAGGGTCGAACACGTTACGATTGCCTGTCGGACTCACCCCGCATCCATAAAATGCTGGCACAAAATAGCAGGCACCATTCGTCAGATTAGGATGCTGCATCCCCCGTCAGCCTGTGTATGGTGGTTCAACCGCCATTCACAGGCTGGCGGGGATGTACTTTCGGGGCCCGTAGCGGGCCCCCCTTAAACAGAGGCATGTTAGTTTTGCACTTAGGGGCACCTATGGTGGCCTCAAACATTTCCTTGCACCTTCTGGCTGGCACTGCCTGGTCAGGGCCGGACTGGCTACCGGGCATTTTAGCATTCTGCTGAGCTGGGGGCTGATGTCACTGCGGTGGGGGCTATTTTCATAGATGAAGACCTGCGTGTGCTTCGAAATCAACAATGCAAAACGAATTTCGTTTTGCACATGCAGGTCCCCATCAACTAAATCAGCCCCCAGCTCTGCAGAATGCTAAAATGCCCGGTAGCCAGTCCGGCCCTGTGCCTGGTGCCTGCCATATTGAGCAGGAAAATGTGAAACTTGCATTTTTACCATTGCGGTGGGTGCTGCAGCCAGCAGCTACCGCAATGTTAAACAAGCACAATGCGACTGCCACAGTGGTGGTCGCATTATAATTTCACTTGCAGGTCTGCCGCTATGTGGGCCCCCGGTCCCAATCCCTGTGATGATGGATCGTAATGACACCCATAGTTTCTAACAACACAGGGCCTTATTACGATGGCGGAAGGCCTTCCACCGACAGCCTGTTGGTGGCGCGCCCTCCGCCATCGTACTACGTTTTTCCGCCCGCCATATTATGATAGAAGGGGAAGCGTGACGGTCGGAAATACTGAGCGCCACTCCAACAGGTGGTCCTTTTCTGACCGCCTGTCAGAGCACTCAAATTACCCAGCATTGCTGTTGGGATTATAATATTCCTTTCCGCCGGTCGTTTCGCGGTGGTCAAACCGGCATGAAAAGGGAGGTGGAAATGGATTTGTGGGACCGTAGCAGGCTCCCTTCATACCTGGGCCTGGGGCAAGGGCCCATATCCCTGCACCATGTGTCAGGAACCGCATAGTGTCGGCATGTAGTGCAGGGATATGCAATTGCCTTTTTTTGCATTGCGGTGGGGGCTGCTGACTGCATCTCCACCATAATGCAAAGCATAGATGATGGGACCGCCGTGGTGGCAGTTGCATCATATTTTGGATTGTTAAATCTGAAATGATGCGCTATCGTAATGAGCCCCTTTGTTGTCTAAAATTTAGATTTTTAAATATATATAAATTTAAATAGTAAACATTAATTAAATTTGATATCAATACTAATATAATGTAATGTAATGAAATATATGTAATAATTGTTTTGGAAAATATAACAATTATCATTAATTAAAAAACATGTATATTAATATACATATTTGCATGTACATATATCTGAAATATAACATAAAAAGTAAATATATTTATATATATCCAATAAAATAAAATATTTAAAAAACACATTTTTTATAAAAATACAAATTAATTTACTAAAAATAAATAAAGTATTAAAAACATTAATGATTAAATATATTATAATTTAAATAACCAAAAGCAATAATATAAGTTTATACAATATAAAGTAAACTACCATTTGTTTTAATTAATACATATACCATACATATACCATACACACAACAACTAATAAATTGTAGAAAAAGTTGCAAACTCAGGAGGTGTAAAATTTACAGTGGATTGTGGAGAGGAAATATTTACTATTCCAAAGCCATTCAGTGCAATAGTAGGGATAGTGTTGGATTGTGGAGGCATAAAATGTACTATTCCCACTCCAGTTATATTACAAATGAACACAAATATTAATGTTATCAAAATACCTAAATCTATTATCAACATAATAAAAACCCATAAATGCAATATTATTTGCAACTAAAAAGCATAACACATTTAACATATAATAATAAATTCCTATAAAACGTTTATTTTATTACTTACATAACTTTCTACCTTAAATGTCTACAAGCTACACACCACACATGTAAAATGTATATTTAAATTTATAATATTTACACATTTTAAATAATTAAATATCTATTAAATGACTCATGCTAATTAACTACTAATAAAATAATTACATTTAATTACTGTTTCACCATTTATCCATTCAAAACAAACAACCCACACCTACTGTCTACAGTTATAAAAATGAATTAAAGAAGTTATACAATTAATAATCAATTCACAGATATACCCAAAAAAGTATTGATTAATTATTGTAAATTCCGACATAACCTTTACTTATACAAAACCCACCATATAACCCCAAACAAAAATAATACACAATTTACATAATTAATTATCAATTAAATAATTATTTATAATATTACATAATTTGTAAATCATTATAGTTATTTACTTCCCATCCTATACCCATACAAAACCCACAACACTCACATTAAGTTTCAATTAAAAAAATGTACTTATACAATTAACTTAAATAATTATCAATTAAATAATTATGAACAATTCAAACTACATTATTATTAAATCATAATTAATTAACTTCCCTCCCTATACCTCTACAAAACACAGAACCCACACCTCAAAATTAAAACAACAAAATAATATTCCCCCACAGACAGCCAAACCCAATGACCCCAAACTGACATTTTATTTATTTATTATTATTTCTAGAACATTTTTTGTAGCCACTGTTGTATTACCAGATACTACAATTCAAGCTTCACCCCATGTTAATGTGGTAGTATGCAATCTTCCCTCAGAGGAGCTTGCACAGTACTGCAATACCATGGAGGTGAAATCTTAGTGGCAGCTCCCGTGGCATTACCAATGTACCTGACAAGGGTGTCCAGTGGAAGTACTGCAGTACCTGTAGCACAAAATAATTATTTTTATAGTTTTAGTTTTATAGTTTTCTCTATGTCTCTCTACAAGTACTAAGGGGTATGAGTGTTCCTACCCTGCCCCTTTATACTACTGAACTACTTATTTTTTCCAAATTCAGAACAGGGGGACCGTGTGCCTGGTCCTGTAATGGTGGCTGCAATATTTTTCTCTGGGTTGTGGCTATCCAAACAGTTCTCTTAGTATCCGAGGACCAGAACCAGTCCCGCAGTATAGAATTGGGCGATGGGGAAAAAGCTCCCTCTGCCAATTTGAGGGGTCTATTTTTTATTTCCGGTACCGGTAGATTACAGCGTGACCAAGAGACCAGGCTTACCTACTTTTTAATCCTCTCAAGCCCACCCTTAGCACATCTTCAAATGCAGATTTCTCAAAAATGGCTGAATGTATTTATAGCAAATTACAAAAAGCAAGCTTTCTTAATAAAGTTCTAATTATTTGGCAAATTTGGTGGAAATCCATTTATCTGATTTTTCTATACCTACATCAGAAGTTTTTTATGAAAGAATTAACATGGGAAATTAACATTTTGGGACTTCCTTTATTTAGTGTAGGCATAGTTCGCGGAGTTCCGCATAGCGGAACTCCACAAAGTGAACAAAAAACTCTGCTGCGCTATGCTGAGCTCCACAAGTGGCAGAGTGCGTTAAATAAATGCAGTTCGCAGTGATTTTCAGTGCCAGGTGCTTATGTGCACTGTGCAATCATCGTGAACAGCACCATGTACAGTGCAAACCAGCGCTGCTTCCTTTCTGCTGCTCGATTCAATTTTTACTTGAGCGCTAGCTTTCTCAACTCGAACGGATAGTTTCTCAACGCGAGCAGTGACAAGCATACGCACCCACTCGCAATGAGACTGCCTGCGTTGCGAAATCTCACCTGGAGGGTGATTTTCCATACTCGTGCCCGCCAACTTGATGTTGACGATCGCGAACGAGGAAAAATCTTGCCGGGAAGTGGATTTTCTTCGCCAACTTGATGTTGAACGCAAACAAGGGAAACAATTCCACGTAACTCGGAGTGTGGAAAATTCTTCAAACTCCGCGAGCGGAGCGGAGTTCACCGCCCAGACATAGTTGGTTTTCACTTGGCAGATCACCTCAAATGCTTCCAGGAATGTGAGTGGACTTTCTGGGTAGGTTTTGCGCAGATTTGTCAAATATAAATATTGCAGGGGTAAGCCTTCATATTGAATGTTTGCCAGTGGTTCTGGTATTTCACAGAAAATATCTTAACTGTGAATTATTACTCATAACGCACAGAGCTGAATTAATTTACAAATTATTTATCTTCCCTAAACAAATTAAAAGTTAAATGGATGGTTACTACAGCATTTCTTCTTTATTTTAGTTCTGGTAAAAAATGTGTTTACAATGACAGTGCTGCTTTTGAACCACTAAACAGAACACCTTACCAACTAACCATAAAGGCCCATCCTTAAGGCAAGCATCTACCAATGAACCCTTACCAGTGTGTAAAAATAAGCATTGTAAAAGCAGTACTCTGTCAGCAAAAAGTTACATTGCTCCACATTGCGCTTCATTTAAAAAAACAATCTTTATGTATGTCTTTTTCAAACTATTTTAAAAATATATATTTATTGAATTCATTTTTACACAATAATTTTAACCCCCCCCCCCCACCAAGCAGCAAATATTCATAGCACAATATATATATATAGGCAGCTACAGATATTTAAATAGCTCACATATGATTTTCAGAAAAAAAAGAGTAAAAAGTTGAAAATTCATCACTAAACAGTGTTACTATTAAACAATAAAGTAATACCATGCAAATGTTACTACTTTCTGAGATATATAGAAGACCCTCTAATATACCCCAATTCAAATACCACCACCCCCATTGTTCCCCAATTAATCCTCCTCTGCCATTGAGGAGATCCAATCCATCATAGGTGCCCAAGCTCTTAACTTTTGTTTTAGCAGATTTGCCTTTCTGAGCCTAAACTGACGTTTCTGTAAGATGTGTTGATAAAAGCGATGCCAACCATTGATGGAACCACGGGGAATAGGATCTAACCACACAATTGATAAACACAACCTTAAAACTGACTTTACGAGGAGTCAGCAGTGTGCGCGATCCAAGATGGCCGCCACACCATGAGCTTTGTTTCCTCACCTGCTTTAAGGACAAACTTTTTGACGAAGGGGGCTTTGTCCAGGCTTCATTTTTAGCCCCAGCTGCTCCTTAAGCCCAGCGGAGGCGTTTGGTACAGTTTTCAGAGGTCTGCAACCTCCGTGTGAAGTGCGGTAGGCGTCTTGACTTTCTCCTCAGCCCTCTGCAGCACTCTCTGGCAGTCTTCCTTACAGAGGAGGCGGACTTAATTTATCGGGCAGAAGCCTCTCCTCAGAAGCCGTCTTATGGTAAAGGGATTGTTGTACTGCCACTTGCCTGCCACAGCCTTTGCCTGAAGTATTAGAGGGATTTTGTCTTTTTATTTTTTCAGTGCAACTTTATTACTACACTGTTTTAAGTCACCCTAGAACTGCTTCTTACTGCCTGTCTTTTATTATTTGGTCAGTATACCTTACTACACTACAGAACCTATTACTAGTGGTGTAATGTATTTGTTTGGTTATTTGCCTGTCTCTGTTACCAGTATGGAGCCTACAATGCTGGCAAAAAAGTGAAAGCAAACTGTTTCACCTCCTCCTGCCAAAGCCAAAGCTCTTGAGTCTCAAGATGAATCATTGGCAAAAGTTTTGCAGGAAATTCAGACAATCCATATTAAAACTGATACAATTTCTTCGGATATGAAGAATATTCAGAGAGATATGACTTCCCTAGCAAGGAGAGATACAGATAACAAGATCAACATTCGTGATAAAGCTGCAGCCATCACAGCTATGTCTCCAATCACTCCTCATGTTGCTTTTCTTAAACGTTCCCTACTTGATCTGGAAAATAGAAATAGACAATACAACCTTCGTATTTTCAATTTCGGAGATATAATAGGTTATTGTATTGCCTGCTAAGGTGAGGTGTACTGTGAAGCGCTCTCTGTCACACCAAAATAGGGGCATACCTTTGCTTTGTGAGGGTGGTACTAATTAAGGCTGATTATCATTTATTCCTAGGTACACAGGAGTGAGCACATTGTTCAGGGCAAACTTCTGCACATCTAAAGCATGCTAATGTATGAGTGTTCTCATTATAGTAGTTCTTGTAGGGACTTCAATGCACATAGAAGTAGCAGACAATATTGAAACTGAGGGAGAGAAAGAAAGCAGCATTCAAGAGAGTTTTGAGAGGGATTTGAGGGACATAGTTGTCGCCTATTCTTAGAAAATCTTCTCCCTAAGTTATTGAATGTCAAAGTTACAGAGCGTTTTGAAGTTGATAAAGAGTATAGAATTCCTTCAATTCGTAAACCTCAGCAAACCAAACCAAGACAAATTATGTTTAAAGTTTTGAGGCACCATCATCTCCTTCTTATTCGAAAGGCTGTCCGTGAAATACCTTCTCTTCTAATTGAAGGTAACAAAGTTTTATACATCAGGACTTTGCTAACTAGAAAGTTCAAACATGATGACACTTTTCAGAACTGAGGCCTTGTTTACGGGAAGCTGGTTACAAATATGGCCTTTTTGACCCCGCTGTAATGCGCATCTGGAAAAATGATGTCTCCAAGTCTTTCTCTGTTCCTGCAGACTTAATCAGATTCTTGGATCAACATAATCCTATTCTCATGGATTCTCAGCCTTTTGGTTCTGCGGGCTAAGTTTCTTTACCCCTTACTAAAGATTATTATTTTCTTCTTGCAGGTGCATCTTATCGGTGGTTTTCTTGCTTCGCACCTCCGTCTCCAATGTTGTATTGGTATGAGATCTTGGTGGCTGACCTTGTTTCATGTTGTTTGTCTTGTTTTGTCCTTTTTATATGGGCTACTATCTTTCTCTCCTTTTTCTGTCATGTTATCCTTTCTTCTCTTTAGGAAAGTATGTCTAGGTCACAAAAGGTAATTGTTGCTTTGTTAAATGTGAAGGGTCTCAGACATCCAGTGAAGAGATGTAAAATGTTAGAATATTTACACAAATCTAAAGGTGATATTTGTTTTGTTCAAGAAACTCATGTTAATGACACAATATTGCATACTATGTCTAGAGGTTGGTTGGGGTCTATAGTTTCATCTCCTGCTGCAAAACGTAAAAATGGAGTAGCTATAATTTTCTCACACAAAACTTGTGCACAAATTCTGTCACATCACCATGACGCATATGTTAGATTTGTTGCTGCTCAAGTTCTTATTGATAAACTTACCTTAAATTTGATTAATATTTATGCCCCTGCCTTTTGTAGAGAAAGAAAAAAGACCCTGCCAAATCGATATATAGAGGTCCTTTAGAAGGATCCTATTTTTTACATGAATAGTGACACTCTAGGGTAGGAGCCAAACGCATATGTATGTCATTCAATTCTTTTTATTCATCAATAGCTTAATCAAGTTCATTTTGATAAAGAGGATTTCTCATATAGTTTTCATAAAAAACACACAATAAATATCGGTCATGGCAACAAATTCAATAAAAGAGTTAGCGGTCCCACACACACCGTACCACATTCAGATCAAATTACATTCAATTCTATCAGATATACTATCATTCGCACAAGGTTTCACTCACTACATACATGGGTACATCAAGGCCAATAAATGCAACCAGGGTGGAGATGGTTGAAATGACAAAGACACAGAGGGGGCACATATGGATGGCTCAAAGCATCTTCTTCAGATGGATAACTGCCACACTCTGGAAAAGCGCCTACGCGAGTTTCGGTGTAGGGCCCAGATAGGGCCGCACCTTCGTCAGGGCACAGCGGTACCACGGGTAGGGGACACACGACACTTCAAAAACGGGGGGGGGGGGGAGATGAGAACAGCTCGATGGGTCACGCAGCAAGGTAGTTCGGAGGGCTCTATTGGTGTGGATGGGATGATCCAGGACAATATCAGAACTTTTGGTGGTTCGATTTGTAAGAAGTAGAAGAGACGGATGAAAACCGGCTTCCTTAGTATTTTCCAGGGAATTCTGGAGCAAAATTTGAAAGAGAACGGGATCGAGGGTTCTATCCAAGATGGGATATGTAACAAAGTGCGGCGCGAGTACTAAAGATGTCAGGGTGAGTCCGGGGGATAGGACGGTTCAGCAGCCGGCTCAAGGATATGTAGGGTTGCTCAACAAATCAAAGATTCAGGATGTGGCTCACAAAATACGGATGGTCGCGTCGATTCGAACCCGAGTTCCCAAGGATGATCGGGCAAGCATTTGCAGGGTCCGACGAACGTGCTTAAAACGGGGTTCGGCCAACGGCTCTGGAGGAGACTGCCCCTGCCTTTTGGTCCTATGTCTCTGATGAAGTACTCAAAATTGGCCATTCATCCCTTTCAATGGGTGGTGATTTCATCAGGGATCCTTTGTTGGACCGGTCTTCTGCTTTCAAATTCCGGCCTAACAAGGCTTATTTTGTCTTAAAATCCTTTATTTCCGTTACCAAATTAGGTGATTTTTGGAGACTGGAACACCCTACGGACAAAGATTTTACTTTTTTTTTAATGCTCACTCTTCTTTTTCTAGAATTGTCTATTTATTATCCTCACGTAATTTATGTCAGATGATTAGTGAATCAGATATACACCCTATCACAATTTCAGACCATGCTTGATTTATTTTTCTTTATCTATTTCTGACCCTCCAATTGATAGTAAAAGATGGAGAATGAACTCAGAAACAGTTCTTAATCCCACCAATGCTAAAAAAAAATTGCCTCAGCTATTTATGATTATTTTTCAAATAATAAGACCTGTGACACCTCTAAAATTATACATTGGGATGCCTTCAAGGCATATATTTATGGAGTTGCAATTTCTATTATGGCACACGAAAATAAATCTTTTTTTCCCACCTCATTGACTTGGAGACACAGATTTCAGCAGTGGAACGACTTTTTATTACATCTAGAGATCCACAATATAAATCCCTACTTCCGAAATACCGTTATGAATATTATTGTATGCTCAGTTAAAAAACAGGTTTACTAATCTCAAAGGAAAAGTCACATTTTTATTTTTATTCTAATAAATTGGGCCATTTGTTAGCTAATTATTTACGCCTCAAACGTGAAAGGGTTCGAATTCCAGCCATCAAGACCAATAAAGATACATTGGTGATGGAGGTTGAGGACATACTGAAGGAGTTTCTTTCATTCTCCTCTTCTTTATATCATAAACCTCTTATACCTAATAATACTATTATCAGTGAATTCCTTCATTCCTGCCGATTGCCTCAGATTTCTGATAATGATAGAGCTACTTTAGAGAACCCTATTGATATCAAAGAAATTTTTAGAGCAATGAATGCTTTAAATTCCAAAGAAACTCCTGGCCCGGATGAAATTGCAGTCACATTCTATAAATGCTTCCAAGATCAATTTTCCCCTTTTTTACTTTCCATTTTTACAGAATTTCAGCATACTTCTATGATGGGAGGATATTTTAATGAAGCCACAATAATTATTCTCCCCAAACCTAATAAAGATCATACTTTAGTCTCCAATTTTCGGCCCATATCTCTAATCAATCAAGACTGTAAGATATATGCAAAGGTTTTAGCAAATAGACTATCACCACTACTACCCACAATTATGCAATCTGATCAGACTGGCTTTATGAAAGGTATATTATCCGCACATAATACCCGTTTGCTCTATCATACCTTGTCTCTTTCCAAAGAAGCTAATGGTCCTATTGGTGTAATGGCCTTTGATGCAGAAAATGCATTTGATAAGGTTAATTGGCAATTTTTATTTAAAACTTTAGAAGCTTTCTGTTTTGGTCCTATTTTGATTAATATGACTAAAGCGTTGTACTCAGCCACCTCAGCCTCTATTTTAGTCAATGGTTTGTGTTCCACTTCATTTTGGCACTCAACAGGGATGTCCTCTCTCTCCTTTACTTTTTCTTATTGCAATAGAACCCCTCCTATGTTGTCTTCATAATAGTGACACTTATGCAGGTGTTGTTTTGAAAGATACTACCATTAAACTCTTCAATATTACAACAATTGGTTCCTTCGGGTGTACCACATTTCTTTTACTCACTCATAGTTATATGTAGTATATCAGGTCCAATATAGAAGAATCAGAATCCCACACCAATCTTGTATTTATGCACTATTTTATGAATTATAGTCATTCATAAATACTCTTTGTAATTTTCAAAAACAAGGGCTGTACAATGTGTGAACAAGTGCAATTTTGTGACATTTAGTGCTCAGTGCTGGCGGCGCAGAAGTGAAAATACTATACAATATTTATATACAAGGAAAATATACAATGGTTCAACTCTTGGTCTGTACAATTACACATATACCACTATATACCACACAGGTTAATTTTCATCACAGGGTATTGAAACTACAGATCCAGCCATTCGTCGACGTTTCGACCCTCTAGGTGCGCACTTATGACGTCAAACACGGGTCTTCATCAGGACTGGGGGGGGGGGGGGGAGAACAAAACAGCCTTTGAAAGAAATCAATCGTCAAGGTGGTGTATCTTGAATAACTTGAACTGCGTGTGTCTATCAGTGGTGCGTAGAGTGCTCCCACGGTGGTTATTCTTATGGAACCGCTGTGCGGACTTTATTTTCTGACTGGGTATTCGGATTACTCTTGTACCCAGTCGTGCTTCCAAATCTTTTTGAGGGGCCAAAGGATAGCACTATGATTTGATTCGAAACGCTGGAGAAATGACCACTTCCTTCCTAGCGTGGACACGAACGCATCTTCCTCCCTAACGTGGTCAGGACAGAATCCGAAAAGCCGGCGTATATGTGTAATTGAGTGAGTAAAAGAAATGTGGTACACCCGAAGGAACCAATTGTTGTAATATTGATTAACTGCCCAGGTTCTTAGGGATACTGGGTTAACCCCATTGGAGATTTCACCATTAAACTCTTGGCATATGCTGATGATGTATTATTATATGTTTCTGACCCTTCCACCTCTATACCTATTATCCTTGATATTATTCATAAATATGCTGAAGTTTCTGGTTACTACTTGAATGCTAAGAAGACAGAATTGTTCCCATTAAATGCCTTTTGTAATTCTACAATGTTAGAGAATACTGATATAATTTAGTCCCCAAAAAAACTCATATATTTAGGGATAATTTTTACTGGTTCAGTTAAAGATAGAGTTGATACTAATTGCTCTGTTATTTAAACAAATACCTTTAGAAAAACTTGATAGATGGTCTAATCTTCACCTAAACTGGTGGGGACGCATAGCAGAAATTAAAATGTCTATAACTCCACTAATTCTCTATTTATTGTCTATGTTGCCCTTCCCGTCCACTTTATATACTAAAATATATAGATTATTTACTAAATTCCTATGGAATATTAAGCCTGCACGCATAAGTTTTAAGATGTTACAATTGCCCAAATGTGAAGGTGGGGTTGGTCTTCCAGATTTGAAAAAATATCATTTTGCATTCCTTGTGGCTCAATGTTCTTTATGGTTTCATACTCTCTAATGCACCCAAATGGCTTCTCCTGTAAAAAAAATATTTTGGCACCATACCCTTTAACTGCTTTTCTTACCATGTCCAATGGCTCTTTTGGTAAGTGTTCTTCTATTTTCGCCCTCTCTAAAATTGCCCTTTTGTCATTTGATAGTAAATTTTGTATTGTTTTGTCTTCCACTCAAAAAGTTTCTCTTTAAATCCTAAACTCCAATATCATAAACATATTTCTTTTTTAGAAATTATGGATTGCTGTTGGTATTTTCTTTGTTGCAGATATTTGCCAACATGATATGTTTTACACATTTGACGTTATTCAAGTCACTTATAAACTGCCATTGTCTGAGTTGCCTAAATATACATTGGTATGTAATACTATTCTTAATGCCTACCCCCAACTGCTTTCTATGTCTCAGTCTTCTGGTGTTGAATTTTGTATTTCTGTGTTTAGCCACTTCAAATACCTCTTTTGCATATTTGACTAAAAAATGGTCCCCGCACTTAAATTTTCATACACTTAACATATCTTGGAAGGACATCTGGTATTCCAACACAGCTAATTATCTCCCAGCCACCCTTATACAATCTAATATTTACTTACTTCATCGATGTTTCTGGACTCCTGACAATTTATTTAAAGCTAAACTCCTAGATACTCCAAATTGTTGGCACTGTCAATCTGTTAATGGTGATCTACAACATTTATTTTTCAAATGTCCTATCATACATCAGTTTTTATTACAAATATGGCATCTTATTACACAGATTATTAAAATCCAAACAGCTTTATCATTTCAGGTTCTAATTCTCAAATCCTCACTCTTTAAATCTATTTTATCCCCTATGGATTGTAAATTCTTCGATTTCCTTATCTCCACTGCACTCAAATCTATCACTTGTAATTGGAAGGATGCTACCTCACTTTCGGTTAATGCATGGTGGGAGTGGATTATTTTTCTTAGACGTGGACAATGTTTTTACCCACACTCTCATAAGGACTCTTCTCCTTCTTAGCCTAGTATGTGGTCTAGTTTGGATTCCTACATTAGTACATGTTCTACAATTTAGGCTACTTATTTCCATTTTGTGATAATTTGATTAAAATATCCCTTTTATGTTTGTTTTATTATTATAATATGCTTATACTGGTTTACAATGTTGGTAATGCAATTGTACTTTCTCTTAAATATTCTAGCATGTTTTCTATTTTCTATAGTTCGGTATAATTTTTTATATTGTGTTTCACATAAGTAAAAAAGTTCTTCAATAAAGTATTTTGAACTTTAAAAAAACTGACTTTACAAGAAACATAATGGGTTGAGCATAAGAAGGGACTACTTCCTTAGAAACCCCAAGAAAAATCAACCGGAAAGTCACCTTAATTATCATGCCCAGTTACTTTTTCTCGAGAAAATTGCTGATTCCTTTTTTTAACCTTCCCAGGACACCCTGCAAACCTATGTATCAAATCTGCCCCATAAAATTAACACCAGGAATAGCACATGCCAGTAGAACCACCCCACTTCTCAATTTTTCCCAGGGTAATATAAAGGTTAAAACAGGTTTTGAAATGTTGTACTTGCAAATTAGCTGACATTAAAATTGATTGATGCTGACTTAGGGACTACTACTTCACTATCCTCTGCCTGCCCCACCTCTTCCCACTACATAGCATGTTTATCAACATCATATGGCATGGGGCTATTCCGAATTTGATATATGGACCCAATTGAAGGCTTTTTCCCAATGATCAGCTCAACCAAGTCCACCTTAGAGCACCCCGATACACCCCCTCCTTTTTATCCATGAAAATCCCTAATCTGCAAATATTTGAAAAAATCATTGGGCTCCAGATTAAAATTGGACTTGATGAACTCAATTGCAGGTGTCTTCTACAAAATCCCCAAACGTAAACGGCCATGTTCCTTCCAGAGTCTTACATAAGAGTCTCAAAAAATATCCGGTAAAACGGGGTTTCAAACTATTCTATAATGTCAAAGAAAAGCACATTGTAGAATACATGTTTGTTTTTTCCTTACGTGTGCATTTTGAATTTGACTCAAAATAATGCACATTCATAAGGAACAGGTTTCAAACATTAGCACATTATCATCAACAAAAATGCAAAATTCTCAAAATATTTACAGACATATCTCTGGATTCTGTCAAACAATGAATACTAAGCGGATAATGCTTAAATGCTTATAATCTTTCCAAAGAGTACCAAAATCATTGACTAAATAATGAAATTTTAAGAACACATGAGTAACATATATAACTTGTCTTATAGTGACATCTCGGTGTTCTATATTGTCACATTTGGCCTCCTAGTACATGAATTACACCAGGAACCCCTCAATGGTAATAAAGACCAATATTGCACAGTTACCCATTAGGTATTTTCTCTGTACAGTACATAGGTAGATGAGCAAAGCGTACTATGTAGTTTATTATCTTGTTCAGATGGGCCATGAGTCACGAGATAACTTAAATGTAGCCTAATAGCACACTATTTAGAGCAACTGTACTCACAGATTTATTACTACAGTGTAAAAGAGCAAAGTTTGAGTTTATTACCACAGTTCGACACAATTGACATGTGAAAAACACTTTTTACTGTCTCACAGATTTAATGTAACAATTACTTTACACAAAGAACCAACTCTCCGAATAGTCTCTAGCTCTCTATAGCATGATTTTACTTTACTGTACATATTTAATGCCTGCATCCAGGATTTTGGTAAATACCTTTTATTAAAACAAATACACATGACTAAATGCCATTGCATAAACCATGTATGCAGATGTATTGTATTGTATTGTATATGACATTTGTAAAGGGCAGCTATCACCCAACGGGTATTTTGGCGCTATAGTACATGGATCCCCATCTGACAGTGGAGGGAGGGGGCGTAGACTATACAGGGCCATGTTTTAATCTTCTTCCTAAACTGCAGAAGATCATGGAGCTGTCTAAATTCCAAAGGAAGACTATTCCGGAGCTTGGCAGCGGCCGAACTGAACACCCTGCCTCCTGACTTAGCTCTTCGAATTTTCGGGACTTTCACCAAACAAGCAGTGGCAGAGCGAAGACACCTTGTTGGAGTATACCATGTAAAAGTCTCTTAAAGAGGTATGGGTCCAAGGCTATGAAGGGCCTTGAAGACCAAACATAGAGACTTAAACTGGACCCTCTGCATTATAGGCAACGAATGAAGCTCTACAAGGGCCAATAAGCCTGACGAGCGTCGTGGTTTCATCAGTGCCAGTTTGGCCGCCACAGTTTGGACTCTTTGAAGGTGTTCAATCAAATATTTAGGGGCCTCCAAAAGTAGGGCATTACAGTAGTCCAGTCTACTAAGAATGATACTACCAACGACCAACTCTCTAGCCTCTTTGACAGCAGTGGGAGGATCTTTCTTAAAGCTCTAATCAGGAAAAAAAATAGTCCGCCACCACCTAATTTACATGCATTTCCAAGGTTAAGTTGGCATCAAGCATGACTCCCGGATTACGTACTGCTTTAGCTGGAGCCAGCGTAGACGTGGTTGGAGAAGGCCAAAAGTTGTCCGGAAAAGGGGGAGGGACCTTCCCCACAGTGCAGTTTAAGACTTTGGTCCTATCTGAATTGAATTGAAGTGAGTTAATTCTTAACCGCTGGACAGTGTCCCACATGCAGTCATGAAAGTTTGTCAAAGAAATCGACTGATTTCCCTCTAAGGAGAAGAAAAGTTGGGTGTCGTCAGCATATTTCACCACTTTCACACCATGCTCCTTTATGATTCCAATCAATGGTCTCATGTAGATATTAAAAAGAATAGGGCTTATCGCCGAGCCCTGAGGAACGCCATGGTGGATGTTGGAAAACGTAGACTGATACGACAAAAGAGAAACCGCCTGACATCTGTCAGATAAGTAAGAGCAGAACCACTCTAGGGCCGTCCCAGACACTCCGACTTCTTCCAGGCTGGTCAGCAGAATACCATGATTGACCGTGTTGAAAGCGACAGGCAGGTCTAGCACGGTAACTAAAGCAGTCTCAGTTCCATGGCCTGGACAAAAGCCGAACTGAACATCGTCCAACATAGAATTTGATTCCAGGAACTGAGACAAGATATTGCTGACCGCTCGTTCAATGATTTTAATCGGGTAGGGTAAAAGAGAGATTGATCAACAGTTACCAGCACAGCTAGGGTCAAGTGTAATTTTTTCAAAAGTGGGGTACCCGCCGCCCGTTTCCAGCATGCTGGCACTAAACCCGAAGTTAGAGAGCTATTACAGATCTGACACAAAATAGAGAAAAGCTCAGAACCCAGCTCCTTCCAGATTTTATGAGGTAGAGGGTCTAAAGGGGACCCCGAAGACACACTCACAGCAGTTCTATTAAAAACCTCCTCCGAGAGTGGCTCAAAGTAGTTCAAGGAGGTCAATAGGCCTACCTCTACCCTTTTTTCCTTCCCCGAATCTCGTATCTCATTGGTATTAGTAATGGAATCTTCTTCCTTAGAAGGATCATTCAATCCATCAATGATGTTACTTATTTTCTCCATGAAGAAAATCGCTAAGCTATCACACAAAGCTTGGGTTGGCATAATTTTGGACTGTGTGCATTCGGCAACAGTCATGTCCTTCACTATTTTAAAGATTGTTCTGGAGTTATTTTTAGAGTTTTTAATGATATTAGCAAAATATTCAGACTTGGCCAGATCGATTCCAGGCTTTGTCTTCATCCACATAGATCTTCCTCCATTTCTGATCAGTCTGTCGGCAAATCAATTTTAAAGATTTAAGATGATAATTGTACCAGCAGGCTGACGGCCTGCCAGTCTTCATACAGTTTTTATAGGGGCAATCTGGTCAAGTTGATTTTGAATCTGATCACTGAAGTCAATGTGATTGTCTTCCACTGTTTTTCCACTATTAAAGTCATTTCCAAAGGAAAATATCGGAAGGAAGCTAGTCTTTTTTTTTAAAGTTCCCTCCAATCTCTACTCCTGAACATCCTTATCTCCCTGGTGGGAGGTCGAACCCTTCTAGGGTCGAGTATCTGGAACTTGACCAAATAATGGTCGGACCAGTCAACTGGAAGGATCTCTACTGCTCCCAAGGCTTGTTCCTTAGAAAAGGTCAAGTCCATTATATTCCCCCCTCTATGGGTGGCTTCATTAATCCACTGGCGTAACCG
Source organism: Lissotriton helveticus (assembly GCF_964261635.1). NCBI lineage: Eukaryota > Metazoa > Chordata > Amphibia > Caudata > Salamandridae > Lissotriton > Lissotriton helveticus. Next base: position 1,846,231,650 of record NC_136061.1, on the reverse strand, counting down.
CAGGCTCTCACAGTCCTGGATAAGATTGCTATATCCGGAATCTAAGTTTCCATTGCACCATAGATTAAAGTCACCCATAATGAGCAGGTTGGAATGAGTGAGGGCCATGTTACAGATGAGGTCTATCAAGTGATGTAAACTCACCGATCCTGGGGTCTATAGCAAATAATGCCCACCAGCAAGCAGCCTTTAGAGTCTTTAAGTGAAAAACCAAAAAGTTCGAAGCCCACAACTTCATGAATCTCTAGTTGAGCGAAGTCCAGGACTTCCTTAAATATAATATCTACCCCGCCTCGTCGTCCTTTAGCTCGTGGTTTGTGTAGAATCTTATATCCTGGAGGGCAGGCCAAGCCCAGTTCTACCTCCAATCCTAGGTGAGTCCAAGTTTCAGTCATGAAGAGAGCATCTAGACCGTGGGAGTCAAGTAGCAATTGAATCTCCACATGGTGTTTAGGTAGGGATCTAACATTGAGCAGCCCTCCCGCTATGGCATCTTCCTGACAAAATCAGCCTTAATGCCAGCTGTTCCTTCCAGATGGGGCATGATAATCCTGTTGCTTGCCGACTTACCTATCTGTCTTAGCGCCTCGCTTGAATAACAGATCTTCTTACTAGAATCGCCCCCTACATCAAGCTGAGCAGCATGGTTGGCGCTGTGCGTGGCCAGTGCACAGGCTGGCGCAGACGGGCTTGCCTTAGGCGCGCCACCGGTGTGCCAGCGGCGTGCTCGCTGCGCACGTCCACTGCGCAGCCACGCCAGCGTAGAGCTTATGTAAGTCACAAACGAAAAGAACTATACTGCTGACCTCGAAAATGTGCAGATTATACTATGCTATTTATTAGCATTGTTGAGGGAGGGGTGTGTCATTGTGTTCCACTCAACGCTTTGCCTCCTATGAGTCATGGTGTCTGCCCTCAAACAACAATGTAATAAATAGCATCTGCACTAAGTATCACTGTGACATTTTTGTTGCGATTGACATTACACAATGCAGTGCACCAAGCACCTTGTTGGGAAAAATTAAAATGGTGTAAGGGAGCAGGATGAGTACATATTGATCTCCATTCCCATGTGCGGGGCCCCAAGGGACCTCCCTTGCTATCATATAAAATTCTAAAACGTATCTTTAGAGGAGGATTTGTGAACCATTTTGAGCCTCTCGATTCGTGACTTGAGCAAAGTAGTCACAAATCCAGTGAACAATTCATTCAAAGCAAAACTGCTGCACAAAGCCAACATCCACACTGGGGGGTTGGCGAAACACAGTGAGGTGAAATCAGGGCCTGGCCACAGCCCAGACCGTGGGGCAAGCACTACGCTGTGATCCTTTTGCAGCAGAGGTTGGCTACTTGCAGAGCATTCGGTGCAAGGCCTGGCCAGAGGCTGGGCCCTTTTGCCAACCCCCTGGTTACTCCCTGGCCAAGCCAGGTGCCCAACCCCCACTGTGCATGGCAGAGGGAAATGTGTGGTGTGTGTTGCCATCCATGAAGCTTGTTCAAGAAAAACATTGGACCTTTAGATATACATAATGAGATTACATTAATGATTACAGGAAGTTTGGTTATGTTTCAGGGATTTCGTGGTGTTGTTACTTTAAATACTGGGATCACTGGGGAGGTAATTGGACGCCGTTATGAGGTTACGTTATGATGCACCATTATTGGTTCACAGGTGGGGATGATTCTTTAAATTCAGTTGGTTCAACATGGCAAGGTAAAAACGCACTTTTTGTTGCGCCCGAGCATGGAGTCTTTGTAAAGATATCAGGTACACACGGGGATACAGACATATGGTTAATGGGGAGAAGGGAGGAAACAGTAATATAGGATAACTTTTCATATGGGCTGAAAGTGATGAAATTGGGGTTACGCTTGTTATGTCTTAATATGTAATAACGCAATGGCGAACATGCATATAGCAGATTAGTTTAAACATGTTAGCGATGAAATTAGGTTACACGGAGGGATATGTATAATTTTGAATTATGTTTCATCATACACTGAGGGCATTTGGAGCACGGGAGAATGGTTTAAGTTTATGTTGATTATTTTTTAGGTAGTTATTTTATCTTTGAAATTTAGGGAAGAGTAGTCGGGTTATTAGTTTTCATGTAATGTTATACCGCCTTGGGTTTCAAACCATGTGGTTAATATGCACTTTTTTCAATTATAGATACCCCTGATGAAGGTTAAATGGACCGAAATGCATTGGGTAATGTGATTGGGATATTTTGGAGGATTCGGAATTCCCAAGAGTACACGAATAGGCCCGGATGAGCAATTCTGGAATAATTAAAATGCAGAAGGAAAATTAATTTCGTATCTTTGACGTGAAGGATTAACTTGGATAAAGAATGAATAAATATGGTTGAAATTTGGCATTACTAAGGTAAAGGTGTATTAATTTTCTTGAACATGTCAAATTGCGACAGGAACGGAGCAAAACACGAGTGCTGCACGCTAAATTTGAAAAAAATTGCACTAAGGAACTTAACGTTAAAATAAGGGTGTGCTTCAGATCATTGCTTAGCATCCACGGAGCTTCCAAATAGGCGGTATCAGGAAAGGGCCAATCACTCGCCTCAGTAATCTGGGTATTGAAGAAGTGCCCCCGAGCTATAATTGGTGGTTCCACGACCTTGCCCTTTTAGCAACAGGCCCAGGGGACCTGCTTGCAAAAGGAAACTACAACTTTGGAAATTGACCTATGTGGTTCTAATATGTGCCCTTGTGCCTGTGGTATCACACAGTGATGGCCTCTGAGGGTCAGATAACCGTCTGCTCTTTTGGTATTTAAGCACTTTTGCATCTTGAACCATTAACCCAGTATTTCAAGGATGCAAAGGTCTTGCAATATTGGCTTTTCAAAAGACCTGCAGACCCTACCACAGTTAGGTAACATGATTCATGATCATGTGTACTTAGAGTTTGGCAGGTGGGGTACTACCTCACAAACATGACAGATGAAATGAAATGAAATGAAATGAAATTTGATTTGTAAAGCGCATGGCTGCCCTAGAGCGTCCCAGCGCTACCTAACTAATAACAGAAGACTCTGAGGATCTGGGGTTTTATGAGGTTTTAGGGAAAATAAAAGTTTTAAGTGATTTTCTGAATTTAAGATAAGAGTGTTCGTTCCGGATATCCCTGGGGAGAGCATTCCAGTTTTTTGCCGCATTTATAGAAAAGCGGCGGCCTCCAGTACGGGCCTTCCTCACTCTCGAGACAATCACATCTGCTGTATTACAAACTCAGTATAGCTAATGGCATTTGTAATATGGCAGGTGAGATAGCAATCATGTTTGGGATGGAGTAACACCTCCACAAACTCTAAATTAATGCCTCAGCGACTTGATTCAAGTGTGTTTAAAAAAAGTGTGAAAATACGCACAGGTTTTTTTAACTGTGTGAACTTCACAGGGTGAGACGCTCTAGAACCTTTTTTTAATGAATAAGAGCCAGCAGGAAACTGTTACCTCTGCCTCCTGGGGTGGATCAAGGTAACAGGTGACTGTGGCACTGCTGCCAGTCTCTTGTCTTGGGAGGGCCTGAGGCATGGTTCTGGCAGAGCTCGGAGATCTGTGAGAGTTCTGGTGAGCTACTGTGTGCTCGATCTAAATTCACCGCCGTGTTCTCAATGCTCCTTGTACTCTCCCTAGGGGGTCTCTATCAGGAGACTCCATACTTCCCAGTCCTTTCTCTGTCCTAGAAACCCTTGTGAGGATTTCAGTGGAATAGTACTTTACCCAATGCAAAATGGCTGTCACAGTATTGAAGTCCATAAGGTCTTTCCCTTGACTCCTCTGGCTGTCTAGAAGCTTCGCACAAGAACCTAAAAAAACAACCACGGTTCCCTTAATGTGTGGTGATGGTTAAATAAATTAACCCCCCTTTGTGTGCTCTGTCTTCATCTTAGATAAAATGGTACTGCCTGTTCTGTTAGTATACCATCTGGTACGCAACTCACCCTCTAGAGGTAGCAATTTGCAGTGGAGGAGCTCTATTCATTTAGAAGGACCCTCACTCACCACTAATTGGTGACATGCTTCATCATCGGGTCCCCGCTAGGGTGACCGAGTATCACCCTAGCGTGCTACAACGCCTGACTACAGCGGAGCAGGATGTGGTGAGTGGAACAGTGCCCAAATCAAAAAGTGACTAAACGTGTGGTGTTAGTGCAGTTTAAAAAAATGCGTAGGTTGTAACCAGGTCAAAAACTTTTAATGATGGTCAACCCGCATTGGTTAAAAATTGTGAGTGGACTAAAAAAGGTTCTGAGTTAGGGAACCCGAGTCCTAAAAATTGGTCGACATGTTTCTGCTGTTTTTTATTGCTTTTTGCTCAGCATTCTTCAGGACCTAATAACTAGTCCTCCGGTGGTGTGCGCGCGCTAAGGCGTACCCTCCCGAGAGGCTCTAAATGTGAAAAACAAATTAAATATAAAAATGTGTGAAAAAATCATCACACATCAGTAACCATGTCATCTCATGCCATTTGCAGAAACAATCATAGCAACCTGTGAAGAAAAAGACAAAGACAAAGACAAAGACAAACAGTGGCACATAATTAGATCTCAAATTTTGGTCCAATACATAAGAAGAAGCTGCATTAATGGAGCTGACTTATTGTGTATCACACAGGAAACACAGCCCATCCATGTATGACGGTGCAGTGTATTTTCATTTGTGTGAATGGGTGCAAATTGTTTCAAAATTATGGAACAGATCACAACATGTCCGGCCAATTCTGCCGGTAAATTGCGGGGCAAATCGCATGTATATCCTGCTTTTAATTTAAGCCAGACTTGCCTTATACATATGGCTGATTCGTCCTATATTAATAATCACAGTCGAGTGAAGGACTAAATATTCCGCTTTTAAAAGTCATGTATACAATACATAACTCCAGGGCTCTGAACCTCTGCCTCGCAGAAAAATAATGAGAATGCTGTATTTCATTGGGATTCTGAATTACTCACAAAAAGCGGGACATTAACATGCCCCTTCGGTGAGGGTGGCGCGGGTGTACTTCACGCGGTGACTTTCTACAGTGAGAAAGAAGAAAGGGAGGAGGCATGCGTCAGTGTCCCCACTATAAACAAAAACAATAGCACGGAAGAGCCGAAGCCCCGGGGGATTTTTTTACCGGTCAGATGTAACTTACTTCTGCACTCGTGGCTCCCCGCCCGTGACCTGCTTTCTGGTCCAACCCTCCCGGAAACGATAGTTCCGAGGGGAAGACAAGCCTGTGTATATGAGACGCCCTGAGTGGCTCAGAGTACACCACGTGTGGTGGTTACAGTCACGTGGTGTCGTCCGTGGTTGAACTCTTAAAGGGATACAGTACTTCAAAAGGGTTACCAATGCCTAGCAACACGGGTTCGAGCCCCGGTATCGACATCTATAACCACAATGTGCTGTAATTAGTAGTATTATCATAGAGCCCACAGTTAATCTGTTTTAATCACTACAAAAGTGTCACCTCAAATAAAATGTGTGATAATTACTATATCAAGGAAACAGAGTATCAGAATGCTAATTGCACTTCCTGCTTCTTCATGAAATGAAGAGATTAATGATAATAATAACTGAGCTCCCCAGTCGAACACTCAACACACTCCCAACCTAGGTTCACTTTTCAGAGATGACAAACATGCCGAGTGTGTCCCAGTGTAGACGTTAACTGTTATATGAATAGGGAATAAGGACATGATTAACCATGGACATAGTGTGTTCCTCTATCTTCGCAGGACACTGCCCCATGGGATATCATCATTGAGACCAACCCTATTTGTTCCAAGGCGATACACCCAACGTTGCTCACGTTCAAAAAGCGACGCCTCGGACCCATATTCTTGATGTTCTAGAATAGTCCACTGTAAGTCGTTAGGGGTATGTCCAGCCTGTAGAAAGTGTACGGTGAGTTTTGTGGTCATCTTTTTGCACCGTATATTACTTCTATGTTCACAGATTCTGATTCTTGTACGCCGCGTTGTCATTCCCACGTATTGGAGGCCACATCTGCACGTTATGAGATACACCACATTGGTGGTGTTACAGTTTGTATGGCTGCGTTGTTCCCAACGGGTGCCATCTGTCAAGTCCAGATATTTGGTGTTGGAAGTCAGGTGGCACACGTTGCAGTTTCCACATGAAAAATGGCCTTTAACCGGTGGAATTTTTTGTAACAAATAAAACGCTCTCACCAGAAGGGCCCGAGCAGAGGGGGCAGATTGGGCTCCCTGCTAGATTACACAGGGTGGGGACAACATCTCAAGGACACTGAAGCGAATCACTGAGGAATATTTAGAGGCATTATTAAAGTCATTGGGCCTCATTTATGAGGCCTTGCGTCAGTTTTGCGCTTCCAATGCGTCACTTTTTGTGACGCATCGGTGGCGTAAAACATGCCTCCTGTTGCGCACTATTTACAAAGTGACGCATCTAAGCAGATGCGTCACTTTGTAAACCCCTGCCCTACATTATACCTGCGTCAGGTATAATGTATGCAGAGGGGGCTTTCCCCCGCAAAAAGCCTTGTAATAGTGACGCAGTGAAATCTATGAGATTTCACTGCGTCACTTTTAGGACGCTGTTGCGTCAAAATCTTGCGCCTGCCTCACAGCAGGCGTAAGACTGACGCAGGCCCTTTTACATGGGGCTTGTCCCATGTGAAAGGATGCATTGGTCGAGTTGCGTCACTTTTGTGACACACTCCAGCAATGCGTCACTTTTGCGCTTACAGATACGTCAGAAATACTGACGTATCTGTAAAAGCAGCCATTACATATAGGGATTATATACTTAACAGTCCTTAAGAAAGCCAACTGACCCACAGGGACATTTAAAACGGATGGAAAATGTCACCCACAGATGTATGGTGTCACTGCACCCTTATGGTAGCACTGTTTTTAACCTTGCCAAAGGACCAATACAATAAAGTGCATTTGGATCTGCCAGACAATTATTATTCTTAAGTACAATCCCTGTACAATTGATCAAGTGCCAGGTGTAGATGTTACACTTCGAGGAGATCTACGTGGGTTTATGCAACAATCTCGCTGACAAAATTATGATTTAAATAAGCAAGGATAACCCTCTCTGATGGTATAAAGTAATACAATATTGGGAGGCTGAGGGTTCCAACCCAACATATGCTTTTCACTCCTTCTAAGTGGTGATAATATATCAAAGAAAGACAAGCAGAATGGAAGGCTTCATCGAGCACATAAGAAAAACTATGCTAAAGCAAAGGGCAGGTAAGAATACCAGGCAATGTTCAAGAAAGACAAGAAAAAAATTACCAGGATAATCACTGATGGTGCAGAAGATGCCACTTGCCAAATCAGTGGTGGTTATATATTTCAATAGTATAAAGATTTAATAGAGACAGAAAAGAAAAATTTAAAAAATTCATCCCTATTGACAGGATACCGGATGAATGGAATGTTGAAAGACTATGCAAAGAAATTACACTGCTTGAAATAACTGAAGCATTCTTTTTTTGGTGCGGTTTTATATAATTTTATATAGCGTGAACTAGACCCGAAGGTATCAGAGCGCTTTACATGAGCACCAGTAACGTTACAGATGGACAAATTCATTGTTGTTAGGCATGGGGAGATTAAGTGATTCACCCAGGATCACAGAATGGTGAGCATCCCTGCAGAGACTCAAACCCAGTTCCCTAAGCTCCTTGGTCGACCACCCTAGCTGTTAGGCCAAATTCTCTCCCCAATTCGAACATTCAAATTGAAGTAAAAAAGAGAGGCCTGACAAAATTGGCCTAAATGATTTAAACAATGTTCACAATAAACAACCAAGACTGCTGCCCAGAATTTTGTTGTCTTGGTTAACTAAGAGAAAAGTCCCAGAAAGTATAAAGAATAATTATTCAGTATTAATCGCAAAGAATGTACCAATCAGTGAATTTGAAGAAAATCAGTAATTGGAGACCAATTACAATTGGTACAGCATTCATGAAACTATTCACGAAAATATTGACCAAAAGGCTTATCTGATTCGTCAATCTAAATACAAGACAAGAAGGCTTCATGTAGGTGAGAGGTTGTTTCAAAAATCTAACTCTTCTACAGAATATTATGAAAGGGGCATGAAAGAACAAAGATTCACTAGCAGTAGTGTTTATAGACATCTCCAAAGCCTTTGACTCTGTCTGCACTGGTCACATTCTACGGAGTCTCAAAAGGCACAGAGTTCCTTCATACATAAGACATATAATAAAAGACTTGTATACTGACTCAATAACATTATTCAAGGACCAGAATAATGAAAATACACCAGAAATAGTAATGAAATCTGGAGTAAATCAAGGTGGCTCATTATCCCCACTGTTGTTAAATATTGCCATGGATCCACGTATATGTGATCTTCAGAAAAAAATGGCAAGGACTTAACGGTGAACACCCTAAATATCGATTCCAAAATATTGAATGGACAGAATATCGAATCAAAAATATAGAATGGACAGACTATCTAATTATCAAAATATAGATAGGACAGAATATCGAAATTGGGGTAGGAAATAACGAATTCCACAATATCAAATTTTATAATATAGATTCCCACAATATCGAATTTTATAATATAGATTCCCATAATATCGAATTTCTTTAGTGCTGTGTATGGTAGTATATGTGTTAAAATTATGTATTATTTTTCTAATGAATGTTTATTTTTTTTAAGTAATGAATACTATGTAATTTAATTTTTTAGTAATTTAATTCCATAGCGGATTGTGGGTTTATAGAGGAATAGGGTGGGAAGTAATTTAAATATATTAAATGAAATATATTAATTTGAATTTATATGTATTGATAATTAATTGATTAATAATTATCTATTAATTGGTAATTACATTTGATAAATTGGTCATTATTTTTATTAATTGATTAATTGATAAATCTGTTAATTGTGTTTCTTATTATTAGGAGCGGTTGTGGGTTTATAGGGGAGTAGGGTGGGAAGTAATTTCATTATAGTAAATTAAATATGACATTTTATTTATATGTATTGGTAATTAATTAATTGATGATTAATTATTAATTGGTAAAAAATGTTTAATAATTGTTAATTATTTTTTATAAATCGGTAAATAATTGTTATTAATTGATTAGTTGATAATAGGGTTAATTGTATTTTTATTATTAGGAGCAGGTTGTGGGTTTACAGGGGAATTGGGTGGGAAGTAATTTAATTGTAATAAAGTTAATATTTATTTATATGTATTGATAATTAATTGATAATTAATTATTTATTGGTAATCAATTTATTAATTGTTTTTAATTGGTAATTAACTGTTATTATTTGGTCATTATTTTGAAATTAATTTTGTATTGGTATTGATAATTAATGTAATCTTATTTTAATATTAAATCATTTCTTTCCCTACTGTTGCACTCTCTGGAGTGGGAATAGTCATTTTTATCCCTACACTATCCAACGTTTTCCCTACTGTTACTCTCTCTGGAGTGGGAATAGTAATTTTTACCTCTACGGTATCCAACGCTTTCCCTACGGTTGCACTCTGTGGAGTGGGAATAGTAATTTTTACCCCCCCCCGCTATCCAACGCTTTCCCTACTGTTGCAATGTTTGGAGTGGGAATAGTAATTTTTACCCCTACGCTATCCAACGCTTTCCCTACTGTTGCACTCACTGGAGTGGGAATAGTAATTTTTACCCCTACGCTATCCAACACTTTCCCTACTGTTGCACTCACTGGAGTGGGAATAGTAATTTTTACCCCTACGCTTTCCAACACTTTCCCTACTGTTCCACTCTCTGAAGTGGGAATAGTAATTTTTACCCTCACGCCATCCAGCGCTTTCACTACTGTTGCACTCTCTGGAGTGAGAATAGTAATTTTTACCCTCCTGCTATCCAAAGCTTTCCCTAGTGTTGCACTCTTTGGAGTGGGAATAGTAATTTTTACCCCTACGCTATCCAATGTTTTCCCTACTGGTGCACTCTCTGGAGTGGGAATAGTAATTTTTTCCCCTACGCTATCCAACCTTTTCACTACTGTTGCACTTTTTATTAATTAACGTAAAAAAATATATATATAATGTAATTATCATATTTTATTTATTTTTATATTTATATGATATGTTTATTGTATATATGTTATATCTATAATATATGTGAATATATTTTACTAATATTCTAAATATTTTATAATTAAGATTAATAATATTATTTTATAATATTATTAAGTACATTTATATTTAAAAAAATTACATTTCAGTTATTATTTTTACATTTTAAGCTTTTTTACATTCTTTTAATTATGTTTTATTTAATTATGTTCATTATTTAATTACATTTCTAGTATTTTTAATACATTTAAAAAAATCGATATTTTAGTTTACTATATTTTAAAATTCTATATTTTGGAATCGATATTTTAGCACTTACCTGTTTGTAGATAGGCATTCTATATTCTGTCCCTCGATATTTTGATAATTCGATATTTTGTCCCTCGATATTTCGATACTGATCTGGGCATAACATTCTATCTGATCAGCCATACAAGTGGGCGCCAAGATGCTCCTTGGAGCGATAGTTGCGCGTTATAAATATCCCCTTACATTACATTACATTCGCCTCAGATGGTCTCATTGAACAGAGCACCACTCCAGCCTTTGTGGATGATGTAGCAGTACTCAACAACACATGGGAAGAAATAAGCACTTATCTGAAAAATTCAGTAAAGCCACAGGTTTAAAACTAACTGTGAAAAAAACACATGGATTTTACATATGTCACCAGAAAGACAAAATCCTGGTAAATAACTGCAAACCATGGCAATTTGAAAAACAAGATATTGAAAATATTAATCCAGGAGATTGTGAGAGATACCTTGGATTGAACTTTGATTCATCCTCTGGACATACAAGTAATAACAAAATAAATGAGGTGCTTACTAATAGGGCTCAAAACCATAACAATTTACCACTAAAGCATACTCAAAAAATAAAAATCTTGTGTCAATACTTGATCCCTAAATTGTCATTTCAATTGGAAATGACAGGAGCAGAAGCAAATATTTTAAACACTCTGAATCAAACGATAAAGAAATATATCAAACACTTCCTACACCTACCTGCATACACATATGATGGTCAGTGTAATCCAGTGCCGTTCCCAGCTGGGATTTCCAACATGGTGGGGGAAGCGCGATGTCACGTGAGCGGAAGCGTACTCTTGTTGCCGCAAGTGTGATGCAGGTACGTCAAAAATGGGGCCGAACGCCAGAGAAGGAAGTGCGGAAGCCGGGAAAGGAGTAGGAGGATGCAACAGACCATGAGGAGGGAGAGTCAAGCGCCTAGTCAAGAGGAGAGACGCTGATGCCAGAGAGGGGACCGAGAAGCACCATGGAGCAGACAGAAAACGCCGATGTGGACAACACTGGGGAGCCCAAAGGCCTGAAACCAAGAGACACGGTGCAGCAGTCAATCTGATTCTTGATTCACTCCTATGCAACTTTCAAAAATATTTCCAGATTTACCTTTTTTTATATTTTTTTATTTGAAGTTTCAGTCAGAAACACAACACAGTTTGCACATTATGCATGTTTTGTATAATAAAACACAGTTTGGAATTATCAGTTATACATACTCGTCCGTTGTATCCCAAGTAAAAGTCCAGTGATATCCAATGAGGCTGTGCATTTCCATCAGTTGTGTCTAAATTTTTACACCTTATTGTCGAAAACAATTGCCCATTGGTTTATGTCACATACCCACTCGGAGTGCTTCGGGGATCTGGGTTGCATCTAGGCCATGACCACCCATCTTTTGGCCAACACCAAACCCAAATTTACAAATCCTCTACTTAATTTTTTATTTTTTAGGTGTTGGCAGGAACCCCAGTAACACCGTCTACCAGATTTACCTTATGCTGTGATATAACTTCAACTTTTTAATGTTTGATACCCATGTATATATTTATCTTGTTTTTAGATGTTTTACTGAATTCTTTTGTACACTCCTATAATCATTGTCCTGTCCTGAGGATGACCATTTAATTATATTATGGTCGAAATGCCGTTGACGCATTTATGTGGCCAAAATTGAAGGGGACGCATTTTTTGCTTTGTGTTGTTTCTGTTTTCTCCTGAACTTCCTATTCTATATAATTTTTTTCCTCAATCACTTGATTGACTACACACTGCATTGTTAATTGTAATGTTTGCGTACCATGTTGAGCGCCATTGTCTTATATGTTTTAGGATTTAACTATTTATCCTTTGTCAATACGTTTTCTATTATTGTAATTACATATACATGGGTTCTTTATATATTATATCTTTATATATTTTCTATATTTGAATGTTTTTGTTTTCTCTTATGTTTATGATTTTTCCTTTTGATTAATATACTTTGTTTTATGTATTGTGTTAACTTGAACCTTTGTTTAGATTCTAGTATTGTTTGCCCCTGGTTCCAGTTTCAGGGCTGCCCCTGTAGTTGATAATTATCTATTGAGTTATGGCTGAATGCCTCTAAATCAGAATCCCCTTTAAACTGTAACGATACCTCAGTGCCATGGAGCCTCGGTTGGCCTGGGATAGTCGGCTTCTGGGCTAGTCTGTCAAGCTACTTCCTTGGGGCCTGGAGTGCAGCTGGAAGGGGGACGACTCCAACACCAATAGTGCTCCACTTGTACCCTGTGCTAATTCATTTGTAGATTACCTAATTCTTAGTATTAATTTTTTTACGTAGCAAAGCAGTTACTTTGCAGTGGTCTACTTAAAGTCATCCTCTAATTCAAGCTTTTGTCTCTCTCTGTGTCCACCCATGCCCGCATGTGGGGAATCCTCTACTACCAGGTCGGCAGGAGGGACTGGATGCAGGCCGGTGGGAGGTCACCTCCATCACGTGCCACCAGGCACAGGCTTCTTCCCTTCCCTCCCTGTGCTGCTGGGTGCAAGGACAAGGGTATGTTCCGTTGCAGTTCAGCATGGTGACCAGAAGGTCGGATCAGGCACTGGCGGCATTACTGGGAGGCAAGAAACCAATGGGTGGGGCTAGGAAAGAGCCTGCTGAGTGCCAGCCCCATTGTCACCTGCTACCTGTGCACTCTGGTCACCTGTTTGGCCCAAACCATCTGGTCGCTGGGGTGGCTGACCAGGTGACCAATTGATGGCTAGCCAACCAGATCACCAGTTGATGGCTAGCTTGGGAGGCCTGCTCCAGGCACGGCAACCTTCCCCAGATGGGCATGGGTATGTCGGGTCTTGCAAGGTGAATAGCTCCTTTGAGAGAAGGGCCTAAAGGCCAAGGCTCCAGGCACCAGGCAGGGCCACCTTTCCTACCAAGGCCAGAGTGCCATTGGACCGGAGTGGAATCTGGGACTCCTGAAGCCTAAACAACTCCAGTAATCCCCTGTGGGAGCCTTGGTCCTTGCAGGCTGGTGGTGGCAGCAGACAGCCTCCTCCCTCCCCAGGGCAAGGTGGCTCTCCAACTGCAAGGATTTGCCAGGTTCCAACATGACCACCAGTTCGATTGTCAGCTTTGTGCTAGCAAAAACGTCAACAGAGGCATTTCAGTCTCAAGGCTGATCCAGCTAATGGACACACATGGACGTGCCAACTCAGGTAGCTTCACACCATCCCAGCCTTCTTAACCATTTAGTGGTTTTGAATATAGGGTCGAGCACAATTTCCTAACGTGGCTTAAATGTGAAAACATATTTTTTGACCTCACTCTTGATTTTTTTTTTCCCTGCACAGAACTGCATGAAATTTGGCATGCCAGACCTTCGATGACAATGCAAAGGAAGTGCCAAGTTTGGTGCAGCTCCTTTGATGCGGGGAAAAGTGATAGGCAAATCAAAAAATGCCCTGGAAAGTCGAGCTGAACCATAACTATGAAGTGGTAACTGCCACTGTGTAATATGCTCTTTTGAGGGACTCATTCTTTGTATGTTTAGTGTTCAAGATTTGCCAGTTTCATATCAAAATATGGAGAGTCGGTTACTGTATTTCTAAGTTATATCCATTCACTAGTACAATAAAACATAATGACAAGTTTCTTAATGTATCTCTTATCTTGTAGAAATCCACTGCATCCTACAAACACCCTTGACCAATAGAAGTGACGCGTCAGAGTGCACAGGCTGCCCCGGAGTCCTTAAGGCAGCCTTTTCTAAAGGTTTAAAGGGAAAGGTCTGTACAGTAAACACTCAGAATCCTACAAACTTAAGGCAAGTAACGTCACAGTTTTGAATCAATAAATGTAAATGCCATAAAAGGCTAATTGCAAGAGAATGTGTTAAAAGCAGCGGGTCATGTTGTAAGGGTAAACCTTCCTAGTTTATGATTTACCATTAATTGCAAGACAGTGAAAACTACACCCTTTTATCCAACTCTTCGTGTCAAATGCCACTTCACAAATATAGGAATGTCCTCTCTGTTTGCTTTTTCGTTCTCTGTGGCATTCACACCTCCCCGGGCTCGGCACTTCCTGCTCCATACTCCTCCCTTACAGATCTCCTTGTAAAAGGAGCATTATAAAAGGAGAGAGCGCTATTCAGGATCAGTTTTTGTAGCTCACTCCCCCATCCTTCATCAGCCACGATGGGGCTCAGCTGGGCCGGTCTAGGCCTCCTATGGCTGGCTCTGTCCTGTGCCCATGGTGTGGACATTATAAAAGGTAAGCTGGGGGGGTGGGGTGGATCTGTAGGGTGGGAACCGGTTACTTTAGAGCACACAGAGCCTCTTTAGGTAGTGTGGAAGGAAGTGTGTCAGAGAAGGATTTAAATGCCGAAAATGATTCTCCTTTCAAGTAGTTATGAGCAAACAGGGACAAATAAAATGGGAAACAGATGTGCGTCATCATTTCACTCCCAAAAGAAAATGGACAGTGTGTTGGTTGCTTCTGTCTTAATATGTTATTTTGCTGTGTGTGTTCTGGACAGGAAAGGAACGTAGCCATGGCCACTATGTCTGCAGTACTTGGGGGAACAACCACTACAAGACCTTCGACGGGGACTTCTACCAATTTCCTGGCACCTGTGACTACAACTTTGCCTCAGACTGCCGGGAGTCCTACAAGGAGTTCTCAGTTCACATCCAGCGCGGCGGCGGCGTGGGACACCCCCAGGTCAGCAACGTCCTCATTACCATCAAGGACGTGACCATCCTTCTTAAGAGCCATGTGGTGGTGGTCAACGGAGCCATGTGAGTCCTCCCCATCCTTGTCTTTTGGGTTCTCAGCGGGTGGGAATACATTTACCTGGTACATAGCAGCAATCGCTCTCTTTTTGGGAGAAGAACGCTTGTGACATGCCACCAAATGGTCGATAGATATGATAATTGATAACTCCTGGCCTGAGATGTATGTATGGTGGGTGATATACATCACAGTGCTGCATGTGATTTGAACCAATGTACACACGTTTACAATGGAGACCTTTGGTGATGTTTAACTTCTAAAAAACACACATCACTACTCTGGTTCTGTCTAAAAGATGGAGCGTGTAGTCTAATATGCATAAATTGGCCCACATCTTGTGACAAATGCAAATGTGGCTTGTGGATTTCATCTCTGGCTTTCATGCGCTTGACCAAACCTTGACGGCCTTATTTGGAAATGTAAGTCAGTAGGCAGAGAACAGTGGATGTCTGAATAGCTGCTGTGTAGCCTTCCTTGGTATGCTCCCAAGCTGTGGTGTGGCGAGTGAAAGAATAGCTTGAGTGGCACGCTCATTCAATCCGTGACACCAATGTATATATGTATATATGCATGCCTGTATGTGTGTCTGTGTGTATGCGTATGCATGTAAGTGTTATTTGCATAATTGAACCTAGTCATGATGGCAGTGGAGTGCTGTACAGGGTCCAAAGCAGGCAAACAGTCAACGAGTGACAAGGCAGAAGATTGATGGATAGCTACTGCAGTGTGATGTAGGGTTCTTTAAAGAGAAGAGAATGATGAGACTATTAAATTGGGTGACAGTGATGGCAAATTGTGGTGTTTTTGAGCCAATTAGACGCTAACCGATTGAAAACTAGTGAAAGCCATCAATACAGTTATAGCGTTCACATTAAGTAGCTCTGATGTACATTTTAAATCAACAGTAACTCCAGCTCTGTGTAATATGTCAGGGTGAAGCAGCCCTTAATTCAGGGTTAATCAGTCAGGGAATCAGCCCTTCAAATAATGATGTGAGGATGAGTTACCAACTGACAGGATGCCCACGTGGTGATAAGCGTGCAGTACAGATACTGTTAGATTGATTGACTGGGCTGTGGGTCTGCAAACATGCCACACGTTTGGTAGTCGGTAAAATCTCAATTATTGGGACCAGCAGGTTTGGTGAGGAAGGGACAACAGCAGTTGAATTGCTTATATCATTGATCCAGCTGTAGCTGAAATGAGCACAGAGACTCAAAGAGGTGAGGGCAAAATGTGGGTAGCGTGACCACTAGTCACGAAAAGTGGCATCTTCTTGAACGTAGAAAACATATGATGGGGACCTAGGCACATTTTCAGGTGGCTGGAAAGAGAAACAGGGGATTCCCAAATATACAGAAGCTGGAAAATGCTCAAGTTCGGGAGCATTCATTTCAGACCACAGGAGGGATCTACTGCTGGTGTCAAAATGTACCAGAGAGGGCTTTGGGCTAAACCTTTTAAAGGTTGCTGAGCTGATGTTCTGTTGCTGTAATTGTGCGCTTTTGTTGCGTGTCTTGGAAGAGAAAGGAAAGTGGATGTTGTTCTCAAGCTGAGTAGCACATTGAGAAGGCTAAAAACATGTCAACACCCTCTGTGTACAGAGAACTCTAAATGTTTTTGCAAAGCAATGCAAGGTGGTGGGCTTGCATAGCTGGGGTGATGTTATCATAGCTCATGTGGTATATCACAAGCACAGCTATATCATACTTAAACATCTTTTACGAGCTGCTATAGGAACCCTTCATAAAGTCTTATACGAACCCGCTCGTAGGTATGACAGTGGTGGATGCTACATGCTGTGGACCAGAAGCTCACAGAGCACTGAATCTGAGCCACAGCCCTGACATGTGGCGCTGTGGTGTCCAGTGAAGGCATGCTTCTCTACCATATGTGCACACACACCTTACTGACAGAGTGCATTCTGCTCATTTGTAATGGGCCCTTCTCACCCCGGTGCCACTGCACCTGCAGCACCAATGAGATAGAGGCCGCTGCCACTGCAGGGTTTCTAGTAAGGATGCATAGCATGTCATACTTTAGGACTGAGACGAAATATTCGTCAAGGGGACTAGGGAGGCAGGTAGTTGGTTTTTCATTATGTATTATCTGACACAGCCTCTCGCTATTCAGCTTTGATCACGATGCGACCTCCCCCCCCCTGCCCCCCTGGGGCGCTCTTTTTGTGACTGTACCCCCTGTATACTGCACCTTGTATATACAAAACTTTTCTTTTCAATAAAAAATTACTGAAATAAAAAAAAATAAGAAAATATTTAGCAAAAGTCCATCCCAGGTCACCGGAACTAAACGGATATGATCCCACCCAAGGTCGACTTCTAAATTCTGAACATAGAAAGGGCACATGTCATTGAAAAAGTCTGCCTGAAGGGAAAGTATCCAAAGCGATTTCAATGATAAGAAGTGGTATTTAGAGTAATATTCATTTGTAGAACACAGATAAAGGTACAGTGTTGTGTTAGAATAATTATTGGAATTAAAGTACATTCTTTTTCATACTTTTATTGTTGGAAAACAGTGTGTCACTTGTTTATGACCAAATACACAAGAACAAAGTGATGCACGAAATGCCTAAATTAACCTCAACTGCTGATATTTACTCTGAGCCGCATTCCAATCCATTGCTTTTTGCCCTGTACGCCATACAGACAGAGCGCAGCTGTAGGCATAGGAACAGCTCACCCCAAGTGCCAGGTCGAGTCCCTTCTAGAAGGGAACAGAAGCAACTTACCTTTGCCTTATATTTCCGTCGCTTCCTTACTTCTGATCTTTATTTCTAAATTCCCCAGGGGAAATTGTTTCAGTATTCCGACCAATGGACAGGGATGTTACAAAAGAGGGTCGCGAATGTCACGCTGGAAAGAGAGACGGCCTCACAAACCCGAAGCCGGTGTTATCATTTTTTAAATGCAAAAGATGAAGAGAAGCATAATTTGGTGAAATCTTAATATGGTGCTGCAGAAAATCAGCTGCTGGTGACAAGCAAAACGAAAGTAGGTGTGGCATCTATTTATACCAAATTGGAAAGTGACTGCAGTTCGATGTCGTAGTACATTAACTTCACCATGATCTTCTGTATAACCTTCGTTGCGAGATGAAGTTAACCTTACAATGTACAATTTTCGGGGACAATTCTATAGGAAATAGGAATACACATAAAACACTCCAGTCCAAAGCCCTAAATGCCAATAGTCAAGCGAGAGAGAACATTCCAGATGCTGACATGGTCTTGCCCGGAATATATTTCTATTTGTTTCTTAAAACGTTGGTATGCACCTTTGCGCTGATTCTTTTTCTTCCAAACCATGAGTTTATGAAGGCGTGTCTCAAAGGCTAGAACCTCGTCTAGGTCGGCACAGGAGTTTATTTCTCGGACATAGATTCCAGTTTCCACATTAATGCCGGTCCAGGTAGAGATGCTGGCGACTACTCTATATAAGTTAGGCAGATCACTCATCTGTCAATGATGGTCTCACGGTCTTAATGGGCACAATTTATATCCGGGTCACAGGTCACACTCAGACTGTTCATACAGGATGCCGATGTCCTTGTTCTTCAGCAGCTGGTGGAAGGCTACGTGCTGGTGGTAAATCCGGGTGGTAGCTCTGATGGGCAGAAGCACTGAAAAAGTGAGAACGTGGTGTGTTGACGAAAAGTTCTGAGGTGCTCGTACATTAAATGTGATTCTGGCTGCATAAGGGGAAGCGTCACAGTATCGCAGGTAGTTCTTATTGGATTAGTGTGCACGCGACACCAAAGCTCCCACGCTCAGAAGGGATATATGGATGGGGCGTTGGTAAAAGGCAGCCACGCGGGTGAATTGTCCACTGTACAACTTACACGAGAATTATTCGCAGCTTCCAGTCTCGAACACCTATTTTTCTGTATTTCTCTGTGCCTCAGTCTCTTCGGTTGAACAAACCTGAAGTGCTTACGAATGGGCCACACGTTAAAAGTGGTCGTGTTGGTCACTCTGGGATTTAAGGTGTTTTGTTTCTTAAGGCGGCGGTGTACGATGCTTTCTGCTATAGCCAATGACACCTTCCAACAGCCCACACCTGCCCTGCAACCTGCTTAACTAGTTTGCACGAGGCATGTGTCCAATGTCTGGAGCCGTAACACCCGTACTCAAAATGAGGTGTATCGGTGTTTGATTTCTTCATCATCCCGTTAAAGGCTCAGCTGGCTCAGACAATGCAGGAGTCTGTGATCAGAGCTCGACACGGGCAGGTTCTCACCTCTGAACTCTGTGACCTTGACGTCGAGGCCTACAAAGATTGTCACAGTCTCATTCCTCCATTCAAGATGAAATACATCTCTTCGCCTTTGTGGGAGAGTCCTAATCTTGCCTGTAGACCTTGCTCTGGTGCAAGGAATTTTAGGGCTCACAGAAGAATTACATTTTGCCGTTTCGGTGCTCCCTTTACTCTGGCAAAAAGGACATTTGAGGCATATGTTGTCGCTGTATTATGCTGTGTGGGCCGCACCATAACGTAGCTGGTAACAATGACCTTAACGTAGTGACACATTGGTAACCAATGGGCTGGAAAATAAAAATTAGGATGTTTAACAGAGCAACTACCTAATGCAATTTTTCTGGTTGTTAATACTGGGTCAATTAAAAAAAAAAAAAAACACTGATACAAACTTCAACCGAGAATTAGCAACTGTTTTCACTTAAACGATTTGCTAATATATGATATTTTCACTTAGAAAGATTGTTAGAATGCAAGTAGAAGCCTGTGCATTTTGAGGCTGGTCACACGACTCTGACACAACTGGATGGCACTAGTTGCCCCTTTGCATCTATGCAGCAGACACATACATAGCACAGTCAGCGGCATAACAAAGGCCCCTGCAGTCCCTGGGGCACAGGAGGGGCCCCAGGCTTTTAAGGGACCCTCACCTTATGGGAGCCCCTATTCAGCCCAAGGCAAGGAATTATCTATGAGATATGAGAGACTCTGGGGCCCCTCCCCACATTCTACAGGGATCCAACCCCGCTATTCATTTTGCGTTACACCACTGAAAAATGTATCAGATTAATAGGAGAGTTCACTCACTTTTCCACCCAAGTGGGGATCACCGATATGGATTCTTGCACACAGTGCTGATCTTGAGTGCCAGTAGAAGTGATAATCTGGACCATAAATAGTAAAGATGGGCTGGATTACATTTTGGACCCGCTAGGTGGCCCTCCCAAATGTCTCTTATGTTAAACCTTTACTTCCCCTAACATGTAGGAAACAGAGACTGGCAAAACAATTCTTGTCAACATAAACATGCCCGCCTTATCACAAACACATGGGACCTGCATGCATATTATTCCACCTCCAAAACATATAACAAGGTCCGGACTGCAACTCGTCCTTCTGCTGACTACCACTACCAGAGGAGTCGGCCACGAACGTCAGGCCCCTTCACGAACCTCAAGGAAGGTGGGCGCCTATGATCAATGGTGAGTTAAGTGAACATTATCCATTTTGGGGAACATTTTGTGTGAACTCACTCTCATCTCTCATTCACCTGCCTACCTGTTGCACACCCATCACAGATCACCTATAGAACCATTGCTCCGAGGAGGATTCCCTATATGCTTCCAATCCTAACATTTCTTGGGTCCACCTCTCATCTTCGATGAATTAAATTCCGAAAGATTGAATTATTTGCCTTCCGCCAGGCTCCAAGAGCCTAGGGCCTCTTCCATGGTAAGATTAAAAGTGCCTTGGATAGTGCTATAAATAAGTGCTACAATAGGTGATTTTCCTTTCTGAAGAAAAATTCTGCATCTGACATTTGAGAGGGCAGGTAGCTGCATAATCCTCCTCTTTCAACCAGCTCCAAGTCGAGCTCCCCTGGCTTCCTCTCAGGGATTGATGTCTATCTTGCCTGGACAATATGTTGTGATGTCACAGCCTTACCAACCTGTCCAGATGGGTGACATGACACATGCAAGCCCTGCTCACTCTACCCATACACCATACGCTCCTATTAGACATAAGACTCAATCATCGCCCCAAGACCACCTATAGTCTGCACCTATCCTACAGTAAGAACCGGGGTTAGAATGGGTCATAATGCAGTAAACTATTTTTATTGGTTACTCATGGCATATGTTGAGATTTAATGGTGTTTTTGTTCAACAAAAAGTATCTCTACTCTTCCAGTTGACATTTCATTTTCAACAAATGTAAGCAAATGTCATACTATTGGATCCATTTGAAACCATTTGTAACTGGTCAACTGGACTTGATTTCACTTGAAGTAATGTATAGAGCACATTATTGGGAACTTGAGCAGCCTGACATTAATATGACTGAACTATGGTTCAAAAACAGCTTCGTTCAGTCTAAGTAGAGTCTGAAAATGATCAGACCTTCAGGGCAAACCTGTGCAAACACAAGACAGGAGGGAGTATATTCCATTGTTTAGCCACCAAGAAGGGAAATGATTAAGCCCCATCTTTACACTACAAAGTTGAGGTGCCACCACTAAACCCACCACTGAACGAGAGGCAGAAGATTGAAGAGCTTTAGATGGCAAATAGGCTGTAGGTTAAGGGAACCTTTATTGGCCAGGGCCCAGCGAACCAGAGAAGCGCTTTTAACAGTGGTGCTGGAACAATTTTCAGAGTAGGGGTCTTGCCATCAATCTTATATTACTGAAGTCATAGAGATTGTGAAAAATCCAAGCGTCACGCAAAAACCAGTGTAGCAGGTGTGTCACAGCTGTTCAGCAGGAGAGTGGTGAGGGTGTGATATGCAGCCAGATGTGCATTTTGGAGCACTCCTGAGGTAACACAATGTTTTTAGACCACATGCTTTCTGGTTAAATGGCCACTAAATATGTATAGACATGTAGCTTTACTGGTAAAACTATATAGTGCACAAATAGTAATGCGTGGAAATTGGGTTTCAGTGAATATTTATCATTTGCACATCATTATGTAAAGTGTCTTGATTTGTTTTGATCCTAATAAAATCTGTGTTTCCATCAACGAAAAAATTGTGCTATCATAATAGTGTATATATCTTGAAATATGTGTATAGGTCTTTTACTGGCATTTCAATGTTTTGCATTAGAAAAAAACTTACACCCTACAGTCAAGTCAACTCAGTTTTATTGTATGGTTAATAAAAATTTTTACGAACAGTAAAAAACATGGGAATGTACAAAATTCAAATCAACCCATATGATAAAAACTTTTGCTGAGAACCAACGGATGAAATTCGGATAGGTCTTGCCTTCCTAGTGTGTGGGAAACACATAGAGCACGTAGTGAGGTAGACCTTTATAGACCGATTTAAGCAGTGGGTCTACGGCATAAAACACAGGACCCAAACCAAGTGCTATGTGGACAGAGAGGAAAACTGGTCTTATTGAAAGTGAATAAAACCAGCAGATAATAAAAATAAGACTAGCTATACACAGAATAGTTTCAAACAGTGTGCAAATAAAAAAAAGGCACAGGCCTAAGTGTAGAATGGTCGAATTGGGAATCAAAAGTTCTCTTGCCTTGCAGGCTGGCCTAATGCAGTCGAGACAGGGCGTTTTGGAGTGGCTCTGAGTAAGGGGTCCTAGCATACAGTGGATAAAAGGAAGTCGACTTTGCACAAAGGACCTATGAGCTATATGCAAATTTCGCAGAGCAAGGGGCTGGAAGTAAAACTGGAATGGAGAGCAAGAGTTCTCTTGTTCAGTGGCTGGCCTAGTTTGATTGATTGATAACACAGTTTATTTAGACAATAGTCTATAAACTATACATAGAACAATGGATCACACATAGTGATAAAATATTTAAAACCACAATTCATTTTACACATTTAAACACTTTTAAAACCATAAGCATGAAACATTTAAAACCACAATTCATTTTACACGTTTATAACACTTATAAGAACCATAAGCATAAAATTGGGATACTCTATAATTTTTAAACTCTCCCATTCTCCTTTGTTGCCTCCATTACATATTGGCCTAGTTCAATCCGGACAGTGCGTTTTCTTTCAACTCCCGTATCCACCAAGACTGTCAGATAGTTCGTTTTTCGAAATTCTCCCACTTTGTAAATCAGAGAAATAAAATTAAACACCAGTTTCCCTATAAAAACCTCTGTCTGTGAGCAGCAAATGTGGCAAGAGTAACATAAAATGTAAAGTCATCTTTATTGCTTGTTCACCTTCTGAGCTCCAGCATGGTTATTTTTTGTGGGGCTGCAGCACCACCCCACCCCAGCACTCCTAATTCTTTCACCTATGACTTTTAATAACAATTTTCCATCCAATTGGAAGCTAATGCAAAGATTTCAGATGGGATGAAATATGTGTCTGAAGAGGAAGACCTAAAAGTGAGGCCCATCCCGCATGTGTCCTGTGGCACCAAAATACAAAAAGTGGCGGTATTCCTGGTGTGATACCATAAGAGCCGGTAACACTGATTTGTGGCAGCGAGATGGCAATAATGTACATGTCTTATTCTTGTATAGAAATGTTATATTAATCTTATTTTATTTACTACAAGAAACATCAGATTGGCCTTACTACAGTCGCCTGAGTGGCAAGAGTAAGGCGCAATAAAACAGCAACCCATGGTCTCTCAATTCTTATTCTGGCACAGGAGTGGCACAAACCCTCATCTCCTTGGACCACCAAGCCAAAGACTAAAGGGAGGTATTGCCTCTGACCAGGGCCAGCTTTAGGGCAATCAGACTGGTGCAGCCGCACTGGACGCTGACACAGGTGGGGCAGTGAGCGCAGGGGTGGCGTTGTGTTTAGCAATAACGTACAATTTAAAAAACATCTGCTGCCAAGTTCCTTGTGTGTCCAGCTTTCAGGCAGCAATAACAATGTCAAGATAACTTGTGATTAATGTTCCTGGTAGAGAAAGAGATCGAAGTTTTGTCAAGTGGCAGGTTTTACTCACCACAAAGTAGCACATAGAGATAAAATGCCAGATGCAGATAACAGATCTGCATTTCATGTAGATAACTGAGTGGATTAATAAAGCCAGCCTTTATCAGCAGTTTAAAACAAAAGGGAGAGGACGTGGTCTGTCGGCTAGACTGACAACTTTGGTGCTGGCAGCCAGGGTTCAAGCCTTGGGGTCGCGTCCATATCCTGTGATTCTGGGCAAATCACTTAATCTCCCCGTGCCTGAATGTGTAATGTAAATACGGTGCTCGTGTAAAGTGCTCCAATATCTTTGGGTCGAGTTTGCGCTATATAAATATGCAACAACACAAAAATATACAACAACAAATGAAACATATGTGAGAGAGTGGCTATGGAGAGATGAGGGGCACTTTTGCATGGTGAAAGTGAGTGAAACTGAGAAGGGGCCATGGGACAGGGGTGCCAACAAGTGGTGCCACCAGTGCTAAAGCCAGTCCTGCCTCTGACTCCTTGGTTTTTTCAGTGTTTAATTTTAGGGCATTCTCCCTCATCCAGTTCTCCACAGATAAAACACATTCGAGTAGATTTTCTAGTGTCAATAAAGAATTAAACAACAATTTAGGGTATTGTAAGCAGAGGTCACCAGTGTAAGGCAAAATGCATAAATCAACTGAGCTCGAGCTACACATGCATCAAACAAGGTGTGTCTCACAGCCGAGCCCTGCAATACCTCATGATCCAGAGTAATAAAGAGTGACTAAAAGAGCTCAGAATGCAAATTAGCATTTTGTTTCTAATGTCAGCCTTAACATTGAAGGTGATAAAGATGTCAGTAAAACTAGAACCATTCTGACTCTACCACCCTCATTGACTGTTCTCTGACGGTCACGGCAAATGTTCTCATCGACTGTATGCACTCATCGAGAATGGCATAACAGACTGTTCTCTGACGGTCACTGCGAATGTCCCATCAACTCTATGCACTCATTGAGAATAGCCTGATAGACTGTTCTCTGACGGTCACTGCAAATGTCCTCATCGACTGTATGCACTCGTAGATAATGTCCTAATAGACTGTTCTCTGACGGTCACTGCGAATGTCCTCATCAACTCTATGCACTCATCGAGAATGTCCTAATAAACTGTTCTCTGATGGTCACATCGGATGTCCTCATCCACTGTATACACGCATCGAGAGTTCTCTGAGTTTCATTGACTCTTTTGACTAGTCAAAATTGACTCTTTTGTTAGGGTGATTGAGAAGGGTAACTATTTCTGCTTCAGCACTCTGCAATGGTGCAAAGCCAGCCTATGTTCTGTCCAGTATACAATCGTTGTTCAGCAGTGACAAAGGTTGACTATTACTATGCTTTTATGAAACCCCGATAGGAAAAGGTAGCTGAGATAAAGGCCTGAAATTGTCTAGCATTGTTAGTTCACCAGTCAGATTTGTTTTAACGCCAATGAACCAGACAGATTGCAAAGACAAGGTAGCTCAATAGCCACTGTCTGTGCAGCTAGATGGCATATAGATGCTGGACAAAGATCAGTGTGCAAATCCTATTTGATGGTCAAAATAAATTCCCGTGTTAGGCTGCTATGGCATACATTTAGATAACAAGTTCTTTCCTCCATAACTTCCAGGATTAGAGAAAGTGAATATGGTTGATCGCTAGTCTGAAAGAATTGGCATATTTACTCTATTGTATTATGAAAATCTTCCACCAGCGAACCCTTTAAAGCAATCTGTATTTCCCTCAGTCGTCACAGTAAAGCACCAGCCTAATGAATTTTAAAATTGTTCTTGTACAATTTCGAATCACGTGGGGATTTTCAATACAGTACTATTAAACTCATCAAACAATTGATGACTTGCAGTCTCCTGTTTGTAGCAAATATCGTTATTTAGAAAAACACAATTAAATTGACATCACGGTTAAACTACAAAACTAAAACATTCAGAGACTGTGATCCGTTAATTAGCAATAAAAATTACTTCAGTGATGGCATTATAAATGAAGTTACCGATAGTAGGATTAAAGACAGAAGCCCTGACAATGCGATAAGCAATGACATATTGTATTATATCTCTTACAGAGTTCTGAAATGTGACAAATGACACAGCTGACAGCATTTCTATTGCCATAAATGAGGACATCATAAATGACAAGTAACTGCATCACCCACAGCATTTGTGAGACCACACAGTAACAGTGCTGGGTTGTGTTCCTCTGCTTGCAGAATGAATCCCACTTGCATGAATGATTGCCATTAACTAATAACTGGCATCAAAATGGCAGCTGAATTGAAGAAGGCTAAGGTACAGGATGCCTTTGGGATCTGGGACCCTGGTAAAAGTTTAAGCAACACTGACCGGCTTCATACCCCTTCTCCTTTTTCTCTGAGAACCACAAGCCCAGCTTGAGATGGCGAAGGGGTAATGGTATTACTAAGCTGCCTGGATCCCATGAAGCAGCTGTGCCATGGGGCTATTCTTGGCGGGTTTCTCACGTCATCCCCTCTTGTTTGCTGAAGGCTTGACTGCATTTGCTTCTCTCTTGGCGATCCCATTTCCTTCTCTTCCCGGATCTCCAGTAAACCTTGTGCATACACTGAGGAGCATCTGGTAGATGGAAGGAGGGCTGCAGTCCCTGAGGATCACAGCACAGCTTGAAAGTAGAGTTATATGAGTTAAGACAGCTCTTACTTCCTTATCCCCACACATTGCTGATACAAGGGAGCCGTAGGCACAACTAACTAGTTGCAAATGCTACTAAGACTTCCAAATGCTACAAAAATCGCCATCATGTTACAGGCTGACTTTGAACAAAACACATTAAGACATATTTACATCATCACAACATAGAAAGATAAACTTTTGATTGAGGGTGGGTTGGAGGGAATCTGTAAAGTTCTCGGAGTATGTCCTACTTCTGACCATTTGATAACATTTGGCCTTATGGGTTTAACGAGATCAAAAGGTCCCTGAAGGTGGGCCTTTAGGTTCTTGTGGGTTTATAAACATCATACCCTGCCGAGGACTCCCATCTTGCCTTAGAAGGGAGGTAAGATCAACATATCATTAACTCAGTCGCGACGGGCTGATGCCGGTTGCATTTTTCAGGCAGTGGAATATCGACCTCTCCTACATCTAGAGGTCACCAATGCACACATTTATTGCCTCAATAAGTAATAAAACTCTGTCGAAGTTCTGGTGCTGCTTACTTTACCGTATTTTGATGCATTAACTGTATCTTCTGTGGTGTATACTGCAATGTCTCATGCCGCCTCTGTTTTTCTTCATTAGTGCCAAGACTCCCTATTACAGCTTTGGGGTGCTGATAGACAAAAACGATGCTTATATTAAGGTCTACGCCAAGGTGGGCCTGGTCCTGATGTGGAACCGGCAAGATGCCATTATGGTGGGTACCAAGTTTAACAGTATGTCTGTATTATTGGTATTTGATGATGGGATTATAGTG
This sequence comes from Lissotriton helveticus, assembly GCF_964261635.1. Lineage (NCBI taxonomy): Eukaryota > Metazoa > Chordata > Amphibia > Caudata > Salamandridae > Lissotriton > Lissotriton helveticus. Next base: position 1,846,204,058 of record NC_136061.1, on the reverse strand, counting down.
TTTGCTCTTGTGCCTTGGACATTGTTAGATTATTTTGTACAGAGTTGTTATCATTGCTGGTGGTATGATGCTTCACTGAACAGGTACCATGACTGAATGAATGAATGAATAAGAAGTGTGAATGAATGAATGAATAAGAAGATTTACTTAGCACCTTTGTGTTGTTTTAATACCAACTGTAAGACGGAGAGTGAAAGGTGAAGATTGTGGCAAATATTCCTGTGAGTCTCTCGAGCAGTCTCGTGGACCGACATGTCATAGCCGCTTGAAGAAATGTTATAAAGGTACCCTGACTCCCAGTTCGAGATTACTTTACACATCTGAAGTGTTGGAAGGGCCATGTGTTAGAAACCTTAATTTGAAAAGTGATGGTTGCTCTTTGTAGTAATAGCTGTCAAACCCCAATAGTAAACACACAAAAGGTAATGGGGGAAAGCTTGAAATAAATCTAATCATTGCCAATTGCTCGGGATAGCATTACAACCATTCATTCTTTTGCCCACCATGCCACCTCAGATTGGACCCAGCCATTTGCAATCAGTCTTGACTCTGCTCCAATAGAAAAAGTCCAGCCTGAACTGCCAGTCCAGATCCTCCCTGAACCAGAAAAGACACAACCCAACACTGGTTTCACCCTGACTGAGCCTCATCAGTCGTGTATCTTGGCTCCAGTGGCACAATTAGCAGTGGGCTTGCGTCTGGGCATACCCTTGCCACTTAGGGTTTTACAACAAACACACAAAAAGGTGTTTAGAGGCTGCTTGCAATAAGTATAACCACTGGTAATCACTCAGGGTAGCATTCCATCCCATTGTTCTATTACTTTTTATACAACGTTAGCTTGGACCCAGCCATATGCAAATTAGTTTTGACTTAGCGCCAACAGGAAGCAAGCTGCACCCGAATGACAAGTCCCAATCAGGGCAAAACCAGTCTTGGGTTGCTTTTGTTCCAGTTTAGAAAAACCTGTGACTTGGCAGTTCGGGCTGGCCTGTTGCTATTTGACCAGGATAAAGACTTATTTGCATGTGGCTGGGTCTAATATGAGGTGGCATGGTGGATTGGAAATGCTACCCTGAGCTATTGCAAGTTACAAGCACTACTCCCATCGCCTTTTGAGTGTTTAAAATCCAATATTAACTATGGATTAGAAAGAGTCAATCGCCATGCAGACAGCCTTTGCCCAGCAAATTGCTGAAGAGTTTCTCCATCAGATATTGAAAATATTGTTCCAAAATCACTAGCACGACCAAAGGGATAATATGCCAGGAGATTCAGTAGGAGTGGCCATGTAATTCTTCTGGTAACTTCAGCTTCCTGCAGTTCCTGATACCGGGGGTGGGGAATGGGGACTGGTAACTCTAGATGGCTGTTGGTACTGTGCATTTAATAGTAGGACCCTGAGGGTCCTCTTAGGAATGAGGACTTACTGAGGGAATCTGTAATTTCAAATCAGTTTCCTTAGGTAATTCCGCTTTTTCAACATGGAGATTTCAGCGGCTTTAAGCAACCAACATCTCTGTTTAAAAATAAACAGATCTGCTGTGTCCCACAGAACGCATAATTCTGATAGGTTCAGTAGCTATTCTCATATGCCCCACTGGAATTAAGATGCCACTCGTAATCAGGACCTAAAGGCCTTATTATGACTGACCATTCTTATGCCAAGTAAGCCTGCCTCCAGAATTATCAATAATGAGAACAAAGGTAGCTCTGGGGAGACTGGAGTTATTTAGTATTACATTTGGGAACTTGAGTACCCCCTAACAAATGTGGAAATTACCAGGGACTCAGTAATTCCATTCCAGAAACTCTGGTTAGTCCACATTTGCTGATGGTATTTAACATAGAGACTCCACTTGCTTTAAGCCAGTAAAGTTTTCAGGTAAAATGCACTGGACCCTCAATATTTGAGTGGAGCTTATAATTACAAAAGCGCTGGTAGCTCATTATTGCGCAAAACTGGAATTAAGATAGTTGTCTTTATGAGGCCCTCAGTCTCCTGCATATGCTGTGTGAAAATACATTTACGGAGTACTAGTACTCAATACTGTCAACCAAAACAAAGCCTACTGTATTGTAAAGTTATGCTTTCCAAAATAAAGGCATTTCCCACATAGTTACCATCGCATGCTGGTTACAACAAAACCATGGTCATGTATACACCGCAGTACACTGGCCTGACCAAGCAAAGAGCACTGCCAAAGGCTACCTAAACAAGCTGTTGAAACATGACCTATTTCAAAAGCCATTATCACAGTATCAGGATCTTACCTTGTCCTGAATGATAATGTAAATTAAAAACAGACTAGCACAGCACTCTAAGGATGTAGTTAACATGGGTCAGCCCCAGTGCTTAAGTTGTGCCGTGTTTCCAGTGCTCCTCACCAGCTCTTGTTTATGAGAGTACACCACATGGTGGCACTCTCAGCCTTTTTCTTAGGGCAGCACATATGTTTAGCAATTCAATGTATTACAAAATAATAAAACTCGCACGGCTAAGCTCACAAAAGCGTGGGGTGGGCTGCAATAGTTAAAATGTCCCACTTATTTAGGTGTGATGGTAGTAGGTGTCACACATTTTTTTATGTGTGATGGTTAGTATGTAAAACTGGTGTTGCCATTCGTCAGCAGTGGCAGGAGCTTTGGGTGGGGTAAACATCCTTTACAACGCAACTTTTACCACGCAGTGCCTTTACGACGCAACTGTTACAACGCATGTCATTACAACGCATAGCGCTGGGAGGCGCTCTAGGATAGGGAATAGATTTAATGTACTATCCAACACCTTCCCTACTATCCACGGGGACTGGAGTTGGAATAGTAAATTAAACTATTCACTATCCAGCACCGCTTAACGCTATGTGTTGTAACAGCATGTGTTGTAAACACTGCGATGTAAAGGCATGCGTGGTAAAACCATGCGTTGTAATGTCGTACAAACTTTGGGTGGTGCCAGAGGCAGTGGAATACCTTGGGTCATGGCACTTATATTTTTTACAAATCAAGCACCTGTCAACCCAGGTGGAATTAAAAAGAAATTTATGACCAGTGCAGTGGTGTTTGCTGGAAAGTTTTGAGGATTGCACAGGATGAATGTTCCTTATAACTTCAAATGTTTCGCTTCTCAATAGTATTACTTTGAATACTTTTTTTAGATATCTGAAAGATGTAGTTCCCTTGTAAAAAAATACAAAAAGAAGTAAATGGACAAACATAGCAAACATAAAGGAGATTAAAAGCAGAAAGGAAACGGAAAGTGGAGAAAAAGAAAAAAGTGGTGTGGGGGTTCAACAAATAAGAAAAGAAAGGGAAGTAAAAATACACTTAGTTTTCCCCTCTTTTGTCTCTTGTTTTCCCCACCCATTTAATCTACTTTGCCGTTTTTACTTACCCCTTTATTTATTTTGTGGAAAAGTCCTTTTTAGGTCTCGCCTTCGCAGCGCGCATGTGCTGCATAGGAGGAGACCTCTTGAAATTGATATTTTAATGGCAACGCATGCACGTTTGGCGATTCCCTTGCAGGAGCGAGCTTTGAAACCATCTGTTTGCAATTAACTTTCAAACAGATGGTGCCCCTGGCTCGCTCCCACAAGGGATACGCGCTAGTGAAACCTCTTTGAGCCCCTCGCATCCAATCTTTCACCTAGCACATGACAGAGTCGAGCCCTGCTCTCACCATGCATAACCTAGCCTTTTTATTATCATTTTTTTTTTGCTTTTGTAGGGTGGCAAATTTACTTGCAAAATACTTCCCTCTAATTTGTTTTCTGCTTTTCCACATCATATCAATTTCCATTTTTAGCTGCGTAAATCAGAAATACGGCTGGCCCTAAGTTTGTTACATTGTGGCTTCTGCTTCGGGTGGGTGAGTGCTTTCATGTGGCCCAAGTGTAGCCCTTCTAGTTTGTTTTGTGCTCTTCCGCATTATATCAACTTCCATTTTTAGCTTCGTAAATCAGAAATACGTCTGGCTCCAAGTTTGTTTACAATGCATACCCGCGCAAAGCACAAAACACGCAAGCCTGGAAACCACGGATGTATGACGTTACAACGCATACTTTTACAACGCCTATCTTTACATCGCAAGTTTTATAACGCATACCATTACAACGCATAATGCTTTTGGGTGCTGGATAGTGAATAGTTTAATTTACTATTCCAACTCCAGTCCCCGTGGATAGTAGGGAAGGTGTTGGATAGTACATTAAGCCTATTCCCTATCCTAGAGAGCCACCCAGCGCTATGCGTTGTAATGGTTTGCGTTGTAAAAGTTGCGTTGTAATGGTAGTTTGTTGTGAAAGTTTCGTTGTAAAGGCTGTATACCAGAAACCACTGCTTATTTCACAGTGTGCACCTTAAAAACTCTACTACACAGTTTAACTTACAAAATATACATGCGTCCGCTCATGGGGTGACAGAACTGCTGTTTCATTGAGCATAAAACCATGGGCACTTTCAGAACCTCTTCAGAGGACATGTCTTATGCTCCTAGAGAAGACGTTTCAAGCAGCAACACTAAGACACGACAAGCTATCTGCCTGAAAACTATTTAAGACCCGTCTATTGTACCACCTGAACCCAGACTCGGCTTTTGCCAGGATATCGCCCTGGGTGGAAAGACATTTGGCGCTCTCACTGCTGCTTGTCAATCCATGAGCATCAGGGAGCACTGTTTTTGTGTTCAGGGGTCAGACCCTGAACATCTACATTACACCAGAATTGTTACTTGCCTCAGAACACAAACACGTCTGCACCTCCAGCACCTACCTGAATCACTCATAGATTAACTAACTCCTCACGCTGGTGGACCACGTTGTTAGTTGGAGGGGGTGGGGTTAATATTGTGTTGCAGGCGCGCACCGCCCATTGGGATCAAAGGGCTTCAGCCCCCCCCCCCTGTCATGTGTGGCAGCCTGGGCTGAGACAGCTTCCCGGGCACACACAGAGCCAGCCTCACCCGAGTACTTCACAGGTCTTCAAAAGACCATTCGCATGTAAATGAGACTTTGTTGTTTTTTCACCCCCTCTAGAGCTCCTGCATCTCCTCTCTAACTATTGCTGGAAGAGTCAGCCCCCTACCCCAATTTTTTTCTTAGCCGCCCCCCTGTTGCCCCACACTGTGATTTGGCTCTAGTTACACCACTGGTGAGTGGTAGCATGGAGCGAGAGGGTGAAGGGAGAATAAGAAAGCCGGATGAATGAGTGTTATAAAGAGCACTTGGAGCACCCAAAGCCAGGCGCTAGGCACTCTGCTGTCTGCATGAAAGCAGACAGCTCCTTACTCTCTCTCTGAAGTATGTCCCCAATGGCCTGGACCCAGCTCGCCCATGCTAAAAGCCGACCATTCTGAAGCAGGCGACACACCTTCAACAACTAACTCGAGATTCTGCTGTTACCAAGCAACACCTAACCTACTGGCCTTTAGAAAGCTCGAGAACACAATACAGACCGTGCAGGAGATCCTTCCCAAAAAATATACAACCTAGCAGCCATCAGGAAACAACACAAGACATTTTACCCAGCCTACAGCCTTCAGAAAAGAAAAAAAACACAGGGGCTTTGTGAATTCCAATAGAACATGGGTGTGTTTGTGAACATGGGCTTCTATTGGAATTCTCCAGGGCATATTATCAAGCTCATTATCGCCGCTTTAGCGGCAGTTTTCTGCCGCTAAAATGGCGATAATTTTAACGCCCTGCTTGATAATATGCCCCTAAGTTCCAGCTTCTGGTATGCAACTCAAGCTGTACTGTCCCTATCAACAGCCCAATCTGCCTACTTTCAAAACGAGCCTCGATGCCCGTAATTTATTGTGCCGGCCTGGAGAACACAACTCAAGAAAGAAAAACTAAATGCACACCTGTTCCCAGGGCCGGACTGGCTACCATGCAGTTAGGAATGCTGCTGAGCTGGGGCCTGATTTAGTTAATAGGGACCTGCTTAAGCTAAACGAAATTCGTTTTGCTTTCAGTATTTTGAAGCAAACGCAGGTCTCCATGGACGAAATCAGCCCCCACTGCAGTAAAAACAGGCAGCAGCGCGGCAGCATTCCAAGCTGCCCAGTAGCCAGTCCGGTCCTGCCTGTTCCAGGAAAAAATAAAACAAGAGAAACACGACCTGGCAGCCTTCAGAAAACAATCAAAAGCCGCAAGTCCCATCCATCCACCCAAACATCTTAAAATAGACCAGAAACAAGTTTAAACAAGCTGTTGATTTCTCCAGTGTGTTTCTAGCCCTATAAAATGCATCACCATTAAACACATTTATTTCGCCCTGACAAATGCGGTTTCTAGCAATATATGCATAAACATTTATGGTCAAGTATGAATATGTGCCACACCAAGGCATACCACATGCAACTTCCTGTCAAACTGAAAACGAGCGTCATATCTCAATACGCCCACAGATCTTCACTCTAAAGAAAGGGAAGTTTCAATGTGCTCGCCAGTTTTGATTATTCCTATTCAAATAGTGATTAGCAATAAAACGGTTTTGGATTTGTGTTACCATGACTCGTGAGATACATACATAGTATCTATAGGGGAACTCAAATGTTACTTGTTGTGATCATTTGCAAAGGGCACCGCAGGTCATCTGTTTATAGTCTGCGGCAGTTACAAGAGAATGAGGTAGGCATTCTGACAAAATTCCACTGAAATCAAATAAACGACAAGGGGAGATTTGCGAAAAAATATCTGTAAGTGTATGGGAGCAAGCAATGTTGATTAATGTTTGCATTCTCACTAAAGGACAAGGAGATAGGAGAGTGAAAGCACGTTTATGCAAAATGCCTATTTGCCAGGTAAATAGGACTGGCCCAGTTGTATTCCTGAATCTGAATTCATTTATGCGTGGGGTGCGCCGGAAGCGCCCTCATAACTGGGGACATATTTGTTTCTTGGCGCTTGTGCATCGGAAGCCCGGACTGCACACGTGTGTTATTTTAGGGCAGCCGAGCATGAGAAGCCGAGGCCCTCAGCTGTGTAAACTGTGATGGCTCATTGGGATCTGTGCAGCGAGCGAGCGACCGCACCGGAAGTGGCACGTGCTAGGCACCAGCGCTGCGAGAGGTCTGTGGGGTGTGCACTGACAGACCTGTGCTTCTGGGCAGGCGCGCAACACCCATTGGGCTCACGGGGCTTCAGCCCAGCCTCCCCCCCGCCCCCCTCGTGTGTGTCAGCCCGGGCTGACACGTCTTCGCGGGCTGGCGAGCATCTAATTGCAGCCGCACCCTAGTACTTAACAGGTCTTTAAAAGACCATTAATTGTAAATGAGGCTTTTGTTGTGTTCACCAATTCTTACAGCCACTCTGTCTGTGGTTGGAAGAAATAGCCCCCCCCAAAATATTTTTCAGCATTTTCCCTGCATGGATTCTATTCTTGTGTATTACGATCAGAGGTATTCGCTGTGATATCCCTTCTTGATTAATACTATCACACAGAAATACTAGTGATAATTGTTTTTGGTTTTTATTTTTATTGTAGTTTTTTTTTCCTCCCGGGATTACAACGTTACCTACAGAAAATCTGATTTCACAATACGCACTGCCACTGAAATGACGCGATTCTGCTGCAATGGCATTTACTCCATAAATATGAACAAAGCCTGCCATGCCACCCTCAGCTGCAGTATAATAAAAAAAATTCTATAAAACCATTGCTGGTCCCATCCATTGCTGGTCCCGGTTTAAACGGATCAACAGTTATGAAAAACGATACACACGCGTTGCAACACCATTTCTGAGAAACAAATTCGTCCACTGCTGCTTTTAAGTGTTTAAAAGGTTACGATTTTGTGTAGATGCTTCACACATCCCCCAGGTGATGGACTGGACAAAGGAGCAGGGTGGAATGAATTGTTCTTTCTTGGTTGTGAAAGGTTTTGATTCACTATTCATTAACATCGATAGTTGCGTCACAAGCACTGTTTTCAAAGCAGCAGTTATTTCAAGAGGATAATTGGGGTCTCCTGATGAGTGGGCTCCAATGGTCATGTGAGTCCCCCTGATATACAGTGGTAATACTCCCATGATTTCTGGGGAGAAATTCTCCACTCAGATTTGGAGGACTCTAGCAGCATTGTCTCTCAGTGTCAGTGGCAGCAACAGACTAAACTGTTACCCATGTTGCCAAGCCTGAAGACTCTAGAAGGATATCAATTTTTACCTCACAGGAAGCCGAAAGGATGGATCCTTTTAGACTTCGTTCATTAGTGAGGTCTTTGTTTAAGCGTTTACACAAATTGCTTAAACGAAAATAAAAACTGATGTTTCAATAGAAACACACCATTGTGCACCAAGGGAATGATGCTCAGTATTTTGGATACATGTAATTGCAAACCCTCTGTGACCAAAAAGAGGTAGGTTTTGTTTCAAATGTTAATACTACTAAAAGGCATAATGATAACATCACTGCAAACGATTCACCCAATGATAACAGCGCAGGACATCAGGTAAGTACTGTTCAAGTTGACTCAAATCCAAACTGCATACCATGAAATAAATATTAAAACTTTGAACTGGACACATTTTTACTTTCCTAATCATACCTTGCACAATTACTTGTCCACTGACTCAGTGTTATGTTATGTTAATTTTATTTATATAGCGCATGGCTACCCCAGCAACGGGGCGTCCCAGCGCCCCCGTTACTGTCAGTGTCTGTCAGTACTCTCCAGAAGCTGCTAGAACTATACACTTCGTATTACTAAACTGCCTTCAGAGCTTCCACTTCACCCAACACCACCCTCCGCCCTGGAGTATGCACGTTACTTTTATTTTATAGGCAGCATTCCTAGCTCCCGTTCCTGCGCGCCACTTCTCCACCCCCCAAATCTATAATACATACTGTATTTAAAGCAGCACTCACTCTCCGCTGTAGTCCTTTCCCTTTGCATTATTTATGAGTATTTGAAGCCAAATGGAGCTGGGCAATCCCCTTCCAGACCTTTTCTATTGGGGCCACATCTCATTACCTGCCCTCCACACTTCGACTGCAGTAGGGCCAGAGAAGGCCAGGGCCCATGGAAGACCAGTGAGGCCTTTACAGTCACTCACTTATCAGGCTCCTGACAATTCAGGAAGTCTTGGTCAGTCAGTCATATGTGATGCCTATGTCCTCAGAGAGGCTACCATATTTAATCTCTGTCTAAACACTTATAAGGTCCCAAAGGCGAGACTTATTGCCCATGCCAATGCATATTATATCTGTCATGACAGCACAGCTATCTGCATGCCTTGTTGTTATTAGTTAATTAAAAGAAACATGGCTTTTGTTTTGGCTCCATACAGATAAGTATTACTCTCTAACCGTATTCATTCTACTTGGTGTTTGATGTATCCCCCCCCCCTTCCTAGAAGTACTTCCTTAAACACACAAGGACTGTTTTTTTATTTTTAATGTACAATCACTAATTATGCTCTTTGTAACATTTAATTCATTGCTTCCTATAGGCAGCCAGTAATTTTACCAGGGACGGGGAAAGAGGGCCACACACGCACACATACACACTAGCTCTCACCCATGCATTCGCACACATTCACACACACTCACCCATTTACAACACTCACCAACAAATATACATACATTCATACATACACTCAAGAACGAGCTAAACATATAAAACACAGACAACTTAACTTCAATGTAGAGAGGGAAGTCTCTGACATCCCAAGAGGGTTAGGACTGCTGCCTTACCTCACTGGTCACTGAGTGGAATATGTCCAGTGAGACTGCTGACCCCACCCCACTCTGTTACGAGTTGTCTCTAATTAACACTCAACCCTTGGTACTTCAGGGCTTAATACTAAAGTGCCCAGGTCCGAGACAATCAAAGACACCCCCCTCAAGGCACTTTTGCAAGGCTGAGGAGGTCACACCCACAGGGCTGTGAAATCCTCAGCCTGGCAAAGCTCAGCTCAGGCATCCAGGAGCATGCGTGTTTTCTAGCTCCTGGCTGCCTGACCCAAACAAGAAGTGTGTCTGTCAGGCTGATTTTTTTTCATCCTGACAGACACTCCTCTTCCTGAGAAAAAGGTGAAGGCGGGTCCCTAAGCCCATATGAACGGGGTGCTGGCGCCCATACGCATTATGTACAGAAAGCAATGCTTTTCTAGGTGTTTTTAGTGAGCATTAGTAAAGTCAATGAGGCAGGCTTTAAAGTGATACATTTTGAAAGATAGATCATAGACAATGCAAGAATGTGCAGAATAATTCAAGATAAATCTCTTAATGTTCGGTCTTGAGATTTAGCCAGATACTAAATCATTTAAATACATAGATTTATTACAAGATCATTCCCTATATCAATCTGAATTCAATGTTCAAGAGGAAAAAAGGCCAGCCAACATGTGTTTCATGATCACCATTCGTGGATGCCACCCGTAAACATTATATCTGACTACCTGTCATTGGATGTGACACATTGGCTTAGGCAATATTTATTTCCTTTTCTAATGTTATTGAGAAGCAAAACTTGATAAAGTAATACATTGGGAACTAAGCAAATCAAAGTGTTTAGGTAATACTTTAATGGCAGCTACACAGTCAACGAGTAATCTACCTTATGTGTGACATTGAGAGAAAGATTTAGAAATGATAACATGCTGATTGGTACCTTGTCTAGCGGTATCTCCTTCTTTGTGGTAAAATATAATTTTCAGAAACCCTCTACCTTTCTTGTTCCGGGGTATAACTTGCCACACTGTAATACTGGGCTACATGGGCTCACAAAACGTGGGCTTTTACCCCCCCCAGAAATAGTAGGTCTTCAGGTGGGTTTTCAAGGCAATGAGTATCATCAGCAGAACGAAAATCAGCTGTCTGGAAGGTCATGCTAATTGGTCAGGTTATGTAGAGTTTGCTTTCTCTGTGATATCGTCACCTGCCTCTGGCATCCATTGGTTTCCTGGACTATCCAAGCAGATGTGTAGTCGCAGTGGTTTGAAGGTGCCAGTCATGTGATTCTCACGTCTGCAGGCAGCATAGAGATTTGGCAGCTGCTGTTTCATCCTCTGCTGAGTACAATCCGTCAGAATAGAATATTGTAAAAGTGTTAGTTTATTAGGTCAAAACCTAGGCAGCGGCCATGCGCTGTCTCAAAGACCTGCTTTAATCAGTGTACGGTGTGGAATCCCTCCCGCTGCTTGGCATTGGTTCACTCTTGCGTTGCTATTTTTTCCTGGCTCCTTAGTGGTTGTTGCTCTTGATACATCATTTCCATTTTATGTGGAGGAGCACCAGCCAACTACAGTTTACTTACATTATAGGTGGTTATGTGTTCCTTTAGGGACTGCTTGTTTTATTTCCTTCTAACCATTCACCGGCGGTCTGTCAGGACTTTGATCCTTCTGAGATTGATAAAATGAGTACTACTGAGCTGCTGATAATAAAGATTTCCTCTTCAGGGCCAAGATGCCAGAAGGGATGAATTTGTGCTTTATAATTGCACATCTCATGATGATGCTGTTTCTTCCGTACATAAATAACCTTTCTTCATTGTTGTACCTTCCTCACCACAGCTGGAGCTAGACGCAAAGTTTAACAACTCCACGTGTGGCCTCTGTGGAGACTACAATGGACAGCAGCTGTACAACGAGTTTATAGCTGAAAGTAAGTGAATTCACACTATTTGTATAAGCAGTAGACAAAGTGATGTATGGCAAAGAGTAAGTGAAGGCCAGGGGAGAGAGAAGGAAAGAGATGAGAAGCATGACATGAGGGCTCAAGGTGGAAGGAAGAGAGGGGTGTATGAAGTCCAGGTGAGGGAGGAGAAAACAGACAGGAAGGAAGAGTGGGGAGGAAAAAGGAAGGGGGGTTGTAACATCTGGACAAGGTGTAGGAAAGTTAAAGGAAAGAGGAAGTTGTAGAGACAGTAAGATAGGAAGGGACAGGAGGCAAAACTAGCTGCAAGACAGGATGAAAACAATGCTTCTAAACTATCAGAAAATAACGAAAAAGGGAAGACTCCTTAAGAGGGGAGGAAATGCATAGGAAGAGGGGCACAGATTGACAGGGGATGAAACGAATAAGGATGGGCACCGAAGGAACCGGGGGGAGGAGTTCTTCAGAATGCAGAAGTGAGGGAGGCTTGAGGCAGAACTCTGAGAGGCAAGGTGGAGGAGAAAGGCTGGCACTGTGCGATGAGCATGAAAGCCAAAGAAATGAAGGGGCCATGAAACGGGATAACAACAATGGCTAGTCGTGAATCAATAGTGGGTTATACTATTCACTTTTATGAAGACAATCACATGAAAGACTATGACAAACTCTGAAGCATGAAATTCGATTTGTTGGCTTCAATGTGACCATCTCTGCCTTTCTCACTCACTCTTTCACCTTTGTGTCTCCACACCTCCAGTGCTGACATTCTAATGATCAGCCAGCATGCTTGTGATTAAATGCTGTGTTGGTTTTTAAGTGTGAACTATTATTTTTATTGCCTGTCACAGATCAGCAGTATAGCCCCATCACCTTCGGGAACCTACAGAGGGTGAACAGACCAAACTATGAGTGCGCTGACCCAGACGAGACACAAGTCGGAACCACCTGCACCCAACACGTAAGTGGTCTGTTCATTGTTTTGACCAATCTTAGGCATTGCTTAGTCTTATACAGGTGGAAAACCAGATCAAACATCCTTTACTTCACCATAGAAAATTAGATCATGGAATGAAAATATGCCCTGTTCAGTCAGGTTCAAAAGCAGTCTCAACTTGTCACGAGCATGTTATTTGCATGTCTCACAGTCAAAGAGAGACGAGCTACAAAGAAGTGTAACTAGAGCTCCAGCTAAGTGACTGGTGAATTTATAAAGTGCTTAAAATGGGCTTTGCTGCCACTTATCAAGAGCCACAGAAAGAACATAAGAGGAAACAAAATACTATGAGTAGGTCTAAGTAGGAGCATCTAATACTTTTTGAAATAGGAGGGGGTTTAAGGAAGTCACCAAACACTAGATCAACAGCATTGTTTCCCAAAAATCATTGTGGCAGCAGTAATGGCCTTACTTGGTTTGGACCACTGACAATATCCTGAGAAGGACCCTTACACAATGTTTGAAGCAAAATGACATCACATAAATCGAGAACTTGTGATTACAATGACGACACCTCCTTTGACTTTGATGACATCACCTGAAGTGAGACAGGCATGCAAATAAAACAATGTTAAACCAAGTCTAAAATACTGAAAACCCTTCAAGGGCTCACCAGAGCAGATATAAATACACTGGAGACCCTGAGGTCCTCTCAACAGGACCAATGTTTCACCCACAAAACTCATGTCTCCTCCCCAGTCACTCCCTTTGCCAACATCAGCCCACAATGTGTGCCCTATGCTCCCAAATCTTCCAATCAGGCAAAGATGCATGGGTGAACACAAGGAAAAACAAAGATGAGCAAATGCTACCGCTGCCTTGCCCTTTGTCACCCCTAGTGCAGTGTACTTACTACTTGTGCTCTAAAGTAGGAAGTGGTAAGAACAAAACGTTAACACCGAGCGGAACAAGGGTTCAAATCTGGGACTATGTTCAATATCAAAGGGTGCATGATGCCACTTCCGCTTACGTTTTGGTGAGTCCGCATCCATGCTGCTCTGCCACCGCTCAAATGTCTCATGTCTGAACAGAGCTGTACCTCTCCCATTCAGTTAACTAAACACGGCGACTCATAGTGGATCCTTAGCAGAAGTGCACATCAATAGATAGTAGCTCTGATACATCTTCATAGAAGGAACAAGGTTCTTGAGGACGTATCAGTTTCTGATTGTCTGAAAGTGAATGCGGAAAGGCGAAGTTCAGCACTGGTGGATGAATGGAAGTAAAGAGAAGCTGTTGTACATTTTGTAGAACAATCTTTATTGAAAAGTCCAAGCTGAAGCAAGTCAATACACAAAGACCTATAACATGGTCCACTGGAATTATGTGGTTCTGAGGCCTTGGCATTTTCCCCACATAATTACTTATTTACCACACTTGCCACATATTCCACCAATCACTGCCTAATTAGCAATTTAAAAAAAAATGTTTTGCTCAGTGGGATCAAAAGATAATAAAAAGTGCCACATGTAGTACAGGGCAGTGCGTTTGCAAAGGTTAACTGGTAACCTTTTATTTGTGTTGCTGACTACTGTATTATAAACAAAAATGGGGGAGATGGAGGTAGACGTTATGTTCATCCTCCAGACTGTATATAGTTATTAACGAATCTGTAAATGACAGATCTGAGAACCTAACCAAAGGGAAGGGCTTCTGCTAAATGTGCAAAACAATGACCCGAATCTAAGAAGAGAAAATTGTCTTCTTGAGTCCACTCACTCACCAAGGGTTGCCCCTAGCTGACATGCTTCATCATTGGGGCCATCCCAGACAGCTACTGTCTGGGGCGTGCTGCAACTTGCCGAAGTACGTAGGAGCACTTTTTGTGAAAAATTGTGTAGTGCAGTGTTGGGGGGAGTGGTGATGGTGATGCTAAGAATACCTAGCTAGTGAGCGATTAATTTATTCCTGCTCCTAGTTGGTATGGATACTCATGTGGCAACTGCAGTGTGCCACCTAACTGCTACCACGAAGAAGGTGACTTTCAACGTAGAAACAACTTGGGAATTAAGAAAGTGCACCACATGCAACAGCTCAGGGGTGATATATACATGATCACATGTAGCCTCATCGCAGCCACCGACGACATCCGAGCCCTCCTCGACAACGGGGAAACAGCGGCACTCATCCTCCTGGACCTCTCGGCAGCGTTCGACACTGTCTGCCACCGCACCCTAGTTCAACGCCTCAGCAACATTGGCATCCAAGAGAAGGCACTGGAGTGGATCATCTCGTTCCTCACCGGAAGAACACAGAGAGTCCGCCTCCCCCCGTTTCGATCCGAGGCCACCAAAGTCATCTGCGGCGTACCGCAAGGTTCATCACTCAGCCCCACCCTCTTCAACGTCTACATGAGACCTCTCGCAGCCATCGCACGCCAACACAACCTCAACATCATCTCCTACGCCGACGACACCCAGCTGATCCTCTCCCTCACCAGAGACCCCGACACCGCCAGAACCAGCCTACACGAAGGGATGAAAGACGTCGCCGAGTGGATGAAGAACAGCCGCCTGAAACTGAACTCAGACAAGACGGAAGTCCTCATCCTGGGACCATCGCCCTCCGCCTGGGACGACTCCTGGTGGCCCCCAGCCCTGGGCACCACTCCCAAGCCAACAGACCACGCACGCAACCTGGGCTTCATCCTGGACTCCTCCCTCTCGATGACCAGACAAGTCAACGCCGTCTCCTCATCATGCTTTCACACCCTACGCATGCTTCGCAAGATCTTCCGATGGATCCCGACCGAAACCAAGAAGACGGTCACCCAGGCCCTCGTCACCAGCCGACTGGACTAAGGAAACACCCTCTATGCCGGAACCACAGCCAAGCTACAGAAAAGACTCCAACGAATCCAGAACGCCTCCGCCCGACTCATCCTGGACATCCCCCGACGCAGCCACATCTCCGGCCACCTGAGGGACCTGCACTGGCTCCCCGTCAAGAAGAGGATCACGTTCAGGCTCCTCACCCACGCACACAAGTTTCTCCACGACCTGGGCCCCAAGTACCTCAACGACCGCCTGACCTTCTACACGCCCACCCGCCAGCTACAGTCTACTAGCCTCGTCCTCGCCGCCGTACCACGCATCCGAAGAGCAACCGCCGGAGGCAGATCCTTCTCCTACCTGGCGGCCAAGACATAGAACTCCCTCCCCATCCACCTTCGGCTGACCCAGGACCATCTCGCCTTCAGGAGACAACTCAAGACCTGGCTGTTCGAGCAGTAGCGGACCCCTTCCCCCAAGCGCCTTGAGACCCATCCGGGTGAGTAGTGCGCTATAAAAGTGTTATGATTGATTGATTGATTGATTAGCTGTAACCTACAATATGTAGGCATGACTACTAGAAAGGTCAGCACAAGAATATGTGAGCACCGTAGCAACATCAAGTGCCACAGGGCAAGCACGAGGATGACAGCGCACTTTAATGAAAAGAAACACACCCCAAATGACATGCGATGGGTAGTGTTAGAACATATGACACACTGTGACAAATTAGAACAGAAGCTGCTGGAAGAAGAACGAAGATCGGTGTTCACATTTTTTAATAGCTGACTACTGTATTCAGGTATTACACATGTACAAATAAGATAACATTATTTCCCAGACAGTTTTAATGTGTGTTAAAATGACAAAAGAGGGGAATATTACTATCACAAAATGAGCCACACTACACCACATGATTTGTACTTTTCGGCCACACAATTTAGTCAACCCTATTGTGTAGTATAGCCTCCCTCTCTGCGTAATATTTTTAGTGGCCTCTCTTGTAAAATGCAAGATAGCCTGATGCTTTTACTCACTAAAATTAAAGTCAAGCCCCCGTCTAAAGGATGAATCACCAAATGGGTTAATTACAAAGGTATGAAATCATTTCAAGAAGCGTGCAAGTATTAATTCAGAGATGGGAATTCAGACACCCATTACCCGTGCAAAACTCTACTGCACAATATTCATTGAGTCTCATATTGGACTGTACCTCATTACTTACCAGGCAGTTACTCAGGGAGTCTTAACATCGTGACCAGTACATTGGGAGTGCCTTTGCATCACATTTTTTACATTAGGAGTACCTTTACTTTGCAAATAGACTGGTAAATATCACTTACAACCCATAATTTAACACATAAGAATATAGTAATATACTAATATACTAGTTAATATATTAGATTAGAATATAAAAATACATCTCCTCTCTCTCTCTCTCTCTCTCTCTCTATATATATATATATATATATATATATATATAGTATATATATATATATATATATATATATATATCTTCAACACAATTCCACACCTCCACTCGATGAGAGTTCCACATGCAAGGTCAGAAAAGAAAGGAGAAATAAAAACATTTCCCCTTTTAACACCTGCTTTTCAGCGGCATTAATTTTTGGCGCTAAACCCTGTCTACTAATGTCGGTAGATAGGGTTTAGTGTAAAAATGCATGGGTTGTTGTAGGCAGGTACCACCCATCCAATGTCCCCTTAACTCAACATAATGCAAAGCAGTGTTTTGTGCTACTTTGGGTTACTTTTTGGGTACTTTCTGGAAAGTGAATCAGGGAAAACATATTTTGTGCTGCTTAGCGTCACTTTTGTGGTATTTACCCAGATCAGAATGTTTGTGAATCTCCACCAATGCTTCTTAAATACATATATTCTTGACTCTAAAGTAACATATGTTTCGATACATCTTTTCCTAAAAACATTCTGATCTGCCCTAAATCCTATCCAACCCTGAACCCTAAAATCCCCTTACCACCCTTAAAACCCAAACTCAAAATATGTTTTAAATGTTAATTGATACATAATATGAATTCATATTCTCTTTTTCATTACCCTATATGTTATTCATCAAATATCTTAAATTAATTTGTACTGATGTTGCATGTTAAAGTTAAAATTATAGATTTAAAAAAGTACTTTCATTAATAATTGGTAAATACATTAATTTAAACCTAAACATTTTAATATATATGTAAAGTCACATTTCCTTCTAAAGAACATGTACATATGTCAAATATATGTATATATTTATAAATATGGGTATATACATATATATAAAAATGTGCACGTATATATATATATATATATATATATATATATGTATATTTATACAAATAAATATATGTATATTGATTTATACATACATATGCGCACACAAACACGAGGCTAGAACACGTTTTTAAACAATGAAAGAAGAACTTACCTGTGAAGAAAAGGCCTGCGATGTAAAACAACTAAAAACCTCCCTGAGATGTAAAGACTCCTGGTATCCTTACCTGCCGTGTAAGGACTACCAATGTAAACACTGCGAAGTAATTGCATGGCACCCTTAACTCGTCCTTGGGGGTGACAGGCACTTCCTTTTCCCCTGGCCTCCCTCTTTGGACACCGCACGGCCTGGGGCAGGTAAAAGACAGTGTTTGACCGTCTCCCGGATGTGTTTCCTTTCAGCGCCAAGAGTGTGAGCGCCTGCTGAGCCTCCCGGCCTTCGCAGACTGCCAAAGCCGCCTGAACCAGGAGACCTACATCCAGGCCTGCATGCAGGACATGTGCACCTGCAGCCAGGACCAGGACGCGTTCTGCCTCTGCAGCACCATCTCGGAGTTCTCCCGCCAGTGCTCCCACGCGGGGGGCCGTCCCGCCAACTGGAGGAGCCACCAATTTTGCCGTAAGTATGGACGGCCCTGACACTCTTCCTGCTGCCATATGAATTGCTGTCCATGATGAAGCACTTTACTGGTGGGCACTTTGGAAGTTAAAGTGGAGGAGGTTTGGTGTAGTGACTGTGTTTGTTGCTTCTTTTCTTCCAGAGACCATGGCTATAATCTCGGCTTCTGTCACAAAAACGAAAATATAGCATTATTTGGAGCAAATCACTTTATTTCTCTGTTCTTCAAATACTAAATATGCATATTGGAATGTCAAAATATTACCGCACTGTCCCAATGCTATGCACCCAACACATCCTGGGTTCAACAGGGCCAGATACAAGCAATACATTCCTAGCTACACCTAAGCTCCCTGTGAGGCTTATTTACACACCCCTGGCGCCGCCGGTACGTCACTTTTTCTTACATCAAAAGTGACACATCAGCGACTCAAGGAGTCAAGGGGCATGTGAATAAGCCCCGCAATTCTCAGTAAAGGGACGCCAGTCGCCCCTGGCAGCACAATGGGGTATTTCCAGATATGCGCATTCTAAGAAATACTGGGACAATGATCCACGGTCACAGGGGAGACCGCTGTTGTAGCCACGGCGCCTCCATCAGCAGCGGATGTGGCGCGCGCGCAGGCATCACGTACTTCCGCCCTGGACCATTTTCACCTGCCAGTTGTAAAAAAGCAAACACCACTCTCTGTTACTGCTCGCCATTGTTTTTCCCTGAGATCTTATTACTTGATCGATCTAGGGCTGCAAGGCCAAGACAGGGAAACAATTACGTACCTACTGGATTACAGGCCCCTTGCACGGATCTCTCTGGTTACCTCTGGCCTCAATGCATTCTCGGCCGATTACATTTAGGGATTGTTTCCAAGTACAGTTGTGTGAGGGTAGCGCTGGGGAATAATTGCTTGTGAAAGGTTAAAGGGATAATCAGGAGGTTTCTCTGGGGTGCTTCCGCATTCTCTACGTGGGCATGGAAAGCCCGTCTACTTGACAATTATTGGCAGTGGATATTTTTCGCATTTGCCCCCTCTCTTTCCTTTCACACACCCCCGACTTCAGCACATAGGAAGGTGTAGAATTGTAAGCGTATTTTTTGGACCTGTACTGCAGTGCGGACGGTGCACAAAAGGAATGCTTGACTTGCCTCTTTCAGTAGCACCCAGGCTCCCAAAACTCAGATGGGTCCTGGAGAGGTATTCAGGTACATAAAGGATGCCATACTTGGCAAAGTGGCTTACAACAGAGGCACTAGAATTATATGATTCCGAGGCTATGGCATTTTCCACATAATTATGGATTCGCCGCATTTGCCACATAATCGTTAATCTGCTGCATGATTTTCAGATAAAAAAAAATAGTATCTAGCTCACACAGATCATAAGTTACTGAAAAAACAGCAACACGTGTGGCAGCATAGTTAAGGCCCTACAGCAAAGTTTGATGGTCACCTTTCAAATGCATTTTGCTATACATGAGTGTTAAACTGTTGCCAGTGTGGTGGTACCTTTTTACAGACATGTTACGGTATGTTAAATAAATGTCTATAGCGCACATCTACCCGAAGGTGCCTTGGCGGACAATGAGTTACTAATCTGGTGCATTACTAATTCCTAAACAACCAAGTATTCAATTCCCTTCTAAAAGCAAGTAGAGTGGGTATAGACCTAAGATACAGTGGGAGGGAGATCCATAGTTTAGCAGTGCTATTGATGAAACTCCTTCCTCCCCATTTCATTCTCCAAATTCTTGCGATGGTTATCAGTTTGGCATTAGTTGACTGTAAAAGTCTACCTGGTGAGTGCCAATTGAAAGTCTTCCACAGGAATTCCGGTCCTTCTCTGTACAAGGCTTTATGGACCAGACAGCGAGCCTTAAACCTAATCCGTTGTCACACCAGAAGCCAATGCAGCACCCGAAGGCCTGCAGAAATCCACTGGAATTTGTGGATGTTCAAGGCCAATCTGGCTGCTGCATTTTGAATTGCTTGGAGTTTATCAAGTAATTTAGACTGGACATTACAATAATCCAATTTAGATAGAATCAATGAAGAGACCACAGTCTTTCTAGTATCTCTAGGAATAAAAGGAAAGATTTTCTGCAAGGTTTTTATCTAAAAAAAAAAAGCAGGATACAACTTTCAACACCTGTGAGAGTGGGGGAGTGGAGAGTGGAGGGAGCATCTTCTGTAGAACTGAAAGTTTCAGATTGCTTTACCGCGATGTTCAGCGATTCACGCCAAGATCCCTCTATGGGTGGCAGATTGTGGATGTTTCCTGAAATAAGATTTTCCAGCACATGCATAAACTCATAAGGAGTTTGGGGAGACAAAGGGGGAGAAGAACCTTAATATTGCAAGTGGCTCAAAGGATCCCGGTGCAGACATAGATCAGAAACTCAGTAGTCACTTGGGTCAGCAGTGATATGGACCGATGAGTTTACAGCAGCTGTCTCACCTGTTGATGGTCTATCTGCTCCCATAAATATCTACCAGGACAACTTGTAAAAGAGAGACTGAGAGAAAATGATTAGTGCGGTTGACAGATTGATTGATTGATTGACAGAGAGAGAGAGGACGGGCTGAGCACACCCATGACTGAGAATCCCCTTTTAAAAAGCTGCATGTCGAAGCAATCTTTGTCACTGATGCTTGAATGAAGACCCAAGCCCTGGTGCCTCTAACTATGGTAGACATTCACAAGATCTTTGTTTTGTGTATTTCAGCCAAACAGTGCCCCAAAAATATGATCTACCTGGAGAGCGGCTCACCATGCATAAACACCTGCTCCCACCAGGATCTCCACAACCTTTGTGAGGAGCACCACATGGACGGCTGTTTCTGCCCTGAAGGTGGGTTACTTTTCTGGTGGCACTTTGATGACTCCTTGCAAGTTGACCAGTCCCATCTCTGTGCCGCCGCCCGATGCCATGTACTAATAGTAGACTATTAAGGCAATTTGCATGTTCTACGTATAATTTCCTTCCCTATGGAAGAGCTTTCTCAATTACTGTCACTAGCCTGCACCAAAGGCCAGTGGGTCACAGTTGACTGAGTTTGAAGCATATGCTGTAATTGCTGTACCTAGAAGGGAACAGGGGAAGGTCACACAAATAGCTCTCTGGTCTTGGACATTGCTTGCACTTGTGCATGGTCTGTAACCTCCACAACATGGGTTGGTCACATATGGGAGTGAAAATCCATATGGTCGCACACCGCATATGGGAGTGGTTCACTCACTGGGAAGCTCTGCACTGTTACATTCAGATTTCACCAAAAACTAAGTTTCTATCATGACATCACAGAAGACAGTCCAAGGGGAGTCAGCAACTGAAACTTGAATTTGAGTGAGTGAAAAGCAGTAACACCAGAGGTGGAAGTGTGAGTAGAGCAAATGGGATGGTAAAGGTGACACAAAATGAAGTTTCAGTTCGATTTAGAACAGGTACAGAAGGCTCAGGGATTGATTTGAAAATCAATTTCTGATCATGAACATGGAAATTGGTCACCTTTGCTTTAGAAATACAGAAGTCAACATTTTGCTTCACGCACAGATCCATCAAATCCCTCCCAGACTGTATTTGCAAAGCAATTAGCTGCAAATATAGAACTGAGATTTAATGCGGGAGTCAAATAAGATGGCTCAGAAGCAAGCTCAAAAGAGCTGGAAACTACATCCAGGGATCAGGTATGACTGAACAGAAATCAGGATGTCACTGGAGCTAGTATCTGGATTCGTTAGTTGAAGGGAGCAGGGGAGCTGACTGCTAGATCAGGGGATCAGTGGATCAGATCAGGTAAGCCTGCATCTTCATAAAGACGCTAGGTCATTCTGTGGCTGGATTAAGGAGACCTGATTCTCTCAGAAGGACGTATGTGCTTAGAAGAGGGTAGGCCGTGCAGGCAGAAGAACAGTTTGAGCACATTGGATTGAACGATGAACATGAGGTCCTGATGCTGGAACAGCCTCAGAGTGGAACAAAAGAGTCAGAATCTTGAACAGATATCTTTGATTAGGAAGCTGATATTTGATTCAATTTGCAGTTGCAATGGGTACAGAGTGAACTACCTCAAAGCATGATTATCAAAGTCTTGGGCTACAATGGGGGAGTCTGAATCTAGGGGAGGACTCTCTGAAGTCATGGTGAGTTAGTTCGTGGCAAAAGGGGTTTGTAAGTGCTACCTAAATAGGCAAGCACTTCTGAAGACAACTTGATGTTAGTGGTATGTAGAACTAGGATGGGAGGGAGGGATTGGCGAGGCTTGTGGAGTCAGTTACCGCATATTGATTGTTTGGTGGTTAGAAATGGTGCGTTTCAATTTCCTGAAGGTATTGTAATTATTTTTACTGCAAATGTCAGAAGACAGCATGTTCATAGGTGGAGTCCCAAAACCGAGAAACAACAACCTTCTTTGGGATCTGCAGAGATGAAGAGGGTTCTGTGGATGTGGAGCAGCTAAAATTAAACCAGCGTGGAAACACTAATTGCTGTTTTTGTTTGTTGCAAATTCTTTTCTGTCCCACGTTTTCATCTGTGCTCCCTTTTTTAACATTTCCCAGATAGACTTGCATATTCCTATTGCCCTCATTTTCACTCTTTTTACTAAATTTTGTTTTCCATCTCTTTATTAGAAGGGTAAATAAAACACTGCCCCATTTACCCACCCTGGTCTTTGTCCTACACAGTTTATTTAAATAACATTAATAAAAAAATACAATTATTTTGTGCTCCAAGTTGGGGCTGCACTCAACGAGTGGTCTAATGGCTGACTACAACTTCTTTTTTGCACCCCGTTCTCTTGCGCTTCTCACGGTGTGTCTTCTGTAATGTATTCTGTATGCACAGATGTGTATGGGTTGGTCTTGAAGCATTATGGGGCAGTATCTTGGAAGAGTCGGCATGATGGGTTAAGAGTGGCTGTAGTAGGGATGATGGATGGTAGAGAGTGTAGGTGTGCATGAGGCAGTCTTGGTAGGCATTTGTTCAGCATTCATAAAAACAGTAGAATCACATGTCAGGGATCACTGCTTTAAGGAGCCACCTGAATGGAGAATTTGATGTTTCTCGGTTTGTCGGAGTCATGCAACGACAATCTTTCTACTGTGTCACTGTCATCATCGTAATTGGGGACAGTAATAACAAGAGCTAGATGCATTTTGGTTAGTTGATGTGCAAGCAAAGATACTGCGGGGCTTGAATGTTTTAAGAGTCGTGAAAAGTAGGTGATGAGGGACACGGAGATTGTACTGCTGAATATCAAGGCTATAAGTGCAGTGGCAGAAGAATATTTTGTGCAAAACATCAAGGACCTGAGTATTGAAAGGTAAGTGCATGTAAAGGAAAGTATAGATTTACTATTATTAACACTACATTTACATACCTTGAAGTGATATATATATATATGCCAAGATACACTCAGGGTTAGCGAGAGAAAATCTGCAATAACTTACCTTCCGATAGTCTGGTTTCCATATTTGGTCCTCGATATTTACCTATCTCGCTATTCCGGCCTTGATCTTTAGCGTGCACATCAGCCACAGAGAAGAATGAATCTGGCCCTAGGCTGCAGGGTGTGATACCAGGGACATGTGAATCTAGACCAGCATGCAGTGCCCCAAGCTGAAATGAAGGAGAGTAGGAGCTGGGAAATTCTTGTTGAATGTGACATCAAGGATCCTGAAGTTAACATTTAAAGTTATGAAGCTAGAAAATGCCACACTGGAGTAGGTGTGTTCCAACTAGGTCTGGTGTGTTGTTTAAGACGCGGGCAAGCATATTGGTAGATGAAATAGGGTTTTGAGTTATAGTATAGGACTTAAAGCGGGGATAAAAGGCGTAATTTCGAGTTTTGTGGATGAGATACCCAGTCAAAAACATGACAACTATCCCCCCTGCTGTATTTCAAGTGACATAGGATACATAGCACCTGTAATACGCCAGACAGGACATCCGCTACCCTTGTCACAGAGTATGCCATCCACAACACTTTAAATAAGGCCCAAACTCTTTTATTCTAGACTACATTTCCATTACTTACAACACCACAACCTGATGGTAGAACTGTGTAGTACGATTTGAGTACCAGATTGTCTAAGGCTTGTACAGGAGGCTTGGTACAACTGAAGGATGTGGAGTTGTGCGACGGGGTGGAGTGGGCATTTGGCTCTATTTTCTTAGGGCAACATGTACCCTTGCATTCAGAAATAAACTTCATAGTTGGTAAAGGGGCAGAGGGGTGTGCACTGCAGTACATACATCCCGCTGCCCTTACATACTCTGCCCTTACATAATTACTGCAGAGTATGTAAGGACGCCGAGATGTATGCGCTGCAGTGGTTTCTAAAAAGGGTCACAAGAGGGAGAAGTCATCTATGTTTAAAAACTTAAACTTTATTCTGCAGTGATTTTTAAACATAGAGGGACTGCTCCCTCTTCCAGCTATCATTAGAAACTAACTTTACGTCTGACTAATTCCGCCACCCTGACAGCAGAATTTATTAAGGAATTTCGCGTCACAAGAGTAACGTGAAATTAGTAAATTCATCCGATTCCGCCAGCAGAACTAAACATTTTGCCCAGGCCAACAAACAACAACGCAGTGTCCCTTTTTCTGTTTTAGCTAGGAAATCTTGTTTCTTTATCAGTCGTGTGGAAGACTTCATTATATCTATGTTGCTCTGGAGTGAACCAGAACATTTCTCCTTGTTACCATGTGTACCAAGTAACACACTTGGCAAATGCTATTCATTCTTGATCATTGTTTGTTAATTAGCACTAGTATGGCCCACAAACTGGATTAGTATGCAATTAGAGTGCCTTTCTGATTGACTTGTGCTAATAATTAATGTTCTTTGGTTGTGCTGAGCCTGTACAGATCAGCATGCTGTGGTGTGAATTTTACATATAGACTTCTTATATGTTTTTATTTTGTGCATATGTTCTGTATTGCAGGCACTGTTGTGGACGACCTTACAGGACACGGCTGTGTGCCAGTGAGCAGCTGCCACTGCAAACTGCAAGGGATCCTGTATTCGCCAGGGCAAAAGATAGTCAACGAATGTGAGGACTGGTAAGGATTGTGTGTGAATTTTGATCTTCTCCAATGCGTAAACGACATTGGCTTGCGTCTTCACTGCAAAGCTTCTCACGTCCCTCTGTTCCTGATAAGATAAAATTAGATTGGAAAGATGGCAAAGCGGTATTTACTGACGATTTCCTAAGCTAAGCAGAGGGCCTTTTTGGTATCTTTGGTGTAGGTTTACTAACGCACCAGCTTTAGAGCTAGATTCGCACATTATGTACCAGCATACATGCACTGGGGTGGAAATCTTTCTTCTGCCTGTGGGGGGGGGTTGTGGTGGCTTAACAGACGACCAGTCATCTTCTGATGAGACGTTTCTATCATAATCTTGGCCAATAACATGAATGCTCACGTCTTCAACCGTGGGAGTCTACCTAGACTTTACCATGGGGTCATCTTATTGCCTGCCTCTGTTTTCTTTGCCCAGACGTAGACGCTGCATTTTCTCACCCAGCTCGAAGTCACGTAGGACTTGGCTGTTATTTATTTTTAGCTGGGTAAAACCTATGGGATTTAGTTACTGCTCTAATGGTCCTATGCATATGGTATCTTCAACAACGCAACAAAGATTTTCAGAGGTTGCTTATTCATATGTTCTTTTCAGGGTTAACTTACCATACACAGTTCATTTTAAGCCGGAGTGCTCTGGGGTAGTGCTTGCCCTTGAGCCTCATCCAATATTAATTTTCGCTATGGTATTTGAGTCAGTTCTGTATTTGAGTTCTGGACAAGGGACAGTGCTCCACATGGTTAGGTCATGTTATGGTGTCGCCGGAAAAAAAAATCATGTATTATCCTGTTGCCCAAGATACTGCCAACCTGTCTCTTAGGTAAGAAGCATGTTCTTCCATTTACATGAATTTTCAGGGCAATTAGTTCATATTTCCCTCTAGGTCACTCTAACGTGACTACTTCGTCCACAAGTTTTGAGGAGACACATATTTTTTTGTTTTCTTCCAGTGTATGTAATTCTGGACAGTGGGTGTGTAAGAACCTCCCCTGCCCTGGCGTCTGCTCAGTGGAAGGAGGTTCGCATATCTCAACCTTTGATGGGAAGAAATACACCTTCCACGGTGACTGTTACTATGTCTTCTCAAAGGTAATTATTCTTCAGATAATTGAGCGGGTATGTTTTTGGGTGACAGCAAAGGGGGATTATGAACCTATAAATTTAGCTGTTCAAGGTCAAGGAGGAAATGTTGGAACAGTCTGTTACAAAGTTAGAGAACATGCTCTGTACATGTTACCTGTTCAACTCGTGCGCATTGAAAGCCACTGCAGCGCTCTCCTGAGGTACCGGATACCACGAGAAGCTCATCCAGTTCAGTTGTTTCATTTCAGTCTGGGACCGATAGTCCTACCTTTGAAATGTGGAAAACAAAACTACAAGACCCATGATGCAAAGGAGAAGCCAGGAATTGATTAACTACTCATGCTCAGCATATAATAATGTGAAATCTCTTTCATAGTCATTATAAAGTAAGTCAGCCACCCGTTCATGGAAACTGTTTCCAGGCCTCAAAACTAGCAGCACAAGTGTATCCCTTACCAACAGTCCAAAGGTAAAGGCCCTGCACTGATGAAGCATGGGTTTCAGTGCGCCCTATAGGACTGACGCAAGGGAGGAACGCCACAGCAGGATATAGACATAGTGACACCCCACGCTGCCCGGCTCTACCTGTTCTATGACTAACTGGACACATTCACGTGATTGTCAAGCTTAAATTCACAAAAAACTGAGAGAAAAAAAGCAAGATTCATTTGTTTATTTATTAAGGAATTTCATGTTGTGTAATATGCATCTTCACAGTTGCCTCAGAAAGCTGCACAGTTTATATTATGGGTTCAAGAACCTGGGATAGGAGCAGTGCAAGCAAAGGGGGGCAAGGTCCCTGCCTGATATTCCTAACTCGCTACCTCCCCTGCCCCCATGGTCTTCGATCTGCTACTGTTCGAAGCCCAAAAGTGATGCCCAGATTCTAGTCGATTGGCATCTTGAAGAGTTAATCTTTCAATGTTTGAGACACCTCAGTCCCTCTGAAGTGTATGCAAAGGTACTACCGTTCAACACTGCCCACATTTGATGGGCAGATTTGTGAATGGATAACTGGCTTTCACTTACATCAACCTTTCACCCATTTGTCATCTAGTTCGCATGATACATTCTGTCTGTTCAGAGACTAGTGAGGAGCACTCAGGTAAAACAAGACCAAAAAGAGGGGAGGCAATAGGGCAGTGTACACCATTAGTCAAACAACTGATTAATACGAGAATGGTGCACCCTTGCTAGATTTCCATTCACTTTGCTATTTCTGCAATTACTGGCGGACAAATGTACCGAACGGCAGCACAGGGTTTTGTGAACGCAGGGACGTTGATACTGTTCTAACTCTAGTCATAGACTGTTTGGGGAAAACACCCTTCCCCAAATATTCTGGAAAAATCATTTATTATTGTGGCTGCAGTCCTGGAATGTTTTGGGCAAAGTTAAACATTCCCAAAATATGTTTTAAATGACTTAGAATGTGGGAATGTACCATTGCCGGCATGTGCTCCCCCAAGGGTTCCAATAAAAGCGAAAACTAGGGATAACGCAAGCAGCATTTTTTTAATTTTTTTTTATTTAAGGCGATTTTCTATAGCGCAAACATTACCCGGAGGTGTCAGGGCGCTTTACAAAAGAACCAGTTGCGATACATAAGGACTTCGCATTACACGAGTTACATAAAAGATACAAACTGGAAAAAAAATGCAAATGTACAAGTTGTAAAGTCCCACAGGGAAGAGATGCAAGTAGAAAACATTGCAAATGTACAAGTTGTAAAGTCACACAGGAAAGAGATGCAGGTAGAAAACATTGCAAATGTACAAGTTGTAAAGTCACTCAAGGAAGAGATACAAATGGATACTCTAAGAATCACATAGAAATGGTAGTGAGTACAAAGGTCTACTACATCTTAGAGTGTCTACCCCCTCACCGTAAGTGAGGATGTGCATACAGAATACAACACTGCATCCTTCATTTTTCCAGCATTGGCAGGTACGCCATGAACATTTTAGGTGGTTATTGGGTAGTTGTTAATCCAGCCAGTATTGGTTGTGTTAATTATGTTCCTTAGTCACCTGCAGCATCGATACTCACGTGATGAGGGACAATCCTGGTGTCAAATATAAACCTCCTTCTACCACCATTTCTTTTTCAGGGTGTGGCTGAAGGGTCCCACGTAATCCTTGGTGAGCTGGCTTCCTGTGGGTCCACACACAGACAGACGTGCCTAAAGACCGTCGTCCTGCTAACCGACAACAAGAAGAATGTAAGCACGCCTACTGCTCCTGGCTAAGGGTTCTTAGCCATGAATATTCGAAGACAGCCTGCAGCATACTTTTCATGCACGCCAAGATGCATATTAATATATGCTGCTTAAGGGCAGCTTTGAATGCGATTTTCACCATTTTAAGCATAAAGGCCCACTTGAGTTATGTTTTCAATTGCCATCCTCTCACATCTGTACTTTGATGCATGCTCTCTCTTTCTCTCTCTCTCCCCTCCTCTCCCATCCTCTCCTCTCCTCTCCTCTCCCTTGACTACAGCTCTACCCAGTTCCTTTAAATACTAACTAGTTTTCATGTTCCCTTCTCAAGGGAGATTTACAGTGCCCACTGTCTTGTAGGCTGGTGACTCTAGTTTGCCACGGAAGCCATTAAAATATGTGTATTTTTTCTTCACAGATGGTGACCTTTCAGGCAGATGGCACTATATTGCTTAATGACGGGCAGGTGTCTGTTCCCTATGTGGCAGGTAAGGACAACTTAAGGACTGTAGAGAAATGCCCTAGACTCAATGCTCCATTTTGTGATGTTCACTGAAGGCATGTCCTTGAGCGGTATTTATTTTCTGGTTCTCTATATCTTAGCTGAAAGCAACCAGGTTATAGAGATGACACCGAGAAGGCCCCTGGGATCACTTTGATCTCTAAAGTCCCTTGTCCCTTCTCTTATGATTCTGTCACTTAGAGGAGGCTTTAGGTGTGGAGTCCATTTCTTTCCAGTGCTGCGTCTTCCGCAGACTTTAGAACCATCTATATATTTCAACCTTTGGTGATTTCTGATATTTCATGCTGAGATCTTGTGGGTCAATGTGATAACAGCAGGATAGTGCTGCTTGTGTCAATGTCAATCTTTTGATTTTAATGCCTTTATTTTTTACTTTACTTGCTTCGTTATCTAGCCTTCTAATTCCTCTCACTGGTCGGTTTTTCTCTTTTAGGATCTATTTCACCTGTTCATTTCCCTCTGTTGACAGGCCATTGTGCTAGGTAGAGCATGATTTTTTGTGATTCCTGACCAGACATAGGGCGGCCCCCTAAAATCGGCTTTGTCCCAAGTTCATAATCTCTATGGAATTACCAGTGTCACGATTATTCAGGATATCCAAAAAAGTGAACGTGTCTGTGGGTGCCAGGATCTCCCGTACACTGAAAGGGTCTCTGGCCTCCAGGATATCTTTCACACTGAAAGTGTTTGTGGGCTCAGGATCTCCTTCATTCTGAAAGTGTCTGTGGGCTCCCGGATCTCCACACTAAAAGTGTCTGTGGGCTACAGGATCTCCCTCACACTGAAAGTGTCCGTGAGCTCCAGGATCTCCTTCACACTGAAAGTGTCTGTGGGTTCCAGGATCTCCTTCACACTATAAGTGTCTGTGGGCTCCAGGATCTCCCTCACACTGAAAGTGTCTGTGGGCTCCAGAATCTCCTTCACACTGAAAGTGTCTGTGGGCTCCAAGTTCAACTACACATAAAGTGTTTGTGGGCTCCAGAATCTCCTTCACACTGAACGTGTCTGTGGGCTCCTGGATCTCCTTCACACTGAAAGTATCTGTGAGCTCCTGGGCCTCCTTCACACTGAAAGTGTCTGTGAGCTCCAGGTTCTCCTTCACACTGAAAGTGTCTGTGGGCTCCAGGATCTACTTCACACAAAGCGTTTGTGGGCTCAGGATCTCCTTCACACTGAAAGTATCTGAGAGCTCCTGGGCCTCCTTCACACTGAAAGTGTCTGTGAGCTCCAGGATCTCCTTCACACTGAAAGTGTCTGTGGGCTCCAGGATCTACTTCACACAGAGTGTTTGTGGGCTCAGGATCTCCTTCACACTGAAAGTGTCTGTGGGCTTCAGGTTCTCCTTCACACAAAGTGTCTGTTGGCTCCAGGATCTCCTTCACACTGAAAGTGTCTGTGGGCTCCAGGTTCTCCTTCACACAAAGTCTCTGCGGGCTTCAGGATCTCCTTCACACTGAAAGTCTCTGTGTGCTCCAGGATCTCTTACACACTGAAAGTGTCCATGGGCTCCTGAATCCCCTTCACACTGAAAGTGTCTGTGGGCTCCAGGATCTCTTTCACGCTAATAGTGTTTGTGGGCTCCAGGATCTCCTCACACTGAAAGTGTCTGCGGGCTCCAGGATCTCCCTCACACTGAAAGTGTCTGTGGACTGCAGCATCTCTCTGACATCGAAAGTGTCTCTGAGCTCCACTATTTTTTCTTGATTCTGAAAATGTCTGTGGATTCCAGGACCCCCCAGACACTGAAAGTGTCTGTGAGCTCTACTACCTCCATGACAATGAAAGTGCCTGTGGGCTTCACTATTTCCCTTACATTGAAAGTGCCTGTGGGCTCCACTATTTCCCTGACATTTAAAGTGCCTGTGGGCTCCACTATCTCCCTGACATTGAAAGTGCCTGTGGGCTCCACTATTTCATGACATTTAAAGTGCCTGTGGGCTCCCCTATCTCCCTGACATTGAAAGTGCATGTGAGCTCCTCTATTTCCGTGACATTGAAAGTGCCTGTGAGCTCCACTAGTTCCCTGACATTGAAATTGTCTGTGAGATCTATTACCTCCTTTGCAATGAAAGTGCCTTTGAGCTCCGCTATTTCCCTGACATTGAAGGTGTCTGTGGACTGCGGATCTCCCTGACACCGTAGGTGTGTGTGGACGCCAGCAATCTATCTGGAATGGAGGATTTCCCTGATGTTAGCAGTGTTTACAGAACGGATGACACTGTCAGTCTGCACAGAGGGCAGGATCTCCGCGGCACCTTCCATGTTTGCAGAATTCAGAGGCCCCCTGACATTGCCAGCATCTCCCGGTGCCGCCCATCTCTGCTATTGGCTGAGCCTCCTGGACTGAAGAGCTCTTCCTGTCATGGATGCGCCTTGCTCCTCTTTGCTGCTGTGTTAATGATTGACAGGGGCGCCTCCCTGGAGTGGGCAGAGGGAGGATGCCCGGGTGTTCGAGGCTGTAAACTGCAGCTCCTTAGGACATGCAAACCGTGGAGCAATCAATGTTTCCTCTTAAGGCTCAGAAGTTGAGCAAAGGTGGCTTTCATTACACAGCAATTCTCCTTTCTGCCCCTTCAACAAACATCTCCACCCAAATCTGTGTGCAATTCTCTGTCCGGCCTCAGTTTGATAGCTAGCCAGTGGAGGGTGTGGTGTTTGGTGAGCGATGGTAACCAGGGTTGAAGTTATACGAGGCACCTTTATGCCTAAGGTGGAGACAGCTGCAGGCACACGTTTGTCAGGTGTAACACGAGAGCACGAGTAGTGTAATATCTCCAAGGACGTAGCTTTGTCAGTAAGATTGGAGGGGGGGGGGGGGGGGGGAGGAGGGGGTGTATGAGCATCAGATTTTCCAAAAATCACGCATATAAGCAGGGGCAGCTCTAGGCTCACGGCAGCCCTGGGCAGGAAGCGTAGGTAGGGGGCCCCGGTAGAGGGGGTCCGGGTGGAGCGGAGCCCCCCCTGGAGCGCAGGAAGGTGTTTTAATAAAACGTCCAGAAAAGGCGTTAGATAACCAGTACCTGCTGCTGCTCCTACCCTTCCAAATTCGTCTCAGAACAATACAATTAGGAGGAGGAGGGTATTGTGACACATGACGTGGCCAGCAGTGGGTAGGGAAAAAAAGAAGCCAATCAGGAACCAGGAGGAACGCACGCGCGGTGGCCAGTGAAGAGGGGGGGGGGTCAGGGTGTTTGGAGGTGGAACAGAGCCGGAGGCGGCCAAATCCCTGCAAGGGGCCGCCATGCAAATATGTATCCATCCTTAGAGGATTCTAATATAAAGGATATATATTGGCGTGGCGACCCCTGGGGTTAGGCGGCCCTGATTTTAGGTTAAAATACATCATAGGACAAACAGGGCGCATGAGAGAACTTTAGGGGCAACAGAAAGGGAGAGAAATTCGAATTCCTATGTCTGCCAAGTGAGAGACATACAATGTTTTGGAACATAGGTATGTTTTAGGACTTTCAAAACAGAGATGAGAGCCAGTGTGTGTGTTTATGTCAGTTTGTGCGCGAAAAAATCCCAGGTGAAATTCGACAGGCGCCTCCCCGACTGAAAGCACCTGTACCCAACTATTCATCAGAAAATACATTTATTAGGGGGGTGTAGCACTCCCCCCCCAAAGGCACGCCCCTGAATATCTTTGTCCTTTGTACTAACACTTTCATATTCCTTTCGTGCAGATTTATTAGAATGACACCCCCTGCACCCCAGTAATATAGTTGTACGCGGCAACATGAGACGCCCCAGCAGACTACTTAGCGTTACGGATTACAGTAGTAATGATAATAAGTTCATCTTTTAATTGTTTTAAAATGCATGAACACCAGATCAAGCCGAAAAGGGACGAAAGTGATGTGCAGAGGAACATTTATTATAACATACAACTATGCACGAACATGAAAAGCCAGAATTGAACAACATCATGAACTAATAAAGCACATTTCACGGAATAAGGCTGCAGTCAATGGGAAAGCTTCAAACCCCGTAAGAGATCAGAACAACGACTGTCTCAGGTGTAAACTTAAAAGCAGATACCCCCTAGCAGGAGAGAACAGTTCGGTTAAGGGTGCTTGCCGCGACGTCACACTACCGAGGAAAGCTCCGCACCAGACGTTTTTGTAATTTCCACTGATATCGGGTTGTTGTCTCACCACCACCACCTGCTTCCATCTCCAAATGTGTATGCTATCCAGATCAGGCCACAAGTCCTATAAAAAGAAGTGAAGGGACTGACAATATGCAAATGACCTCATGATGACACCGGGACACGTTCACCATATTTCTGTGGGGTCCAGCTTCTTGGCAGGGGGGACGGCATCCACCCTGTGAAAAGAGTGGGGGGAACGCCGTCCACCCGCGTGTACCCCTGACTTGAGCCCTGATACAGATGCTACACTCCAACCTGCTTGTGCAGTGCTTATGCCCCTGCAAGCTCACAGATTCACTGCGAGTACAAGCGCAGACCACCTACCTGTGCACACAGTGCATATGCAATTCTCAAGCCGTTATGCACTGTGCACATGCGGGGTATCAACCTGCCTACACTGTGCATATGCGTAGCCCTGGCATGAGTCACAACCTGTGCACACAAACCAAGTGCAAGTCTCTGGCTTTCATATACTATAGCACTGTGCAAATGCAATTGTCATGTGTGCAGCGCATATTCAGTGCAAGTGCAGTTCTCATGCCTGCCACGATACTCCTGTATAGTGCGTGCACTCTGTATGTGCATACTAACCAAGTGAATGGATCTGTCGTCATGCTCGCTCAACCTTAAATACCACTCATGGGGCGCCCCAACAACTAGGACTGGGAGCGGTGTAGTCCCACTCTGGACGTTAGTGCTTCCCGACTGAAGCGGTCACGCTCTCAAGTTCAGTAGCAGGTGATAAACATTCTAATATGAATGAGACAGATAATGATTGTAGGTTTACAGTTTATATAAAGAATATTTGACAGGTTTCAAAATATATTTCATCAGGAGATTTAGCAGCAAGCGTATAAGTCATAAGTACAAAGAACTCAGTACAGTTCTAAGCAGTGGCGGCCGGGCAGGTAGCGCAGTAGGGTGGTGTGTCGGGGTAGGACGTGGGGTGGGGGAGTCCACAGGTGACGGACTAAGTATTATTTATTTGTTTAATTATACCTATTCTGTCATGTGTTTAATTCCAATCCCCTCCCACCCCACCCCAAACTGCCCCGACGCACTTACCTGAGCCAGCCGCCGCTGGTTCTAAGTGAAATCCAGCATAGATTTGCCTTTTAAGAGTAGAGAAGCTGAGCTTTCTTTGCCTTGGAAATCTACATCCTTTTATAGGACTTAAGACAAAGAAAGTCCTGCATTGTACATGAGTACAAGTTGCTTAGGATATGCATCAATAGAGAACAAGCAATAAGAAACAATTTACCTCAGAATACGTTCAAGGATTCTCTCATGGCAGCAATACATTGAAAGTACAGACATTCTCACCGTTAGTTTGGCAGTCCAAAGTATACATTGTATGCCTGTAGCCAAGGGCGGTTGAAGTGTCCTTGGTACACTGCAAAGAGGTCTCTGGGAGCAGTTTTCAGTTTATTAGTGCCACTTTTCAATTCTTTATGTGGAACAAAAGAAAACGACAACAATACCTTTTGATCTTGGAGATGTTGGTAGAAGATGGAGAACTTTGTAAACACAACTCGAGTTAGCATATGACCAAATTGTGATGCATTTAAAGTGAAAGGAGATCTTCTTCCACAATCCCTAACTGCACACAAAGCGCAAGAGGCAATATCTTGACTGCATTTAATGTACACGTGGCAGTCCCCTGTCTTCCTACTATCTATGGCATGCTAATTCACGAGTGTCTACGTTAAACAATGTTTCTACCCGTGTCCAAGTATGCCTCACTGATGCTAGATTGTACACAGGCAAACGTTTTTCACACAATGACTCCTGCTTACACACATTGTTTTAGAGATAAGCCAAAAGCGTTGCCTTTGCACTTCACACGAGAAAATTCCCTGTATGCAAATTCTTTTCAAGTGCTAGTTTTCTCCCTAAATACTCCCCAAAAGCGTCAAGAGGGGGCAGAATATGTATTAGGACACTTAGTGTTAGCCAGTGGATGGCGTTTTCTGAGACCTCTCACCTCTACGCACTACTCTACAAAGTTCCTTCGTTCGCTCACTTAAAGTCTCAATAGAACGAGATCAGATGACGATTCACACGGGTATATTTTTCCTTTCCTTTAAACACACACACCTCCTTTATTGCTAGAAATGTGCAGGAGATCAACATTTGAAGTGTTAACATTTCTCTCACGCCGTGAAAAGTAGTCTGTGTTCAAAATGGATGTCCCCATCTGGGACAAGCATGCACCTAAAGCCTGCTCCAGCTGGTAAATCCCCTTCATTGGCCACTGCAACAATTGAGGACACTGTGTACAAACCCCTCTGAGTGACATTCATTCATCCTCAAATTAAGGAAATTGATTTACCCCATGAGAGCGGATGTGTCTTGACGTATCAATTGCCAGTAAATAACATCACAGTATTGGGTCTTTGTCACATTCTTAGCCCCTTAACATTGTCCTATTTGTGCCTGAGGAGCAGGCAAGGAGAGCCTGTTTCCTGTTCTTGACTTGGGTACCACCCATCTCTACTTTTCTCTTTATTATAGCAGTCTAGAGATGTGTTGTTTGTCTATATGAGGCTTTTAAACTGTCTGTCCACTCTTTTCAGCGAGTTTCTCCATCATGCAGCCTACCTCCTCGAACATCATCGTGCAGGTGGACCCAGGCCTCCAGATGCAGATCCAGCTGAAGCCCACCATGCAGCTCTACATCACCATGGAACAGTCCGCGCGGGGAACTCTGCAAGGTAGCTCTTCTGTCAAGCCAGTTACAGAGATCACATAGCAGAGGTCAAAGCCTTAAAGTCATTCGCAGGGAGCAGGACAGAACAAAGTCAGGCATTGGAGTCGCTAAGAGTTGGGCAAAGCCGAATGTCAGGGGACTGAAATCTTCAAAACGAGTCACATAGAGGAAGATGAAACCCAAGGTTCCGGGGTCAATGGCAGTGAGTTAAAGAGAGAAAGGTAGAACAAAAGGTCATGGGTAACATTTATGACGTCTAGTTACAGACAGTCGGTAGAAGCCCAATGTCACCGGTTAGTGGTTTTGTAGCTGGTCACCGTATTTGCTGTGTGCACTTTGGAACTTAATAGCAGCAGTGAAAGCCTGTACAGCCAAATGAAAGTGACCAAGATGTAATTCAAGTTCAGGGGAAGAACATTTTAATTATCCTCTGAGACCCGCGTGGAATCTAAATGGAAGGGTTTGAAGTGGCTCCACAGTTTACCGTAGGGAGCAAGGCGGATGGCACCCTGAGGTCATATTTGTCTCTACTGCTGTTCCTAGGAAGTTGAGTGGAAACTAAGCTCAGGAATCAGATTTTCTACAACTCGTTTCCAGAGCTCTGGTCCTGTCAAACCTCCAAGTCACAGATCCAGGCCTCTAACCTGCTTGCTTTAAATAGCAGTATGTCACCAGGTCAGAGACATACCACGCCTAGTCTCTTACAAAGCGGAGGGCAGCACAAGTTCAGCTCCTCTGAATCTGGTAATTTCACCTAAGAAATGCTGATAGGCCTTATTGCTGACCTATGACACGACCACACATTTTCAGTGACTTTGAGGAGTTGAATACCATGTTCACTAACACCCTTTTCTTCCACGCTGACAGGTCTCTGCGGAAACTTCAACTCCAAAGCCCTGGACGATTTTAAAACAGCTAGTGGTTTAGTGGAAGCTACAGCCTCAGCATTTGCAAACACGTGGAAGGCTCAGCCTAGCTGCCCTGACAAGCCCGAGTGGCTGGATGACCCCTGCAGCCTCAACATCGAGAGCGGTATGGCTCCCATACAACAACGACATGCATGCTTGCAACCCTGCCTCCAGTCCACGTGGTGGGCCCTCCTCTCTACTCATTCCATTTGGCTCTGTCCATCTTAACCATTCCTTTTGTTTTTCATGGTGCCTCATTTCATGCTAGTTTGCTGCACTTCATGCCAAGTACAGCAATGCGCCCAAACGCCAGGAGTAACCAAGCCCCATCATGACATCATAGTGTGATTACTTAGATTGGTAGATGTCAGGGAAAGGGCAAGCAATAAATTCAACAGAACGCAGTTTACTCTCTTTTCCTGCCTCAGCCTCATGGCCCTTAAGGTTAGAGGTAGCACAAGTAGTGCTGGGGTACTAAAAGGCAGGCTGGGGAAGTAGCTGCTACCACTGGCTACCTTCAATTTGCATCCATGTTGCAGGGTTTGTTTTTTCATTCCATGATCTGGTGTTCCTTTCTATGCTTTTCTTTTCTATTTCATGCAATGATGTCTCAACGTGTGATATTCTTTTCCATTCTTGGCTATGCTGTTAAATTCCATGATAGGCGCCTCCCTTCTGTGCTATGCTGTTCACTCCATATTATGCTGATAGATTCCATGATATGCAGTTCCATCGCATGTTCAATTGCACCACTTAATGCTCTGCCTTTCCATTCAATCTGCATACCGCTCAGATCAATTTTGAATCACTTTGTACCAAACTTGCTAATGCAGGACTGGACGTATCAGATCTGTGTCTACGGTAATTGCCTTGATGTATAAGTGTGACATTTTCTTATCTACTGCCTCACTGCTACGTTCATTTACATTTGATTCCATTTTTTTCTTTTCCTGTGTCTACTTTCTCTGTTATCTTTTACCAACCAAGTTTTGGCCTTCTCTGTTAAAATGCTTTTCACAACTGTTTATCCATGATCACCTATGCTCACGATGGGTATTGCCTGGGAGAGAGTGGCACCGCAGCCCTCCACTGCTAGTAGTCAACATTTATAATGCATACATGAAGATCTTCCACTGTACTGTGACAAGGTCTGTCGTACTAGGATAATGTGTAGTTGCCTTTTGTATGCTTGCTAAACATAACTAGACATGAACATTTGCTTTGAGTGTGCGTAGTCGGAGAAGTAGTTCTACTTTATCAGGGGTGGTTAGAAAAGCCCTGTGCATTTAATAAAAATTGTTTGAGCAGGCAGGACCACAAGACAACATTTGGAGGGTCAAGCTAGACCAGCTACTTTCTGAGGGAACTCTAAACCATAACACCCGTGTACGTGTCTTGTCTTTCAGAAACCTATGCTGAGCATTGGTGTTCCAAGCTGACAAACTCCGAGAGTCCTTTTGCAAAGTGCCACTCAGCTGTTGACCCCGCGGACTACTACAAGGTATGGAAAACAGTCTTACAATAAAGTTCCCCTGAATCAGCCTTGAGGCTCAAGGGTACAGTCATGTGTGACTCCTCTAGACTAGCGCCATCTTGCGTAAGCTCTCCTTGTGTATATTTACGTAGTTTCCCTATGAGCAGCTGCAGGCGTGGTAGGGGTGGCAGAGCTTTGACTGAGTTGCCACATTGGCAGGTGAAAAGCTCACTTGACATACCTTTGTCTCATCAAAAGCAGTGCTTGTGGAATGCAAAGCTCAACTCCACTAAAAGTGATGTGAGATGCTGAAATCAATAAGCAACATTGCTATATAATCGGAAAATAAAGTAACAAGTGTTCAAACAATAGAACACAAAGAATTGAAATGCATTAACTAAAAGGTTTAGGGCGAGTACTACAGAACATGCAATAAAAGTAAGTATGCGATTAAGGGTAGGGACAACACCCAACAATCTCAATGCATAATTTTAAACATAACTTGAAAAAAGTTTTGTCCAATTGTTTATCTGTTCTCTACTATAGTTCCATCCGTCTTAGAACAAACTCATGCACACTAGTGGTGGTGTAAATCTTTTCGACCAAATAAAGCTTCACGATATAATTAGGAAATTCCATTATGATGAATCACTCATCTGTATCATTATTAACTATCATAGTCATTTGCATATTACTCAACACTCTTTATTAAACATATTTTAAAAAGTTAACATGTTTCTATCACCTTGAATTTGCTGCTTTATAGTTATTATAACATCTAAAAGAAACAAATTTGTCATTGTTTTATCTAGGAAAACTTTAGAGCACAATGGCTTCTTCATCAGGAGATAGTTTTCACATATGTGCTAAAACCTAAGGGAAGCAAAGAACAGACACCCTGAATGACATCCCTAAACTGCAAAGACTCAGGTCTTTGGATATAAAAATGCTCAGGTCTTGCAAAATCCTGACTCACATTTATCATTTTCAGCTCAATATCTAAACAGTAAACTTCCAAAATAAAATAAAATAAAATGTTCTGATATATCATTTACAGGATTCAACACCTTGCTCGATACATTTTGTCTAATTCCATTTACCAGTTTGGAACATAAATGCAATGAGCTGTCATTCGTATATCAGTGTTCTCTATCTACACCATCTCGATATACAACATTTTCTTACTTGCAACTGTCCGTTCTTTATTTTGAAGGCTGCACATGAAATATGCATCGTGAAATAATGTGGGATTATGATCAATGATCAATGAAATATGTGCTCCTGCAACATTTTTATTTTTTATCTTTCTTTTTTAATTTGAGATACAGTAATGTACTTATGTCATACATGGTTTGTCCAAATAAAACGTAGAACCAATCCTCTGTCTATCAAGGGATACTTGCTGCTAGATAATCGTAAGCACCTATTAGCATCCCGATGTCAAGTTGCTCAGCAATGTTACAACCTTCGAAACTGACTCCTGTACATAGTTATGATGTGGTTTCAGGAATACAATCATATTATCAATTTATACCATGGGGTTTTCATATCATGGTATTAACTCTATTCAACCCGAAGATTTTCCAGAGTGAAAACAACAACTTTTCTTAATCATCCTTTAGAGGAACTGGATAATACATTAAATAAAACATTACATCTTCTTGGGCATTCAATTTTTTTGTGATTATAGTATCTGAAAGATTAATCCAGTTACTTTCACATCTTGATAAAAGGATTGGGTTTATAGTATCTGAAAGATTCCTTCATCCATTCACTTTCATGCCTTAATAAAAGGAGTTCTCTAACCCCTCGCCTACAAATAAATATTCCCATACTGATTATAATCAATGCGAACATCTATTTTAATGAAAAACAATGGTGATTTGTTTTAGTCTTAGGAATGCAGAAAGTGGTAAACCCACTGCAATGTGTCATTAAAGGTCTTTTAAATTAACCCATGCTCAATGGTAACCTGGGTCAAATGTGGACATGTTTGGCCACAGTTTAGTTGTTGGGTTTGTGGATTTTGATAATCTTTTATAGAAAACCTGGCCGAAGAAGGAGATGGTGGATCCCACAGCTATTATCATTGATGCGTGATGATTGTCATGATAAGTGACCCAGCGACTAGAATGTACCTCAGACACATGATGCTGGATATAGGATCACCCAAATATTTGTAATGAGGTTCCCTGGTCACCTATTGGGTTGGAGAGTACTTAGAACCTAAGTTTGTTTAGATGAGTGTTGCCTCGGGTGGTGGTCGATGACTGTTGCATGACATCATATCTGCTCAGCTAGAGCTCTGTTAAAGAGATCTAGCATACCTCAAAATGCCCAGAGTTTACTGAGTCACCCATAGACAATGAGAAGGGCTCGCCTTCTGTGGAGTTATGCCACATTTTATTAGGAGAATTTTGGCTCCAGATAGA
The DNA here is from genome assembly GCF_964261635.1 of Lissotriton helveticus. Taxonomy (NCBI): domain Eukaryota; kingdom Metazoa; phylum Chordata; class Amphibia; order Caudata; family Salamandridae; genus Lissotriton; species Lissotriton helveticus. The sequence continues at coordinate 1,846,163,186 of NC_136061.1, read as the reverse complement.
AACTAACATATAACCTTTTGCGTAGTTCTGACTTAGAAACTTCAGACATGGTACAGTGGTTTGGCACCAAACAACAAGTTCCTAGGCACAACCATGTGTAACACACAGCAATCACCAATCATTGATGTATCAGCATTGAACTTCTCCTTTACTTCCAGTGTACAGTGCTTAGCAACTTCACTTATTAACTTTGAGGAGGTGTTCCGTTTCTCAGAGTTTTTTCCTTCTAACGGCTTCTCCCTCTGAGGATCTGTACATCCATGCATCAAAGTCTGCTTTTGTTAAAAAAAAAACCCAACAGAATATAAATTGTGCAGCATATTGTCATTGAACAACCAAATTTGATTTGCAAGGAAAAGCAAGTGCCCAACTAAGCTTGGGAATGAATCAGTGGTCTGTCATACTCAGTCACTCCCTTGATGGAAGTACTTGGGTTTCAAATTAGTTCCATAAAGTAGATCCTTGGGAGCGAGTATTGATAATGTAATTGAAGCAACACACTTATTTGCAGCTGAAATCACAGAATGCAAAAGGGGGTTGCAATCAGAGAACACCAGGCATGGACCCTTTCTTCCCTGCTTGGACTCTAACATCCCTTTCTTCATAATATACAGCCGCTTACATATCCACAGCACTCTGAAAATACTGAAAGCTGACATGCTGCTCTCTGCAAAACATCTCATGCAATTGATCAGTTGTGCTGGTTCTCACTAAAGGCATAGGGGATATATGATAGTCTATCTCTAAAAACATAACATGCTGCTAGACGATAAACATTTGAAGGGCTACTTTATTGTTCAATCTCCATATAAACTTTATCAAGTTTTATGGGGGTGCAACAGCATCCCCATGCACTCAGTAACAGCGCCACTGGAATGAATAAATACATTAAAAAAGAATATGTGCAGAAGTTTGTGTTAATTACTGATGTAGTAAGTGATAAATCCCTCCCCAGAACCAGAGATGCGAGTCAGATATTAAAGGTCAAGGTGTCTCTTTAGATGCATAAAGAAAAATACCTATTTTTTTCCATTTATAAACGGGTGAAAAACATAATTGTTGGTGCTATTGACTGAAAACTTTACAAAATATTGCAAACCCCTTTCGCATACTCCTCCCCCCTAACCTACCAAGACTTTGGGCCTTCTGTTAGACGGTGTGGCTTTGCTAATATTCCCTTTGCCTTGGTTTGTAACAACACATTTTCGACCTCTTCTTCTGTTTTCCATCAGAGATGTAAGTACGACACCTGCAACTGTAAGAACAGTGAAGACTGCATGTGTGCAGCCATCTCCTCCTACGTGCGTGCCTGCGCCTCTAAAGGCATTGTTCTCTGGGGATGGAGGAATGGCATATGTGGTAAGTACAGTAACTGCGGTAGTGGTGGTTTGAGTGGGTTGGCCATTGGGCAGCTTTACTTTATTTCCTGCGTGTGTTGTTTCACGGTGGTGTTTGACATGGGCGTAAAGTTCTTGATTTTTTTAATGACTTCCACTTAATACAATCCTTATACACTCACCCATTCCTGGCATGACTCACACTATACACATCAGTGGAATCTCATTCTTGTTCCTTCCTAGCTTGATCACCTTCTTACACTTTAATGTGGACTCACTTATCCTGGCATGATAGACCTCATAGGCTTAAATAGAGTACCACAATATTTATGTTGCTGAGTTGCATTACATGAACTGGAGAGAGCAGAATTGAGCCATATCGACTAAGATATGGTGCTGTTCTGCTCTCTCCCTCTGCTGGCGCACTTTTTGCTGCCATATGCCAAAGCAGACATCCTTGCGCCGTAAAGCAACGATTTCAGCGTTGCGTGAAGACGGGTTCCCTTCTAGAACACAAACTAAGCTTTATGGTATTTTCCACTTTGTATGTGTGCGGTAGAATGAAGTACATGTGTAAAGAGGGAGAAATAAGGAGGAATGAAAACATTTATCCTCGTTACGACTGCCGCAAGGAAAGGTAGGATTTAGGAATTTGGCTCAAATTCCTGTCTATAATTCTTTGTAGACAGAGATTCGCGTCAGAACCCATGGAAGGTTACATAAGAACACCCATGCACCTCCTATGGAACACTGTGTTGACACAAAGTAACACAAAGCAGCATATTGCACAGCTTTGCTTTACTTAGAATTACAATCGATTTGTGTTGGATTGTAAATTCCAAAACAACACTTCGCATCAGGTTTGCATTAAAGAGTTAACACAAATTTGATGCCAAGAGTTTGTAAATCTGGGCCTAACTGCCAGGGTCTCATTCTGTTTTGTCATAAATGGCTATTTACACTTTAATGGAGCCTCTCTCATTCCTGTCATCACTGTCCTTATACTTTGGAATGGTGTTGTATTGTATTGCAGCACTTATATAACACTTACTTTCCCTATCTTGTGCGCTGAAGCCCTTGATATTACTTTCTTCCATGCTCTTCAATTGGATCAGATAAAGTGTCTGTCTTTTTTGGCATGTGACCCTCCAGTAATTTTATGGGCTTCTATTATCATGGCCTCTGGGCATGCAAAGGCACATCTGTGTTAAATCATCAGTACATAGGCTTTGAGGGAATGTCCTTTCTCCTTGCTTTTCAGTCACACTTCAGTGATTCACACCGTGCAGTTTGATGGCCTTTACTGGAACTGAGATTTGTCTGTTAGCATTGTGTAGATCACATTGTGGATGTGTAAACCTGAAAAGCATGTGAACTTAAAACTTGTAAATATTTAATAACCTTTGAACTCTGGAACAGTCCCTCATTCCTTGTTACAGGGTTCCCTACTTCCCTACACGTGGGCTGCCTACTGCACATTAGGCTTCAGCACTAGAGCATACTCTCCTGCTTGGCTGATCCTGGTCTGCCACATAAATCTTTCTCCTCCTAACCCGCAACCCCCGCATGCTTGTGGTACCTTGGGTCCAAAACTTGTCAACTCTGCTATTGCCATCAAGTCCACAGTAGACCTGCGTACTCCCTTGCTTCCATGTGACCCATCCCTCCTTCTCTCCCACACCAAGTCACACCCACGCGAGAAGGGTCGCAAAGAAACAAAAACTGCAAGCAAAATAGGTCCTGTAGCAGTGTCAGAAAAGATTCACTGTGCCTCGGGTGAAGTCAGACAAACTTAGAAATCTTCTATCTCTTTTGTCGAGTCAAAGTAGAAACAGTGTACATCCTTACTCTCTGTCCATTGTATCTGGGCTTTCTCACCAATTACTTTATGCTCCAGTATGTGGTACTGTTGTGGTGCCGCAGGGTTTCTGGTGTTTGTTGCTGAAAGAAATGTAAAGAGACGTGAGCCATATGCTTTAAATGATTTTAGGGTATTACTATCTCCGCTAGACTTTTAATCCAGCCAGTCCATTGTTGTCATGTCACAATGCAATCACTGTTACAGGGGCAAGGGGACAATGGTGGTACCTATCCCACTCTCCCGCATTTTTTCTTCCGGACTGCCATACTCGTACAGAGTATGCATGTGAGTATGGTTATTGCAACATTGTGTTTCTGCGCGAGACAATGTGGCAGACACAAGCAGCTAGAATGGGGCAGCACAGGAAGTCATTCTCTGCCTAGTTATTGCCATTGCCTGCAGCTATTGATCATGACAGGTGTCTGCGGCACCTTTATTGCTTCTTCCCACCCTTCCGTCACTGTCACACTAAGAAAAATACCAAGAAGGGATGGGTCAGGAGGGAACCAAATCGAGAGCCACTCGATCTCATTGGTTAATCCATCTTGTGCAATTCCTAAAGGAGACAATATGGAATGTGAGTAGTAACAATGACCATCTGCTATTGAGTGCCACGATTCCCCAAGGGGTGAATATGCACTTTAAAACACATGTTTTATGCTATGGACGTCTGTGAAGTGATGGGAGTGGGAGGAAAAGCATTAGACAAACTGGTTATTCTGACAATGGCAGTCATTCAATGACCCGAAATGGGCATCCGCGTTAGGTAGAAGATCCTTGTTATAGCCAATTGTCAACTACCCTCATAGATATTGCAAGAGGAACCTTTTGGATCAGAAAATGCCTCTCACGTTTACCCATTGTCCCTGCCATCCTTACTCCTTACACTACCACCAATCCATTTTCTGGCCCCCTTTGTCAACCCGAGGAAGCTCTGCCCCCGTGTGTGAAGATCTGATGAGCTGCCAGAAAATGACTGTTGTGTTCTGGTACAAGCCAACGAAGGTCTCCTGATGCTGAGATAACACTGGTATCCTTTTGGTGGAGTAGATGAATACAGATGCCACGGTAGAAACAGGCGGCATTGGCGCAATTGCACTAAGGCTCACATTTAGAAAATGTTTGGCAAGTGGGCATGACCTTGCAAAATGGCTACACATTATGAATGTCTAAACCAGATCCATGCTGTTTACTTCACACTTATGAGACAGAATGAGACAAAGCATTTGAAAACTGGACTCCTCACAGTCTTTTGGTTTCTTCCCTGTAGCTGAAAGTTCCTGCCCAGCCTCACAGATCTACCTCTACAACCTCACGACTTGCCAACGCACCTGCCGATCCCTCAACGACCGCAGTCAGTCCTGTGATGCAGACTTTGTCCCCCTCGATGGATGTGGCTGCCCAAGTGGCCTCTACATGACTGAAAAGGGTCATTGTGTGGTCGAGAACAAGTGCAGCTGCTACCACAAGGGCTTGTACTTACTCCCAGGGAATATCGTGTTCAGACAAGATGAACTTTGGTAAGTCTGTACTTGTGGGCTCATTAGTCACTGAGCACATGTTTTTAGGAGCAGACCGAAGGAAGACAGTAGGTGCAAAGAATGGTGTAGAGGGATAAATGAAGATTATGCAATGTAATTTAATTTCAAATGTTCACCCACAAGCCTGCCATTTTAATTTCGAAGTAGTAACCTTCAGCCATCAGCTGAAGAACTCGTCCACCAAGGATGTAATGACCCCTACCCACAATCTCGGACACACCCTGGACCAAGTTTGGTCATCCTCGGATATAGTTTCTCCCCCCAGCATCCTCCCTTGTACCTGGTCCGATCATTCTCTCATTTCTTTCACTATTAATACTGGTTCCTCTCACAAACACCTCCGTCCCAAGAATGTTTATGCACGTAGTTGGAATCGTGCCGATCTGTCCTCCCTCTCTCACTCCCTTGCTTCTTCTTCCCCTGACCTCAATGGCATTTCCCTCGACTCACAGGCCGTTGCAGTTGGCAACTGGCTCTCGTCTGCCTGCGACTTAGTAGCCCCTCTCAAGCTAGTTAAGTCCATTCGCCCACACGAGGCTCATCGTTGGTTCAACCCTGAGCTCAAGGCCCTTAAATTAGAGCTCAGACGCTCTGAGCGCCTTTGGCGCCGTAGCTACTGCCCCGACCTCAAGGAGAAATATAAATCTCTTCTTAAAGAGTACAAGAAAGCTATTCTTGCGACTAAGTCCAAGTACTTTTCCGAACAAGTAACCCTTTCGGCTAATAAATCTAAAGAGATCTTCTCCTTGGTCAATAACTTGGCTACTTCTGATCGTGCTTGCCCCAACTTTATTCCTTCTCAGGCCCTCTGCACCTCTCTAAACGACTTCTTCATCGAGAAGATCGTTAAAATCAAATCTAACATTTCTGTCACTCCTTTTACCCCTCTTCACCCTGGCCCTCCTATGTCTAATTCTTCTTTCTCCTCTTTCCCTCCCCTTTCTCTGGACTCCTTCTTAGTCCTACTCACAAAAATCATGTCCGGCTCCCCCATTGATTGTGCCCCTGCTCGCATTCTTAAAACTCTCTTTTCTTCTTGCCCTGCTGCCCCTCTTTCCCTCCTTAATGTTTCTCTCTCTACTGGATCGGTCCCTTCCTCATTTAAATCTGCTATTGTTTCCCCCATTCTTAAAAAACCTGGTCTTGACTCCTCCCTCCCTTCTAACTTCAGGCCCATTTCTCTCCTTCCCTACCTTGCTAAAATTCTGGAATCTTATGTTACTTCTTGTCTTTCTACTCATGTTGAGCAGAACCAACACCTCGCTTCTCACCAAGCAGGCTTTCGCTCGGGTCACTCGACCGAATCCGTGGTGCTCGCCGTTCTCGACGAGCTGAAAGCCAAGGCCGACATTAATTCTCCCCAATCCTTGGTTCTCCTTGACCTGTCCGCTGCGTTTGACACGGTCGACCATAACATTCTTTTAGACCGTGTCAGCGCAGCGGGCATTAGAGGTACTGCCCTTTCCTGGATCACGTCCTTTCTAACAGGACGTTCACAAGCTGTTCACCTCCCCGGCTTCTCTGCCCCTCCCCTCCCTGTGCCCTGTGGGGTTCCCCAAGGTTCCTCTCTCTCTCCTCTTCTTTTCAATCTTTATATTCACCCACTTATCTCTTCTCTTCTTCAGCTGGGGGTCTCGGTGTTCAACTATGCGGATGACCTCCAGCTTGTCTTTGACCTTTCTTCTCCTTCTCACTCCCTATCCTTTTTCCGCTCCACCATGGTTTTTATCTCTGGGTGGATGGGCGCCAATCACCTCAAGCTCAATCCAGATAATACTGAGCTTGTTCTGACTGGCGGCTCATCCAACCCTTGGTCCTCTGCTTTCTGGCCCCCCTCCCTCGGTCCCCCTCCCACCCCGGTCGCCTCTGTAAAAACCTTGGGCATCAAGGTCAGCCAGGACCTGTCCATGCATGGCCAGGTCAGCGCTGTCGTATCTTCCTGTTTTCTTTCCCTTCGGTTGATCCGAAAAATTTCTCGTTTCTTTTCCCTTGAATCTCTTAAAATTATCATTTCTGCTCTCATCACTTCCCGCCTCGATTATGGTAATAGCTTGTTCGTGGGCATTCCTGCCTACGAAACCCGCCGCCTTCAAGCAATCCAAAATCAGGCTGCCCGACTCATCTTTCACTTGCCCAAAACTTCTCACATCCCTCCTGTCCTCAAATCCCTTCACTGGTTACCTATCCCGCAGAGATCCTTGTTTAAATTAGGGTGCTTTGTTTATCGGGCTCTTGATCGCTCGGCACCGGCGTTCATCAACTCCCTCATTTCCTCCTACACCCCTGTCCGTACTCTCCGTTCATCCTCTTCTGCCCTCCTCACAGTCCCCCGCTTCCGCAAAACTCGCACTGGTGGTTCCAGATTTTCTGTTCTTGCACCCCGGTTTTGGAATTCCCTCCCTCTTTCTATGCGTTCTATTCCCATCTTTTCACACTTCCGTAAAGCACTTAAAACATTTTTGTTCGCTTTGGCCTACCCCTGTTAATATCCTTCCTAGCCTTGCTTGTTCTGTTCCCTAGACTTCTCAGCGCCAGGAAGCCGTTTGGCCATCGTGCGCTCTATAAAAAATAATTTCATTCATTCATTCATAAATAATTTCATTCGTTCATTCATTCAGCAGAGGTTTCTGAAGTTCTAATAGTGTGAAAGATTTTCATCCTTGTTAAATCCATCTCCATTTTCACCGGGTCATAGATTTTAATTCCTTTTACCTGCCCAAACTAAAAACAAAACTGTTATGCGATGCCACCTTTGACCGGACATTTTTGTCCACGGTGTCTTCATGAGGGTCACAGCATTAGAAAGAATATAGCGTGGTGGCGACCGAATCCTGGAAGATCTTGAACGTTGCTTAGATCAAGCTAAAATATGTAGCTAATGGTAATCGCGAAGTTAAATTAATTTTCTTTCGTAGAAGAAGGGAGTGTGGTGGCTGTATGTTTACTATGTTATCTCCTAATGTGCCACATTTCTGTTTCCAGCACATGTCGGGCGGGTAAACTGCACTGCGCCTCCGTGAACTACAATGAAAGTAAGTGAAAGCAATTATGCCAGAAGCACCTCAATGCATGTAACGACTAGGAGGGGATTTTTAAGAGGAACAACTTTCCAAAGAGAATGGGAATGTTAGCTAGGGCCCCCACAATGCTAATCGACTAGGCATAAACCTCTTAGCTGGAGGACATCAACTAATCAAATCAAACCGCATTTGTAAAGGGCAACACTGTCAACCCAAGGGGTACCTAGGTGCTGTGATTCCATTGATGAGCCAGGTATTGAGTCTCTTTCTGAAGTCTGCCAGCAAAAGGGCTGTACAGACCTGGAGGGAAAGGTCGTTACAGATTTTGGCAGTGATGTAGGAGAAGGAGCAGCCACGGCCACTTGGTGAGGGGTGAGGCATGAACCTGAAGTCAATATACATGCAAACACACACACACACACTCTCTGTCTCTCTCAGGATAAACTCCTTGCTCCACCCTTTGCTGTACTGAGGTGAGGTTACAGGCAAGATGTGGAAGCTAATGCAAATGAAGAGGATTCTTAAGAGTGGTGGAAAGCGCCTTTGAGTCCACCAAGAATGTTAATTTCAACGAGGGAAGGTGGCTGGGAAGTTGTCTTTAGGGACATCAGGAGGATGTCTAAGAGGTCATTGCTTCTGCAGGGTCGATACATCTGGTGCATGGTCTGAATGGTAGCAGGTGAGGTGTAGTTTTTGGCACTAATTAAAGGAGCCCTTTTAATGCAATGGCAAAAATCCAGGCTCCAAACGAGGTTACGTTGTTTTCACAGTCACCTTTACACAGAGGTGCACAGGTTACTGGAGTCGATTGGTTGTGGACTGGGATATTAGAGTACTCATAGCTGGAAGGCAGACTGCTGGTGAAAGGTGTCTGGGAAGGTGTTGGGTGTGATATAAAGCAGTCTTACTGGGGTCTTCCCAGAAGTTGAATTCTGCAAAGAGCATGATGATGCCGAGCTTTTGGACAGAACAATAAAACTGATATGAACAATGCAAATCAGGCAGTTCATATGATAAATACATTCTTAGAATGAACACATCTCATCTGTGAAAAAAAGCTGTCTACTATAACAGTTTCCCATAAAGTCTCCGGGGCATATTAACAAGCTGAAGTATCGCCGCTTTCTCGGCACAATTCGCCGAGAAAGCGGCGATACTTCCAGCGCCTTATTAACAAGGGCATTGCAACACCTGCCTCAAGCCCACTTTGAATATCAGTGAGAAACATCGCTAATGACATGCAAAGTGGGCGTTCCCACGTCCAACCACATGTGAAATGTGGTTGGAGGTGGGAACACCCTATCACCAAGGCAGGCGTTGGGAGGAATAGACCTGCGATAAACTCGTTTATCGCAGGTCTCCCAACGCCTGCTCTGACCAGGCGTTAGGCATTGATAACATGGGGGTGTGGATCATAAAGCTGAATCCACCCCCCCATATTATCAAGGCACACATTAGCGCGTGAAAACAACGCTTGTTTTCACACGCTAATGTTCACTATCGCCGGCTATTGCAGGATTTACTATCGCCTACATGTTGCGCGTTGATAATAACGCGCTAACACGGCGAAAAAATCCGGCGATAGCCGGCGATAGAGAAATGTGCAAAGTGCGTTTTGTAACGCACATCTTGTTAATATGCCCCTCCGGCTTTACCAACTGTTATGTTCTGAGTACCATTTGCTAACAATAATCTGCTTTCCCTTCATGTGTCTCTAAAGCTATGGGCTGTAGCTCTAACTCTGTGCTACACTTCGTAACAGGGAAACACAGTCTTCATTGGTTGATACAGCAACATCTGAAAAGAGTCCCGGTTCATGCATGAACAGGGGACCATTGCTATGTTCTAGACAGAAAACCAAAAAATCAAAGAAGAGATTTCACAATGACAAACATTATTCCTCTTACACTCACTTTCTGCAGTTCAACGTCTTAAATGCTTCTCACTCAGTGGTATTAACGGGGTTGGCTACCTGCACTTCCTTTTCTCTCAGGGCACTTGAATCCCTCACACCCTAATTCTTTACACTGTTGCATCCTGCTGTGTCTGTTCTCCTGAGCGTGAGCTCTCAAGCCCCGAGCATCACGCACACACACACATCACCAGTCTCAATGCATATCTTGCCAGACTCAAAGGCATTGTGGTGATACATTCTCGCTATCACCAACCAATTACAGGGACAATTTTGGTGAACATTGTAAAGCATTTTAGAGGGTCCTGCCAATCACTAACTCTAATTGGGGTGAATAGCTGCTGTGTTAATACTTGACTGTCCAGTCTCTTCTCTGTTGTGAAGAGGAACAGAACTGTCTCGAGGTCTCAATTTACATTGCACGCCTGCCCACAATGGCATCTACTGTGGGTAGATAGGCACTACATCATACTGCCTGTCTTGTCCTTCCACTATCACTTGGAAGTACATTTTGGGGGATTTAAAGAAACAACCTTACAGACTCTAATTTTACTTCAGTGAAAGTCCAACAGTATACGTCTTTTAAAAGTACATATATAACATAAATATACAATTTCATTAAAAACATGGTATCAGTGTACAAAAACGAACAGTTAGTTAAACAGTATAAAATGTAATTAACATTTACGCGACAAAATCAATAAACATTTTAGAACAATTTCATCACTTATAGCATCTCCGATATTTTAAAACTTTTTAAAACATATCAATAGAACATAACAAGTTATAGTCGTTTTCGACAATCCATCCTGTTTCAAATTCTTGGATCCAAAACTGGTTCCAGGAATGAATACTACCCCTTCACACCTCTTTCTCTGAGTCTGGGTGAAGCTCCAAGTAGAATGCAACAAGACTTGTAATACCATAGTGCTCTTTATAAGACGTTCTTAACAAAAGACTGACTAGCTATAAATTACTACAAACTAAATTTTTAGGTCAATGTTAGCCTATGGGATAGGGACCCCCAGTTTTAGGTGGTTGCAGTAGGGGGTCTCTGTGAGAGTCATTGAAAGTATCTGGGCTGTACTGTCAGTATTGAAAAAGCCCAGTAAGGTTAAGGGAGCTTATGCGTCATTGCTTTAGAGTCTGCCTCGCACTTCTAGTCTATTACTGCAGATGGAGTCAATAGCTATTTCATGAATCCCTAAGAGTGAAAGGGGTTTCCTCAAGCAACAAAGTTAGATTGTAAGGTAAGATTAAAATGTTCCCTTTGTTTGGAGACATTTCATGTGTCCTTAGATAGCAACATGCTTGATCAGGAGAAGGGATCTGGTAAGGATACAGTCAAGGGGAGGCTGAATTTCTACAGCTTGTACAAAACATTAATTTGGACACTCAGTGTGTGGATCACTTTGGCCAATGAGCAGGTGGCCATGGGAAGCCAAGTGAAAAGCCACTTGTTTTAGAGACTCTAGAGTTTTTTCTCAAAGGTCCATCAAACTCACTGAGGTTGAGCATGTTTTGTCTTTACTTCCTAGCCTGCCCGACTGGAAAGGTCTATTTGGATTGCAGTAAACTTGAACCTGGATCTGCAGTGACGCCTGTACAGAAAACCTGCCAAACAAGAACTTCATATGTATGTACTGCATGTGATCCTCTTCTTCCTTTCTATCCCCGACTGCCCTCGCCCATGCTTCGCTCCCTCGCGTCCTTTGTTTTTTATCTGTCCACTGGCATCCACGTTATGATTTCCTTCTTCTCATCTCTCTTCTCATGTGATCCTGGCCTCTATTCACATCTTTTCAATGTATTTGTCTGTCTTTGTGCCTCATTTACAGTTTGGAGGGAACTGAAAATCCTTCATTTTCAGCAGGAAATGAGAGTATGATCCATATTAGGGATAATATCGTGGGGAAAACGTATTTGGTGGATTCGACTCTGAATTTAGCGTTTCCTCTCGAGATTTGTCAACTTTCTGCTCCCTTCAAACTGTAAAGATGCGTTTTATGTTTTCTTCACAATCCCCTCTTTTTAATTTTTGGATAGTTTTCCTCTCCTTTGCAACTCCCATCGTTTCACAATAAGTCGCTTCTCTCGTCACCTGTTTTCACTCTCTGACCCGGGCATACCATTGTCATCAGAATTCACTATGTGGGAGTCTGATATCTCAGAATTTCTAACATAACATGTTACATGTACATTTGTATCCCCTACAGTTCGCAACAGACTGTGTCTCAGGGTGTGTGTGTCCAGATGGACTGATAGACGATGGGAGAGGCAACTGCATCTATGAAAGACACTGTCCCTGCATTCACAATGAAGAATATCACTCTGATGGCTCTCGCATCAAAGTGGATTGCAATACATGGTAGGAGCCCCTTCTTACCAGATCTCGGGTTGTAGAACTCATCGTTTCTAGGATAAGTGAGATCATAGGCAGCCTGCGCACTCACTCTCCCTGTGTATAGGCTGGTCTCTTGTCTATTTGTTGGTTTGACAATAAAATACAAACTGGTGGTTCTAAAGGGAGTCATATTGCCACACTCTTTCCTCAGCTTATTGGTTGAAATTACTGCTTCTGGATTAACGGTGCTATAACATAGCACACAAGAGTAGAGGGGGAGTCCCACGCGTTTTCATACCAGCTATCAGAGACATTTCTTCAAAGGCTCAGCTATTCTTAATGATCATGAGTTTGGTCATATAGTATGGATTCGATTTTTAGTCAAATATTTGGAATAAATTCTGAAAGTATCAGTGGTAAACTCACTTCTACACTGAGAAATAATTCAGCATATCCCCTAGCACGGTCCAACTGCTCTGTATGTCAGTGCATGCCTTTCTTCTCCGCAGGCCCAGAGTACTCTCAAACATACAGCGTAGGCATGTGGTAATGATGTTATTCAAAATGTAATGAGAGGACCCTGATATTTCCAAATCGCTCAGTAAAAGTGCCAATCTGCCCTAAGTCAGTCCACCTCGAAGGAACATAAAGGTCTTGGCCAAACTGTAAGAGTTGCAAGGAACATTGCTAACTCTCTTATCCAAGCCCTGCTTCCAGATCCATCCATAGGTCATTGTTGAGATATTTTATAGACAATTGCACATAAGTCTAACCTTGCTTTTGCCTGAGGCATGGCAATTAATTCCAGGAGATGAAGGACCTCATGGCCATTTTAAGAAGTTGGGTGATAGGTACCCACATTCGTTAATAACCACAATCCTTCTCAGTGTGACCCTTAAAGTCACCAAATTAACTTGAGGTCAACCCTATGGTAGCTATGGTAAAGATCAGACATACTTAACTTAGAGCAATGTGTAAAGTATTTATGCAGTACTAAACCAGCAACAAAGTCAAAATCCAAAACAATAAACATATTAAAACGAATTAGAAACATAGAGTGAAAATTAATAAACAAAATGAAAAAAAATGAAAAAAATCCAATATGGGGTACCTGAGATATGAATTTAAAAAGTTTTAAATAGGAATAGCGCTAACAAGCACAAAGTGGCAATGATAGTCAATGTTCTCAATAGAACAGGACCAAGGCACTGTTTGACACACTGCAATGAAGCGTTAGTCACATTCCCAAACCCAGTTTGTCCTTGGTAAAGATTATACCTTCTGACTTTAATCAGACCGTAGTCCACTTTAGTCAACTAGGGGTGGGCGGAATATTCCGTTCTGCCTGTGGAATTGGGAGAATTCTGGTGACTCCGCGTTACTCTTGTAATGCAAGTCCTGACCAAATTCCACCAATCGCCATGTGGCAGAATGTTTTCTTGCGCGCTGCCCCAGAATGGTAAGTTGGCGAGTGTGAAAGAGATTTGGTATACTCTCATGAGATTTACGGTTGTTTGGAGGACATCCAGCTCAATTTTTCAAACGTGGGATGTTGCAGGCCATCACGACCATTTGTAGTCAGAAGGCTGCTACCAGTGTACAAAATCTACTCTGGTGCACCACGTGGTGCTGTTCGCGCTGATTGTTCAGCACAGAGCGCTCTACCGGTGCTAAATAATAACACAAGCAGCGCAATGTGCCTATTTTTGCCTTTGGCGGAACTCCGAGGAATCTTGCAGATTTGTATGTAACTCTGTGGAATTTCACAGAGTCAAATTAAGCGAGTTCTGCTGACTCCTAGTTCAAATTCACCACAGGAGTACACTTCTAAAGTCCTTAGGATCTCTGGGTAGGTACTTAGATACCAACAAGGTAGTAGCCACAGTCGAATCCAGATCCAGTTGTCAATAATTTGCTTGTCAGATGCAGGGAAGGCCTTTTGGAGCTTGTTGTATCCCTATAGCTCGAAAGGCGGTCAGCCTTATAACCCTTGGAGTCCACTTTGTTTGCCCAGGGTACAAACAAGAGAGCAGGTCTAGTCCTCCATTGGCATTTCTCAATTTACAGATCTTCCTCCGGTGGGGAAGTGTGCTGAAGTGGGTACCTGGAGATGCCACAGTTATGCCTGGCACAAGCTAGTGGGGGAGAAAACTGGGCTAACCCTACCCAGTTTGGGCAGTTTTCAGATGGCTGACATCTTCGACCGGACTAAACATGAGCTCTGAATGCTGGGTGTGTGTGTGTGTAGGGAGTATACTTTTGTGATCACAGTTTTAAACAGTCCCTGTACGCCCAGCAAACTCAGAGACAGAATTCTGTTTAAATAAAGCTGAGCTTTGAGCAATCAGACAGTGGATTCATAAAAATAATTTTGGCATTTTATCTCCCTCATTTGAAGTGTGCCCCAAATGTTAAATGCAAACGGAGCAGGCCTGTCAAACAGGTCTTGATATTCCGGCAGGATCTGACACCGTGATGTCAACAAGAGACTCACTGTGATGGAGGTCGGTCTGGCTGTCAGGACAAAAGAAGCGTGCAGGCCTGGTTGTTACCTACATTTGCTTGGGACTGGGTAGGCCTCTTTTAGTTAAATCATGTCCTTGGGCCCAGCCCACAAGCCATTCTGTAAAGGCCACACCAACGCCTCCCCTTACTCAAGGCCTTTTGTCTCTGTCCTGGGAGCAAGTTCACACATCATTCACACCTTTTGAAATGCTAATTATGGGCTGGCAGAAGTGAGAAAACAAGATTCATATTTAGCTTCCAGGGACTTCAGGCAGGGCTATGGTGACTTTTTCAACAGTCATCTTTTCAAAATATTTACTACAAATCTTACTTGAATGGTGACAAAGGGCCTCGGATTCCTTGGCGTAGGACCCCCAGTCATGGAGGAGTCTCCATAATCGGGGCAGAACCTCTGTAATGAAAAATGTCATTGCGGAGATTCCACCCCAAATGCAGAGACACCCCCAGGACTGCTGGGCCTTCCCCGCGAGTGTGGGGGTCCTTTGTGAATCAGGCCCTTAATTTGTATGGAACAGCCAACGTTGCTGCACATTCCTATAGGGCTTTTTCACTGTAAGGACATGTCCTACTTTGGAATACCATGCACCCTGCCTAATGGGAAATAAGGCCTACTAAGGGGTGGCTTATTAATATGTCAAAAGGGATTGTTTAGACTAGCCAAATTTGGAGCTTAAATTTGCACAACAAGGCTGAAATGGTAGGTCAGAGAGCTGTATTGCAGTGCCACAGCAGTGGATGGCACAATGAATGAAACGGTCGGCTGGTAGTATTTAATTTATAGGCCCTGGGTACATTTGCTACCATAAACTAGGAATTTATAGGTAAAGTAAATAAACCAATCAGGTGAACACCAAACGTAACATGTTTAAAGGGGGGGAACAGGCACTCTGCCACTGATTAGAGGGTCAAAGTGCTCAGAGATCCACGGCCAACAAAAAGATTCAAGGCAAATATCAGGGGACTATCATACAAAATAATTTAATTTCCAACAGTCTGGAAAGTACCTTGTTGCTATAAAAGATAGTAGAACGAAGACCTGGCTGTAGATATGACTTCCTAGGCAATATCAGTTACCACATTAATAAAGGTTTTAAACACTGCATCCATTTCTGGTGACCTTAAGAACCATACATTTTAATGATTCAAGTAGCTCTGCCCTAGCAGACGAGCCCCAACCTGTTCCTATCTTCAGATGTTCTCAGGAAGTCTCTTTCTGTTCCTTTGCAGCACATGCCACAGTGGACACTGGAGCTGCACCAAGACGATGTGTCACGGCACCTGCACCATCTTCGGCAGTGGGCATTACATCACCTTTGATGGGAAACAATATAACTTTGAGGGAAACTGCGAATATGTGGCTTCACAGGTACTGGCAGCCTAGATTTGTTCATCTGATCTCAGTTGCTATTTCCTGTTAATTCTTTCAGGCAATTAAACTGTGGCCCTAAGCCAAGGTGATACTTCCCCCTTCTTCCACAGTCTATCACTGGCACCGGGAAACCCATTGTGGGTAGCTGTGCGCGATACAAGCTTAAATAAATAAATAAATAAATAAACTGATTGTTTAGATGTCACGTCATGATTCCCGAATGCTCAAAGACATTTTTCCACAGGATATGGTGCAAAATCTTAGCGTGAAGTAGAAACTGGGAGGTCATTTTTGGCACTTTATTTAGATTATTACTCACTGGATCCACTGTTATGGGTACACTTAATATTCCGTTTTTTCTGTGTTTTCTGTGGCTGTAAATATTCTAACAGCATATGGAAGGAGTGTGTTGGTGGGCTGGTCTGCACTGGTATGGGCACAGTTCAGATCAGTGCTTTCCATCTGTGAAATCGTTGTAGCTGTGTTATAAATGTAGCAACTCTTAACAAGGGGAGAATAGAAAATGTTTAAAAAGCCTCCGTAAAATTACCCGAGTATCCCAACTATAACTTGCAAGATTGCTTACAGCGAAGGTTGTTTACTTCTATAATAATTGAGCAATATTCACAGACATGTGTATCTCACATGAGGGTCATAGGTTTGAAGCCTGTCCATTAATTTTCAGGCAAATACTATTCATATTGGGTTTTTTCCCTTTCAAATATAGGGCCTCATTATGATATTGGGAGGAAAGGTTTCGACTGACAGTCAGATTATCCCAAACCTTGTCGGAACCCATCCGCCCAATTCGGTCCGAATCCAATCCGTCGGAATGATTACGATGTTTGCGTTTAGAAAGGGAACCGTTTGGACATCCCAAATCGGTTCTGACCGGCTCTTGGAGAATCTGTGTCGGTTGGAGCCGAATCATGCAGCTCTGTGAACAGCATTTCCGCCCAACTGATTACAATTTTGGATTTCAATAGCCTTTCTGACTGGGTCTGTGCAAGACGAAAAGGCTGTCAGGAACTGACTGTGGGGGCCCCTATCAAGCACCCCTTCATCCAGAGGCCTCTGGTTGGGGGCCGAGGGGGTAACCAAGGGACCCTCCCTTTAAAACCATGCACTGTGTGGCAGGCACCATGGGGTGCCTGAGACAGGGTGCAAGGTTTTCCATAGTCACTTATTTACCCCATGTTGTCGGTTGGAACGTGGGCTCCCATAGAAGTCAACAGGAGTCCGCCCGAACAGTATTTGGAAACATTGTAATCGGTCAGGCGGAACCGCCAATAGTCAATCATTCAGAATTGATTTGAGAAGGAGTCTGGCGGAAAGTTTCCGCCCAACATCGTAATGAGGCCCATAATGCCTTCTATCCAAATATAACCAAAGGTGATGTACATAATTACCAACCACTTGAATTACATATATATATATATTTTAAATATTACGACAATAGTATGAAGTGGAAAGTTAGTGATATTGGTAATTTTTAGGCCTGGGCAAAATGTAAATTATCTTGACGTACTTTACTTAATTTTGGGAATTTTGAATAACATTTGATACGCAAAATTCCCCAAATTACCGCATTAAACAACTTGTGTAATTACGCCACTGTTTGTGGAAAAATTATAGCGCAGGAATTTGGGAACATTACGAGCTACCAGAACACCAGTGGCTGTTCTGTGTGACAATTGTGCTTTTGTGTTTTTTCATGCAAAATGCATTCTTGCATCACAAATTGACACGAGGACGCCCCTACAATAAAATATTGTATAAATCATGTATTTGCTTCTGACTTAATTATGCATAATTTCCTAAAAATTTCACGTAATTATACAAAAGCAAATAACCTGAATTTTGCACACCCATAGTAATTTGGAGAAAGTTAACATACCATTTAACAAATTAGCCTTATTTGATATTTGTGTGGCTAACAGAATATAGATTGTGTCAAGTGTGTCTGTCTGCCTCTCTAGTTCATTGTAAGTTTGAAAAATGTCTGCATGAGGCCACGTTCATGTGTATTTCTCTGATTGTCTGATTTTGTGTGCAGGATTACTGTGGCAAAGAACACAACAGTGGCTCAATGCGCATTATCACAGAGAATGTGCCATGTGGAACAACAGGGGTCACCTGCTCAAAGGCCATCAAGGTGTTTCTGGGGGTAAGTACACCCTGGATGATAGATGCTCTACAGAGATCAAGTCCATGAGGAAGATGGGGCAGCAGGATCATAGGCCCCAGGTGCAATATGTATATATTCTTTTTCACTTTATTAGGCCACTAGACCACATTATACTAGCGGGTAAGAGTCCTCAGCCGAAGGTGTGAAGATTCACCTCTGGGAAATCAATGCACAGACTGAGATGCTCAATGTTCAATAAAAAATGCCCTCAGCTCATTTTCACATTCATATATACTCCTTGTTATCGCTACTCCTTTTTCTGCTATTGTTTTTTCTCAATAAAGAAATACGCTCTGCCGGCTGTCACAGCAAGTAGATTGTGTGTTGCACCTCCCAGAGCCTCTACTGATCTATCTGTGAACTTGCGAGGTGAAAGTGTAAGTTCGGCAGGGCAGGCCTCCTCGTCACAGCTGAGGGTTAGGATTGAGATGCGTTACTTGAAATGTACGTGCGGCTTCTTCAACTGGAATAAGCAATGATGCTTCTGGCCGGAATTTAGCTTCCTTATTGGAGAATTAGATGGTGCAGGGCAGAAGGGGGATTCTGAAGGATCCATTTCATAGAATGGTGGATGGGCACCTCTTTTCAACAAATGAAATGGTGAAAGGGGACCTGGGTTTTCAACTAATGCAATGACAAAAGGTGACATCTGTGTCAAAAGATGGAATGGCAGAACGCACCCAGGTTTTAAATGGGAAAATAGCATAAGGGTACTGACAAGTTTGGGTTGAGATCCATTAGTGGTGCTTAATAGAAAGCTGCTCAAGCATGTGAAACAATGAGTACCACAACTACAAAGATGCTTATTGTACTTAGTGTCATTTTACCCTGTAGGACTGCGTGTTACAATCAACAAAATAATCGTATTCTATTCAAGTCTAAGATTGGCAGGTCAGATGTTCCTGTAGTCTGATGTGATGGCATTGGCCACTCTTGTTTTACAGAATCTGGAGCTGCAGTTGGAGGACAAGAAAATTACGGAAATTCAAGGAGATGGTGAGAATGGGGTGCAGTACTTAACCCGAGAGGTGGGGCTCTACCTCGTCATCCAGACCAGCAATGGTATCCTTCTCATCTGGGATACGAAGACCACGATCTTCATCAAGCTGTCTCCTCAATTCAAGGTGAGAAAGGGAAATCCTTCTGAAGAGGACACAAATGGGGAAAAACATTCAAAACCTTTTGATGCATTCTAGTAACCTTGGTGTTCCACTTTGACAGGGCAAAGTCTGTGGCCTGTGTGGTAATTTTGATGGCGACGCCAACAACGACTTCACCACGAGGTCTCAGGTTTTGGTGACAAGTGCATTGGAGTTCGGGAACAGCTGGAAGGCCACTGCCACTTGCTCAGATGTGGAAAATGTCATCCTTCCGTGCGCAGCGAACCCACATCGGAGGTCATGGGCAGAGAAGCAGTGTGCAATCATCACGAGCACCGTCTTCCAGATTTGCCACAGTAAAGTAAGGGGAATTGAAAGGTTCAGGACGTCAGCTTCAGATAATGTTTCACCTGTACCCAAACAATAATGCTAATCCCCTATTTTCTTTAGTTATCAACATGTTGTAAAAAATTGAATTATATTTCCATGTTAAAAAAAACACATGCTTTATAAGGAAAATGGCAGACCATGTGCCTTTTATAGTCCCTATGTTTGTTCCAGGGATCCATGACACTGCACCCAACAGTTCAGGTCAAGGTGGACCTCACCATTTGTCCTTCATGTTGAGGTGACTGACCTATTACCAACATTAGATCGGTCTTCCTATCAAAGGAGAAACAAATGCTGTCTTAAAATAAAAGCTTGTACAGAATGGACCTGCAGTCCCTCACCCAGTGAGAG
Organism: Lissotriton helveticus; assembly: GCF_964261635.1. NCBI lineage: Eukaryota > Metazoa > Chordata > Amphibia > Caudata > Salamandridae > Lissotriton > Lissotriton helveticus. The sequence continues at coordinate 1,846,143,247 of NC_136061.1, read as the reverse complement.
GAGATCCCATGCTCCTTCCCCACACTGCTGTGTGGTTTTTGGTCCTTAATACGTCCCTCTAAATGCCACTAATTTACTTTAAGATTCAAAAGACTTCCTTAAGGTAATATCGTGCAGGAATGAAACCATGGGAAATTAACTAGAATTCGAGAGTTTGCGTGCAGAAAATACACAAGAAATCACTGAATTGAACGTGAATTAAAAGCTTTTTAAGAAGGCATTTGCACAGCATCACCTCTAACTACTTAACAAGCTTGCCATTCCCAGTTGTTATCACCATCTCACCATACTGCTACACTTTCCAGTACAAACTGGGCTATATTGGTCATAAGTCATAAGTCATGGGAATAAATCTTTATTCAGCTTCCCAACAAAGCACCAGTGACACGAGCCCTGCATCGCTATGATATTCTGGTTTTTAGCACCCGTCACCCTCCCCCTCCCCCGCCCCACCTCTCTGCCCCACCGCAACTCCCTCCACGGGCCAAGGCTGGTGGATGGGCTGGGTCAGTCATGATGGATGCAGACAATAATACCTGTGTCAAGCTACCCTTGTCTTGATGCCACAGGTCTCAGGTGTTGGGCTCATCCTGTGCTAATTTTGATCCATTCTGCATGAAATTATCTGCAGCTTTGCAAGTTGCAACAGATTCACAATCCTATGGGTTATTGTGATTTGTCTTCTGCTATAGAAGTGATATGGGATTCTAAAATATTGTAAGATAACTTCTAAACTGATATCTTTCTGCAAAGTGCATTTAATTTAGGATGAGCGACAGTGGCGGGCACTTTGGAATAGTAGTGGTAGGGTTGGGAGATGGGGAGGATCGATTTAAAATAAAGAAATAAATAAAAGTTCACTTACCTGTGAAGGGCCACCGCCTCTCCTCCATCCTCTTCTCTTCCTGGCAGCACGGAAACACACAGGCGGCCAGACTCCTTAAGCCAACCACAAAGCTGCTGTCACCAGCATAACAGCAGCGTTGTGATGTGTCTGAGTGACCTGGTTCAGCGTTCAGAGACAGGGAGTGGGAGCCTGTGCATGTTTTTCAACCATCTGTGCAATACAGCCGAGTGGAGAAATGCTAAGCTCACATGGCGGTTTGGCCTGCCCAAGATGGCCGGTCAAACCGTCATGCGCGCTTATGTTGCACATTATACCACTCTTCCTCCCTCCCCCTGTGACACAGTCCAGCCCTGCACTGCACTAACCTGGCTCGGACTCCATACAGAAAAATAAAATGATAATAACGTAACGTTATTAGAGTGGCATTATTATCATTTAATTTTTCCTTTTGCACTCAGTGGGGCAACGCTCCTGTGCTTTAACAGAGGAGAAGCCACTGGAGAGATGCAGACACAGCCCAGGCATCTTGATAACAGTACCATGTTGTGGAAGGATTGTGTATGTAGGTACGTGCATAAGTGAGATTGCTGTTGTATACCCTGCAGAGGGGTCCTCCTCAGAACCAAAAATGGTGAATGAACCCTTCTTTTGACAGGTAGAACCCACCAAGTTCTATGAAGCCTGTGTCCATGACTCCTGCTCCTGTGACTCTGGTGGGGACTGTGAATGCTTCTGCAATGCTGTGGCAGTCTACGCCCAAGAGTGCACCAAAGAACACGCTTGTGTCCACTGGAGAACACCTGACCTTTGTCGTAAGTACCACAGTTACCATAACTGTAGTCAAGGAAATGGTTTGGTTATAACCCGAAAGAATAAATGAGCAAGATGATAGAAACTGTTGTCAGTGATGCATTCCTAGGACTTGTGCACTAACCTTTAGAACTGAGCCTGTCACTTGCAATTCCCTTAGCAGTAGGAATGGGAGCCAGAATGGGATTCTTTACAGCTGTGATTAAGCCTAGCAACGCAGTCTATATCCCAGACAAATAAGAAACAACGACAAGGCAGAAAACTAGAAGCACCTTAAGAAAGAGAGAGCCTGAACTTGTCACAATTGCTAAGAAATTGCACTCTCCTGCTCTCTCCCAAGCTGTGGGGCACAATCAGACTGCCTAGCACCATGCAATATAGTCCAAAAGTGTCTGCGTTATGTCTAACAGAGGTTTTGTGCTGGAAACTTTCCCTTCTAGTACAAGATTATTTGCCCAACAAACTTTACAAATGTTCCTATTTTAACTATGTGCTGAATAGTGCAACACATATGAGTTGGAAACGTTTGAAGAAATAAAAGCAATTTGTGTGCCTGCCTTAAAATGGTGTTAATATTTGGGGCAAAACCATGTCAGCTATTGTTAGTAGATAGGGTTTTCCATTAAAAACCATGGGCGGCTGCATAGGAACGCTGAGGTTTCACTCTAGGAATTCACCCTTGATGCAAAGTAAAGCACAAAACAGGGCTGCTTTGTGCTACTTTCAGTCAACTTTCCAGGTGAGGGGATAGTAACACACATGTAATGCATATCCTGTGCAAAATATTAGTAAATCTGCCCCAAAGTTGTGCATGGGTTGTAATGTATACATGGCATTGAACAGACTAGATATTCCTGATGGTCCTTATGTGCTGCCTATGACTTTGTATCTTTGTAATATTGAATTTCTCATAGTATTGAATGAGACCAAAGGCTAAGTTTCATTCTTTGAATTTCCAGGTTTTTGAGTTAAGGATTGGTCCAGTGATAAAATGTGATATAAAATACGGAAAACAATGTGATACCCTGGACAGTATACTCTTTGATACTTGGATGCTGTTTTTAAAATATGGACCATCGTCATGTAACTACTTGGCAGGTTATTACAACAATAACCTGCCAGGTAGTTACATGATGCATCTGTGGGAAGAGGCAGTAGAACCACCAATCAATGCCCTCTTATCTTCAAGTTTTGCCAAACTCTGTTGAGTTTCATTTTCTTTTTAGGATCGTAACTGATGCTGTATTTTCTCTCCTTCCATAGCAATATTCTGCGACTATTACAATCCAAGTAATATATGCGAATGGCATTATCATCCCTGTGGGAAAGGCAATCTCACAACATGCCGATCCCTTGGTGGCATCTACTCCAATGTGACGATTACACACCTGGAAGGTAAGAATTCGGTGTCTTGACTAATAAAATTGCTCTCTTTCTTCGGAAAGACATTAGGTTATTAATCTACAGTGCGCAAAGGCACTCCCCTACATTTCACATTACAATTTCTATAGTTAGTCAAAGATGGTAACAAATTACTCCATGCTACTCAGACACGTTGCCCTTCAGATAGGGTTGCTCCTGGTACACCAGTGATGTAATAGCATGTGACTCTTGTGATTGGCAGGGTGCTACCCCACTTGCCCAGAAGACAAGCCTGTCTTTGATGAAACAACCAAGAAGTGTATACCACCAGAGTTCTGCGGGTGTGTCGTCAATGAAAATTACTACGAGCATGGCCAGGAAGTTCCCACTGATGAGAAATGCACGTCATGGTAAGTGCAAAATATTGTGGTGGGAGAACTTCCTGAGATACAAAGGATTTAAAGGGGTTGGGGCTTTGCTACTTTTTGGTGGTATTTTGCTGCACTGTGATTGTTAAACCCAACATACTAAGACCTGACACATACAATTACCAGTCTAGGGCTTATATAGGGAATGCCCCCAACACATCAGGAAGGTTTTGTGAGCCACCCATAGGACCCTTAGGACCGGGTGCATATAGGGTCTGCACAGACAGCACAGCGTCTGATGCACATCCAGTGCCTCTGCAAGCGCCAGCTTTAGGAGGGGGCACGTGGGCACGCTGTACTCCATTGATGTTGCACTGAGAAGGTCCAAGCTCCCACAGTCAAAATGAAGATGTTACTCCAGATAATTGTTATGCCTTGCTGGAGACAGCTGTATCTGTTTAACAGACCTCATTTAATAAAAAAAACAAATCATAAAACGCTATATTCAATTTCATTCAAAATTCTTTGTATTAAAGAAATAGATTCTTACAGAAATGTTGGACATTACCCAGTTCATTGACATATACGATTACACATATTACAATATCAGCAGTCCATAGCACCGAATTAAATCACTTCGACCAACTGGACACTCATGTTTGAGTAGCTGTGCGCTTGACTAAATACCCTTTTTCATTTCATCAGCCTAAAATAAATACAAAATAGTAAAAGATTGAAATATCTTCTCACTAAAACTAATTAAAAGGTCAGCAGCCCAATATCCCACATGTATTAAAATATTTGAATGAGTAGCGCATTAACCAGCAGCGGGCAACTCATTTTGCCAACTGGAAAGCATTATAAAGTGCAATGTGCAGAACCAAATTATCGCAATCATCAAGGGTCTCGTTCAATTCCAGTGAGATGGTCAATGTTCCCACTGTTAAAATTAAGATGTTACTCCAGATAATTTTTATCCTTTGGTGGAGACAGCTTTATCTGTCTAAAAGACTTCATTTAATAACGAAAAAAAATCAAAAAATCCTATAGTGAGAAGGGCGTTGTCTCCATTCATTTGATATTTTTCTTTTTATTGGGCAATTGATTGGCTATCAGAAATGTTTCATCCTTATGAAGTAGCTTCTTTCATCATTAATGACTGCCAGAGACATTATTAATGCATCCTCCACGCTGGAAGGTGTTTTGGTACGGTGTAACCCCATCAGAAATACAGTAGGAAATGGTTTTACATTGGAAAATCTCTGAGAAGTCAAACAGGAAGAGGGTTTACATTGCGAATTCCATATCAAATACCCTAAGAAGGCGCTTTACATTATTTAACATTGAGACATCTCACACAGATCTTTGGATTAGGAGGGACTATAGAAGTTTGATTTTAATTGTGTAAATGTAAAACTTTATGCCTAATATTTAGTTATGAGTGAATTAAAGTAATATTTATTTTTAAAACTTAAAGGCCTGGGCAAATATTGATATATTAAGTGGTAATGTGTGTGGAGTTCTTAATTTTTATTTCACACCACATTTCGGAGTAAGCCTTGAACTTCTCGACCTTGCTTACCTGGAAGGATAAGTACTAAAGGTGCATACTTGGTATTTACCTTGGGAACAGGCATAACGTGGTTCCAGGCATCAGAAATAAAAAAGACCATTAGTCACAAATGGAACCCAGTAATCCCTGTTGCCCTGGAATCATCCCCCTTTGAACCTGTGCCCACATTCTCTTTTGAAATGCCCTGGAGGTGCATTGTAATTGTCTACTACACCAGGATAAACTAGCCCTGCTACTTTCAATCTCCCCAAGCGACACCCCCTGTGGCATCACAAGATCTAAATCCTGCAGTGCTGGTCATTGCTGGGAAAAACAGCACTTGTGCCAGCATCACAAAGGACATCACAATGTGACATGAGATATTGTGGTTTCCAGCTGGAAGTTTTACATTCCTACTTAGGGCCTGATTTAGTGTTCAATGGACGGGTTATGCCACACACCAATATGACCCCCTAAAGTATTCATTTTTAAACAATAGCACTCTACGTGGCACTATAGGGATGTGGGTGTGGCCCAGTTGTGCATGTCATGTTATCTTATGCTATATGGTATATAGATTTGTATAGCGCACTAATCACCTGAGAGGATATCGAGGCCCTTGGGCAGGGGTGTAGGTTTGTGGCCTCAAAGTGCTCAAATGAAGAGCCGGGTCTTCAGCTTTTTGCGGAACTCAAGAAGTGATGATTAGACTCTGATGTGTTGATGGATGTCTTGGGTGCAATGTAGAAGAATGAGCAACCTCCAGTTTTGCTTTTGCGACTGCAGGGAATGTGTGCGAGGGAGAGTGAAGCAGAACATAGGTGTCTGGTGGGTAGGTGACAATGTATGTGACTGTTCAGATATTCTGGTCCTGTGTTGTGTAGGGCTTTACATGTATGCATGAGGAGCACAAGGCTAATTATCATACCTCTAAAGGACATCATCACCAGTCATTCAGGTAAATTGTGCCTAATTTAATATCACACACGCGCAGTGCCTCCAAGTGTATAAGCCATCTGCATGGTCTGATGCAGGTTATCACCATCATCTGCAGGCCGAGATGGGGTATGCAAGCCCCACAGTGTCTGTAAATTCAATCTTCAGCGTACCATCACTTTACTCGGACCCAGAGCTCCTCGAAGGGGAGACCAGCTCGCAAGACTCTTCAGGCCTCCTACACAAAGGTTTCTCAGGAGAAGCTAAAGTGGTAGATCCAGGCCAGTGTTGGTCCACAGCTAACTCTCCCCAACAAAGGTTTTAGTCGAGCTCAATGTGAGGAACTCACCATTGAACATTTTTCAATATAGATGCCCCACACGTGCACCTGGGTTCTGTGTTTTTATTTCACACAAACAATCCCCCAGTACTACCCATACCCTGTATACATACATGGTTAGGGTGCCTTTCCTCCTTACTGTGCACTGCATTTTAATGCACCTCAGGATTTTCCTTCTTGTATTAGGTTGCAGTGCCACTCCTGACTTTTGATTCCAGGAACTGGCAGACATCCTTGTTTTTTTGCATTGTCCTCTTCGCTCCCTCCCTGCTATTCATCCTTATAAGTGGATGAGATTACATTTTGTGTCCCTTTCTCCTAAAGCAACAATTTTCAGTCTGAACTGACAGCAAAGCTCTCTGCAAACATTATTATTACTAATGCAGACGATTGTGTGGACCCTTCTGTAATACAGTTAGCACTGTCGTACATGTAACTCCAGCGCTATAGAGAGAGGGCATTCCCTTATTTGCATGGGGATGTGGCCCCTGCAAATGAGGGAATCACTTTGCCTCTGTACCGTATTACCATCATGGGGCAGAGGCAAACTGAATGGGATGCAAAATGAAAATGCACCAAAGGAGGCATAGCGTCAGTGCACCCCTGAGGACAGCCCTGTCAAGGTATAAAGGGGGTCCCATGAACCCCCACACATCCCCCTGCAGGCGGGTTCAGTCCTCACTGCACCCACCTTCAAGGGAATCTCTAATCCCTTTTGAAAGTGCAGGTGGGTGCCGCCTGCACACAGAAACACGGAGCATCTTTTAAACAGCCACTCCGTATTTCTCTTGAAAGCGCCTGCCTGGGTCAGCACTATTTTAGGCCTGGGGGTAGTACATTCTTCCTAATAGAGCCCACTTTCCCTGTTTGCACCTGGTGCACCTGCTTTAAGGAGCGCCATGGCGCAAACAGGGAAAGTGCACCTTATCTGTATTAGGGCCCCTGATGTTGAATTGCCAATCATGGAAATGACTCCAGTAAAGAACTCACGTACATTCAGGCATGTGCATCTCTCCTGAAGCATGTTTTGAATTGTCACGTCTGCAAGAGAAGTGGGGATGTCCTTAAGTAAGGTGGTACGCCCTTGAAGGAGCACATCACTCGTTTTGTATACAGGCCCCTTACCAGTCTAAGACTAAAATTGTATCTGAAGAAAAAACATATTCAACTCTCTAAGCAACTTTGACAATGTAACTAGAATTTTGCCCCGGGGTAGATCATAACAGAATTTACTACCGTGAAATAACATACATATCCCATCACCGCACTAAGATGGTTTGCTGTGTAATAGCTCTTAAGTGATGAATGTTGATACTTGTCTCTGCAACATTCTTTCTTGTAAACAGTCTGACGGGCTTAAGGGAACGCCCCAAATTGACCATGTCCTTTGAAAGGCTAGTCAAGGTGGAGAAGAATTAGTCATTTATTATTTACATTTGACATGACTAGATGTGGCCCAGTGGGGTGAGCTTTCAGAGGTATGTGACTTCCAGGAATTCTATACTGCAACCAGAGGTACAACCCAAAATGAATGGACACCCATCCAGTTGAAGAAATATGGCGGAGGTCACTCCCAAAAATTTCACTTCAAAGGGTGACTTAGGCCTATACAAAGACTCTAGGTAGAGAGTCCTACCTGAGGATTAGGTCCTGCCCTCCACTGAGGGGGCAACAGGAGCCGATGATTCTTCCCTGAGCTCCTCCAATAGAACAGTCCTCTTACAACTATCATCAGAGCTCCCCTGTCACTGTCAGTTCTTCCATGCAATATTTCACACCTGGAACAAACTTTCCTGACCCTTGAGACATCAAAGCACTGCTTCTTCAAAAACATCTTGAAAATAGGTCCAATGGGAGTAGGCTCGCCCTGTTGTAGTTGGATAAATTGTAGGTGGTAGACTGGCTATATTTTATAATATATAACTAATCCACATTTTAATCTATTTACAGCATTTGCACTACAGGACCAAGTGTCAGCTGTTCTTATGATGAAACAGGTAAGAGCATTATTTGCCAGAGTGCTTCTTGCTGAGTTAAAATCCTGATTGTAAATGTTGTGCATGACTTGTTAATATTGCCCAACTAATGACGCACATGGTGAAATGGTGAACAGGCCACATCAAGTGGCCCAGATTCAAACCGCTAGCTTGAACACACTTCGTTACAGTAGCTGCATAAGCCAGTTCAGCGCAGGGCTGTTCTTGCTGTACCAGGCTTCGGGCATTTGTTCGGGAGGCTGGAAGAGTGTGGGACGGTTTTGCAGCAGTTACTAGGGCTGGTTTTGAGGCAATGCTGTAATAATGGCCTCCAGTAACAAAAGCAAAAGGACTTCACACTTCAATCCCCCACCACCGGGGGCTGGTCCAACAAAATTGCCAGGGTTCTTTGAGTTCCCAGTCCATCCCTGGTTGAGCAGAATCAAAGAGTCCCCATGAGATGATAGCTTCATTTTTAACCAGCAGCGGGTCGTGCAGGTTAGAGCTGTTGGGCCGGGTAGGGGGGATTTCGACAAACGACACAGGAAAATTAATTATTTATTTAATTTTCCCTTGTGGTCGTCTGTCGAATCCTCCTCCCACACGCGCCCCACCACTCTTACCTGCACAGGCCGCGGCTGTCTTAAACTTATTTATTTACATGCTTGGGAGCACACTATCTGTGAACTCAATCACCTCTCATCATGCTCTGTGTTGGAGAAAGTGTGCAACTCACAATAGACCATTTAGTTTAACAGGAGACTCTCCTGATGGACTGTCTGAGAGTGAGCTTGGAGGTCAGGTTTCTCTCTGATCTGAGTGGCAGCCAGACTCTAAAGGGCTGGCCCTGGAACATAGAGCCCTTTCTTCCTTGACTTAGCACGTGTACAAGGGGGTAGCTGGTGAACCTTTGCTAATTGCACTAAACATAGTGAGTGACGTTGCTAAAGGTAGAGGAAAGCCTTTCCTTTTTAATTATGGTAACTGATGGTTGATTTCTGGAATGATTTGTTTCACTGCCTGGTGTTTATCATTTCACACAAACGTTGTGCCCAAGGTGGGGAATGCTACTGTTAAAAGGTATCTGATTAACGATAATTGATTGCATGATCGTAAGCAGGAGGGACATCCATGGGAGTTTACACATTTGAAAAGTACTCAAGTTTTAGTATTGGAAGGCATTTTACAGGCAATGTGGAAAATACAATGCAGTTATCATTGATGTCTTCATTTTAGAGTTAATCTATGATTCACTAAGTGACCTGTGTAATTCTGTGCTCACTCTGATTAAAATGGAAGTCAGTAGGTTACAAATACTCAAATAGTTTAACTGTGTGGTGATAATGGAACAATATCACAAAAAACTCTCAATTCATGCAAGGCATGACAAACTATGTTTTCCAATAACCGCTGAAGTCAGTTCATCGTTATTGGAAAAAAGAGGCGGTGCCAGGTGCAAGATCACCATGTGAAATTCTCAGAGAAATGCCTCTATGTCAGTATCCACTCACGATGCTACTCGCACCTGAACAAAGTTCAATTCTTTCCTGCTATCACCTTCTTCTGATATACCTCTTTTGTATTCACCCCGGCTCCTCGTCAACTTCCTCCTAATTTCCTGAAACCCTCTCTCTTTTTAATGAGCCCTCTCACATGTGTGTATTACTTTCATACATGTAAACTCCCATAGATATTGGTGTTTTAGCATTACTAAGGGGCGTCTCAGAAACAACATGTTCTTTTCCTTGCAGCGTGCTTCTGCTTGATTAACGGGACCCGGTATGAAGAAGGAGAGGTCATTTTGCAAAAGAATGAGTCCGGATTCTGCATTGTGGTGATGTGTAAGAATGGGGAGGATGTGGTGGAGATTACATCCTGTCCTACACCTTCCTCCACCATCCCAACTACTGCAGTCACTACGCCCGCCACAACCACCACTACGCCAGGTATGACCTTAACCGAGATGAGGCACCTCAATGAAGGGTTTTATGGTAGAGCGCTAGAATCTTTTTGTTGAGCATCTGACTGGATATGACGACAAGAACGTTCACCTAGAATTTCCATCATGACCACACAGACACATTTTTATTGCTGGAGGTTTTTATTGATTCAGGAACTTATGTACAGAAGAAAAGAGAAAACTAAAAGTGACCCCGTGAGTCATTTATTGAGAAAATGTGAAACATGGGTATTGGGAGGGACTTTCAAGTTGTGGGCAAAATTCTATAATTTTTGCTACATGTAATATGCATAATTCTCATGAGAATTACAGGTTTTAATTAAATTACACAGGGGCTTTCGTTTTAATGGAAATTATATACAAGTCATGTGAGATTATTGCAAATTCAGGAGAGATTATGCAGCCTCCTTGCATTTGTTAAGTCCTCAATTGAAGTGGAACTGCAAGAATATGTTCCAGTTCTACAAGCGTGTGCAAAGATCTAAGGCTTTGAATAATTACGATCTTATTTTGGCGGTCAGGGTTACTCCGTTACAAACACTGATGGATATCCTATCCGCAGTATTACAATTCCATTATATCCTATGTAATTTGTAATACGAGGGATGGGATATCCGTCACGTTTGAGATAGAGTATCCCATCCTCCAAGATCATAATCAGGCCCTTAGCGCCAAACCGTCTCACTGATACTCATGTTGAATAGAAATATCACTGACAGAGAAAAATTAACCTCTAGAAAGATATTACCCTATAATAACTTAAAATGGTAAGCATTAGACATACCTTTGGAAACAGATGCAGGAGTTAACAACGAGAGAATAATAATTTTTCGGTTAGATTTGTGATTTTCCTATTGCATCTCGGATTGAATGATTATGTAAACTAGGGAGGGACCCTTTTCCATCATGAGTTGTTTCAGCTTTATAAAAGTTGGAGTAACCTTGCTCAGTGCGTGACTGAAAGCTCCAATGATTTCTTTAGCTCCATACAATAATGATATGTTACATTGTCAGTAGCCTTGTTGTTATAATGACTTTGTAAAAGTCCCTAACATTATAAACGTAATCGCTGTCAGAGGAATGTCAATGCAGGCACTAAAATGTGTCTCATAGCTAGTAATAGTCTTTCACATGCAGTTGTGAGTTCAAGCCCTTTGCCTTACAAAACATGAGCCTGCTGTTAAGGTAGTTTACTGCCACTTGGGAGGAGGTGTTGGGTCCAACAACCAGTCATATGTCAAGAGTGTTCTCTACCGGAGCTTCATTACCTTGTCTTGAAGAATACATACATCACAGACCTCCTATGTCCTGTAATGTGACGTCACTCAGAAACTGAAATGTGAGACGTGTTGAGATGAAATGTACAGGATCAATGTCTATCTTGTAAGATCCTTTATACAAGATCCTCTTGTTTGGTAAAACCCCTTCTATAGAATACTTCCTCTGGTTGAAGAGTAGGATTCCTGATCCATGCTTGGACCCATCTACTGCAATCTACATTCCGCTTACATACAGCAGACCTACATTTACCTAGAATAAATCTAAGTATGTCTAGAGTATGCCTCCATCTTCCTACACATGAAAAAAAGTTCTCTTTAGGCAAACTCTCTCCTGAAATCTTAACCCATCATTATACAAACCACCATGATAGCTCTCTTATTATCCTCATTGGTGTCTTATGTTTCTTCACTTTTCTAGGTTTGACATCAACAACGCTGCCTACCACAAGTAAGTGCTTCTGCCAATATGAGTACAAATGGAAAGACAAAATACAAAAAGTAAGGGGGATGGAGATGAAATATAGAGATCACACCAGCAGAAGGGGGTTTTAGTAACAGAAAGGAGAGAAGCACTATGGAAGCAAAGAGTCAAGTAAATAAAGGAATCAGAGATTGTATGTGGTGGCAAAGAGTAGACAAGATGATAGAAAATATGAGTCTAGATGCAAGATTCTAACAATGGAACATGGGGAAGAATGTATAAGGAAATGACAGACGATGCGCAGAAGGAAGGGAAGTAACAGTAGTTGGGAAATGCAAAGAGTGAGAGGAAAAAAGGTGAGGAAGTGAGCATGATTGTGAGAAGAATACTATGAAGTTAACATGGAGGTTTGAGATGTATAAAAATGAAGTGGATAGAAGCGAATGAAAAGATAAAAGGAAACAAGAAAACTAGCAATGTGTTTAGGGAACGAAGGAAGGACATAAAGAAATGAGAGCAAGCAGGGTAAAAATATTAATCCTGGATATTTCATTGCATTTTCTTAGAGTTTGTTAGACATATTCACAGGAAAAAAGTAGTACGCAATGGACTGTAGTCAAGAAATGCATTGTAAGACTGTTCCATGGCCATTGGAAGTCCTGTACCTCTGTGTGGAATACTGACAATCCTCTCCCTGTCAAGCTTGGGGTGTATATGAAATCCACGGGAGGGGGGGGGTATTAGAACATGAACTAACTATGATATTTAACTTAAATGAAAAAGGGTAGTGTATGTGCTAATTGTGTGGCTGACTGTAGGCTTGTGGAAATTAAGACTTAGATTGTTAAGTGTCGAGCACAGACAATGTCAAAGGATGGTCCAGGTCACGGTCAATCATCCACGGAAGCCCTATTTAAATAATTAAAAGAAAGGGTGCCTACAGGTCAGGGGAATTGAAAGAACTTGCAAGGAGTAATCAGAGAACCACTGTTCAAAGAGGATGAAGGCTTGTGCCTGCAGTTCTCCAGGCTCATGCAGAACGAAGACTTGGCCAAGCACTAGGTCCTTATGCTGCCACTGGCTTCCGGCAGACACTTGTGTAGTCTTCTCTTGGATAGATGTACAACTGAAGAGGGAGTGTAAAATCGAATGGTAAAAGAACAAACACTCCTCTATAAGTTTACACACAGCCAACATATGGCATAGGCAGCTCTGCCATACTCTGCCCTGGCTGGTAGCAAAACAAGAAGACATGTTTTCTGCAGCAGAGAGGACAGGAGGAAGAAGGATGAATTATTGTCCGCTTTCTTGGAGAGAGGTCAGTGTTGCGCTTGACCAAGGTTCTTTTTGAAATCTTTGCATAGTTGATAGAGTGTATTCTCCATGTCAATAGATGCTGGCCTTTGTGAAAACTCCATGTTTAGGACTGATACTTCAAAGCTTGTGAGGATTCTAAACATTCAAATGTAATTCTCACTGGTCCGGAGGCAGCAAGGCTTGTTGGACCACCATCTTCATAGCTCCAAAAACATATATGTTCCTGACAACATGCATCACTTGGCCGTGTCCATGTTTCTAGATGATTATTCCTCAGTAACCAAATGGATGAAAGGGTTCCAGTCAATGACATGAACTAGAAGTAAAAGGTGCCCCTGACCCGAAGGCCTGCTAGAATTACAGGGGTACAAGGTGCTCGCTGAGGCAGATCCGGTGTGGCTCCGAAGGTTCCCCATGATGCTATAAAATATTTGGACTGTTGGTCGCAGATTAAAGAGTTCCCTAAAATGGCATGGACTGTAAGTCCAGACTGCTGAGTGAGGTATTATAAGGAATTAGATGGTGGCTCAGTCCAGTTCAAACTGCCCATCCCCACCTCAAAGAAACTATCTCCTCTGTACAGTAATTTGAACTTTCATTGTTTTTTAATGAGTGTCCAAGGTCCAGGTATCTACAGGATCTGAAACATGTTTGCTCCTGTCCAGGCTCTTGTAAGAAACAGCAGCAGGAAAAGTGGCGATCAGGGACTGTAACTGTCCAAGCTCACCAAGGCCTGCGGGTCTGTATGTGTGTGCTCCTACCAGTAGCGCAGCAAGGATGTCATGGGCCCTGGTGCAAGCAAGGAAACTGGCATCTTTTACTTCTGATGGGGTAATAAAATACATCAATGATCAGGGTTTAATCGGCTCTGTAGGGGTAACCTTGGGTCTTCAAGGGGCCCCTCAAGGCACTCGGCCTCAGGGCACTACACCTATGGTCGCAACCCTCCTGGCTCATACAATATGCCAGTGCGACCTGTGAAGTGAAACTTTGGGAGGATTTCTAATGTAATGTTCACGAGTACTGAAAAAATGTAGAAAAAAATAAATAGTGAAACCATTCTCTAGCTGTGGTGTATGCTGTGGTGTACTAGTTAATGGAAGAATATGGAAGTCACCTCGAAATTGTATTTGCTTTTGTAGAAGTGTGACTGTACTCCGAAATAATATATTTAAAGATTTATCCCAAAATACGAGTCTGAAAGTCCTACACAGAACCAAGGGCCACCAGCCACCATAGAAATAGGGCACAGAGCAAAGAACATTAATAGGTAGTAGGGGGTCGGTGAAAATGCATTTTTTTCTCTAACGTCATAAGCGTGACTCTTCAAGATTTCATTGTTAACATTAATCATATGTAGGCAGCCGTCTGCAGGAAAATTTTACGTTAGCACTGGATTCTTTTTTAAAGTGCATCAGTATAAGAAAAGCTAGGATAAAAACAGTTTGCTTTTGAAATTTTTGAAGAGACGAAGTGCTTTGCTTGTGGTAGTATATTCTCCCATCATAGTCAGACGGTAATGTTGGCTCCTCCTTGTTTTGCAGCTTGCGGCTATGAGTACGTTTGCAATTGGAGCCCTTGGTATGATGTCAGCACGCCACATGAAGGACCGGACGGTGGCGACTTTGAGACGTATGATCAGATAAGGCAGGAAGGACACGAGATCTGTGGGGCTCCCCATGATATTCAATGCCGGTCAGCTGATGAGCCTGAAGTGAGCTTGGATGAACTTGGACAGAAGTTACAGTGCGATGTCTCCTTCGGACTCATATGCCGGAATATAGACCAAGACCCAGACGAGTCTTTGTGGGAGCTTTGCTATGACTATGAGATACGAGTCAACTGCTGTGCTCTAGTGTGGTGCCCGAGTAGTACAACACCACCCCCCACAAAGTCGACCACAACAACAAAGACTACTTCTGCCACTACAACGCCAACCACTACAACTCCAACAACGTCACCTACCACCACAACGACAACCGCTACCCCAGAGCCTCCATTTGACACCACAACAACAAAACCCACTACAACACCTACAACAGAAATGACAACAGAGTCAACAACATACACCACTACTACACCAACTACAACCACACCTACAACTACAACACCTACCACTACAACAGAGTCTACAACTGAGACTACAACACCCACCACTACAACACCAACTACTACAACTACAGGTAGGTTTGAGCAAACTGAGTGCAGATGATGCCGTGTACACATCTTTTATTAAAACATTTACACAAAGCGCTTGTTGTATAAATTTACATTTACAACTAAGGGTATAACTGCATTATTTAACATGCACAGGCTCAGAACCAGAGTTAGTCATATCAATATATTATATTAACATTGGTCAAAGGTACCAATGTCATACCTTGTCTGTAGCTCACTAAGGAATTTAGCTTATGAAACTAATTTGGAATGCTCTACTGCTCTGTAAGACATCCTTTGCTTTTTGAAATGAGGGCCCACTCTTTCCAAACTACTACTATTATTTACAGTGAGCCGCTGATCAGGATTGTGCCAACCAGCTCAGCGGTATTCAAATATAGATGGAATTTCCTGGACTGCAGGGTCTGACATGGGAACTCTCTTTACATTTGCTGTGACAAATCTGTTGAACCCTTGTTGAAATTATCTAATATTAAATTGCTGTAAGTGAGTAAATGGATGACTAGTTAAAAAAGAAAGCTCTATCCACAAATCTAAATTTTTTAGGCCACTGATGAACACAGTGCAGGTTCAGTCAAGCTTCCATCTGGGCTTCACAGACTTATTTTGACTAATTACTATCACCTGCAACGCACCTTGCTTTTCATTTCTTTTGGTGCTTTCCTCCCAGTTAGACCTCCTCTGCCTGTTCAAAGCACCCCCTTGATGGTACCCAGCACAATTAAGGGCTGTCAAACAGAAGAGGTAGAACTGGGGTTTGCTGCAATCCCATTTCTACTCCCAACACTGAGAAGTGTAGTGATCTCTTGATCATTGGATGGCTTCCCAGGATCCTTGGAGCAGCTTTACTCCAACTAAAAGCTAAGATATTCCCAATATTTCATAATAGCTTCCACCAATCCCGTTTTATCCTCGGCTAAAAGCAAAAGAGGAGCTTCGGAATGTTCTGGATAGTACATGGCGTTTCTGGTTTAGAGACTGGACATATTTCATCCCAGAATGGTGAAAATGCTAACTTTGGATACTACTGTGGCCCTTGCTTGTTAAAACACCCTAGATCCAGGGATCTGTAAGGTTAGTGTATACCCTTTAGCAGTCGCAGCCAGCATGACTTGCGGGTGTGGGGCGGGAGGGGTTGGAACGCGAGTGGGGGGAGGTTAATTTAAAAAAAGATACTTTCCGGGGTCCTGCGCATCTCAGCTCCCGCAGATCAGAAAGCAGGCAGTCTCCCTCCCCTCCCCTAATCCAATCACAACGCTTCAATGGCAGCGTTTCAGATTGTTTGGGATGCAGACCACACAGGCGTTTTTAGGGAGGCCATTTTCTCCATGTAGGCTTCATGCAGCCTACATGGAGAAAAGGGAGAGTGCACAAGACTGGTTTGGTCGGCCCCAGTCAGGACCAACAGCATTGGGCTAGCCACTCCTCCCCTGCCCTTGAGCAGACCCGCTTAACTGCCCCCCCACCAAATCATTCTGCTTTCTTGCAGTGCGAGAAGCACAAACATAAAATGGTATTTATAATACCATTTTATGTTTCTGCTTCTCGCACTGCAAGAAAGTAGTGGGGTGACTTTGCTGCGCCCACATGGAGGAGCCACCCCCGCCCTATAGCAACTTTTCTTGATCATTAACCTGTGTCGGTTTCAATCGTCAAAAAGTGTCTCTCTCACTAAAAAACGAAAATATTCTGTAATGGGCATATTTTTAATACCTATTCCAGTCAGTGATTCAGTGTGAGAGAATGTAACTGCAGGATGGGCAAAAAAGTTCATATGCGCTTTCCAGACTGTAGAACAATAACTATTGGTCCAGTCAATTTACTCAACTAGCCTTTCTGGAAAATTCATCCTGACAGCTCCTTCTCATCCTGCCTCATTCATTTGTAGCTTTGCCACAGACTTGGTTGATGTTCGTCTTTAGTCAAGTTCTAAACCTGGTCTGGCGTGATTCAAAGCCATTGTCACATTGTTACAATGGCACTTATGGTACCTTATCTCTGGAGTGTGCCCATCCCAAGCAAATGTGTGGCTTATGAGCAGTTTTGTGCCATGAGTCTTGCACTACCATCACCTCTGCTGACTCTGTACTGTGTACTGTGTATTTTGAAGAAAGCCCGCTTTGCCGTCTCCGATGGCATATTGTATTTTGAGTGACAATGCCACCAAGGAAATAAAATGGTGAGATCTGTGCCTAATTGAGCTGTAGTTGGAGGTGGGGCCCACAGGCACTCAATTTTCGGAGCCAGAACTTATTTATATCATCAGCCTTTGACTCAGAGCATGAGAGAGAAAGGCAAAAAAGGTAGAAAGAAAGAGGAAGAGAAATAAATGAAAATAGCAACAAAGGGACAAAAGATGCAAAATGACCTGGAATAATAAGAAAAAGGGGTAGAGAATGTGGATGAAAGAGGCATGTGGGCTAATAAAGTCTAGTCAACATTCAGAAGGGCAGACAGTGGGCTTCTGCGGAAAGCTTTTGGACCAGCAATATACTGTTTAACAAATTAAGCACTGGGTGGGATACAATATTTCAAATTAGTTTTTCACAAAGTGTCTATTGCATTCTAATGTTTTGCCTCATTGCCGTGCACTACTGCAGCTTGAGATGGATTTTTTTTATACTTGGAAAAGGCAAACTCGTCTTGTCCTCCCAGCAGTGCATACGTTGTGGGATCAAAAGTGGCACTGCCCCAAGTTTTGTTCAGAAGACCTTGGCCAGTGCTATCGAAGATTGGAGTGCCAAATACCAAGGCTGTGTAGTCTAGAATCCACCCCATGCCTCTTTAATCCACCTCCAGGCACTCCCTCGCTCTCCATTTCCCTCTTGAAAGATCCTTTTCATCCCTGCTTTCTCCCTTTATCACGGTTTTTCTTACTCTGTCTTCCTCCTTCTTTCCGCCTTGTGGGTTTTTCTCTTGCTCTGGGTGAAAGTCTGAAAAATAAGTTCCGGTCCCCTAATATAAGTGAATTTTGGCACCATCTGCAACCCCCGGCTCAAATTAAGCACTGCCTCGTTAGGGAAACTGTCATTGCCTTGCTTTTGCTGCCAGAGTCATGAAGACACATTCGATTTCATTCAAATCTCAAATACATCGAGGTGGTTTACTCTGCAGTCAGTGTAGTACAAGTTTACACACCCAGAGTCTGCAATACTGCACCAACTCTCAATGCCACAGTAATGGTTAAATGCAATCTTAGTATCCATTCTTGGTCCAGTGAGAGGGCTCGGGGTTTTATCTTTCAGTGCAGCTGGGTATACGCATGATGAGATGCAATTAATAACCTTTGCTCTTTCTTTCTTTCATTTTGATGAAGGACGGCCCAGCACCACAACTCCAATACCTACAAGTAAGTGCCACTTTATAGAATATGTTGTGTTTTTTTGCGACCATGACAATGGACGGACTAGAGCATTTATAGTCCCAGTGGTTTTTATTATTGTTTGAAATTACATAATCTAATGTAATGCAACTTAAGGTAATTAATATGGCTTGCCATTGCTCCTTGTGGTACTTTGCCGAGTGAGCTGCACTTTTCTGAATTCGGCTTCACTGCGGCCTGAGATTCCCTGATGCGATGTATGGCCGTGTCCTCCTATCCCAAAAACTACGGCAAAGGGAAGAAGGCATACTGTCGATGACGTGGGTAAAAGGAGGACAAGATGTGTTATATAGCCTGGTACTTCCCTGAAGTCCCCTCTTGTTACTTGTTTTACCTACGGCCATCCTTTGCCCGGATGAAGTCTCCCTCTTTCTTTCAAGTCAAGTATTGAGACCACACCGATTTGGGAATTTTTGGAGTGCTACCGAGTGGCTGAGTTCCCCTCGGTAGCATTGCATTTACTCTGTCCCTGTTGAGGTGAATAAAAAAAGACAGAAATGATTTGACTAAGTTCGTGAAAAGACCCGCACCCGTAGCGAGTCCCAACAAACATTGAAATGTAGAGGACAGATTTATTTGTTCCATTAATTAATTATTTTCCGGTTTTGAGTCTGTTTCTTCGACATCATCCATTTGAGAGGTGTGTTAGGCGAATGTAGACAAGGAAGAGAACCTGATAAATGAATGACTGAAAGATGGGTAGATGCCCAATGCAGCCGATTTTGGGCCTCAAGTGTTTGTGAGTCCATAGTCTGCTGATGTTGTTCATTTTGGGAAGAAATGCATCGTACGATCAATCAGAAAAAGCAACTTATTTTGTCATTTTTTTACCTAAGGCTAATTGAAGGCTTGAGTCAGTCCTTATAAATACCACTGCCGTTTAAGGTCTCTCATTCTCTTACAGCATTGTGTCCTGTGGTCAGTAGCGGTCGGTGGTAGGAGTGCTACCGGGCGAAGGGGAGGGGCAGGGTGGGAGGTAGTTCTACCGCCCACCCTGCCCCTCCCCCTACCCAAATCACCGCCCGGCAGCACTCCTACCACCAACCGCTACTGCCTGTGGTGTGTCTCTGGTCTCCGTGGTTTGATGGGAGTGATGCAGCGGAAGCGGTGTTTTTGTTTTATCACTTTACATCCCACACCAATCACTATAAAACAGAAGCGTAACTCTAATGACTGGCCCATAAGTCATTCTTATTCAGTTAGCAGTATCAAAGGTCCTCCGATGGATCTTTGGTAGAGGTAAAAGGGACTAAGTAGTGAAAGTCGGAGAGATATTCCCTCATGAGGACCTACAATGAAGAAATAGCCTAAACATCAATAAACAATATTATCATATCAAAATAACTCCTAACTCATGAATAAAGACAGACACTATTCCTTTGTAATATATTTTCTCTTTGTCATTCAAAATATGAATGATCAATCACAATTACAAAATAGAATGTCATCACTTGATTCACAAATGTTACAGATTAGTTCCACAACAGGCATAACAGATCAAATACCCAAAATCGTCAGCATAAAGGTATAGAGGAGAGAGAGTGAGAAAAAACACATCAACGTAATTTCTGTTCACTTCCGAAACGGAAATACTAATGCACAGTGTGCAATTAGTCAGAAAACCTAACCCCACGGCCGTTAGGGTATAGCACGAGCAGCATCAACAGCCGATGATGTGCAAAGTTTCAGGAAAGTCTTCAGAATTTGCAGGATACGCCAGCAAGAGTAATCAGGAAACAGCACGGCATACAGCATACCATGAACGCAGGGACAGGTCACCAATCTTGTGAATGAGTCGAAGAACACTTTCCCAAAGTTGACTTTTATAGTACATTTTTCCTTTATCCCTGATAAAATGTTTCTATTACAACTCTCTACAAGCCTCTCCGTTGGACAATGACTATAGGAAGATGATCTCCTGATCTATTTTCTAAGCTTCCTTTGTCTAAAACTTGTTTAACTTCATAGAGAGGAAGAGGAAGAACTACAGTTACATTTGTATATAAATGTCGAAACAGTTTCATTTGAGTCTAGTACATTCTTCGCCTAGACAGGAAAGTACCTATAAAGTTTATTCAGAAAATAAACGAATATCTACATTATAAAGAAGTGTTTGAAACATTACAAGGACAGGAGCACGAAAGCACAGCCCCAAGTATTCCTAAGGCCTACATTTCTTTAGCAAAAGAAAAATTCTTTTCTAAAAGCTTATGAAAACGTTCACAAAGAATGAAGCATTCCTTCAGTGAATAATCAACGTTTCAGCAATCCGGGAGACATAATAACATTCAATTAGACAAACAGGGTAATTCTCTTTTGATAATTAGTTTTAACAATCATTCTTATTATTGAATCAATGCTCCGTGATCTCACACAATCTATTTCATGGTATTATTTTTCCAACTTGGAAAGCCATCTATTCTAGCCGCTCATTTCATGTTGTACATTTAATAAGGCACAGTTAATGTTTTGTTTTCAAACGTTAGTATTTATTAAAAAAAGGTATGCACGGGTGGATTGTGTTGAGCAGATTGATTTTACAAAAATCACGCTCCATCACCAGCAAACCTTTGGTAGGTGATGTTGTAAGTGGCAACTGGATACTTGAATGGAACTCTGTAGAAATCGAAAATCCTTCTGTGTTGGAACGCTGCAAAAGATGACTTTTCCAAGTTGAGCCTTAGGGGCACATGCATCATTCATGCATTTTGCATTTCTTAATTTGCGAAAATTACCGAATCCCAAATTAAGAATTGCAAAATGCTATGCATCATTTTTTTCGGTATTTATTTGTGATTCGGTAAAAATCGCAATTTTTACCAAATCGCAAATAAATACCGAATTCCTAACTGCTTTTTCGCAAATCCCATTGATTCCTATGGGCCGAAAGGCCCATAGGAATCAATGGGAAGGCATTTACGAATTCGCAATTTGTTGATGCATTCCAAGGGTGCAGGGGGGGTCCAAAGGACCCCCCCCGCACCCCTGAAATGTATTTGAAAGTGCATGTTTCAAACACACATGTCCTAAGGACATGTGTGTCTGTAACATGACAGTGTAAAAAATGCATTTTTTTGCATTTTGAAAGATTTTCGCAAATTAACACGAGGGTCAACCTCGTGTTAATTTGCACTTCCAATTTCAAAATTCGCATTTTTTTTTAAATTGAT
Organism: Lissotriton helveticus; assembly: GCF_964261635.1. Classification (NCBI taxonomy): domain Eukaryota; kingdom Metazoa; phylum Chordata; class Amphibia; order Caudata; family Salamandridae; genus Lissotriton; species Lissotriton helveticus. Next base: position 1,846,121,348 of record NC_136061.1, on the reverse strand, counting down.
GCATTGCATTTAAGGAATCGCACAAATGCGATTCCTTCAATGCATTCGCATTTTTAAGAAATGCAAAAAAATGCGAATATTGAAAAAGTGTTTGATGCATCCAAAATACGTATTTAGGAAGTGCAAACGTCCGAATTTACCGATTCGCACCGTTTGCACTTCCTAAATAGGTTGATGCATGTGCCCCTTAGTTTCAGAATTGAGCACAGCTGTCTCAAGAGCATTGCCTTCACTGCTTTAATGCAGGATCTCATTTTGCAAGAGGCAGTGTCCTCCATGGCCTATTTTTCCATTATGTCAATATGCCTACAGAGTTTTCCTAATACAAATGACATGGGACTGCATAATGTAGAAACCTATTCCTAATATATCCTTGCAAAAAGAAAAAATATATCTATGGATGTTAGAAATGGGAATTCTAGTTGGCTAGGGCAAGGGAGTTACACACCAAAGATAACCCCTGCTCACCCCCTTGGTAGCTTGACACGAGCAGTCAGGCTTATCCAAGTGGCAATGTGTAAAGCGTTGTGCAAAACACTCACACAGCAGCGACACACTAGGCACACCACAAAAGAAACTCCTTACAAGGTTATATAATAAATAGCCTTTGTACTACTCAAAAACACATTAGAATGTTATCACTTATATACACTGTGCCACCTGGCACTAGGTATTACTTTACAGGGATTATATACACTTACAGGGCCAATCGGGCCACTGTCCTAACCATTAGAACCCACAAGGTACAGATAGGGAAACCAACCAGTAACAACTGGGAAGGGTGCTCTTAGCACCACATATTAGGCATAAGCATATTAGGCATACATCATAAATTAGCACCAGTGGACCATAATCCCTGATAAGTTGCAAACATCACCTAATTGCCTCACCGCTCTACCAAAACATAGGGGCGAACCTTAGGCCAGCTGGCCTGATCCTCCAGTGCCCGTTCTGGACTTCCTTGCAATGCCCTTTGTCCCAAAAGTCAAGGCTCTCTCTACTTTGTGTCTTCTCTAACACGAGGACTCCAAATTGGCCCCCCTAGCTGTCGATGCAGCCAAAACAATGTGTGTAATGCAAGGGGTTCAGGGGGCCCACAACCCGGCGGCGCAGCTCTGACAGAAATCAGGCATCAACAGTGTGCCTTGCAGGCCCCACTACCAACACCTCTCCACGGGTCAGGCAGGCAGGACATCACAGAAGGGAGCTCGCGAGGCTCTGGTCCTTCTCCTGCGTATCCGGTGAGCTTTCTAGGCTCTAACCCAATCTCGGTAACACGCGGGGCTCTCCTTGACACTACGGGAGCCCCGCCTTGAACCAGTCACAGTCACAGAGTTTGCCTGACTTCCGCTCCGGCGGTATTTCCTACGGCCGGTCCACAACCAGGCTTCACTTCCGCCTGCCTTAGCAACCACGCTGGGCTCTCCTCCCTCACGGGAGCCCCACCCACATCCAGGCAGCATCTGCCTGGCTTCCAGCATCCTTGGCAAAGAGCTAACGAGGAGCTGGGAATCAGGGGCCCCTCCTTGCTTAGAAGGAGCGTGATGCGCTTTCAGTTGGCAGGACCCCCTCTCTTCACGGGTGCCGGAACACAGCGTTCCCCACTCGTCTGCTCATTTGCTCCTGCAGGCCCGCCCACAGTCAGGCAACAGCTGTCTGACTTCTAGTTTCAATGATCTCGGCGCAAAATCTCCGTCGATTCTGCAGCCCCTTCTCCTCGGGCTCAGGAAATGTCAGAAAAGCACCGATCACACAGTTTAGATGAGTGGCACAGCACTGAGGGGCACAACCACGCCAAAGGTGCTCCTCATGCTCCAGGCTTCAGGCCACACCAGGCAGAGCTGAGCACAGGCAGGCCAGCGCTTGGGGACCCCCCGGAAACAATAGCGGGGTCCCACGGCGGTTCCTCCTTTCGCCCAGCAGTCCTTCAGCTCCACATGGGGTTACAGCCCTAATATGTATACTGCCAATGTCTTTGTTCTCTCCTTGGCACAGGGCTTTGTGCTTGGTCGAAGACAGTTCTGGGGGCACTTGAAAACATATGTACAGTGCACAACAAACTCCTATGTTAGTGTAGGGTCTGGCCCCAGACACACCACATGTGGGCGGGGCCAGCATTGTGGAAGGCAGGCACAGTCCTATTCAGGGTCAGGTGCTACGTCTCCCACTACTCTAAATGCAGATCGACCTAATCAGCCTAGTGCTGACTCACCCAGCCCCTCTGGAGCCACTGCTCCTCCCCAGCCCCTGTCATCCAGAGCCAAACATGCAATACACAACAGGTAGGCACAGTGACACATAGCACACAAAAATGCCCACTTCTGATTTGCATATGGCTGGGTCCAAACTGGAATGGCGAGCAAAAAAATGATGGATTTAGGCCCGGATCTCTGAACTGGGCTGAATGTATGACATTGTTCTGCATTCTGTCCATCAATTGTTCTTTTTGCATTTGTCACACCGAGTGGGACGACTATGTCCAGACGTGGGTCCCCTGCTCTCCATGCCACTGGAGTCAAGCTATCCTGGCTCATGAGGGCTTAAAGTCCAAAACCGGTCTTAGGATGCTTGTTTCCAGTCCAGGGAGGACCTGGTCTGGCAGTTCGGGCTGGACTGTTCCCATTGGGCGCATGGTCAAGACTGATTTGCATATGGCTGGGTCCAAACTGGAATGGCATGGTGAGCAAAAAAACGATGGATTTAGGCTCAGATCTCAGTACTGAGGCGAATGTATGACATTGTTCTGCATTCTGTCCACCAATTGATCTTTTTGCACTTCTAAAAGTGGCATTTCTAAAATAGTGATAATAAATTTGCAAGCACAATTACCAGCATGTATTACCACTATTCCAAAGATACTAAACTTGATCATGCTACTCCTTTCAGATCAGGAATTACCACTGAAGCACATATCAGGGAATCCCAATGCATTCCTATGAGAGGGCAGCCTCAGAGTAGTGAGAAGCCAAAATGGATGTTCGTCACTACCAGGACATGCCACACAGTTAAGGCACATGTCCTAGCTTTTACCTACAGCGCACCCTGCTAATAGGGCTAGCTAGGGCTTACCTTAGGGGTGACTGATATGTATTAAAAGGGGAGTCACAGATGTGGAACCCACTTTATCTGCCACATCACAGCGGCAGTGAACTGTGCATACAGGCCCTGCAATGGCAGAGGCTTTGAGACAGGTTTGAAAGGTTACTTTGGTCGGTGGCGCAAGCAGCGCTGTAAGCCCACTAGTAACATTTAATTTACTGACCCTGGGTATATGATACCACTTTTCCAGGGACTGATAGGCCAAACAGGTGAAGACCAATCTTACCAAGTTTACCATAGAGAGCACGTACACTTTAACACTGGGCAACAGTGATAATGTGCTCAGAGTCCTAAAACCACCAACACCAGGTCAGAAAATATACAGGAGGAAGGCAAAAAGTTCAGGGATGACCCTGCAAAAAGTTCCAAGTCCAACAATAGAAATATATATACATACACACACAAGCAAAAGCAATGGGTCCAGCCTTGGCAATCAGGCATTTGTTTTACAAGCATTTGTAAAAGAAATTAAAAGATTAAAGGTTAAAGGTGAAAGATAAGGATTATGCTTTCAATGAAAAAGTATAAAATGAACCATTGCTTCTCCTGGCCCACCAGCCATGGCACAGAAGCACACTGTTCTTTAAGTGAATGTGCACAAGATCAATAAAAATATTGTCATACAAAGTGAGAAGTTGGGTGCAAAGAATTGTTTTTTAACTCTTAATCATTCAATTTGTATTTGCCATGATAGACCCATTGGTTTTGCCAATCCTTGTTGCATAATTTGAACTATGGCTTACTGGTTTATTAGGAATATTAATGTAACACCTGCTGCTTTGATGTACAATATACTAATTTATTGCGTTTATTGCCTTTTTCTTAACTTCCCTACTTCATAGGAGTTTACATTCTGTATTATTCTATTTTCCTTCGGCCCTTTAATGATGATTCACTTCAGTGCATTAGGGTTAGAGGAACTGGGCAGTTGGGTCGAGTTTGATCGAAGTGGTATGAATCATTTTCAGGTCTCTTTCGGACCACTGATGCTGGTGTTAACTGACTCGGAAAGTGCCCTGGTCTCTGCTAACCAGGCCCAACCCTAATGCGCTACTAACCAGGCCCAGGGCCAGTGCTGTGTCCTTAAAAGCTACATGGTAATTGGTGTAATTATAATTGGCCTGGACAATCTACCTCTAAGTCCCTAGTATATGGTGGCATGTAGGTTTAGAGATCCCAGTGGACTTCATGCACTTAAGTGTGCACTGCTGTGGAGTCTGGTGTCATTTTAAAGCCAGACTTGCCTTGCAAGCTGGATTTAAAAAAAAGTATATCCAAATACGACTTTGGGATAAAAAGTACTTCCAAAGTCCAAAATAACCTTTTTATTACATACAAGTCACCACTATGGTCGGCCCTGGATGCCCAATGGAAGGGTATATTGTTATGAAAAGTAGGGGCAATATAAAAGATGTTTTATATGCCCTGGTAGGGAAAAACAGCCAAAGTCGTTTCCCCCATTGTAGTGCTACTAGCCCCATAGGCTGACATGGGAAGGCTTTATTACATTTTAGTAATATATAACATTTGATTGGAGTTAGCTAAAAATCTGATTAGACATATCAAATGAATGGTTACAATAAATCCAACAACTTGCCAAGGTCGGGTTTATTATAACTTCTACAGGAAACTAGTTTTAGAACTTGCTCTCCTGAAGTTACCTAAAACAGCCCTGTAGCCGCCTTTTCTGATTGGCCAGCCACTGACAGCCTTAGCCAAGCTGCTCACTAAGTAGGTGCAAAAAGGTCTGGGGCTAAAACAATACAGCCATTTGGTGGGAGGAGATTTGATCCCAGGAGAAGTAAGGGAAAGGGGGATGGGGAGATAAGATGTCACAGGGAGCAGGTCAGCCACCACTTCTTTGATCCACCTCTCAGGGAGTCCACTCTTTTTGCTTTCTTTGTGGAGCCATGAGAGGGCAGCAGGTGTAGTATTTCTGCATGCACACATTCCTGTGGTTTAATCCAAGGGTCCAACAGGTCATTCCTTCTTCTTCAGGTGTTCCAGACAGTGATATGAGGAGCTCCTGGAGTTCTGCCATATGTATCCTTCATTATGGGTTGAAAAGAGGGGGACACCCAACCCTCCCTAATTAGATACGGAGGGCCCGGAAGAAGAGTGTAGTTACACAGACACATAAAATAGGGAGAGAATTTCTTCATTTTGATTTTTGGAGAACAGTGTTTTCTGGGTCACAAATATGCCACACTTTGCAGGAAGTGGTCATAGCTGAGGGAGGCAACTTTGCCCCTATTGGTTGGATGTCCCCCTCTGTGCAGGCTCCACAAAGAAAGCAAAAAGAGTGGACACCAAAATATAGAATCCAAAATATCGACAGGACAGAATATTGACTCTAAAATATAGATAGGACAGAATATCGAATCACCAAAATATAGTTAGTCAGAATATCGAAATTGGGGTAGGAAATATCGATTTCCATGATATCAAATTTAAAATATTGATTTCCATACTATCGATTTTTTTTTTAGTGTTATGTATGGTAGTATATGTTTTAAAATTATGTATAATTTTTGTAATGTATGTTTCATTTTTTTTAAAGTAATGAATGTTATGTAATTTAATTTTTGCATAATTTAAATCTGTTACGGGTTGTGGGTTTATAGGGGAATAGGGTGGGAAGTAATTTAATTATAGTAAATTAGATATAATTTTTTATTTATATATATTGATAATTGATTGATAATTAATTATGAATTGGTAATTCATTTTTATTATTTGGTAATTCATTTTTATTAATTGGTAATTCATTTTTATGAATTGATTAATTGATAGTTATGTTAATTGTATTATTTATTATTTGGAGCGGCTTGTGGGTTTATAGGGGAATAGGGTGGGAAGTAATTTAATTGTAAAAAAGTAAATATTTATTTGTATTTATATGTATTGATAATTAATTGCTTGATAATTAATTATTAATTGGTAATTCATTTTTATTAATTGGTAATGTTTTTTAAATACATTTATATTGGTATTGATAATTAATTTAATCTTATTTTAATATTAAATCATTACTTTCCCTACTGTTGCAATCTCTGGAGTGGGAATAGTAATTTTTACCCCTACGCTATCCAACGCTTTCCAAACTGTTGCTACCCATCGCTTTCCCTACAGTTGCACTCACTGGAGTGGGAATAGTAATTTTTACCCTCCCGCTATCCAACGCTTTCCCTACTGTTGCACTCTCTGGAGTGGGAATAGTAATTTTTACCCTCCCGCTATCCAAAGCTTTCCCTACTGTTGCACTCTTTGGAGTGGGAATAGCCATTTTTACCCCTATGCTATCCAACGTTTTCCCTACTGTTGCACTCCCTGGAGTAGGAATAATAATTTTTACCCCTACGCTATCCAACGCTTTTCCTACTGTTGCACTCACTGGAGTGGGAATAGTAGTTTTCACCCTCCCGCTATCCAAGGCTATCCCTACTGTTGCACTCTCTGGAGTGGGAATAGTAATTGTTACCCTCCCACTATCCAACGCTTTCTCTACTGTTGCACTCTTTGGAGTAGGAATAGTAATTTTTACCCCTACCCTATCCAACGTTTTCCCGACTGTTGCACTCACTGGAGTGGGAATAGTATTTTTACCCTCCCGCTATCCAACGCTTTCCCTACTGTAGCAGTCTCTGGAGTGGGAATAGTAATTTTTACCCTCCTGCTATCCAACGCTTTCCCTACTGTTGCACTCTTTGGAGTGGGAATAGTAATTTTTACCCCTACGCTATCCAACGTTTTCCTTACTGTTGCACTCACTGGAGTGGGAATAGTAATTTTTACCCTCTCACTATCCAACAAATTCCCTACTTTTTTTTACCTTAGATTTATTATTTTTACATTTTAAGCTTTTTTACATTATTTTAAGTATGTTTTATTTAATTGTTTTTAATATTGACTTGCTTTTATATTATTTTTAATGCATTTAAACAATTTGATATTTTAGTTAACTATATTTCAACTATCGATATTTTGGATTCGCTATTTTAGTACTTACCTGTTTGTAGCTAGGGATTTTATATTCTGTACTTCGATATTTTGGGCATTCGATAGTATGTCCCTCGATATTTAGTCACTGAACCCATGCATGTGAGATAAAACAATAAGCAATAGGAGATCAGTCCATGAGTGCAAATACAATGCTTCCTGAGTAAAGTAGCTCAGTGCGACTGTGAAGTGTATTCAAGCTGGATGTGGGAATGGACACTGTTCTTCAGCCACTGTTATTTCTGAATGCAGAGCCCTTCTCCCAGTGGTGGCTCGCTGAGGGAGAGCTGCGGGGCGGTGGGGCGGGGTGGGGGAGGGTCAAGGTGGGGGGTAGTGGAGTCCGACATACAACAGACAGGAGTAAGGTAATTAATGAAATAAATATAACAATTTACCTTGCACGTACTGCGGGCGTGAAGGTAAATTGTTTTATTTATTTTATTACCTTACTCCTGTCCGTCCTATGTCGCACTCTATTACCCCACCACCCTGACCCGGCCGCCTCACCACCTCGCAGCACTCCCTTAGCGAGCTGCCACTGCCTTCTCCTAAATTAGATTAGACCAGGGTAGAGTGAAACTAGTGCAAGAAGAAGGAAAGCAATTATGTGACATCAAAGGGCTAGTGTGAAAATGTGTGAAATCAATTATCTAGTGGGTAGTCTCTGCTCCTTTTTTAAAACTATCTGAATAGTACACGGACTAAAGGGGTCCCTTAGAACCTGGGAGGCTATTCATCTACTTTCCGGGACAAGGGTTGCCCCACATCTGCTGGTTCAGTAGAGAACTGTCTGCCACATCTAGAAATCCTTGCTGGCTTGGCTGGCGCATTTTTAAAACGGGTACTCCTGCTGGCACAGTGGAAGCTCTTATTGAGTACGTCACAATGTGGTGGTCTGACCTGCATTTTTTTCTACAATTTTGAGAAATAAAGCACAGAAGAGGTGGTTAGTTTTTGAACATCAAAAATAATAAAAAAAGATCAGTGACACTGAAGCATTGTGTGTTTCTCCTAGCGTGTAGGGTTTGTAGTTGTTTTCTGTTTGTGATTGCCTTTCTTCACATTGCAGTCTCAAACGGGCAAAAATATTTTGGGAGACCTGCCATTCAGACACCTTAAACAAGGCAGTCTGAGGTGGGGGTGGTACCACCAAATAGTTTTCAGCAATCGAGCCAATGGAGTCGTTGGAATCTTACAGCCTCGTTTAGAATGTGGCAGATGGCCCACTGGCTGGCCTGATAGCACCGACTATGGCCGTTGTTGGTTAAACGGTCCATCGTTTGTAGAGATATTTGCCCAGCACAATTGAAGGAACTGATCTTTTGAAGAGTGGGTGCCAAGTTTGATGTGCCCACTTGGCAACGTTTTTTCTTGAAAACCAACTCCCAAAGCAGGAATTGGTTTCTGGAAGCAAAATACAATCAATGGCCTTGTCCTGACATGCACGGAGTGTGTTTCCATGGTGGATATGGTGCATTTGCACAGATAGGGGAACTGATTTTACATTTCGGAGTGGGTAATAAAAAGTACTGGCTGCCCTGCCTTAAGTACCACTGTGACCTGACTGCACTGTGGCAGACGGGTCTCCATGTCAAGGGTTTTAGCTGGCAGTGGCAGATATGTTTTCACTGGGGTAAACCCAGCTTATTTCCTCATTCTAAATACAGCAAGTTAGCCAACAGTTTACGGCAGTGATCCCACTCCACCAATTCTAAATGACCTCCCTTGATGGTTCTCCACCTCCAAATGAGGCGGGATAACGCAGTATTGGTGAGACCAGACATCCTCGATTTGTGGTAGTGCATACTTCAATGTCTATCTCTTTGTACTGATAAAGTTAACCATAGGCACCCTTTTAGATTTTATCACGTTGGACTAAAGCAGAAAATGCCACAACTTAATGATATTAAACCTGGAGACGTTTCCTATTTTATGCAAAAAACTGGTTATTGGTCTAAAAAGCACAAGACAACTACAGGTCTAACCAAAGGTCAGCGCGAATTACCAAACCTATCTACTACCTACACTAGTAATATACCTTCGGCATCATGTGGTTTCCTTTCATAACAGGCATCTCTTCCCGCACAAAAGTTTCTCGTTTGGACATAAAAACAGTAAGAGATGTTTTGCCTGATTATTTGTTCAACTGTTTTGGGTCGAAAACGAAAACGTGTGGTTTTCTTTGTTACACGAGTAGAAGTTCAGTTACACCTGGCATAAGACAAAAACGTACCAGGAAAGGAAAGTATACCCAATGTAAAATAGTGTTACTCAATCTACAGCTTGTAATGATTCAGCCGATGATTCTTTTCCACACCACAGTATCAAGTGATTCGTTGTAATACTGTAAGTGTTAATTTGGAAAATGAGAATGAAGGCATTTGTATGCATCACAAGGCCACATTCAACCACCAGGTGATATTTTTTACAATATACACCCAGGGGCGGCTGGTGACATTTTACAGTGGTGAAGCGCAAACTGATTTGCAAGTGCGGGCCCCAGGCCACTCAGGCCGGCGGCGACCCCCCCCACCCACATACACAACACTCAAAGAAATGTATTCACACACGCATACACACAAACACATCCATTCACAACACTCTCCACCAAACATTCATGCATACACGCACGCTCGCACCACACACTTTAAAATAAAAGAAAAACACACACTCTTACCTTGCTGCCGGTCCCGGTCCGCGCCACCACTGGGCTCTGCTCCCCACACGCCACAGGCTCACAGCACCCCTGGCCAATCCTGGCGCCAGGGGCACAGGTACCCTCTCGCCCGCAGCACGCCCATTAGGGCTCCTGATGGGCATGCGCAACACCGCAAAAACACAAGTGCGCATGCGTGGGCACGGGTAAAAATTCACCCCCCCCCGTCCCCACGCATGCGTACTTGTGTTGCCGCCTGTACAATCATGTCAATGAATCAACATGACGCCCGCCCGGCGGTCTGACGTCATGTTGATTCATTGACATGATTGTCATGAGGGAGCTGCGGGCGGCGTCGGGCAGGGGGGGCTACGCCCCCACGCCCCAATGGACGAACCGCGCCTGTATACATCTGCTTCAAGAGGTTAAATGGGAGTGGCAGTCCGTCTTCCATGTTTCTGAAACTCGCTGGTCAGCACTGCTCAGAGGAAAAGTTTCTTCACGGATGATAGTAAGGGCAGCCAGTGAATAATGAGCAGACGTGGGATATAATAACAACTTGAAAGAAAGTGTAGGTCTAACCTTGGGTGTCTAGCTGCTCCTTATTGTTCTGATAACGTGGAACGAGAAAAACAAATAATAATCTTCCTTCTGAGCCAACAATACGAAGTTAACAAATGCATGTTTATTCTGCAGTCATTTTAATACGAGTAATAGAAGGCTCCTGACAGTTAAAATAAATGGATTTGTGTTTTGTGTCCTCTCAGTCATTGGTGTTGTTCTTGATTTACAGCGTCGTGTCCTGTGGTGTGTTTCTGGACTCCGTGGTTTGATGTGAGTTACCCCGAATATGGTCCAGACGGTGGGGACTTCGAGACGTATGACAAGATCAGGGATGAAGGCTATGAAGTCTGTGAACACCCGCTGAACATATCATGCCGCTCTCCAAATTTCCCAGACATCCCAATCCACCAACTGGGTCAAAAAGTGCACTGTGACGTCTCCAAAGGGCTTACCTGCAAGAACAGTGAACAGACAGTAGGACCCAGCATGATCCCCGTGTGTTACAATTATGAAGTCAGTGTGTACTGCTGTGAGGAGATCTGTCCTACATCTCCTACGACCACCACTCCTACAACAACAACCACCACGACTACAACGACGGCCACAACTACAGAGACAACAACAACAACCCCATCGCCGCCCTCTACTACTACAGAGCAAACTACTACCCCAACAACAACCTCTACACCTACCACTACAACAACTACCACCTCTCCTACTACAACACCTACCACGACTACAACGACGGCCACAACTACAGGGACAACAACAACCCCATCGCCTCCCTCCACTACTACAGAGCAAACCACTACCCCAACAACAACCTCTACGCCAACCACTACAACTACCACCACTCCTACGACAACACCCACCACAACTACAACAACGGCCACAACTACAGAGACAATAACAACAACCCCATCGCCTCCCTCCACTACTACAGAGCAAACCACTACCCCAACAACAACCTCTACGCCAACAACTACAACAACTACCACCACTCCTACGACAACACCCACTACGACTACAACGACGGCCACAACTACAGAGACAACAACAACAACCCCATTGCCTCCCTCCACTACTACAGAGCTAACCACTACCCCAACAACAACCTCTACGCCAACAACTACAACAACTACCACCACACCAACCACCACTCCTACGACAACACCCACCACGATTACACCGACGGCCACAACCACAGAGGCAACAACCCCATCGCCTCCCTCCACTACTACAGAGCCAACCACCAAGACAACCATCACCACTCCAACACCAACACCTACCGTCACCACCACTACCACAAGTACTACAACAACAACTGGTAGGTAAATAGGTCACATTGTGACTGCGTTAGTCAGTAACATTCAAATGAAGACAAATGCCAATCAATATTTTCCTATTATTTTTCTGTAATAGTTATAATCCTTTTGTGTCACTTTATATTTTATGATAAAATGTATTGCACAATGCCTAAACAAATGCTGCAGGGCAAGGACAACAAAGAAACTACGCAGCTAATTAAACCTTCTCTTAAAAGAGCACATCATATAGACGTGAAGAACGGGTCATTTGGTAGAAATATGAGGCTACGTTATTGACATTTTGAAATAGGTTTCAGTGGCGGCTCACAGAGGGAGTGCTGCGGGTGGGTGAGGGGGTAGCGGACTCCGACATACGTCGGAATGGAGTAAAGTAAATAAATAAAACAATTTACCTTGCTAGCGTTGCAATGCTGAGTTGGCGATGCAGCCCGTGCAAGATAAATTGTTTTATTTATTTGTTTACTTTACTCGGTTTCGCCGTATGTCGGCATCCACTATCCCCCCACCCTGCCACTGTCCCTCCCCCACCTCACCACCCCGCAGCACTCCCTCTGCAAGCTGCCACTAAGTTTGCTCTACCCATCCACAGGGTGTTAGTGAGCCTCAACTTATGACAATCAAAAATAACCAGGTTCTTTTGCCAGTATGAATGTTCATCATGCAACAGAAGTATCCACTAATAAAAAACGCATTTTTATGCTTAGCAGCATGAAAATAAAATGTGGGACCTGAGTTAGAGAGAAGGGGGATGGCGAGGAAGACTGGGGTATCTACAGCCACGCGAAGGAAGAATCCACATAAAGGAGTGATGGGGCTGAATAAAAAGATGTGGTCTAACTTTCTCCCACTCCTTCAGAGGAATTCCGTTCTTTGTAAAGCCTTTGGTCATGTCTGAGATTTGGGAGTCTCGGGAGCCTAATAATATTCAAATATAGATTGGAACTCAATATCAATTTACAATGTAAATAATCTTCCTAAGTATTTGTTTAATATATTCCGATGAGCTCTGAAAGTAGGGTGACTATCTCATTCCATGCCTTCATGATAACCTTGTTTCCAATGCTTGCCGATGGTATGCCATCTATTGCACTCTGGGTGTTGTAGTCCTGATTTGCTTCCATTGAACCTATAGACTAACACATCCGATAGCAAAGAAAGCCCAGACTAGAAATACAGGCCCTATGATGACAAGGAGTGAGGTTGCCACCCTACGTGCCCACTGTAGTCCCCCCAGAGCTCAATATACACAGAGAGATTCTACTTCTTTTACTTATCTGCCACCCCTCAAAAAGCTCATTTTAACCACTGTCAGGAATACTTTATTTATGGTGTGCTCTTGTGGGAATCCTTGGAGCGCTCAGCTGAAAGTTCATCCTTTCTGGACACTCCTCCATGCTGGTTAAGATTAATGGAGGAGAGAACACCCCTCTCCAACCGTAACCCCTTTGTTAAGTAAGCATTACTCTGAAAGTACTCCAGTGGCAAAATTTAGAGCTTTATCCAGGGGAGCAAAGCCATGATGAGGAAGGCCCATTCAATAGACTATTGCATTAATCCAGTTTGTTTATATCCAGTGAGATGGCCAGTGCTTTTGAAGTGCCATAATAAGGATTTTGGGGGCTCCAGCCAGGACGTAATTAGGGGGGCCCTATATGCAGCAAATTTACATTTCCTGCTAATACAAGCCTGCATGATACTGAACAGTACTAAATTATATCTTAAACTTTAATAGGTTCAAAAATAAAGTTAAAATATGACTTTTTTAAGACCCCAAAAATCTATAAAATTACACTTAGTGGAGAGAGAGTCAGCATGAGAGGTAGGAAGAGAGGGAGAGGCATTTTGAAAAAATAGCTTTTTGAAAAAATAGAATAGACAGAGGTCAAATAGATGGACATTTCACTTTCCTAGAGGGGCCCTTGGAAGGTGGGGGCCCTGAGCAATTGCTCACTTTGCCCATGTAATAAAAGGTCTCTGTGTTTTGGTAGTACAGAGCAGGACATGAGGCTGGACCCTGCATATATGTTCATGGCCTGCCAGCTAGGTGCAGTGACAGTTGAGGTTATAAAGATTCCATCCGACTGGAGGAGTTGGGGTGTAATCCTTGGTTTCTGGCTAATGAATGCATCAGGTATGTAGAAGGAGCTAAGAGTATGTGTACCTATGTGTAAAGACAGTTCCCAAACATGGAATCAACTGTACAATTCCCTTTCTGGCATTGCAGAGCTTGGCAGGGCAAGAAGCGTCCACCCTTAATTGACAGAGCGCTATTGAACTGCTTGTGTGCTTGCAGCATGGCTTGTGAAGGATGTGTGCTGAAAATGTCCCACCGTATAGAAATGCTTCAATTTAGGGTTGTATAACTAAGATTATGCTTCTGTTCAAGTAGCACACAGCTAACATGGTTGATGTTAAATTAGTAAAAGCTATAGTTCATAAGTTGAAACAGTAATTTTGGAAAAGTGACTAATGTACATTATTTTTTATTTTTTCCCTTTATTTTACTGAAGAACCGACCAGCACCACGCCCATGCCTACTAGTAAGTGCCAATTTATCTAAATGCATGGTGTATTTTTCTACTAAATACACGTCTTTCAAGATTTATTTTTTAAAACTAATATTACACATTGTTCAGTCACGGCTCTGATGCAGCCAAAGGTTAATGGCATACATTAATAAAAGTGGGAAACAGTGCCCTCGTTATGAACAATGAGAAGACGTTCATGAGATAATTGTATGGGATAGTTTCCCTGGACCTAACTGACCAGTTAGTTTTGAATCCTTTTGAGAATTGTACAAGGTTTTCTTAGAGATAAAGCCATCGGAGTATTTCAGTTGTATAGGGAGAAACATGGTACATGGATGGTTCTAACCCAGAACCTTTTTCTCTTGCTGGGTGAAAGGAAGTTTTGGGTATTCACTTTGAGCTCACTGAATTGGAGACTGAGGAGCAAGGCAGCTAGGACGAGTTTGAATGAGGTGGTATCAATCATTTTCAGGTGTCCTTAGGACCATGTATGTGCACTCTTCTAACATTAACTAAGTTGTTTTCAAAATACGTGAAACATGTTTAACTGTTTTGAACGTGGCAATACACTTTCTCTTTTTATGGGTGTTTACCCACATCTGATGCACGTGACACCGGAAATTCCGTCATACCATGCTTAATAAAGCATTAGTTTTGGTCTCTTATTTAGAACACGAAAATTACATTAACTATTATTTTCAATGTGACAAAAAAATTACTAAGGTCCTCGTGTACAAAACCTTTCGGGATATCGCAAATAGCAGACTTCCTAGAATCAGTATTTTGTAATGTATGGAAGCCAAACTGCGATTCAGTAACTTGTTATTATGTTTAGGGCCCCTATCCCGTTTGAGAATGTAAAAAAAATATTTTTTAGGAGCACACTTTAAAGTTTCATATTCTTTTTTAAACGCATTCTTTTTGTCTATAAGGAAAAGGGGCTGCATTTTAAGAAAAAGGTTGTTTTATTTGTGTTCTAAAGATTTTAGTGAATTTTTAAAGGGTTACAATAAAGTGTACTAACAAAAAATTACATTGCATGGTACTGTAGGGTGGCAAAGAGTTAATACATCCATCGCAATAGAGATAATCAGGGAGAGCTACAGGTCTGGACTAGAAACCCAGACCAGCCCCTATATGGTGCACACCTAGTGCAGCGAGTGAGCCTGACCACTACAAAGGGGAATTCTGGGGGAGACCCCCACCAGAAAATTTGGGGCTAAATTGTGCATTCTACAACACATTTATCATTACATTTTTAATTGTATTAGCTGCTAAAGCATAGTAAATGATTACCTCATTGTGCACCAGAATACGACAATCTTTGTTGGGGCTCTTCAATGATTCCCTCACTATCACCCTCCAACAGTGCCTCTAGTCTCCCCACAGTCCCTATCACACATGTATTTCATTTGTTTTATAGCCCCTCTCATACCAGTGGAGGGTGTCAGAACACTTTATATCAAACATACATACAGATACAATGAATCATACATGTGTAAATCAGTGTATTAAAAATGTTTCATAAGTCAAATGTAACTATTTGGTGTAAGATTCAGATGTCATTCATACTGGTGGGCATTTTTAAAGAGTGCTTGGTCTGGAGAAGCACAAACTCGGGATTCAAAACATAGGGGCCGATTATGATGGCGGACGGACCTGAGTCCATCCGCCACCATAGAGTAGGAGGGACCGTCCGCAGGGGCTGCGGCGGTCCCTCCGTGCAGATTAGAATGTGACCGCCAGGGTGGCAGTCACATCCTCAATCTTGAACATTACTGCATACAAATGCAGGGGGGTACCATAGGTACCCCCCATGTGCAACCCCCACCCCCCCTTCACCCAGGGGGCCCACAACGGGCCCCCGCAGTGAAGCTCCGTATGCTTTTCCATGGCGAAAAACCCGCCGTGGAAAAGCATTTCTTTTTGGGCATCCTAATATGGCTGACGGTGTCTGAGAGACACCGTCACCATATTAGGGCTTTTCCGCCGCGGTTGTAAGCCAACCGCGGCGGAAAAGCTGCGGACGGATACCAGGACCCACCAGCCATCCTAATGTGGCGGTGGGTCTTTGGTGGGTCCGCTGCGGTTTTTCCGTATCCTCCGGGCCGGCGGTGGCTTCCGTCGGCCCGGAGGATGCGGAAAAACCGCTATCCTAATCTACCCCATAGCACAGTGGTTAGGGTTGACTTTAATAATAAGAATGTATTTCTACCCAAACAGACCTTTTTTTGCAACATCAGGATAATGAAAGACTGGGAAAAAGCATAACTTTCTAACATGTACCGTGCAGTTTTCATGCAGCTTTTTGATGGCAGTTCATAGCTCACTGTGCTAGAATATGATTGTCTTGTATGAACTGCACATCAGCATAAGAATCCTTATGACAAAAGAAGTGACCCACTGACCTATGCGCATAAAATGCTGTTCCTTGATATGCATTGTACATGTTCTGTGCAGCAGGCACATTAACCCTCTGTTCCTCCTTAGATGAGTCAAAACTGACACTAGCAAAAACTCCAATCTGTCTCCAGCAGGTATATTAGTCACCCGAGTTATCATGACACTTTTATGTTTGCCCTAAAACTAACTGCTGGATATACAAGGAACTTTACAGTGCTTTCACAACAGCATCACTGCTCCAAAACCGGCCTCTGCGAACAAACTGGCCCCCGCCCTTGAAGCCTACCAGGGAAAAGCCTGATGGCCCGTGACGACCCTTGGAGAGCGGAAATATTCAGTGAAAAACAACAGATCAACTCAGGGTTGCAAAATAAAAAGTACTGGCAGGGTGTGAGCACCTGAGTCTGAGGTAGTATTCATGGGTTTACAGAGATGGACAGAGCTTAATGCATGCACCCAGTAATTTTTTTGTGACATTATCGGTAAAAAGGAGATGAATGGGCGATAAACCGGACAGCTGAAAGGAGAGCAGAGGGAGAAGATAAATGAGGGGAAGGAGGAGACAAAATAGAGGGAAAGGAGCGTGCCAGTAGGAAAAAGGTGAAAAGGGATTAGCGTTATACCCAACTAAAAGGACCTGACCTCAATTCTTCAATGTCGTGGGACAGGTCAAAAACATACCCTGATGGGCTGACAAGCATACTGTCCAGTGTGCATAAGTGTGTCTGTTTCCCATGCATACTGTGATGTGATGGGGTTGCCAGAACACTTCGATTGGGAAGAGTGTGCACTTCTTTGGTAGGACACTCATGCCCACCATGTTTGATATGATACATGTTTAGTAGACTTCCAGTCTAGAAGAATTGGTTTAAGTGTGATGGTGATTAGTAAATTGAGAAGGGTTAGGTCCGAATCTGGGGGATCGATTGGGGTAGATGTTGCAAACGGTTTGAGAACGATCATTGGAAATTCTAGTGAGATGGGAGTTTTGAATATTTTACATAGTTGAGTGGTGATGTCACCCCAGTAAAAGGACAAAGAGGCACATGAGAAAAACATATGTTCCAGGTTTCCGATTGTTGATTTACATTACCAGCAGCTGTCAGACACTACTAGATTGAACTGGAAAAGTCTGGCCGGGGTCCAGTATAGAAAGTGAGATGCAAAGAACTTTGTTTGAGTTAATAAAGGAATATGTGTACTTTAGAGCAGGTGAGGGCAGATTTTTTTCCCAGGCTCTTGTGGAAAGGCCTGGTTTGATTTTGCCAGCAAGGTATGATGATCATTTGATCTGCAAATCGGGGTGTCGTTGGGAGGAGATGTTGCCCATTAGTTTATAAATCTTTGACACTATATGTCCCCCAGATTGCATGCTTTTAAGTGTGCAGAAAAGAGTTGTTTTCATAAGGGGCCCCAGTTTGGAAAAAGTTGCTTTGATTTTTAAAAATATTTATAAAGGAACAGCTGTCCCTCAAAACATGGGATTATAACTGTAAATAACACAGAGATACAATGATGTCTATGTTCATATATCCAGATGGATATTATGATTTATTTTGAAAAATACATAGAGACATACAAGCAGGACCGTTTACAATGAAAAATAGAGTTACCAAACTCAGGCATTGCACATAGTGGGCGAGATACAATTTAGTGATTAGGCCAAAAAACATACAGAGTAGCACCATAGCACATATTAGTAACAACAATTATAGGTTTGTGTCAAGGTGCTGAAGTTGATGACGTTTCGATCTCTTAACAAGATAACGGGATCATTATCAGGACATAGCAATTGATGCTTGAGGATAATGCCAAAGGAGAAAGATTATCCGGTCCCTCACAGAGTAAGAGCACGGATTCCGGGATATCCCAGTCAAAGACTTTCTATGGAGACGTGATTGACATACAATATGCCAGGAAGTCATTTTTAGTAACGCTACCAACAGGTAGCAATGCCATGCCCAAATGGGGCAATTGCCATTAGAGTCCTTCGGGATATAGGAATCGGGGAAAAAGGATGTACGCATGTCAAAGCTAACCACGTCGTCCCTTACCTTGTCTTGACTGATGTTCTCCAGGAAGACGTGGATGATTTCGCAGGGACGCAAGGGGCCAACTTCCCTAATCACTAACTAAAACTTACTGACTTAAATATGCACAGCAAGGTTTAAACTAGAATTCAGGGAGGAGGGCCGGTACCGGGCGTTGAGGAGAAGACTGTGGATCTTGCTGTCGACCTGCGAGGCAACAAGCACCAAGACTTTAGTATTTAGTCTTAAGAGTCAATGTTCCTAAACTATTCCTAGACCCTCCACTACAATCTCTATTTTAGTAGAGCCCCCAAAATCAAGTGATGCTTTTCTGAGGTCCCCCTACCTGCAATCAGCAAGTTGTCGGCCTTCGCCCAGTATGTCTTGTAGGGATGTAGGGTAGTTGTGATGAAGTCGTCAGACGTCCTTTAGGATAGTTCTTTTACAGGTGTGATGTCAACTTGTTCATCTGGAAGTTCACACAAAGAAAGAAAGGATTAATTCACTATTCTTTAAGAGGCCCTTTGCATTCTTTCTATCTCTTCCTAAGACTTACTTGGCATTAACCTTTTGCTTCTTGGTCTCGGGTTTCTAGATCTGTTATTAGTGCTATAAAAGAAGCATAAAACAAAACACACCAAATCCTATGTGTCTTTCTTCAAACACACTATTTCAAATAAAATCTGAAAGTTCTAGGTAAATCTCTTCACAACTCAACACTCGTAAATGATTGGCGATAGTTCTCAAATAAACATAGGCAAATAATGTCAATCAGTTCTCAATTATACATAGGCAAATAATGTCAATCAGTTCTCAAATATACATAGGCAAAAATGTCCAAAGTCTCTTTCTTTGCGAAGGCTTTCACAAAGTATTGTTCCAAAAATTCTGAAGTCCTTTCTTGCGAAGGGCGCCTTAAATCAAGAAAATGTACTTAGCTTTTGAACTCTGTTGTTGAGGTTTCAAGCTCCAGGAAATAAGAAGCACAGCCGTGGAGTCCTGCCAGGATTGATTACTCCTTCAGGTGAGCACCTCCATCAGACGCGACCTTCTCCGAGGGAAATCCGAGGCAAAGCGCCTTCCAGAAGGCTGGGTGCGGTTTAAATACCGGACCGCACCCAGCCGCTCCCAGTCACGCTCTGTGAACGTGCGCGGGGACGCTGCATGCAGTCCCAGCTCTAGCGCGCACCGAATGGTAGCGTGTAGGGATGCGAGGAGAGATCAGTGAGACCTTCGCGGGGGCATTGTCTCTCACGAAGCCATACGCGAAGGTCACAATTCCAAATACAAAGCGCTCTTAACCTCAATAACCACACAAGGCAAGCAAAAGGCAAAAGTAAAGGCATGGTTAGCAAAACCTTAAGAAGGTGGTAAACATGCATTGCAGAAGAAGTATATGTAAACACCAAATCACACTGACTAGAAGCGTGCGTGGAGCACGGGACAGGGGTGGGTTTTCACAAGGGGGAATTAGCACATGTCTTAGGACATGTGTACTAAGGGTAAGTGGAACCATGACAGTACTCCCTCCTCAAGATCCCCCCAAGAACAGTTGAAATGGGTTTCGGTTTCTCAGGATGTCTTAAATGGAAGAGTCGGATCAATTTAGGAGAGTTTTTTAGATGGTCCAAAGGTTCCCATGACCTTTCTTCAGGGCCATATCCTTTCCAATCTATGAGGTAAAACAGTTTTCCTCGAACTCTTTTGGAATCTAAGATAGTTTTAACCTCAAATTCAGGGTGATCATCAATCATGATGGGAGGCGGAGAGTTAGAGATACGGGTCTGGGGATGGAAAGGCTTAACCAGAGAGACATGGAATACCGGGTGTATCAAGTACCTTTGAGGGAGACTCAGCCGTACACAAACCGGGTTAATTACCTTCTCAATAGGAAAGGGGCCAATAAACCTCGGGTTGAATTTCCTGTTTCCCCTAAGTTTCAGATTCTTCGTACTCAGCCATACCTTATCACCTACTTTATATTGAGGTTGTTCAGATCGATGTCTGTCTTTGGTTTCTTTCTGAGATTCTTTTGCCTTCGCCAAGTTGAATTTAGCCTCTTCTTGGATGGAAAATACTTTGGATACATAATCGGAAATTGCAGGTACAGAATCATAGTTAGTAGAGCTTTCAGGAATACATTTGGGATGGAATCCAAAATTACAAAAGAACGGAGACATCTTGATAGATGAATGTTCGGAGTTATTATAAGCGAACTCTAAGGGGCTTAAGAGATCAGACCATTCTTCTAGAACATTGGGCAACATACATCGGAGATATTGTTCGATTGTTTGATTGGTTCGTTCAGTTAAACCATCTGTTTGGGGATGGTAGCTAGAAGACAATCGAACGTCCATTTGTAATAAAGTACCCAGTTTTTGCCAAACCTTAGAAATAAACTGGGAGCCTCTGTCCGAAATGACCACTGATGGAATACCGTGTAATCTAATCACGTGTGACATAATTAGATGAGCAAGCTCTAAAGCAGTGGGAAGTTTCTTTAAAGGAATGAAATGGGCCATCCTAGTGAACTGATCTACTACTGTTAAAATTGTATTAAATCCCTTCTTGGTTTCAGGTAGTTCAACTATGAAGTCTAGCGATATTGTATGCCAGGGTTGAGGTGGGATAGGCAGAGGCATTAACAAACCACTAGGAGCTTGATGAGAAGTCTTATGTTGAATGCAAACATCGCAAGTTTCTACAAATAACTGAATGTCCTTGAACATCAAAGGCCACCAAAAGGTGCGTTTTATAAGTTCCATAGTCTTCAAAATGCTAGGATGAGCAGATAACATAGTATCGTGGTGAAGCTGGATTATGGATCTTTGAATATTTTCAGTAGGAACGAAAATCAAACCATGTACCATCAATAAATCATTCTTCTCTAGAAGGTAAGGATGATCCTTTTTCAACATCTCAACATCCTTATCTTTCAAGGCCTTCTTGATGTCAGAAATAATGTTACTCGTGGTTAAACTTCCCTGAAAACAAGAAGTCGGGATTACAGGATGGACAATTTCGGGTTGTTCTAGGCCTTTCTCACCTATTCTAGACAAAGCGTCCGCTTTCAAGTTCTCTTTTCCAGGACGATAAGTAATCACAAAAGTGTAGTCATTAAAGAACATAGACCAACGTAACTGTCTAGCAGTTAGAGCTTTTACAGATCTTAGAGCTTGAAGATTTCGGTGATCTGTATAAATAGTTACGGGATGACGAGCCCCTAACAGGTAGTGGCGCCATTCTTCAAAAACCGCCTTAATTGCTAATAATTCTTTATCAGCAATGGCATAATTCTGTTCTGCTTCTGACAACTTCCTGGAAAAGTAAGCTATAGGGTGCATTTGGCCTGTATCAGTATTTCGTTGTGAAAGAATTCCTCCTAATGCATATTGAGATGCATCTGCTTCTACAATGAACGGTTGATTGGGGTCTGGATGACACAAGATTGGGGCCATGGTAAACCTCTTCTTTAAATTTAGAAAGGCTTCTTCAGCATCAGAGTTCCACAAGAATTTCACTCCTTTTCTCAGTAACTTGGTTATGGGTGTAATTAATTGAGAAAAGTTCTGGATGAATCTACGGTAAAAGTTTGCAAAGCCTAGGAAGCTTTGAATCTGTTTCACGGAAGTTGGACTGGGCCAGGTTGTTACAGCTTCCACCTTTTTAGGATCCATTTCGATACCTTCGGGACTAATTATGTATCCCAGGAAGTCTACCTTGGAGACATGAAACAAACGTTTTTCCAATTTAACATAAAGAGAATTTGAGAGTAGTTTTTGAAGAATGGCACGGACCTGTTGTACATGTTCTTCCTCGGTATCAGAGTAGATGAGGATATCATCTATATAAACTACGCAACAGATGTCAATAAATTCATGCAATACCTCATTTATGAAGAACTGGAAGGCGGCGGGAGCGTTACACAGTCCAAATGGCATAACTTGATACTCAAAGAGACCAAACTTAGTGCGGAAGGCAGTCTTCCACTCGTCTCCTTTTCTTACCCTGACTAAATGGTAAGCTCCTCGCAAGTCCAGTTTTGTATATATCTTAGCCTTCTTAATTAGGTCCAGAAGTGTAGGAATCAGAGGTAAGGGGTACCTGTTCTTAATGGTGACGTTGTTTAATGCCCTATAATCTATGCACGTGCGCAATTCCCCTCCCTTCTTTGGAATAAAAAAAAGAGCTGAAGATACTGGAGATTTGGAGTGCCTAATGAAGCCGTTTGTAAGATACTCGTCAAGGTATGCTCTGAGATGAGTGTTTTCTGCCTCAGTAAGAGCATATATGCGACTGCAGGGCAAGGTTGCTCCGGGCACGAGATCGATTCTACAGTCGAAATCTCTATGAGGAGGTAGAGTATTGGCCTTTCTTTTGTCAAACACATCAGATAAGCTGTTATAAACAGATGGGACCCCTTCCAAAAGCAGGACATTAGGTGATTCAATTCCAAAATCAAAACCTTGAACTATGTCTTCAGATTTCCTGATTAGAAAACATTGCTCAGTACAAAAGGATGACTTGAAGGTAATTAACCTGGTTACCCAATCTATGATTGGGTTATGTTTTATTAACCAAGGTATCCCCAAAATCATCTTAAACTGAGGGGCATCAATTATATCGAATTGTATTCTTTCTCGATGTATGGGTGAACATTCCATCTCTAAAGGTTCAGTTTGTTTGTTTACCAACCCTGAAGTCAACTCTTTACCATCTACTGCTCTGACGGTTTCTGGGTGATCTTTAAACACAGACTGAAAGCCTAACTGTAAGAAAAATTGGGAGTCAATAAAATTACCTGTAGCCCCGGAATCTATAATGGCTTCCACTTTTCTTGTGTGGGATTCTGGAAGCAGATCTCGGAGTTCTACTAGGATTGAAAAGTGTCTAATTCCTGCAGGAGGAAGAGTCGAGGCCAAACTAGAAAGACCACCCGATAAACTGACCTCTCCCTTTACCGAGTGTACTAGTTTTCCGACCTTTCTTGCGTGATGGCCAAATCGGAAGTCTTGGTTTTAAACTTGTTAGGTCGTGTAGGGCATTCTTTTACGAAATGTCCTGTCTTACCGCAATATAAACACTGGTTTAAACGTCGCCTTTTGTCCTTCTCCTCCTTAGATAAAGGACCACGAATCAACCCAATTTGCATGGGTTCGACAGTGTCAGACTTTGGACCTGATTCTCGATTCAAGGTCGACTTTTCCTTAAAGAAAACTACTTTATGCTCTGTCTTCCCTCTTTCTCCTTTTCTCTCTGAAATACGATGATTAAGTTTTACCACTAAATCAATGAACTCACTTATGTCTTCTGGGGGTTCAAGAATCTGAGTTATCATGTCCTTTAATTCCTCCCTTAGACCTCTGTAAAAGATGGGCACTCTTTTGTCGTATGGCCAGTCAGCCTCTAACACCAGACGGTTAAAGGTGGATATGTAATGTATCAGATCCGAAGATCCTTGCTTTAAACTTAAAAGCTCATTATCTGCAGACTGAACGAAAAGATGTTTTGCAAACATCTTCTTTAAAGCTCTCTCGAAATCCTTAAAATTATACAGAATCCGATCATCTCTTTCTACTAAAGGAACTGACCAAAGGGCTGCATCTCCCCCCATATAGGATAACATAAATGCTACTCTGGAAGAATCGTCTGGGAAAGCTGTAGTCTTAGCTATAAAATGCAGGTGACATTGCTGTAAAAATACAGAAAACTTATTACAATCCCCATAGAATCTTTCTGGGGGGGCTAAGGGGGTGGGGAACGGAGTTACCACTTGAATCTGAGTTTTGGTATCCGCACTGGACAAGGAACCCTGGAAAGTGGTTGGTTGTTGTTGAATAGAGTTCTGAAGAGAGGATAAATCCCTACGTAAGGCTACGTTATCCTGCCTAATAGCTTCTAAAACTGCTGCCAAATCCTGCATGTTAACGTGATCCATTGCGTCCGGGCGGAATTATCTTCGTGGGCTTTGCCTTCTGTCAAAGCTAACCACGTCGTCCCTTACCTTGTCTTGACTGATGTTCTCCAGGAAGACGTGGATGATTTCGCAGGGACGCAAGGGGCCAACTTCCCTAATCACTAACTAAAACTTACTGACTTAAATATGCACAGCAAGGTTTAAACTAGAATTCAGGGAGGAGGGCCGGTACCGGGCGTTGAGGAGAAGACTGTGGATCTTGCTGTCGACCTGCGAGGCAACAAGCACCAAGACTTTAGTATTTAGTCTTAAGAGTCAATGTTCCTAAACTATTCCTAGACCCTCCACTACAATCTCTATTTTAGTAGAGCCCCCAAAATCAAGTGATGCTTTTCTGAGGTCCCCCTACCTGCAATCAGCAAGTTGTCGGCCTTCGCCCAGTATGTCTTGTAGGGATGTAGGGTAGTTGTGATGAAGTCGTCAGACGTCCTTTAGGATAGTTCTTTTACAGGTGTGATGTCAACTTGTTCATCTGGAAGTTCACACAAAGAAAGAAAGGATTAATTCACTATTCTTTAAGAGGCCCTTTGCATTCTTTCTATCTCTTCCTAAGACTTACTTGGCATTAACCTTTTGCTTCTTGGTCTCGGGTTTCTAGATCTGTTATTAGTGCTATAAAAGAAGCATAAAACAAAACACACCAAATCCTATGTGTCTTTCTTCAAACACACTATTTCAAATAAAATCTGAAAGTTCTAGGTAAATCTCTTCACAACTCAACACTCGTAAATGATTGGCGATAGTTCTCAAATAAACATAGGCAAATAATGTCAATCAGTTCTCAATTATACATAGGCAAATAATGTCAATCAGTTCTCAAATATACATAGGCAAAAATGTCCAAAGTCTCTTTCTTTGCGAAGGCTTTCACAAAGTATTGTTCCAAAAATTCTGAAGTCCTTTCTTGCGAAGGGCGCCTTAAATCAAGAAAATGTACTTAGCTTTTGAACTCTGTTGTTGAGGTTTCAAGCTCCAGGAAATAAGAAGCACAGCCGTGGAGTCCTGCCAGGATTGATTACTCCTTCAGGTGAGCACCTCCATCAGACGCGACCTTCTCCGAGGGAAATCCGAGGCAAAGCGCCTTCCAGAAGGCTGGGTGCGGTTTAAATACCGGACCGCACCCAGCCGCTCCCAGTCACGCTCTGTGAACGTGCGCGGGGACGCTGCATGCAGTCCTAGCTCTAGCGCGCACCGAATGGTAGCGTGTAGGGATGCGAGGAGAGATCAGTGAGACCTTCGCGGGGGCATTGTCTCTCACGAAGCCATACGCGAAGGTCACAATTCCAAATACAAAGCGCTCTTAACCTCAATAACCACACAAGGCAAGCAAAAGGCAAAAGTAAAGGCATGGTTAGCAAAACCTTAAGAAGGTGGTAAACATGCATTGCAGAAGAAGTATATGTAAACACCAAATCACACTGACTAGAAGCGTGCGTGGAGCACGGGACAGGGGTGGGTTTTCACAAGGGGGAATTAGCACATGTCTTAGGACATGTGTACTAAGGGTAAGTGGAACCATGACAACGCAGGACCGAAGTCAGACTTCCTTTATAAATATTCGCACCCAAGGTCCCTTCTAGATTGCTTGAATTCCCTTGGTTTTGCAAAATATATTGATTCTTAAAAAGTCATAACAATCTAAATTAGTGACATTGTGTTTCACTTGGAGTGTCGCAAAGGTTCAGACTCTGTAAAGAGATCTGCTACAACAGACATACATTTGTTTGCCCAGTACAGACCAAGTCTGGCAGATTCTGTAAACTGAAGTTTTTCTTATATCAAACAAATGAACTAAGATGTACTAGTGTTAGTAGAGCTGCAGTCATATCTTTAAAAATCTTATTGGAGTGCATAAAAGAATTCTGGGACATAGTCAAGTTTGCTATTAATGAGAAGGGAAGACTAATTTGCTGTTCTATGCCAAGCAAAGTCACAGCTTTGAGAGGATCCATTTCAAGGCAACATGTTCCCAACATGTTCTCTGAGCAGCTAAGAAGGCAGTTTGGTAGTTAAACCAATTCGGCAAGTTACAGCCCTACAAAGTTAATCTTAAGCTTTTTAAGACTTATTCTGGATTTCTTGCTGGACCATGGGAAATTTGAGGTAATTATAACAATGGATGAGTTAAAGTCTTGTGAGAGGCACACAGGACGCATACTAGCCTGAAATTATCTAGCGGTCTCACCAATATATTTTCCGGTTGCCAGTGTATCCCACAATGAGAAATATTTGGGTGACCATGCTGACAGCTTAAATCCAGCTATTGATTTGAATAGATCATTGCGGGGAACATCGTTTACAACGCGGTGTTTACACCGCAGTACCTTTACGACGGTGCCATTACAACACAAGTCGTTACTTCGACTTGCGCTGAATGGCACTGTTGTATAAGGAATATTGTAATTTTATATTCCAACATCTTCCCTACTGTTACGTGGGCTGGTGATAGAATATAAAATTATAATAATCCACAATCCATGCACAGCAATGCAAGTCGTTGTAACGACTTGCGTTGTAAAGGTAGCGTTGTAAAGTACCGCGATCTAAAAGATCGCGTTGTACTAACGTACATCCGACCATTGCAGAGTTCAATGTCCAAATACATGATGTATTTGACTTGCCACAAAAACCATCTTGGCTTACTGATTCGGTATTTGGAGGAGGTGTGTTTAGGGCATCCCTTCAAATACAGAATCAATAGTGGTATGAATGATTGCTCTGCAACTGATTTATGATTGCATTACATTTGTATTCCACTGACACCTCAAAGGAGGTGGTAACCACATGCCGACCCTAGGAACCCCTTCCCCTTTCAGAATGTTGAAACAAATATTCTTTGAATGTGGACCACTCAATACTCTTAAAAAACGAAACTAGAATGCGTCATCTTATTTCTTGAAATGCATCCTGTTTCCTCTAATATTTTCTTATTTTTTAAATGGTTTTAAAAGTAATTGCAGGCATGGAAGTCTGCTCACTGTAGCAGGCCACCATCCCTGTGATGGCTAGCCTTCCTAATGGGTCATATACTGTGGACTATCTCAGTAATATATTCATGAAGTATGATGATTTGTGACCCACCCAGGGCTCGCCTTTTTAAAAATATATAGGTTTCTTACATTAGGAATTGTGATTTGTTAATTGCAAATGAGTAAAATTGCAATTTGGAAATTGGAATTCTTCATTTTTGTACATTCGGCCCTAAGGTATACCACTGGGAATGCTATATATGTGACACACTGATAATAATATAATAATATTTTGAGCAAAGCACACACTGAAGAGAGTTATGGGGACCTCAAGAAGTGGGCGGATAGTAAAATATAAAACCAGCTCAAAAAAAGAAGCCAGATAGAAATCAATTACTGGTGATAAACAACAAGAAAAGATTACATATTAGTTTATAGTTTTCGAAATTCAAAGGCACCCATTTAAAAAAGATTATGCTTTTGGATTAAACACAAGCTGCATTTCACATTTTCGGGAAAATATGCCTTATAGCGTATTATTTAGTAAAAAGAAAGTGAAGATGAAAAAGTTGGATCTTGGATTACTGGGATGATAAAATTGATGCAAAATACAATGATAGGTTCTTGCACAGTTTGCATGTTTGTTAAGCTCCTTGTGTAAAAACAATTCCAGGTCGTCCAGTAAAAGCATGTATAAATAGAAAGAAAAAAAATGTCTATCCTCTGTAATTCATATCCCACGGATACGTGAACAATTGAGGTTTTCAACAGAAGTGTCTGCAAAATGTCACCTACTTTGGAAATACTTCGAGAAATTACTACAATGCGTCTATAGAAAGTACAGCGCAATCAAACCAGGTTACTCTGTATTCTATGGGATTGTTACTAATACCTTGAATGTCAGAATACATCACACAATGGAATCAAGCAGCATTCTATACTGCATATTGTTGGCGATTGTTAGAGATGCAGAACTGGGCAAGAAGAACTTTTATTCCTCTGTACTGGACGGCCCCTTTAGGAGCTTCACCACGCCTGCCTCCTTAAATTATGATTGCTATTTCCACAGGGACCGAAATTAAAAGTGGGGCCAGATTTGTTACACTGGATGATTAGTGTTTGCTATAAAGATCAGACGTTTGATATTTTCCTCTAGATGAGAAAAAGCGTGAAAAATGCTGAGACATGTGGGTTTTGGTGCACAAAGCTCCAAATTCCAAGCCCTGGAGTATCGCTTTTAATAAGTGAGATAAATAGCAACCACCTCTTCAGGACACTCTTTTTTTTTTTATAAAGCTTTTTATTGTTTTAAAGCAAAAAATAAACAGACATATCCGGTGCCATGTATACATCCAATGATAACAGGGTGAATTGGTACAAAAACAGGATAGACATGGAACAGTAAAATTCTTCAAGAGGTCCGTGCTATCAAGTACAAAATTAAAATTGTCATCAATATATTCGCTAAACAGTTTAGAAGCGGATCCTCAAAACCCTCCCACCCATGAATCAAACATCAGGAGAATCATGGCAACCTGACACTAGAAGTGAAGGATCAGAGTCCGAATGTTCGACAATATTACGAATAAAGGAAAGACTAAGAAAAAAATGAAAAAAGAAAAATTATATAGGCGATAACAAAAAGAAAACAATAAACCCATCCCCCCACCCTGCACCCCTGCAAACGGCTATCGCCTAACCCCCAGTAGCAGCGTGCCTGTCGCCCCAACTAACTAGGTTCTAAAACAAGAAATCTACCGAAGTAGAGCAAAGAAGTGGAGGAGGTCATATTCGTACGGGCTCCCGGTCGCCCCTCACCCCCGCCAGAACATGAATCCCAAGATTGAAGTCAAGAAATCTATCAGACAACAAATATGTATCTCAATAAGGGAAACTTCAAACACCGCCAGCCTTCCTAAAGCATAAGATTAAAAGATCCCGTGCCCATCATACTTAAGTCAAACCCAGTCTTTCAAACTCATCCTTGCCCCTTCCGATCAGACGCCTGAGGCCCCTCCAGACAAACCACCTGTTCCACAGGACGACCCGAGTACGAAGAAAATGTAATAAAACGCAATGCAAGACAAAGCAGAAGAACGAAAGTGCTGTGAACCCTGTCAGATTCAGAGACTCCCTTCCTCGTTATGAACTCCCAGCGTTGATTCAACCGCCATCTTAGCAGCTCCGATGTACAGGGGAGTGACGCAGTTCAATTCCGATAACAGTTCTCATCAAAAGTCTCTGGAGTGGGAACATCAATTAGTCCTTCCATAGTCGGCAAAGATCGTAGGCTTAACAATCCAATGGTGGCATCGAGTTTGTTCTCATTGTCCAAAACACAGGTCAAGGGCTCCGACACCTCACACAGTACGGGTTCTACTTCCTCCATCAGAGTGGCCATCTTGGGTGTCTCGGTTGTCACCGTTTCTTGTAGTGGAGTAGGGTCCGGTCCAATTCGTATCATCTCAGACAAGTGCGCCACCATCACCAGAATGCGGCCTTCGACGTACACATGAATTGATTCAATGGCTTCCAACACAGTCTGTAGCGACAGGTCACTCTCGGTCCGTTCCACTATTCTGTGATCGGTAACAGTCATGATTGCTTTCCCCATCAATTTCGACCTCTCAGGGGGGGACTGGCGAGTCGGAACGGTCGACTGCAGAGGGAGACTTATCAGTTGTACCGATGATATCCCAGGTACGTCAACGCAGGCGGAGACCCCGACCCAGCGAACACCAGCGGGCCCTTTACCGGGTCGCCGGGCAGGATCCCCGTCCACAGCTGCAACCGTTAGGCTGTCACCCCTCCTCCGACTAACACCAAGGCAGCCAAACGTCATCCACATCAATCAGAGAAAGCGAGAAGAATTTTTTCCCCACTCCGGTAGACCGGACCCAATCACACCACCACAGCCGATGTTGTTGAACTGAAACCCGGATGGGCCAGTACTCAAGACCCCGGCTTCTGGGCAGATCTAGGCCGCAAACTTCCACTCGACATATCTACGTCAGCCGAACAGGTAGAAGTCTCAGGATAGAACCTTTAATCTCACGGCAGGTTCACACACACGGTGGCTGGGCGCAAGAACAGGATTAATGACAGGATATTCCGACGGGAGTCAGAGGTCGGCGGAGCCGGGAGCCTACGCGGCCATCTTGGTTGCTAGCTTGGCTCCTCTCTTCCGGACACTCTTAATGGAGGCCTACGACTTTTAAATGTAATTGGCGAGAAGGGCATCTCATTTAAAGGTTTGTGGTGTTATTGGTGTATAAAATGCGCGCAATATGTCATTGTAGTGCTTTCTGGATGAAAATTCTTAGTGTTTGATGGCTGGAACTAGAATCTGAACCAAATCAAGGACAAATCTTCTAGAATAGTAAACCTATGTAAGATAAAACAGAAACAGAAAATAATAGGAGCTCAGACCAGGAGTGCAAATACAATGCTTCCTGAGTAAAGTAGCTCAGTGGGACTGCAGAGTGTATTCAAGCTGGTTGTGGATATGGACGCTGTGCTTCATCCACTGTTAATTCAGAATGCATAGGCCTTCTCCTAAATTAGATTAGACCAGGCTAGAGTGAAGCTAGTGCAAGAAGGAGGAAAGCAAATATGTGTCATCGAAGGACTAGTGTCAAATTAGTTATCTGGTGGTTAGTCTCTTCTTTTTTTTAAAACTATCTGGAAAGTAAATGGACTAGGGGGGTCTCTTTGAATCTGGCAGGGAGTTCATCTACTTTCCAGGACAAGAGATATCCCACTGCCTGCCATATCTAGAAACCCTTGCTTGCTTGGCTGGCGCATTTTCGAAAACAGGTTCTCCTGCTGTCGCGATGGGAGCGCTTATCGATTAAATAAAAATGTGGCAGGTGCACCTGCATTTTTTTCCAGCAAGTTTGAAAAATAACCAAAAAAAACAATTGCTCTTGAAAATCAAGAAAGCAATGACCCTGAAACACTGTGAGTTTTCTACTAATGGGTATGGATCATTGTTTTTTCCCCTCTGCCTTTATTTACATTGCTGTCTTGAAAAGCAAAAATATTTTGCAGGTGCCAAGCTTCATGTGCCTGCTTGGGAATTTTTTTATTTTCTGAAAACGGACTTCCAAAGCTGAAGATTTTTTTTAAACAATAAAAAAATCAATAGCCCTGATATGAGTTTTCTTTCTGTGTGTGTTGTGTGTGTGAACCGATTTTACAGTTCTGAGTCCTGAAAAGAAGTGACGGTTGCCCCTCCATAAGTGACACTCTGACCAGGCTGCCATGCGGGAGATGGGTCTCCATGTCAAGGGTTTATGCTGGAAGACAGATAGGTTTTCACTGGTGTGAGTTCGGCTAATTCCCAGCCGCTAAAAAGAGCAGATTAGCGAAAAGTTTATGGAAGTACTGCCTCTCCAACAAAGTTTAAATGACCCCCATGGCTGTTCTTCACCCCCAAATGAAGTGGAAAGCCAATGAATTGGTTGGACCAGAGCTTCTTTATTTGTGGTATATGTCTTGCGTTCCATAATCTCTCAGCAACCCTCTTAGTCTGTGCCAATAAAGTTAACCATAGGCACTCTTTTAACCCTTTAGGTGCTGCCGTCGGCCAACGGTCGTCACGGGCACTACCTCCCCAGTGCTGCGTGCGACCGCTGGACGTCCAGTTCAGCACTGGATAATGGACAGCGCAGCACTGGGGAGGTTTGTTTACTAGCTCCTAAGGTGTTAAATCTTTCGTGAATGTTATGGAAAAAGTGATGCATTTATTGATATTACATCTGGCGACATGTCCTTTTGTATGCAAAAGCCTTCTAATTGACCTATAACGATAAGACAACTACACACTCCGTAAAAGTCTTGCCAAAACTCAATATGAAAAACCAAACTGATCCCCTACATTGTAGGTTGAGCCTATAGCGGCTGTGCGCACGCCCTGCTCGCTTTGCGAGGCATGCAGTATTCAGTATGGAGTGGAAGCTCTGTGCAAGCTCTGCCCACTCTCCGCCCACTTTTTTCATTGGCTTGTGTCTTTGTTGTTCCTAAATCCTGCCTTCCGATTGGTTTGAGGCTTGTTAGTCCCTCCTTATGATGGCCATGCCATCATTTGTATCCTTCCATGGCTACTGGCCCCCTTTACTTCGAGTGTAGCACAGTACGTTTTATTTAAATTGTAAGCACTATTTTCTTCCTGTGTCTTATCCCCCTCCCACAGTACGTGCCTTCTCGACCCCAAACTACTGTTGTTTGTGCCTTCTCGCCCGCCCACATGCCTGTTTGCAATGCAATAGGTCTTGCGTAAATGCAAGTTCTATTGCATTTTAAATGCTTGTTTTAGATTGAGGCAGGCCGACAGCTTTCTCAACAATAACGTTTTGAAATGCTATGACAACATAAAACAAACTCTGACAATTCTAAAAGGTTGGTGCCAGCACCACACCTATTTGCTTGCCAATGTGTGTGTTTTTTTTTTTATAATTGCTCAAAAGTCCACCGAAGGTAGTGGCCAGATTTGGCGGGAGAATTTGTGTGATGGCAGTAACCCAGGAAGCCACGTGTGTCTCTCTTGAGCCCCCAGCGCCCTGCAGGAGACAGGCCAGTATGGACCGTATAGACCAGGTCAGTGATGACGATGTCACTTGTTTCACTCCAGCTCGGGCACGTCGTGGTTTCCTCTGGAGAAAGTGCTTTAGACAGGTCAACATGGGGCCCGGGGTGGGGCCAGGCCTCAGCCCTGGGATCTCCCCAGAGGATCACTGGATGCCATTCTGGGACCCACCTCATTCCTGGCTTCCCTTTTCTTTGATGATGAGGTGACATTTGCATCTGAATGGGGCTTGTGCTGCAGGGCCGTTGTTTGATGTCTGAAGCGGGGGCAAGAGTGGGTCGCAAGGAACCCGGGAAGACCAGCTTGACAATTAAGGAGACATACTTTCACAGAAGCCGCTGGTTTGTAAAACAAACCTCCTCAGCCCACATGAGGTGAAATGTCTGGCTGAAGAAAGCGCAGGTCGGCCTGGATGGAAATGGGAGGGCGCTGCTTTTACTGAGATAGCTGCTTATGTCCTGAACATTTACTCGAGGCCCCTACAAACACTGCAGGGACATGCAACCTGGCGAAAAAGACTGGGTGAGAGGGAAATATTATTTTTTTGTGTGCAGTTTTATATAGCGTGAACTCAACCCGGTGGCATTGGAGCGCTTTACATGAGCACCAGTTACGTTACACAAGGACACATTGTTTTTTGTTAGGCACGGGGAGATTAAGGGGCAGATTTATGAAGGCCTTGCGCCGCCGGTGCGTCACTTTTTCCCATGTTAAAAATGACGCACCGGCGGCGCAAGGCCTTCATAAATCTGCCCCTAAGTGATTTGCCCCGAATCACAGGCTGTTGAGCCGACGCTGAGACTCGAACCTGGTTCCCCAGCACCAAGGTCATCTCTGGCCTTTAGGTGTTTTAATGTTCTCTCATAAATTCTTGTACTTCTTCCCAATACCCCTCTTATTGGCCTCGTTCTTTTTCGTTTATTATTTATTTGCAGTATTTTTGTCAGCGTGAACTCAGCCCAAGGGCACTGGAGGGCCCTTTTCACCAGCACCAATTGCATGACACAAAGTCTGATTCTTTTTTGAGAGTTTGAATGGTTTGCCCACAATCATAATATGTTAAATCGACGCCGAGACTGGAACCTGGTTCCTCCAGTTCCAAAGTCGGTACCTTTGGCAGTAACACCACACCCTCTGCCCCTATTTACCACAGGAGGAGAAATGTGCAACAGGGGTGGCGAGCCAGGGGTCTGGCTTGCCTTTCGGACCCTGTGCGCAAGCGGACCTCTTAGAATAGTCTATAAAATATTGAAAACTCTCTTCAAAGTGTTTTTGTTTAGGATGCAGAAGTGCTTTACCTTATTATATCGTAATATTTTACTGTATTGACAGGTAGCCAGAAGTCCAAGTGGGCAGAGGAACAGGGGAACAAAGTCCCCAAACTTTATTAGTTTGATCAAAACAGTTCCCAGACTTTTTATAAAAATAACCTATGTTTCTGAACTGTTAACTTCCGGTGGATTCAAAAGGGAGAAGAAAGATCACCAGTTATGTGGGGTGATAGGAGAGGCAACTGAAGAAGCAGCAAGCCTTCTCTGCAGTATAGGCTTTAATTGATATAATCTGGATTGTGTCCCTTTAATATAAACCTATTAAAAGGTTTACACTAGGTACAGTTAGCGTCTTATTAAAACAAGCATTTGCAATGCAATAGGTCTCACATTTACGCAAGTTTAAGCTATTGGCATTGCAAATGACAATACGTTATATTTATGTTTCAAAAACCAAAACATAAATAAAAGGCATTGTCATTTACAATGCCAAGACGTTAAACTTGCATAAATGCGAGACCTGTTGCATTGCACATGCTTGTTTCTTAATCTATTAATATGCTTTCTGCGTCATGTTTTCCCATTCTGAAATGGATCTCTTGCTGTGAAAAAGTTTCTCATTTGGACATAAAAGCAGAAAGAGATCTTTTTACCTGGTTATTTGTTAAACTGTTTATGAGGAACGCGAACATGTGATTACATTTGTCACATGAGCAGATGTTCAGTTGTACTTGGCATAAGACAAACAAGCATCTGCAATACAACAGGTCTTGTGAGAGTTTAAGCTATTGGCATTGTGAATGACAACACCTTTTATTTATCTCTTTTTACTTTGAACACATAAATAAGGCATTGTTATTTACAAGGCCAATAGTGAAAACTCTTGTAAATGCGAGACCTCGGCTGCCATTGTCCTGGGCTGCTTGGAAAGTGAGAGTGCGGATGGTGTGTCGAAAGTTGCAGGAAAGTATGTCATGCGTGCAGTAGGAGAAACTCGTTAAAGAAAATAGTGCTTACAGACTAAATAATACATACCGTGTAACAACTGACGTAAAAGGGCCAGTCCTCATGGGAGGTTACAAATGAAGACAAGGCGGTACTAAGGAGGGACTAACAAGCCTATTAACAAATCAGAAGCCAGCATCTCCAAAGGGTAATGGCACAAGCCAATGAAAAATATGAGCGGGGAGTGGGCAGAGCTTCAAATCCATATTCGAATACAGCATGCCTCGCAGAGCAGCGCATGCACTTCCCTGGCTCGACCTAAAATCCTACAAGGAAAGGAAATTTCACCCAGTGTAAAATAGTATTTCTTAATCTATATCTTGTAAAGATTCAGTACATGATTCATGTGCATAGTGACTGACCACAGTATCAAGGGATTATTTGCTATACAGTACGTGTTTATTTGGAAAATGAGAATGCATTGTTATGCAGCACAAGGCCACATTTACCCACCCTATTACATATTTAAACATACACCTGCTTCAAGAGGTTAGATAGGATATGAGTGTCCATCTGTCCTTCATGTTTCTGAAACTGGCTGGTCAGTGCTGCTCAGAGGAAACTTTGTTCATGGATGGTAGTAAGGACAGGCAGTGAATAATGACCAGACTTGGGATATAATAACAACTGGAATAACAAAGTGTAGGGTTAAGAAAGACCTTTGGTGTCCTTACTGTGCTGATAACATGGAACGGGAAAAATAAAGAACAATAATCTTCTTACTGAACCAACGATACGCAGTTCACAAATGCATGTTTATTCTGCAATCATTATGATGCCAATAATAGAAGGCTCCTGACAGTTAAAATAAATGGATCTGTGTTTTGTGTCCTCTCAGTCATTGGTGTTGTCCTTGATTTACAGCGTCGTGTCCTGTGGTGTGTTTCTGGACTCCGTGGTTTGATGTGAGCTACCCAGAATACGGGCCAGACGGCGGAGACTTCGAGACGTATGACAAGATCAGGGATGAAGGCTATGAAGTCTGTGAACACCCGCTGAACATATCATGCCGCTCTCCAAATTTCCCAGACATCCCAATCCACCAACTGGGTCAAAAAGTGCACTGTGACGTCTCCAAAGGGCTTACCTGCAAGAACAGTGAGCAGACAGTAGGACCCAGCATCATCCCCGTGTGTTACAATTATGAAGTCAGTGTGTACTGCTGTAAGGAGATCTGTCCTACAACTCCTACGACCATTAGCCCTACAACAACACCATCCACAACTACAACAACAATGACAACCACACCGAAGACTACCACCACTACACC
The DNA here is from genome assembly GCF_964261635.1 of Lissotriton helveticus. NCBI lineage: Eukaryota > Metazoa > Chordata > Amphibia > Caudata > Salamandridae > Lissotriton > Lissotriton helveticus. The sequence goes on along the minus strand of NC_136061.1, from coordinate 1,846,084,662 downwards.
AACTACAACTACACCGAAGACCACCACCACTACACCAACTACAACAACTGGTACGTATAGTAAACATGGTTATCACATTAGCCAGGGTGTCAACTGGCACTTTATTGCATTTGTTTATTATATCCAGTCCCATAGTGCCAATTTTAGTTTTAAATTGTTTTATAACAGCAAGAATCCTCAAGCTCCATTTATCATCTGTAGGTTATGTTCTATTGAGATGAAGGGTAAGGGCACTAAACGACTAGAAAGCTGAGTAGAGTGTTCCATGACAAGGTCACATAATAGAGATATGGAGGGGTGAATGAAGCAACGAATATAGGGCATGTTTTGAAAAAAAGTTTGGGAAAAATCCGATATAGGCTTTAAGATAGCAGAGAAAAGAGGAGAAAATGTGTTCAGTACTATAAAAGAGGATTTGATTGGGGTAGCTGCGATATGAGTTTTATTCACTGCTAATAGGAGGGTGAGAGACTTTAGTGTTCACGGTCAAAGTAAAGCAAGAGAGAAGGAAGAGGACAAAATCAGAACAAAGAGAATAAATAAGAGTACCACTTGCGTATATGGAAGCGTATAACCATATTGTGAAAGTGAGGGCAATGGGCATTCAAACTAATGTCTGGACTTGGACACTTACATTTCTGTACCACTTTACTTCTACTCTCTAACAACTCCTCCTGAAGTGGTGACTAATATTTTTGATTTCTCTCCTTTTTGTTGAAGGACCAACAAGCACCACTCTCACATCTACAAGTAAGTGTGAATTTAGGAAACTTTCACATGTGTTTCTTCGTTGATCATATTAAGCTGTTTAATAGCCCTGCATGCTTCTGGGCCTTGATACAATCTAAATATTGGAAACAGTGTTTCCGAAGCTATCTGATGCAGACTCCTGGCATTTCAGTAATTTATGACAGTGGGACATCAGCATCCATTGCATTTCTAAATCAGGCTTCTGCAAGGTCCTGTTAGAGGTTGGTGTGGAGGAGAATGTGCCCTTTTGTGTGTAAGGTTGCCTCCTACTAATTCCTGTAGTATGTTGTAGTGTAGGAGAACATGTGTTCCATATTATCCAAGGCACCTGCATGTAAGATTCTGTAGGATGTAATTGTGCAAGATAAGATGTCTTTAAGTATCAAAGCAGTTTTTTTTAAATGCATAAAGGTAGCTATTCTTCTGCCTTGTTCCTAACACCACTTTTCTGGTATTCTGCATGATGCCACGTGGCGTGAATGCAGGGCTCCATTGACTAAATTCACTGTGTTCTTAACCGCTTGTTAGTCACTGATTAGTTGTCTGACACCGTTGAGGTTTAGTGTGATACTCAGCTGCCTTTCCCCTAGACACAGTCACTTCAACCCAGGCGATCCTTCTGCACAGCATGCAATAATGAACAATCTGACTATGGTTCTAGTCTTTGTGTTATAATAATATGTATGATCAGGGAAAACACTTCTTCAGTGATATTTCTCAGATTTTGATGGTGGTAAAGAATTCTCAGCAGCCTTTCCAGTCATGTTCCTTGATGGATTACAATTCAAATTGTCTCTGGTGGACACCAGGAACAACTCCAGCATGTCCCTAACTTAACATCAAATGGCTTATATTTGATCATGTAATAAAGACTGGATATATTTGCACCATTTGTCATAAAATAAGTGGTGCATGTGTTCAGGTAGCTTGTGGGTAGCCCATACCAATGTTCAATGCCTCAACTGCTCCACTGTGAATAATACTTGCATGCTGCGAACTGAAGCCTTATCAAAGTTAACAAGTTCAATTTTGTCATAAAATAAACAACTGCTTTCAAGCACAGAGCTCCATTTGTGATGCATGCAGGAATCATTATCTCTTTAAAGGCGATAGTCAACATTTAACATTTACGCAGTCAACTCTAAGAAGGTATTAGAGTCTCTCCCTTTAGCCTGGCATTTTGAGAAGACTATTTACTGAAAAATCGAGACAAACTTCTGCTGTGTCTTATTTCAGGGAGACAAGTTCTGCTTAAGATAGTATAGCCCTCATTACGAGCTTGGGCCCCCTCTCTGGGCAAAATATAATGAAATATCAGTCCCAATTCCATGTGTGTTCAGGGCCCAGAATTATCAGGTCTAAAAATTCCAGATCGGATAGTTCTAGGCCAAGAGACACTGATGGCCTCATTACGATGTGACGCTTAAAGTCACATACATCGTAGGTTTTACTTCAGACCGCCACATTAGAATGCAGGTGGTCAGAAGTGAAACCGACCAGTCAATCTGGCTGCATTCTGATGCCTCAAGGAGCCCGTCAGCCAGTCGGAGGCTAAACCGTAATCCCTATGGGTGGCTTTTCTGGCATCAGAATCACGATGTCGGTTTCCAACAAGCTTTCCACCTTGGGGTTTCTGACATGGTGCCCCCCTGTTAATCCTTGTGCAGGGATGAACAGAATCTCACATTTCTCTATGGGAGCTTTTGCTAAGGCCGGATTAGGCCCACAGCACAAGCTTCCATAGGGAAATGGGAGTATGCAACCGCACCATGTGTGGCTGCATTTTAATACTGAGGTCAGGACTGCTGACCAGAGATTGGTCTGTCCTGATTCTGCAACAGTGTCGGGCGGCGAAATCATAATAAGGCCCTGAGACTGTCAAAGGTGCTGCAGGGCGGGGGCTGAGGGCAACAGCATTGCCAGACCCCTGCCCACTGCCCACTCTCTGCAGCAGTCCTGTGTCCTGAGGGAGCAGACAATGTTTCCTCCAGACAAGCATGTGTGTGCCCTTCATTTCTGCAACTACCCCCCCCACTGCCCTACACTACCCTCTCCCCCTAACACTATCTTCTTCTTCATTGTTTCGCTGAAGTCAGCATCTGAAGTAAAGCATCTGGTAACTGTGGGTTAGAGCAATTATTCCCCATTTTGAGGAAAAAACTCTCAATGTCAGGGCTCTGTTGTGGAGATAGCAGCCGGTAACGTTGATTCTGTCTGCCAGAATGTCTTCCACAAAGTTTGGCTAACTCATAACAAGGACCTATGAGGGAGGTGGTGAGTGAATAATCACACAGAATGATTTATTTTTATAATGTACACTTCAGCATTCTCATATATATAATTCATCAAATCATTGATGGTATAAGCCATGTGTGAAAGGCCAGCCATGTTTTAGTGACAGTATCAGCTCAGTGCTTTATTTGTTATGTTGGCTGCCAGTGGCACTCAATTTTGGGAAATGCAAGTTATATTTCATCATCAGTCTTTGACCAACAGCACTAGAGAGATAGGCTGCAAAAAGCAAGATGAATGAAGAGAATGATAGGGAAAACATTTAAAGAGAGAGAGAGAAACATAGGGATAAAAAAAACCTGCATGGATGAGATAGGGAGATGGGATGCATAGAATGATGAAAGAGGATGCCTGAGGTAGAATTAGACCAGACAGGCATATTATTTGATAACTCCACCATTCAACAGCACTGTTGGAAGGCTCCTAAGAATAACATTGGGTCAAAGCATTTTATTTTATAATTTAGGTACTAAGTTGTACTGTCCCTAGAACCATGAGACACAACTGAAAGTCTTTCTTAGTTCTGGCAAGTACTCATTTTCACATCACTTGAGGACTTAACCGATAAGTGATTGGATTCTTTTTACATTGATGCATTATTCTTGATGTGCCGCTCCAGTGTTTCTAGTTTACTGGTGGTGTTGTATTTATGAAGAATTAATATGCAATTGGAAGCTTGGGAGACCTTTCTTAATTTGTTGAGTGCTTTAATACTCTGAGGTGACCCCTCTCTAGACCTTGGAATTGGTCCCTCTTTTATCTATTTAACAGAAGGGGCTTGTTTCGGGGTAGTTAGGTTTTTCTACACCCACTTTATTTTGGTGTTTGGTAGAAGGTAACTCAAATTTTCCAGATGGCTTCAAGAGGAGACTTGGAAGCAGGTACGACTCAGTCCTGTTTAATTTCCTAAACAGGAACATTGTACGCCAGAAACTACTTCTCTTTTCCCTCCTCTACCTCCCCAAATGCCTGCACATAGATGTACCATCTTCTCGGAGCTAAATGTATGAGGTAAAAACCCCAACTCATTGTGGTTTCGCCACCTGAAATATTGCTACATTTGATGGGCTATAACTTGAAATCCCACCTATTGGTGCGAAAATACTGCACAGTAACAGTAACATCGCATGCCATTTTACCATTACCTCAGCACTGTGAAACTTATAATTTAGTAAACTCACCTTTTTACATGTTTCTTTCCACACAAAGTCTGATCTTTTCAGTTACCATACTCCAAGTGCAAACAGCTTTCCATCCCACTTTGAAAATGTCAGTGTATGGTTCTCTAACAAGGGTGTAACAAAGGCCCTTGCAGCCGCTGAGAAGAGGGAGGCCAGCAACCTTTCAAGGGGCCCCCACATCTTCATTGACCCTAATTGATCCCAAGACCAATGAATATCTGTGAGATATGAGAGACTCGGGCCCCTCTTCATATTCTCCAGGGGGGTCCCGTTATTTTGCTTTATGCCACTGCTTTTTAAACCTGCATGCTTTGCTTGTCCGTTTTATTGCTATGTACAGTGTCCTTTGGCAATAGATTCTTGCTCCATAAATATCCTTAAAAAAAGGAAAAAGTATGAACATCTGTATCTTAATATTTCAATGTTGTATTGCAGCCATCTGCACTCCTCGGACTGAGTGTGAATGGACAGACTGGATTGATGTTGACTACCCTCAGTTCGGTCCTGAAGGTGGTGACTTTGAAACCTATGACAAGATCAGGGAGAACGGCATCGACATCTGCGAACAGCCAGAGAACATCTCATGCCGAGCGCAGAGATTCCCAGACGCACCTCTTGAGGATCTGCAACAGAAAGTGACGTGTGATGTCAAGACAGGGTTGATTTGCCGCAACAAGGAGCAGTCCGCGAGCACTATCATACCCATGTGTTACAACTATGAGATCAAAGTTAACTGCTGTCGTGAAATAACTTGTGGACCCACCACCACTCACACCACACCGGGCACCACCACCACTCTTTGCACAACAGAAACCACAGAACCTACGTATCCAACATCTACAACTACAACTATCCCAGGTACAGATACATTCAATCTAGCATACTGAGCAGGGGTTCTGGAAGCAGGTAGTCAAATCTCCGCAGTGGTGTGAAGAATCCTTCACCCACAAGCATTTATATTGTCTAATTGCAGTCGTCAAATATTAAATGTTTGGTGTTAATTATCTGGTAATAAGAGCATGCGCTATGCAAATCGCCACTGGTAGTGGCAAAGGGTACCTGACTAATGTTGACCCTGAGGGTTTGGAGTCTGATGGTGAAGAGGCAAGTTAATCACTTTGTAGATGTAAGAGTAGCCTTTATGATCATCATTGACTTTCAGATTGAGCTGATGCCCCAGAGAGTCTTGTGTCAACGGCCTGCCTCCAGCTGTAAAAGTAACGGCATGCAACGGCACGCTGTATAGACCCTATTTAAACTGCGCTCCTGGAATTATGCGATTCTGCAGCTCTTTTCGTATAATGACAGATTTGCTGCATTTAATAAATGAACCATCATCTGTTGCATAATCTGCAGATTTTATCAAAACAAGTATGTTTCTTGTTCAACTGGATCAAAAGTTAATATAAACGTGGCGACCTGTTCGGATGCAGTGAAACGCCCATCGCAAACATTTAATGGCCATTTTTCAGTTACTGAATTATGCCGCCTAAATCGCCTTTTCCTGCTGCATAATGTAGTCACCCCTGCCACATAATTTAGTGCTGTCTTGCAGCATAATTTCAGGGGATCCTGAATATAACTCCCAAATTCTTTTGCCAAATGTTTTTTCCCCTCAACCCGTGGTAGACCAGCCACATAATTTCAAAATGTGACGTCATGAATTTGTTAGAAATGACACTCCTGCATTTGTAGGTGAACAAATGTAATAATATGATTTTCTGAGACAACATAATCAAATCAATCAAATTACTTTTTACGTGCAAGCAGAAAAGTAGACTTTCATCAACCACAGCCTAGAATCTTTATGCTGCAAACCAATTTGCATCACTTTTTAGCTTCAAAGTTCAATTTTTGTGTTTGTTGTGCACTAACAATGTACAAGCATGTTGTTCAATTAGAGGGAAGAACATTCCCTGTTTTAAAATCATAATACCCAAAATCCAAATGAGGTCAGAGAAGAACTGTAATTAATTGGTAGTAAAATGTATTCTTTAAGCTATACATTTTTGAATCGGTAAATTCTGGATTTTAACACTGCCTCAAGTTTCTGATACTTGTGTAAATGCCGGCTTATCCTAAAATAGAAACATTTTTCTGGATATTTCCTAAGAGAAAACCCCTATCTACTTTTCTTATTTCCGAAATTTCGAAATGTACTAAGCCAGATGGATGTGTTAAGCATATAAATATTTTGGGGGTTCTGGAAATGAATTGTGGATTAGGTCAAAATCCAGCTGAGATTCCTGCTTATTGATTCCCCAGTTTTGAATAGAATCTTTAAGTTTAGCCCTGTGAGTGAGAGATGAGTTTAGGTGCTGTGTGTCAATGAAGCAGCATGTACCAGAGGCGGTTATAACTAAAGCCTGAATCGGGAAGATAAGGGCTTTTGACTGTGGGACCAATGCATAGGGAATAAAGGCTATGGTCGAACTGCTAAGAAGTTGAGACATGTTTTAGACAGGTCTTAATACGTTCTGCGTTATCTAAATTTCTAGTTAAGACTCTAGGCTCCAGCGATACACATGGTCCAGGTTCTAGGCATCCTTTAATAGCAAGAATTGGATTATGAAACCCGTAGTTTTTATACTGCAGTCGTCTTCTTGCCTTTATCCCTACTGACAATGGATTCAGGGTATCCAGATAAAGCACATTAAGGGCAGATTTAGAGTTTGGCGGACTAGGTATTGCATTCCAAATGTGACGGACTAAGCTGTCCACCAAATTCTCATCCCGTCTCATTTAGAGACAGACGGACTGCAACGTTTTTGTTAGGGGAGCCTCCCCTTGACTCCATCAATGGAAAGCTTACTGTAATGGTCCAATGGAGTAGAGGCTGACAGAGAAAGGGCATTACAATAACCGCCCTATTTCGGGTGGGTGTGTAATGCCCTTGGTGATGAGGACAGAAAATAAACCCCGACCCTGACACCCTTGGAGAATTGTGAGAAACAATAAAATGTTAAAAGTTTAGTCGAGTACTATTAAAACAGACTGCTACCATCCACAAAAGTTTGTACCTTGAAGGGAACTGTCGTTAGTTCCTTTCAAGGTAAAGATATGACCTGTGGACTAGTAATCATCTCAAAATTATGTGGACCGTAGTCTGTCAGGAGGGAGCAGGTAATGTCCAACACCACCCTGAATATATATATAAATATAAATATATATCACATTGATTGAACAGAGGGTTCGGGCCCAAGCTGACTGAAAATGTGCTCGTATATATATATATCCTTTCACACAAACAGTGGGAACCCAGGTTTGAGTTCTGCCATACACCAAGCAACGAGAAATGTGTAGTTTTTTTTCTGTGATTTTGTATTTCTGTGTTTTGTTTCTCTTATATCAATACCTGACACTTTATCTCCATCCACAGAAAGCCCCACATCTACAAAGCAGAGTACCACTCCAAAACAAACTACAACCCCTACCATAACAACAACAGAATCACCAACAACACCAGCCACCACTACAATGAGCACTACCACTACAGAGGAGCCTACAACTTCAACAATAACTACTACAATACCGACCACCACTACAGAAAGCACAACCACTACAAAGAAGACTACAACAACTACCACAGAGGAACCTACTACCACAAAACCCACAAGTCCAACAACTACCCCAACAGAGGAGCCTACAACTTCAACAGTAACTACTACAACACCAACCACCATTACAGAAAGCACAACCACTACAGAGAAAACTACACCAACTACCACAGAGGAACCTACTACCACAAAACCTACAACTACAACACCAACCACCACGACGGAGAGCACCACCACTACAAGGACGACTAGAAGTCCAACAACAACCCCAATAGAGGAGCCTACAACTTCAACAGTAACTACTACTACACCGACCACTACTACAGAAAGCCCAACCACTACGGAGCAGACTACACCAACTACCACAGAGGAACCTACTACCACAAAACCTACAACTACAACACCAACCACCACCACGGAGAGCACCACCACTACAATGAAGACTACAACTCCAACAACAACCCCGACAGAGGAGCCTACAACTTCAACAGTAACTACTACAACTCCGACCACCACTACAGAAAGCACAACTACTACAGAGAAGACTACACCAACTACCACAGAGGAGCCTACAACCTCAACACCTACAACTACAACACCAACCACCACAACTGGGAGTACCACCACTACAATGAAGACCACAAGTCCAACAACAACCCCGACAGAGGAGCCTACAACTTCAACAGTAACTACTACAACACCGACCACCACTACAGAAAGCACAACCACTACAGAGAAGACTACACCAACTACCACAGAGGAACCTACTACCACAAAACCTACAACTACAACACCAACCACCACCACGGAGAGCACCACCACTACAATGAAGACTACAACTCCAACAACAACTCCGACAGAGGAGCCTACAACTTCAACAGTAACTACTACAACACCGACCACCACTACAGAAAGCACAACCACTACAGAGAAGACTACACCAACTACCACAGAGGAGCCTACAACCTCAACACCTACAACTACAACACCAACCACCACCACAGAGAGCACCACCACTACAATGAAGACCACAAGTCCAACAACAACCCCGACAGAGGAGCCTACAACTTCAACAGTAACTACTACAACACCGACCACCACTACAGAAAGCACAACCACTACAGAGAGGACTACACCAACTACCACAGAGGAGCCTACAACCTCAACACCTACAACTACAACACCAACCACCACCACAGAGAGCACCACCACTACAATGAAGACCACAAGTCCAACAACAACCCCAACAGAGGAGCCTACAACTTCAACAGTAACTACTACAACACCGACCACCATTACAGAAAGCACAACCACTACAGAGAAGACTACACCAACTACCACAGAGGAGCCTACAACCTCAACACCTACAACTACAACACCAACCACCACAACTGAGAGCACCACCACTACAATGAAGACCACAAGTCCAACAACAACCCCGACAGAGGAGCCTACAACTTCAACAGTAACTACTACAACACCGACCACCACTACAGAAAGCACAACCACTACAGAGAAGACTACACCAACTACCACAGAGGAACCTACTACCACAAAACCTACAACTACAACACCAACCACCACAACTACAATGAAGACTACAACTCCAACAACAACCCCGACAGAGGAGCCTACAACTTCAACAGTAACTACTACAACACCGACCACCACTACAGAAAGCACAACCACTACAGAGAAGACTACACCAACTACCACAGGGGAGCCTACAACATCAACACGTACAACTACAACACCAACCACCACCACTGAGAGCACCACCACAACAATGAAAACCACAAGTCCAACAACAACCCCGACAGAGGAGCCTTCAACTACTACAACACCGACCACCACTACAGAAAGCACAACCACTACAAAGAAGACTACACCAACTACAACTACCACAGAGGAGCCCACAACCACAACACCTACAACTACAATGCCAACCACCACGACTGAGATCACCACCACTACCAAAAAGACAACAACTACTACAGAAGAGTCTACTACCCCAACACCGACCACTACCACTGGGAGCACTGAAACAACCACAGGTATAAGATAAACTTTGGGTCCTATATTTGTAACATTGTTTGTGTGTAAAATACTGGCCTTTACTCAGGCTTTTTAGAATGATTGGCATTAGTGTTGAAAAGTTGTAAAGGGAAATAAGTACACTGTTGGAGAGCTCTGCTCCGACAAGTCTGTCAGTATCAGTATGGAATATTTCTTAGGGAGCATGTACCCCAAGGGTAAAATGTGCCAAATGTGTTGTATGCTAAATTACCTGTATGTTCATGCCATGCACCATACACACATACTTTTACCAGTAACATGCATATTTTGTAAAATAGCAGGATTGAGCAAAATGAAATACTGAAGGGGTATTTCTTGTGTCTTTTTTGGCGTGCTGATCCCCGTTTTAGTAGCTTGACAAGGGCATGTGGGTTGTATGGAGTAGGGGGGATGTTGTTTATGTTTCTTTTGATTTTGATGGAGACATTGGTCTTGAAACATCAGCTTATAAATACTCTACACACGAATAACATTATGGAGCTTTGGTTGGGGGAAACATAATAGGAGAACATGAAAGCAAGAATGAGGATGGATAGAGAGAAGAAAGGATGGCAAGATAGATGGAAGGATTAATGGGTGGATGGATGGATATATGACGAATTAAGAGAAATTGAAAGGATGGAGAGAATGATGGGTGAATGAAGGGAAGGAGAAGACAGAGAGAAGTTTTTCTAATTCATCCCTGCACTTAAACCATATATGGACGCCTTTATGCCTCTGTCTGCATCTACCTTATTATTTAAATTCAGACTTGGTACGCTGTTGGTAAATACATTTACACACAGATGGGATTCTATTGGCATGAAGTCAAAGAATTGCCAGTCTGCCCTAATAGTATTGAGGACAAAGAAGATCTACTTTTATTTTGCTTGACCGATGCCAAACCAAGGAGATCTTGGCTAAAACCGCTTTGTATCACACTAGGCACGTTAAAATATGGTGAGGCTTAAAGAACATTAAGCTCAGACTGTAGTATCTTGATAGCTTTAAATCTTGGAAGCTATCTCTTATCAGTGAGGTGTATAAGAAAATCTGTAAGCAAAGTGATAGAATGCACACCTCCTTTTATTCAACTTCAAACTGCTCTTTGCTATGTTGTGTCGTGCAGACTGATGCCGGAGTCTCCCCAAATTACACGGATAAGTGATTCTCAATACCTATGGCCCATGTCCTACGTGCCTCAGTTGCACAGCCTCGCCCTCACAATAAGTCAAGCTTCTGTTAGGTATAATCCATATTTTTATTAACTATTTCATACTTCATCCATTTTTTCTTTTACTTCAAAGACAGCTTAATTTAAAAAAACAAAGCAAATGCCTTATGCATTCCTATCTGGGCCTTAACAATGGCACATTGGAATCAAATTCCTTTTCGCCTTTGAGATACTGGCCGCCTTTCGACTGGCCGACAGGCTCTCCGAGCCCTTCGAAAGCCAGCCGGTATGGCCGGCTGGTTTACTTTCCGACTGCCTCCATCATAATGAGGCAGTTGTAAAGTAAACCACAGGGCCCATTACAAGGCAGCTCTGAAGGCTCCAACCGCTGGTCAGAGCCTTTATGGGCTGCATTGTAATCAGCCCCTTAATACTTTATGGGCTTGTATAAGGCCCAAAAGCTTGAATTTAGAACCCACTGAGCCACACCAAATGCCCAGGACACGAGGGGCACCTCTTGGGGTCAGGATGTCGTTGAATACCTGAAGGCCAGCCGACTAGCCCTTTGAGTCACTCTGGGGTCCTAGGTTTAAGATGAAGTTGCAGTTCTACCTGGGAAGAGGGCAGTAGGTCAGCACAGCATGGCAGAAGCTCCTTCAGAGTAGCAGTCCAGCAGATTAACACTCCTCAGAAGCCCAGCAATCCTGCTGGCAGATTATCCACATGTCCAGACATGTACAGAAGTGGTGGTGTCCGAGGTCCTTCTTTTATACAAGTTGTGCCACTGAAGTGGGGAGAAGTGTCTAGAGGCATGCCTTCGAACATCACAGGTGTCCTGTCTGCCCTGCCCTTGCTCCAAGCCAGCTGAAGTGACAATGCAAGGTTGTTAGGCCCTTTATGTGGAGCCAGGGCACAGTATATTCAGGTGTTAGTGAGGCTGCGAACAGCTTTTCCCTCCCATCCTGCCAATGATGCCACAACCAGTCTCACATAAGCTACCATGGTGTGTTGCTGTCTAGGAGGAATACACAAAGCCCAAGTGCCAACTACAGCCAGTCATGTGATGAGAGACAAGCTGCAGGCAGCAAAGGGCTAAAGCAAGAAGATGCCAACTTTCTAAAAGATTCAATGTTCACCCAATGCATTTTGGGCTACAAGCCCTTCATCAGGGGTAACTGGAATTTTAAAATAGCCCATCAGAAACCATGTATAAATTATTCCACATTTCCAAATTCATTACATATGCTATGCATGCTGTACTCAAACATTTGTTGTATCAAAAGTATGCATGCCTTCCATCAATTAATAAAGTTTCCCTTGCTGTGAATAGATGCCTTTACACCGGAAAGTCAATAAAGTACTGAAAAGTTAATAAAGCAAAAAATAAAAATAAACCCTGAGCTGAAATCAAACACTGTGTGTAAAAAAAACATGCACCGAACATCCACCGCAATAGTGCTACAAGCGTCTGATTTAATTTGCCTCTAATTCAACCCTACAACCATCAGTGGAACCATTGATAGAAACAGCAAAACTGAGGAAAAACTATTATCACTTAAAAAATATGCAAAACTTGTGGTAAAAAATATTGTTTTACAATTCTGCGTATTTCTGGAATTTTTTAACTGCAAAAGTTTGAGAATTGCATTTTTAGACAAAAAATATGCTTTTTTGCACAGCCCTTTTCCCCATGCCCTTAAAGAAAATGTTTAAGATATATTTGAACTATTTTCTTGTTTCCCTCCACGGGTATCCTCAAACCCTAGGTTTCTTTAGAATCCTTAGCATGTGGTAAAAGTGACACAGCTTTGACCTGAATACCTTTCATGGACCTAATTTCATGAAGGCTTTGTCAATGCCTGATTTTTTTTGATGGTTTTAGCAAATATTTATTGTTGGGGAAATCACTCTCCCATGTCAATCTGAAAAAAAAACCTTTGGCTACCTGCAAAAATATGCTCTAGTCTCAAATCACACATATTTCCATAGCAGTCATTGGCACTGAAAGGGACTACTTTATTTGAGGAAGTACTCCTTGTTAAAGGTCCAAATGCCCAGTTCAGTAAGCCAATGTCTCAAGTAGGCTCACCAACTGTGTCATGGGTATTGTGTAGTGGGCAAAACCAAACGTGAATGACATTTTAAAAGATCAATCGAAAAAGAAAGTTGGCTGAAAGCCCCCAAAAGTAAGTATATTATCAATATGTATTTAGTAAAACCAAATAATTTTAGCTAATGCCAGACATAAAAAGGAGATGGAAGTTAAATCACCAGTTTACTAGGCACCCGAAGTGTAGAAAATAATAACTAACCAATCTTTGAGTTAATATAAAAAATAAACGATGTAAACTCTGCGCCAACTGTTTCACTGAAGAGAAAGGTACAACTTTTAGGAACATGTGAACATTGAGCACAGGTTTTGTGCAGTCACTCAAAGTGAAGGAAGACAATGTGTAAAGGGTGCTGACCCACTGCCCCATGCTTTATTACTCTGGTGGGTGCAAGCACAATATGAATGAAAATATAACAGAACAATTAATAAAGCCCCCTGACCAAAAAGGGCTTCTATAGATGCATATTATGGATGATTTTTGTTTTTAAAACTGCAAAAAATTCTCGCAAAGACCAGATCTAAAAAGACACACAATCACAAACGTCAGTGCAGTGCTTATCAAGAATACCTGCAAGTACAACATTTCTCTTTTAATCCTATGTATATATTTGAAAAACCCTTTGTAGAAAGTAAAAAAATTTGCAACATAGCAGGACTTGAGAATACTGATCTAGTCAGATACATAGAGTTACGAAGATGATACACTGTGGAGGTAAAACTCAGACAAGTTAATACAATGAATTCTAAGAGCATGTTCTAGAGTATTCAGTGAAAACACATCTAAACAGGTGGAGATAGAAAAAGTGTGAGCGTTGACTGTCACCAGTGTGAACTGGGGCTGGATCACTGATCTGGCTCACAGCTCCAGTTTGCACTGATGCCCAACTTCAGTGGTTGTGTAAGGAAAAGAATGCTGGGTTGCACCCGATCGGCACCAAGATGGGCTATCTCCAGTGTTATGTTATGTTCAAATTATTTATTCAACGCACGTGCACCAGTTGGTTTCTTGGCGCCAGAATAGGAGTAGATGAGCTCCGCTAGATCTATTCGTAAGCCTGGACAAAGATCCGTGTCTTAAGGAGTTTCCCAAAAACAGGTAGAGCTGTGCAGGATCTAATTTCGTAAGGAAAAGCATTCTGGAGATATGGAGCCAGCACAGCAAACCTGCTGCCGCCTAGCCTCTTCTGTTGATAGGGAGGGATGGCCAGTAAGTTCAAGTGGGCCGATCTCAGATTGCGTGTGGGTCGTGTCTCTTTATCAATTTAGAGACGAATTAAGGGCCCACATTCTGTAAGGATTTAAAAATAAGGCATCCAATTTTGAAAGTGCAACGTTGAGATAGTGGGAGCCAGAGAAGCTGCTGCATGAGGGGGGTGGCACGTTGCCATCTTGGCTATTGAAAGATGAGTCTGGCAGCCTGGTTGTGCACCAGCTGCAGTTTCCTAACTAGATACCCAGGTAACCCGAGATATAAGGAGTATGTGTAATCTAGGTGAGATGCATGAACTATGTGCAGTCTGCTGTGACAGTGTCTCTGAAGGTATAACCCAAGAATTCCTTTGAAAAGGGGTATGACCCCCCGGCCCCTTAGGTGGTAGAGTCTGTGACAGCACTTGCCCTTGGGGTTCCTAAGATCATTAATGTCACCCACAAATGTCGTCTTTGGGTGCTCATTAACAGTTCTCTAACTTCTAAATGGTAATCACCTAACTTGTCGCCCGAGAAGTCATAGGAAATTACAGTCACCTATTTGCATTAATCTACACCATCAAGTTGTACAGGTGCAAAATGTGTATACCTGAAGGGGCTGTGCAAGCATGCACATCTCCTCTGGTTCTGCGGACGTGCTCTGTGACAACAGTTAGCAACCAAAGTGTCACACTCCGGGGTCTCTTCCATAATACTGCTACCAGAGACTTTGGTAGTGAAGAACTTGCAAAGGTGGTGACTGCTAAATAGAATCATGAAGAGGTGAAAGAATAATTTGTACATGTGGAGAGATACAGGTTGCAAACTAAACAAAAGATGGTGACGAAGAAGGTGAATGTGCCATGGCATAAAGGATGCAGATGGTTGCACAATAGCTCAATATGTAGGATATCGTTGAGGATGGAAGGGATTTATCGGTGTGAGAGTCAGTGGTAGGTACACAGAGGTTCAGTAAGAGCAGAACTAAAAAAAGATGCTTGTTGTGTGACGTCAGAGGTGCTGTGTGCATTTTTCAGAAAACACTGCTATCTCTCACAACAAAAGGCCGAAATGTGTTTTATGTTCTGACACCTCCAGCTTGCAAAGATGGGAAGCAGGCAGTTGGCATCGTAGTCTACAGAAAGTAGCCTGATCCTATAGGACAAACTGAAAACAAACAAGAGAAACGATTATATATTTAATAGCATTGTTTGGAATTATAAGGGAAATAGACTCAACGAGACTAACGTTGAACAAGTCAACAGTAACATACAAAGTGCAATCCCTGAAGCTAAATGAAAGGTTATATTGAAGCAGGCATGTACAATTCCGCCTTAGCGACTTGATGGTTGCTGTGATCATCCAGAGCCATTGAAGAATTGCAGAGATGTTAGTGTGGAGAGGAAGATGAAAGTTAGGAAGCTTACTCTTCCTGGGGTCTCTTGTAACTTTTATGCGTTACTTCTTCCACACCTACAAGTAAGTGCTGAGCCTTTCTTTGCTGAATTTATATCTATGTAATGCTGCACTGTTGCTATGCCGTAGTCCATCCTGCCTGTCATGGCACAGTGCTAGCATCCAGCTTGAGCTCTGAGTGAAGTGGAGAATGTCTTGCTAGATACCTGATGCAGATTTTCAGGACGGCTGCAATTTAATAGAGTGAAACCTTGTCCTCCATTTCAAGTCAACTCCAGAAGCTCTTGCGGGATCTATGCAGGCAGAAGAATATTGGATTCCATACACACGTTTGGGGAGTCCCGAAGTGTCACTATGTATGTCATGCTGCTTCTAATGCACCTATGCAGAATACCAAGAGTTTCATCACAGTGTGACAGGACTGGGGATTGTCTCCATACATGTAATGCAGGTGCTCAATGGTAGCTTCAGGATCTAGCAGTGCAAGGCAGTGTATTGTACATTCTGTTTGATACTACATCTCCAAGCTTTTCACATAGCAGGACAGCAGAGCATCATATTCTTTATGCCTATGTAGATTCCTGAGAGCGAGTGCCGAACTCACGCTATTGTAGACATTGACCGTGAATATATGGGTTCAGATTCCTGCAAGTAGGAACCATGATCCGACAGCATCTCAGATTGTATGTGATATTCTCATGCAATTTGGAAGCTCTACTTTTAGATCGTCCTATTGGTGACAGTGGCCAATACAGTGTATATAAATCAGGACCTTCTGCTGGATATCAGATGAGGTGCTGTCCACTTTGTGTAGTTAGGATTTCCTGGGTTTATTACAAATAGAACAAGGCAACATGAGTTGATGGGTTTTAGGGCAAAGCGGGAACCGGTACACATAGGATCTTGCAGTGCAGAGGAAGGTTTTTTAAATATTGAATGGTATTTATAAATTTGTTATGTCTTAGAACTCACTACAGTCACCTCTCTTTTCCCATGCTCGTCCTAAATGACCAAAATCGTTTTGATTCCCGGAACGTTCTTTAACCTGCCCTCAATTGATAATCCTTGAAATGCACTGTATGGAGTAGCGCAAAGAAACATTCCACTCAAAACATATTGATTGTCAGTTTCTGGATGATGTAGAGATCCTATAATGTATGGAGCAGCTTCCTACAGGATCTCAAAGTGCAGATGACATTGCTCTCCGTGGCTTCTTGCACAGGCGCCTGTCACTTCATATGGTGCTGCTGGATAGCTGCAAGTAACTACAGAATAGGTTCATGATTCCATGAATCATCAGGAGTTAGTGCTAAATTAACTAAGGGCCATATTAGCAAGGAACCTCGTTAAAATTATCGCCGTTTTATCAGCAGGAAACTGCCGATAAAACGGCGATAATGGGCTTGCTAATATGCGTTATAGAATTCCTATAGAATCCAAGGTTAGATGTCCTGCACATCTAACCTGGGATACTATAGGAATTCTATAACGCATATTAGCAAGCCCATTATCGCCGTTTTATCGGCAGTTTCCTGCAGATAAAACAGCGATAATTTTAACAAGGTTTCCTGCTAATATGCCCCCAAAATGCTAGAGGCATTGTGAGAAATTTAGATGATGTCCACCACCTCAGTGGCTTTGGGTCATCTTGACTTAAAGAACCCTTATATGTGGTAGACGCACTCAACAATCTGGAAATTCGTTCAGCAGCCCCTTATTAATGTATGATGATTATGATCTAGGGTGTCTAGTACCCTTACCATAACCGAGACCCAGTCTTTTTTATTTGGTTGAAGCTAAGAGCACAAGTCTCTGGGCAAGCTACAGAGATCACATAAACCAATGCATAACATCAGAAACGTAGTATCAGAACCAACCTCAGCGTAATACACTACATATTGAATCCTTTCTGCATTAACAGAGGATACTGAATCTTTTCTCACCATTTATCAATTGAAACCCACGTGGTGGGACTGACAAAACAATTGAGCATGAATCCACTCTCCATAAATGTCTCTGAGTAACTGCTACCATTGATCAGGTACATTTTGATAATAGATTAGCTGTGAACATCTCGGAGTTTTTTTTAAATCAGGTTTTTAACCAGTTGACAATATTTGCTGAAATGTGATTTTTAAAAAAGTTTCTTGATTGTCTCTCTACAGAAACTACGACCACTGCAGCAGTTACCACAACTGTGGCTATTCCTACATCCACTACAGAGAAAATTGAGACACAAACACCAGTTACAAGTGGTGTAACGACTGAAGGATTAAAAGGCGAAAGTACGACACCAACCACAACATCAACCGCTACCACGACAAAACCAACAACCACAACTACCACTACCACCTCCACACCCACAGGTAGCATGGTAGCTGAGGGCAGTGTGGCGTACATATTGTATAGTGCCTGCGACAGGCCAATTCACTGATTATACAATGGTCTGAACTCCAGGGCTTCCTGGTGCTAGGGAACAACAAGGGATTGTTTTCACAAAGCTTTAAAATCAGTTCAGTGCCATATAATAAACAATTTCAGTGCACGGAATGGCCTTGTTTTAGGGTGAACACTGGAATCATGATCACTAGCACAAAAATATTGATATTTTTCAAAAAGGGTAGGTTAGAACCATATACGGCATACGTATTATTTGTATGATAACTTGCTGTCTGCTCATAGCTCATCAGGGTACTACCTGTAAATCAATTCAGTTACAGGTTTGTGTACATGTGCTTCCACGGAGGAACGCATGTGATTTTGGTTAGTGTATGACAGTTTATACATTATGCCCCTATATTCTGGGTTAGGAGGTGGAAGTCCTGCAAGGCAAAAGGGAAGGTGAGCTGTGAATGATCAAACAACATGCGTCCTATTATCTCATACATGAGTAGAGTTCTCATGACTTTTCCAATGTCCACAGTCATTGAGTCTTTAGATTGTTAACAGTAAGACAAATTCCTGATGTGCTCTCAGGCCTACGGTTGTACCATGTATTAAGGGTGGATACCACTGTGTTCATCCTTTGAACAGGCAGCAAGATTCAGGCTCCTATTTATGTTTGAGTCAGGGGGGATGTATGACATTACAACACATGCTTTTACATCGCATGCCTTTACAACACGGTATTTACAACGAATACCTTCACAACGCATAGTGCTTTTGGGCGCTGGATAGTGAATAGTTTAATTTACTATTCCAACTCCAGTCCCCGTGGATAGTAGGGAAGGTGTTGGATAGTACATTAAACCTATTCCCTATCCTAGAGCGCCCCCCAGCGCAATGCGTTGTAATGGTTTGCGTTGTAAAAGTTGCGTCGTAAAGGCACTGCGTGGTAAAAGTTGCGTTGTAAGTGATGTTTACCGGTGAGATTAGAGTTGCATTTGTAATATATTATTCTAAAGGTAAATTTGGAGCGAATATATGGGTTCCACATGACGCTGTATGTAACGTATATGATGCTACTGAATTTGGACAATTAACAAGAGATAGTAAACATAGGATATATTCCTTAATGGCTGAAAATCTCAATGTTGTCTTACAGTCACCTGCACACCTGGGATAGTTTGTGAATGGACGGGGTGGATCGATGTCAGCTACCCTGAGTCTAGTCCTGAAGGAGGGGACTTTGAAACCTATGATGAGATCAGGAAAAACAATATCGATATCTGTGAGGCCCCAGAGAACATCACATGCAGAGCAGAGAGATTCCCGGACAAACCTCTTGAGGATGTGCAACAGAAAGTGACCTGTGATGTCTCCACGGGCTTGATCTGCCGCAACAAGGACCAGTTTGCAGGCAGCGTCATGTCCATGTGTTACAATTACCAGATCAGTGTTTACTGCTGTCGGGAAATACCTTGTGGATCCACAACCACTCGTGCCACCACCACACAGGTCACGACCACCACTCCCTGTCCCACGGAAACCACAGAAGTTCCTCCTCCGCCTCCGACACCTGAACCAACTACCACAACAGGTAAAATATAGCAAACTTCCACACAAATAATGAGCTTTTCCTGCTGTGGGGCAAATAGAAGGAAGAAGTTGGTTTAATTGCTCTGCCTCAGGTTATGTGAACCACTCACTTACCAGTTTTGTAAGCCTTACAGCAGAAACCTGGGAGTAGAGGTCGAACACTTTGTGTCAATGTGTTTAGGCAATGGTTACAAAATCGCCGAGGAAGATACACTGCTCATACTGCAGAAGGGATTTCCCTCTTGCATAGCATGGCCACTGGAATAGCGAGGTATGCTACTCACTTACGCATGTAATTCCGGGTCTCTATGATCTGCACTGGCTTGCAAAGGGGGTATATCTGTACCATTCATGTAGAACTGAAGGCTCATAATCTCTTCACTGATTTGTATAACAAAAAAATAATCGATGAATCTTGTGCAACAGGATCCCTGTGATTTTATGGTGGTTGTAGCTGCAGGAGCTAAGGGTCTTCCTTTGGACCTTTCACCGTCATTGCCAAATAACAAGAACAACTGTTTCAGTGAAGTTAACTTGATTCTCATCACAGAGTACATTTAGATCCAGATTGTCTGAAACTGTGTGTTTTCTGAAAGAATGGGAATTATAGTGAATGCAGGAATTCAGCTGTTCTGGTAAATTGAACTTAATTCCCTACTCCCAGCATATCTCACCAGAGAGGAAAGGCCTGAAAAATAATGAATTACCACTGGAATCATTGGCAGAATTCATATGTCTCATTGTAATTCTCCATTCGTTAGGGAAGTCACAGTGTAATTGAGAAGTAGTTCTGCAACCTGATGTCACTGATGCCTGATGTGTGGGTAACTTAAGGTGCAAATGTTATGGTAGAGGAATTAGAAAACTTGTTGAATCGGAGCACGGTGTTGTGTTGTTTCATGCGAGGGATGCTAGAGAGGGAGAAATGTTAACTATCCCCACTCCTTATGCTCCTTATGCTCCTTATGCTCCTGCTGTGTTACCATGCCTACCACACTCCTTCCTGTACTCTAACTCTACCATCTGCAGGTACATAGAGAAGTTGGCCGGGAGGTAGTAGAAAGGGTAGGTCAACCATATCCTCTTCCTCTCCTGTCCTAATGGCTTTTCCATCCTCCCTTTACTTCCAGCGCAATAGGACATTAGTGAGCTATGAGAAAGTAGGGAAGGAATCCAAATGGGCCTGAATGGCTGGGGATGTAATTGGGCAGGTGGAATACTAAAATAATCTACTAACTGCTAGTGGGAGAGGGAGGTAAGGGGAAGTGACACACATCAATTTAAAATAGGAGTGACACCTTATTGGAGGAGGGATATATTTTTACCAACAAAAATAAATAGTGCAGAAAAGGGCATAAAACCAACGAAAATTCATGTGCGGGGGTGATAAATAACTGTTGATGTTTTGCAGCAACGTTTGTTCAGATTATATTGTCACATTAAAATGTTTTAGGAGTTTCCTCACCGGTGTAATCATCACATTCCTGCAATTGTTTGTAATGCTTGTTCCATACCTCATTTTACTATTGAATTCGTTGTGCAGTGTAAGGGATTCTGCAAGCACTAAAATACAGTTAAGGTGAGTCCGACTAGTACTACCCAGATATCAACATTTCAGACTATGAGCCTATACATGTAACATGTACGGTAAGCTAAACCCTTAATTTTCCATCCTAGCCCCATAGTCTATATGACTGATCTGGTAGATAACAATCAGGAACAACTCTGGTATTTTTGGAAATCGAATGTGTAAGGCTTCCTGATAAGCAGACTAGAGAATCCCATTGCACTGCTACTGGGGTGAAGTTCAACAAGCTTCCACTGGGGCTGAAATCCTGGCTGTGTGAATTAATCCTGTATTGACCTGGGTGTCTTTGAATGATCTGTGAGCAAAGTATTCAATCTGAGGAAGTTTTGTTTTTCCTAGAGAGGTATCGTTGTCTCCTCCTGTTCATCCTAATGACTCTCAAAACTTTCACAGCAGTAATATTCAGCTCATCAGTGGGCGCCTGGCAGAAGCAGCATTGATACCTAAATGGCATTCCTGTAACCATTTGTTACACCTGACATCCTTGGCATGGTTTTCCCTCTAACGTTTTGCCTTCAGCTCTCCTTTTTGGCTGACTTTGTTTTTACTGGCCTTAGTGCTCTCTCCGTAAAACATGGTAGAATCGGCTCATACCCCCTTGGCATATTTAATTTACTTGTAACTTCCTAGTAAAGAGGCACTGCCTGTGGCCAGGTCCAGTAAATTAAATGCTACTAGTCGGCCTGCTGCTCTGATTGTGCCACCCGCTTAAGTAGCCCTTTATATATGTCCCAGGTCTGCCATTTTAGCCTGTGTGTGCAGTTTTTAAACTGCCATGGTGACCAGGCAAAGTAAAACTTTATTCTGATCAGAAAGGAAGGATCACTTGTCCTGCATAACATCGGGTATGCGGGAATGGTTCTTACTAGTCCCAATAAAAAACCCTCATGCATGTGTTGGTAAATTACGGTGTCGAGCGGTATATCTTGGTTCTCCGCTGTCCCTCACACATGTTTGCATAATCATAGGGTTTAGTGGTTTATGAAACGTCCAACCGGGAGACAATACCCTCAGTTAAAAACAGTAGTGATCAGTAATTGTGGTTGTGACGTGATAAAGTGAAAAAGTAGTAAAAAAGGCTCTCTCTTCCAGACAAATATTTTAATAGTTCTGGTCTCTGGAGGCAAATTTAAAATTAGTGTAGGTGAACAAGAGCGATTATGACTCTTTCACACTAGATTTGTGGTATAGGTCGACATGTTTCAGCCCTGAAGTCGCCAGGAGGTTGGTGGGGCTTTCATCAGGACCACAGTGCAAAGGTGTACAGAGACCTCTCACGTCTCTATATGTGAAATTTGGTTTTTAGAGGAACATGTCGTTATTCTGTTCCTTAAAAGGTCAAAAAGTACCTTTGTTAGTGGTTATATTAAACCTCATCGGGATCCAGCTGGGTCAGGGAGGTGCACTCGGTCACTCCGTCATACTGCTTGTTCTGACTCTGCCAAAGCTGGTCCCGGAACTGCTTGTTCTGACTCTGCCAAAGCTGGTCCCGGAACATTTCCGGGACCAGCTTTGGCAGTATGACGAAGTGACCGAGTGCACCTCCCTGACACAGCTGGATCCCGATGAGGTTTAATATAACCACTAACAAAGGTACTTTTTGACCTTTTAAGGAACAGCATAACGACATGTTCCTCTAAAAACCAAATTTCACATATAGAGACGTGAGAGGTCTCTGTACACCTTTGCACTGTGGTCCTGATGAAAGCACCACGACCTCCTGGCGACTTCAGGACTGAAACATGTCGACCTATACCACAAATCTAGTGTGAAAGAGTCATAATCGCTCTTGTTCACCTGCACTAATTTTAAATTTGCCTCCAGAGACCAGAACTATTAAAATATTTGTCTGAAAGAGAGAGCCTTTTTTACTATTTTTTCACTTTATCACGTCACAACCACAATTACTGATCACTACTGTTTTTAACTGAGGGTATTGCCTCCCGGTTGGAGGTTGCATAAACCACTAAACCCTATGATTATGCAAACACGTGTGTGGGACAGCGGAGAACCAAGATATACCGCTCGACACCGTAATTTACCAACACATGCATGAGGGTTTTTTATTGGGACTAGTAAGAACCATTCCCGCATACCCGATGTTATGCAGGATAAGTGATCCTTCCTTTCTGATCAGAATATATATCAATACAGGAAACTGAATGGATCACGTATTACTTCCCTCCCCCAACATTGATTTTGAAAGTAAAACTTTAGCCAGGCCCACACCTTCCTTTTTAATACGAATTTCACCCCTAGGGTAGGGCTGGACAGCCCAGGTGGCAGAGTGAAGTGTATTTAAAAAGAGGGACATTTTCTTTTAAGTTAGCTTTTAGTCAAAAACTCTTAAATATGTTTTTTTTTACCCATCGCAAGGCCTACCTCTACCATAGGATAATATTGGAGTTACCTTATGAACTGTTATAGGCTGTAACTTCCATATGGGAACAGATAACCAGTTTGTGTTTGGTGTCTTTGGAATTCTAATAAAAAAATCCTATCTCATGGTGACATCGGATTTTAAATTACAATTTTCAAAATACTACCTTTAGAAAGTTGGCATTTTTCCGCTGCAGCCATTTCGTGCCTGCAGCCAGGGAAGAAGATTAGTTTTGTTTTAGCGGAGTTAAGCATGAGGGACTTCAGAAGCTGCAAATTAGTTGAGGCAATGAACTCGTTTCATCAGTATCACACTATGGGGCCGATTAGGATGGAGGATTTTCCGCCTCCTCCGGGCCGGCGGAAGCCACCTCCGGCCCGGAGGAGGCGGAAAATCCTCTGCGGAGTCACTAAAGACCCACCGCCGCATTACGATGGCTGGTGGGTCTTGGTTTCTGTCCGCTGCTTTTCCGCCGCGGTCGGATTACAACCGCGGCGGAAAAGCTCTCATTTGGCTGGCAGTGTCTATCAGAGACCGCCAGCCAAATTAGGAAACATTAGTAAACATGCTTTTCCGCGGTGGTTTTTCTGCCGTGGAAAAGCATGTGTACTTTTGATTTTGGGGGCCCGTTGCGGGCCCCCAGGGTGTGGACGGGTGGGGGGTGCACATGGGGGGTACCTATGGTACCCCCCAGCATTTACATGCACAAAGCGGCAGGCACCGCGCGGTGCCTGCCGCTTTGTGCATGTAAATGTAAAACATGCACTTTTAACATTGCGGCGGGTGCTGCTTGAAGCAGCACCCGCCGCAATGTTAAATATCCAGGATGTGACCGCCAGGGTGGCGGTCACATCCTAATTTGCACGGAGAGACCGCCGCAGCCCATGCAGACGGTCCCTCCACCTCTGGGATGGCGGACGGACGCAAGTCCGTCCGCCATCCTAATCGGCCCCTATGTTTGTTACATTATGTGTGAGAATATTAGGCTATACAGCAAATGGATTATTGGGAAAGATTTCCAAAAATATAGAGTTTGAATTTTTACAAACAAAAAAAAAGAAAACATAACAGTTTTTATAGATGAAATATTCATAATGGTAACACAAATATTTAGTTGCTATGATGCAACATGACATTGGCCACTTCATTTGATATTTCTAGCACAAGTGCAACAGAGCCTTCCTTCACAGTGAAACATATTTAAAATACACTTTGTGCTAATTGGAAAGGAAATGCAATGGTGAAGAAAAGGAAATGTGGAACCATTAATCATATTGCATTCTATACTGAGAGAAAGAAAAAGCAGCAATGGGAAAAACACAAAAAGAGACAAACATATGACATACTGCATGTTGCATTTGGATCGATAAGCGCAATTGCCTGCAAGAGAGGACGTGGAAATGGTCCCATACATGCCTAATATTGGAGATGCTCCTTTTGGCAGGAAAGAGAAGTCATGTGTATTAACTAAGAACACAGAGGATAGTTTAATATTACCTGACATAGAATTAACTTTGACCGCTATGGTAGGGGTGGTTTGTCGCCGGTTAAAGACATAATAGTAAGGAGATGACAATGATAATACTGAGTGAGAACCTCAAAACACAGTGAGATACAGGAGAACAAATTAAGTTAAAATAATGCAAACATTTTGGGTTCTATAAACTGGATTATATTGACAGAGAAATAAGTCACATTGACCAACAGTCTAACTCCTAACAACATGTAGGCAGTCTGCTAAAGAAAGCTGGGGGGAAATAAACATATACCACCCCTTGGTTCTCATGATAAGTGTAGTTTAAGTTACTGAACTCTTCAACTTTTGTCATAAAAATAACACATTATTTTATTTAACGGTGTACACAGGAAGACAATCTGACAAAACAATTGAGCAAGAATCCACTCTCCATAAATATCTCTGAGTAACTGCTACCATTGACTTACGCAGTTGATCAGGCAAATTATGATAATAGATTAGCTGTGAACATTACAGAGTTTTCTTTAAATCAGGTTTTCAACCTGTTGACACTATTTGATGAATGGTGATTTTGAAAAAGTTTCTTGATTGTCTGTCTACAGAAACCACGACAACTCCGGCAGTTACCACAACTGAGGTTATTCCTCCAACCACTACAGAGGAAATTGGGATACATACACAAACTACAGTTAAAATCACCCCAACGGAAGGTGGAAATGGTCTTGACAGTACGACACCAAAGACAACATCAACCACTACCACAACAAAACCAACAACTACCACTACAACCTCCACACCCACTACAACAGAAACTACAACTACAGTCACCACTACCACCCCCACACCCACTACAACAGAAACTACAACTACAGTCACCACTACCACCCCTTCTACGACTATCACTACGATATGCCACTGTTTACATGATGGAAAAATATATTTGCCAGGTAAGACCTCTTTTTTTGGTTTAAAAAATCTGTATTTTTAGCCCACTTATGATTTGTAGTGCTATAAAAATATGTGACCCCAAGTTTAGCTGACAAAAAACCTTCAGCTAAAATCAGATTAACCAAACATATGTTCTAGCGTACTTTAGCAGAGATGCCTTTAAGATTTTCTCACCAATGTGTTGTTGATCTAAGAGGGATTCGACAGTAATCACAATCTCCTTTATGAGGTGTTGAACACAGGACCTAACTCAAAATCAATCTCTAACACTGATAACTCGAACCCAGGGCAGGAAGCTAATCTGAAATGCCTTTATTGGACAGCAAGCAAAAGCTTCGCCAGTCAAATAGTTCACACGCGCTCTTTCTAGCTTTCCCTCTTCCAAATATAAATTTTACACTATGACAGAAACTCCTTTGGTCGGGTCAATATGACGCTCTTAGCTTTACGTTTGAGTGAGGATCAGCAGTTCTTCTCCGAGGCAGTCACATTCGCTCAACACCCATAGTTACTATGATTTAATTTTCTTCAATTGGGTGTTTGAAAGAGACATTGACCCTTTAATGTGCCCTGCCTACATCATAGTAAACCCAGCAATATGATGATTTGTTTTTTGGTTCAAGGCAGTGCTTTAAATGGAAACGTAGAGGTGCAGATACTCACTATCCACAGTACCTGTTTACTTCTGAGAAGTACAGGTTTTCTCCCATTAAATGTATTGCAGCAGTGCTGGGTAGTGCAGATACACCCCTTTTAATATTAGGGAAGTGCTGGTTCTCAGTAGCTGCCCATTTATGACAATGGTTCAGAGCTTAGCAATATCGGTAAATTAATAAATGGCAGTCCTATTTAAATGGGCAAAAACGCGAGCCTGCTTGATAAGGTTTATACACTGCTTGTAGAAGAATTATCCCCAGCCCTATTAGGTCAAAAGCCAGCGCCTAGAAGTTATATCTTCGCTTTCACCCATCACTCTCCCCATCAGGCGTTTCTCTCCTGTTGAGAGGGGCAGGAGCCCCGCGTGTATACAGGCCTCAGCTGGGGGTGGTAAAAAGAGCTCTGATACACCCCTCCCCTGCCAAGGTGCACAATGTATAAGAGGTAAAGGACAGCACAGACCCATAATGAAGTTGTTGCCTCTGTTCGCCATCTTTAGCATTTGCATACAAACCACACTGATTGTTACAAATCTTGAAATATTGCCTGCCACAATTCACAGTTTAAGAGCAGAGGACAAGCAGTGCTGTCACAATTCTTCTTAATAGCACTTTGCATTTATTTGTACTTAGTATTACTCCCTCTGAACATCAGACTAGTAACACCGAGATCCCCAAACCTCCCTTTTCACACTCATGACAGAAACATCAACGATATCGGCTTAAAAAGAACAAGCCCATCAATGCCACTAAATGTCCTCATCACACTGAGTTTACTTTCCCTGCAGCGCAGGCGCAGTGATGACTGCAATCATGGTGTGAATGTGGGCCATTAGTACGTTTACTAAAGCTCTCCTGCCTCATTTCACCAAGTTGCCTCTGGGTGGCAGCAGAGCCCTACCTTTTCTTCTGGCCAAGCAGTATTTAAGGAGGCAATGCTGCAGCAAATGGACTCTTGTTCCTTTGCAGACATCTCCACGTGCGTTTCCCTCTTCTCCCCATCTCGCTGGCTCGTCCATGCGGCGCACCAACAGCCACAGGGCCGTTCCGGTACTGTTGGAACAGTGTTCCACAGCATCCGGTATCTGTGCCAGCACTGTGCAAGCAGGGTCTCTGTCACCGGTGCCATACGCTGCAGCACTGTATTGAGTGCTATGTATACTTACTATGAAATAATATATGATAAGGAATTACCGTCAAGGAAGTTAGGAGCTGACCCGTTGTTTTTCTATTACATAGGTGAGATGATCTACAATGGAAGCAGTGGCAACTGGTGTTTTTCTGCTTACTGCAATGACTTCTGCGATACAATCTATTCTGACTGGATCTGTGTGTCGACTCCTGGTCCAACAACAGAAACACCAACTACCACTCCAGTAATCACAACCACCCCAACTTCTACAACAACAACAACCACTACACCAACTACTACAACTCCAGGGATCACAACCACCCCAACTACTACAACAACCACTACACCAACAACTACAACTCCAGGGATCACAACACCTGAAACAACAACTCCAGAAATCACTACTACCCCAACTACAACAACAACCACAACAACAACTACAACTTCAGTAACCACAACTCCTGAAACTACAACTCCAGAAATCACTACCACTCCAACCACGATAACACCAACAACCACAACGACAACTACAACGTCAGGACCCACAACCCCAGAAACTACAACTCCAGAAATCGCTACCACTTCAACTACTACATCACCAACATCCACTACAAGAACTACAACATCAGGAACAACAACCCCAGAAACTACAACTCCAGAAATCACTACCACTCCAACTACAACAACATCAACAACCACAACCACAACTACAACTTCAGGAACCACAACCCCAGAAACTACAACTCCAGAAATCACTACCACTTTAACTACGACAACACCAACAACCACAACAACTACAACGTCAGGAACAACAACCCCAGAAACTATAACTCCAGAAATCACTACCACTCCAACTACAACAACATCAACAAGCACAACTACAACTTCAGGAACCACAACCCCAGAAACTACAACTCCAGAAATCGCTACCACTTCAACTACCACAGCACCAACAACCACAACACCAACATCTACAACTCCCAGAACTACAACCCCAGAAACAACCACTCCAGAAACCACAACCCCGAAAACTACAACTACCGGGACCACAACTAAAGAAATGACAACTTCAAGAACCACAACGACTCTAAAAACGACCACATCAAAAAGCACCCCATCTACCACCACACCAACAACAGTTCCAAGCACAACTAAGCTGCCAGGTTGTCCTTTTGAGCCACACAGAGAGGTACGCAAATTGTATATCTGCTAAACGCAATGCTGTTCAATTAGTGTTGTTTTAATTTCGAAACCCTGTACTGAGAATGATGATAATGATGACAACTAGATAAGAGGTTCAGCCCTGTGATCTGAAATGAGAATGCCACAGTCTAAGAATGGGCAGCATTCACAAGCCATCAGCTGTTATGAAAATACTATCCTATGAGCCAAAAGGTTACAAAATATTTCGCATTTTTGTGTTTTTGGGTACAGGGTAAAATAGCAATGGTTGCTCTTACTCATCTCTTCTTTTTGGTCTCTAGAACTCATGGTCCCTCTTGCTTCAAAGTTGGGTATTGCTTGATTCTGCCTTAGGACATGGTTAGGGAAATTTCCATCTCTTTGAGACTGGTAGAAATCTGACATTTCTAGGCCACCAATAGCCTTTGCTCTCTAGGGCTCCTTGCAACCTCGAAAAATAACTTCTTGCAGTCCTCTTCCTTGTGTGCAGGTTTCTCCTAGAGTGATAGCATATAAGGCTCCCGTTTTGAACTCAAATGTCCTTACTTATTGTGGAGTAGGTCCTTGCCTTGCTCTGTTGATCGTGCTTGTGCCCATCCAAGGAAATGCTAAGCCAAGAACCGAATGGCATCTTTGTTCTCCCTCTGTACTTTATGGATGTCGCACGGCTACGCAACTGTGTGCAGCCCACTTCTTGGTGGAATAGTGGTACTTTCACTGCTGGTTTTGCAGAGTTTTCTTGTCTGCAACCCCACCATCCCGCTGGGATACTGTATCACCCACAGGTTGGCCATTCTAGCCATGCCAGTGGGTGGATCCCCAGCGTGGGGAGGTTGGGTGCAGGGGAGGGGTGATGTTGGGGGTAGGGAGGAGCTACTTTAGTTGCCTTGGAGGCCCTGCGAGGCTGAGTGGCAGTACAGTTGGGCTCCAGGTTGCAGATCAGCATGATCCCACCTTGAGGAATTGAGGTTGGGCTCTTGTTTTAGCTCTGCAGTCCGGAGCATCAAGCAGGAAAAAGCAGGCAGCAGGAAGCAGAGCCCTGCAACCACACTTATAACTAGCAGCCAGTTATATTATCAGGAGAAAATTCGGACAAAGCCAGCCCATGCAGAGTTTAAACTTGGGAATTGGTAATTATCTGGAGTCGGAAGTTTGGACTTGATCTGGAAGGATTCTTAAGGATCTAAGCCCCTCTTTAATACGACTCCTTGTAGGTGGCGGCGATCGAGGTAAACAAGGCAAGGTAAGTTCAGATCTCCATTTTTATATTGTTTTATTAAGCTTTAGAAATAGTGGTGGTGTTGACTTCTCTCTCATCGTGGAAAATTCTAACTAAATGTACTGAATTAACGGTCACAATGACCATTCAAAAACGAAGGAGTCGCTCTATTTTAGTGAAAAGGCAGCACGCGGTAATACAAGTAAAAAGAGGAAGGAAAAAATACATCCATGTTGGTTCACTAGAAGGTCTTCTCCCCTCTGTTTCCGAACTTTTCCCTAAACAGAAAACGATTACACCAGGAAAGCAATCCCCAACGAGAAAGGAAAATGAGGCAGAAGATCCCCTAAAGTGGAAATGCGTCCTAAAGCAACTGCTGAGAATATTTCCTCTTCTAAGACTAAAGTGATGACTTTTAAATGAAGTGTCACTGTCATGCATTTAGTTGCATTGGTGGCTGGCATGGATCGAGGGTGATGGGGAGTGGAGGGGGTAAATAAAAAATGAAATTTCACTTACCCCCTCGTCGTGTCCACCTTGTCACATCTCTCTTCCTCGACCCTCCGGCCAGAACAGGGAGCACCCAGCCCCCCTTGAGCCAATCATGATTCAACATTGTGATTGGTCTGAGCACCCTTGTTTGGCCCTCATACGGGAACTGGGGACCTGGGCATGTTCTCCACCCAGGCTGTATATTGCAGCCTAGGGGGAGAACATGCTAAGTGCGCATGAAAGTTTGGCCTGGTGGGCCAAACATTCAGGCGCACTTAGGGAGTGAAAATCACTCTTTTCCTGCTCTGTCAGCATTCAGCCCCACCTCGCCCCACAAAGCTGCCACAACAGGAAAAAGTACAATGATAATAACATTGAGTTATTCTTTTTCTTTTTCCTTACACTCCTGAAAAGCAGTGGGGCGATGCTCCTCCGCCTTAGTGGAGGAGCCGCCACTGTTTAGTTGGCATATAGGTGGAATACCATTGGAAATGGAAAAATAACATTATTATTTATTCTGCCAAATCCCTGATAATAAACCTCACTACATGCATCTACGAAATACGGCCATAGGGCACACAGTTGTCTTAAACCAGTTTTATAAATCTTTGGGAAAGAAACATTAAAACATTTATTCAAAATATATAGTGTACAAATCCCTCCAACCTTCATGTATGCTGTGGAATACACACCTATAAAGCAATGGTCTTTTATAATGAAGTAAAGATTCTTCGTAAATTGGCTTCAATTACGCAAGCAGTTCCTGTGCAGATATTGCGACTAGAATTCGATCTTATAAGTACATCTGCCATTGCAATGGCAAACATAGTGTGCTCGGCCTACAGTCTATGTTACGCAACAGAAGGCACTCAAAGATATTTTGAGACAGAGAACTCTTGTAACATAAAAGAACATCATACTTTAAGGCACATTTTAAACTGGTTTTCAATATACTGGAATGTAAGGAAGAATATTTATTCATTGGACCCCTGCAGAAATTAGCCTTTAAAAACAATCTATCCCAAGATTAATCCACTTAAGTGAC
This sequence comes from Lissotriton helveticus, assembly GCF_964261635.1. Classification (NCBI taxonomy): domain Eukaryota; kingdom Metazoa; phylum Chordata; class Amphibia; order Caudata; family Salamandridae; genus Lissotriton; species Lissotriton helveticus. Next base: position 1,846,052,839 of record NC_136061.1, on the reverse strand, counting down.
ATTAATCACTGTATGAATTAAAAAGTATATAAATCACCGTCGGTTTTTGTAGATGATACACTTCCACAAAACTATTTATACTTCAATATAGATCATAGTGTTAGGCGGGTTATACTGCTACTCAGGTTAGGGGTACTACCACTAAATGCATACAATTATTATTCCAGAATTTGAAGGGCGCACAGCTACACCGAGGGGTCGGTCTCCTGGCGCCGAGCGAGTGTAGGGAACCGTTGGTACATTTCTACAGGCTTGTGTGATCTGTGTCAGGGAGTCTTTCAAGATTTAAGAGATGCACTCGATATTTTCCCCATAATTTCATTAGTACGTTGTCGATATTAACTCCTTTATATTTTAAATTTAGCATAATAAGTACAGATGAAATGTCTGATTTTATAATGCCACCACCAAATGAATATGTGTTATAATATATTTAAAGTGTTAAATTTTTTTGCACTGTTTTAAATATTTTAAGTAAGTGTTCTTTTGGACTTTTAATACGATTATGGTAATACTATTTTGTATTGCTAATACTTGAAAGGTACTTAATCAATACATTTTGGCTTGGCTTATGGGGTTTACACACAGGGTAACATCAAAAGGCAACTATCTGGGTATATTTAAGCGTAGTTTCTCGGCAGGAAACAAGTACATCATCCATAGGATATTTTAGGTGGGCCTCTAAAAGTTTTCAGCAACGAAGGCAATTGGTACACAATGTGAAATTCAGCGATAGGTGATTGGCTGTCCCTGGCCTGATATACCCACAGCCACCTTCGCAGAGTACAAGGGCTTAGCTCAGAATCAATGTGGTGGGAGGTGTGCAGTGGGTACTGTGCAGTGTCCAGGTTGAGAAGCATCACAGAGTCTCAGGGAGTAACAAAGGGTTCAGGAGGGAGCGGCATATGGCTGCCTGGGGAGGCTGCCTTGGTGAGGACTGATCCCTCTTATTGGACAGTAGCATTGCAATCCCCCTTTCCTCAAAGCACACATGCAGTTGGTCTGCAGGAGTGCAGGCTTTTCTCTCTTTTAGACAAGGTAAAGCTGGGTGAGCTGAGGCACACATCTCCCTGTTTCATATAACAGGCACAGAGTGAGCCCCACCAGCAGTGTTTGCCTCTTTCCTTAACGCCTTAACCGCGGTGGTTTTTCTGCCGCGGTGAGGGCATTCTAAAGAGTGGGCGGGGCTCCGTCGGCACCAGCGAGGTAGTGCTCCCGTCTGCCAACGGTCGACGGGAGCACGGAAGGGGTTAATCCACTGAAGAGGCACAGCATTGCATCAATAGTGCAATGGCAATGTCTCCTAACTCACAGAACCTGCTCACTCAAAGGCACTCACTATGCAGCACAGGGAGGTGTTAAGGCCTGGGCAGGGAGCCTGTGCTGCGAAGTAGATGCAGTGGTGCTGGAACAATTTTCAGAGTGGGGGGGATGGGGGCTGCCATCAATATTCCATCACTGAAATCAGAGGGATTCTGAAGAATCCAAAAGTCGTGTAGAGAAGAAGTGTAGCAAATTAACCACACCCATTCAGCAGGAGGGTGGTAGCATGTGGCATGTATCCAGTGGGGAATGTTGATCACACTGTCTCACCAATTTCCATTTTAAAAGAACACGTCTTCATTTGTCAGAAGACGGGGCCTGACAATTCACCTCTGTCTTGGAAGGTGCAGCAAATGTGACGATAAAAACACAATTAAGAAGCATCTTTATTGCTCATTCACCTTCTAAACTCCAGCAGGATTTTTTGGGGGGTGCTGCAATAACAGTGCATCCCTACTTCCAGCGACCGTGAGTGAGTGTCAGAAGAGACAAATGTGGGGTAAGACTCTCATGACACAAGGGTGTATATACTCATGAGTACTTATCCCATTCACAAGGCTCTCTGGACACAGAGTGGAGGGGAGGCAGTGGGGTCCAGGAATGAGAGGGGCAGAATGGAGGTAGCTGTTAAGCAGCAAGGGCACTGTTAGACTTTGCACGGGGAGGTGCTGAGTTCCAAGAAGAATCAGCACTCAGGAGAGCAGGGTTAGAAGGGCTCCCAAAAGGTCACACGCTAGTGACATCAGGGCAACACTGCTCACCCGCACTGGCCACATATACGTGAATCATAGTAGGGAGGCGACCATGTTTGGGCAAAGGGATTGGAGAATGAGCAATTGCACATGAAAGAAGGTGAGAGGACTCTGTCATCAGACCTGCAACACTATTCGGCAGCAGCATGGGGCGGGACTAGCGTTCAGCCATAGGGGACTCCTTCACGCTGAAATGCTCTTTGGTGCTTGGCAACAAGCAGAGACTGCTGAGGGCTGGAGTCTAGACTCTGCATGGGAAATGCAGACCAGCGAGCTGGGCTAGACATGGGGAAGAGAAGAGGTAGCACAGAAGATGAGGGCCAAAGGGCGGGATCTGGGGGACAGAGGATAACACAAGTGAGAGGGAAGGGAGAGTTGTGTTTAGATGGCTGTATTTATAAGCATCTCTCACAGCAATAATTACAGCCAAAGCAAATCTCTGAGGGAGGGTGGTGCATCATGTCCCACTTAAGACTTCAGCTTTCCTAAGTAAGAGACCCTCCCCACACTCAAGAGTGATAATATCATGTAAAACATCTTCACTACATACACCATGCATATATACGTATCAACTTTCAAATGCAATCCTCAACTAATTTATGTATTGTCCATTTTTTGCATTCTCATGTTGAATTTAAATGTTTATATTTTCTTTTCTCCCTTTTTACTTTTACATCCATGTTCTTTCTTAGCATGTTTTTTTTATCTCGTCCATTTGTTTTGTTCTCTACTTTTCTTTCTTTTGACGTTATCCACATCAATCTCTCTCATCTCTTCCTAACTTGTTTCTATTGCCTCTTTATTATTTTTGTCTCTTCCTTTTTCATATCTGAACCTTTAGTTGATCTCCTCACACCTTATAATGCTGACAACTTTCATTTGCGCCTACCTCTTACTACTACCTCTACTTACTCTCTCTTTTGCTTCATTCTCTTTTTTCTTGTGAAATGCAGCACAATGAAACCTGGATGCTGTGTAACTGCACAATGGCTCGATGCCTTGAAAACAACACAGTCGTGATTGAAGAAATCAAGTGTGTGCCTCCACCAATGATTCAGTGTGCCAGTGGTCTTCATCCTGTGGCGGTGCTTGATGATGACCTGTGCTGCTGGCATTGGGAATGTGACTGTAAGTGCTCTTTGCCATCTCACCTGTATCTAGCTTTTTGTGCACATATGACCTTATTTTTGAAACATCTGAGTTACCTGTTAACCTCATAATATTCTATTTGTTCGAGTAATTCCTAAAGCAGACGACTGGCTCTAGGGAGTGAAACGGGTTGGCCATGCAGTGGCAACTGATTTTAACTAATTCTCCTCATAGGCTGGTCCGAGGTTTATCCCCCTGCACAATATGCATTTTACAGGCTCACATCTTAAAATTAGGAAGCGGATGTCACTGCGTAATTTTATTCCTGTAAAATCTCACAAAATTCCATAAAAATGTGGAATTATACGATTAAGAGGAAATATGATTTGCCAGCGTCCTGCATGACTTTTTGCACATTTGCGTGCAATTTTGGAAGTAAAGAGGTAAAAAAAGAGTCTTGCGAGATACCGGTAGAGGTCTGTTACATCAAAAAATGTCTCGGTGAGATATTTTCCTGGGGAATACGTCTGTAGTACACAAAAGGTGCACAAAATTGCTTAATACGGAATTTAACATGACACATAATTTGGGAATTTTACAACTTTCATCAGCGTAATTAAACTTTCTCCCAGGCCTAGTTAAAATCCTAAAGTATAGTAATGAATATATAACCACAATAGAAAGACGCCTGTATACGTTTGCAAGACTGAGTCGGTATGCACACTGTGCACTGTGATTTGTCTGACTTGCAGTTTGGCGTTGGGTAGAATGATGTCACACACAGCTCAGAACTGCACACTCTGTAGTTGAAGTGTATGTCAGTGTCAAGCCGGTCACATACTAGTCTAATAGTGTGCTATCTTTATACCATCATAAAGCAGTGGGGAGGTGCAGTAGGCGTTCTAGGACCTTTTTTAAGTTGTAAAACCATGCTTCTTCGGTTTCCCTTATCCGTGGCTTTCTGTATAACAACGCTTTTTCAGTTTTTCCAATCTTTAATTCTGTTTCCTCATGCTGTTACTGTTGCTCTTGCTAGGGAACCATGCTTTTCTAGTTTTATGACCTTTTTCATTTTGTACTTTAAATGTCTCTTCGGTTTCTGTAACCCTTGTCTCTCTGTGCTGCTTATAAAACATCGTGTCAGTACCAATCTCTGACCCTTCAGTTAGCCATGCTAAAACACTTTTGTTATTATTGGACTCTTTTATTATTACTACTCCCACAATAATCTGTATCCCTCCGCAGGCCTCTGCACAGGCTGGGGGGATCCTCATTACAAGACCTTTGATGGAACCTACTACAGTTACCAAGGCAACTGCACCTACGTCCTAGTAGAAGAGATTGAGGAGACAATAGACAATTTTGGTGTTTACATTGATAACTACCACTGTGATGCCCGCGCCAAGGTCTCCTGCCCACGCACTATCGTCGTGACACATGAATCGCAGGAAGTGCAGATAAAATCAGTCAGCCACGTCCCTGTCAAAGTGCAGGTAAGAATGTTTCCCTGACATGGATGGTCATGTAGAGAGATAATCATGCAATTTCAGTCCTGCTCACGCATAAACTACTCAAACTCTTATACTTATTACGTGCATGTTTTTAACTGCAGCAATCCTAGAGTTTTTGTTAGTTTATAACGTTGATTTTCAGCTCTCTTGTGTTACATAATCTATAACCTTTTATTCTGTACGTAATGGTCAATCTCTGATAATGTGGCGTCTTTTATTAAATTGCATTTATTGTAGCGATTACATAGTGCCTAATTTCCCAACAGAGGCCACACAGCATTCTGGTGTTAATTTTGGCACCCTTTCGGAGCGCAAGTTCAGCAGGATGTTGGCTAAGGTCTGGTCTATATCATGGCTACTCCAGGGCCGGCTCTAGGCGGTATGCAGCGTTTAGAACGCAAGCATTACAACGGAATACCTTTACAACGCGGGCGTAACAACGAAAGTTGTTACCACGCATTGCACTGGGGGGCGCTCAAGGATAGTAAATGATTTAATTTACTATCCCAACACCTTCCCTACTATCCACGGGGACTGGTGTTGGAATAGTAAATTAAATTAATCAATTTTGCGCCCCCCAGCGCAATGCGTGGTAACAACTTTCGTTGTTACGAACGCGTTGTAAAGGTACGCGTTGTCAATGTATGCGTTCTAACGTCATACATCCGCTCTAGGCTCATGGTGGCCCTGTGCAGGGAGCGTAGGTGGGGGCCCCCGGAAGAGGGGGTCCGGACGGGGCGGAGCTCAGGAAGGTGTTTTACTAATACGTCCAGAAAAGTCGTTAGATGATTGACCAGTACCTGCGGCTGCTCCTACCCTTCCGAATTTGTCTCAGAACGATACAATTTAGGAGGAGGAGGGCATTGTGACACACGACATGAGACTCTCTGAGTACAAAATCATACGAAAATGGGGCCGGGCACTGCACAGCTACTGAATGAAACCTGCACAGTTAGAACAAACACTTCAAACTGTGCCATGGAATGAAAGACCCCCTATGGAGCGGCGGCCTGAAGAACCACTAAGGTGGTACAAAATGCAGCAGGGGCCAGGACAGTAGTGTGCTATGCCAGTCCTGCGTTTCGTGCCCAATGAGGAGGCAAATGATGAGAGAGTCAAGTTTAGGTACAGACACTAAGGGAGCCTACGCCCTGCACAGAAGGATACACTGAGAGACTAGTGACACGCACCAGCGTCCAAGCAGTTCAGGCACAGCTTGAGCTTCAGCTACCTTTTTTGGGCGAGTTAGTGAAAAAATCCATCAAGAATTTTAGAAGCAGTTTCATTGCTTGGAAACGTTAATACACCTGCAATATATATTTTCTTGAATTCCGGTGACAAATTAAGTACAGCAGACAGTTTTCTATGGTTCAAGTTAAACAGTAGGATTAGGAAAGGGTGTTCGGAGAAACTATGGAATTATTCAGTTAAGAATACTATGGCGGCTCAAAACGACGAGAAATACTTTAAATAGTATGAAATGTAGCAAATTAGTCACTTTGAGGTTAGTTTCTACTGAAAGAGATTTACTAGTGCATTTGTTACGAAACGCCTAACAAAATCATCCCAAAACTACCAGAGAACAGCCGCAAATGTTTCATGATCTGTGCCACTGACCAAAGAAAAGTCAATGTATAAAGTACGACGAGTCAAAGAAAGTTTACAAAACGAGTGATAAATAAATGGATGGATGTATAACCTAGAGGGAGAGAAGGGCAGAGGCATATCCCAGCCGATGAGTTAAATCAAATCAAAAGAAAGTTGGGCAGTCAGAGCAAGTAATAGCGCCAACCAGAATTGGTTTATGATAGTGTCTGCATTACATTCCACCATTTCGTCTCAAGAGGTGTTCCTGTATTATATTTTAAATACCATTTAGGTTACGAAATGAGCACTGCATTTCACACCTACTTTTTGGAACTGCCCGAGGACCACTTTACGCCTGCTCAGACAATGACTGCCATTGCAAGTGAAAGGAGAGACACTCTCAGTTCCTGGATTGCCACAAAAGTAAACAAAAGACTTATTGGTCGCCTTCTGCTCTCGTGACAGCTGAGATGATTATTTTCTTCTACCGATTTGTCCACACAGTGCAATACTGTCCACTCAGTCACGTGTTCGTTCACCCATCCACTCACCCTCGCAGGTGCGCAATCACGCTAATTTGAAATGACATATTTTTTCATGAAATGGCTGGCACTTAAAATGAGCCCGAGGGCAAAACTCTCAGACTAATGTTATCGACTTAAGTGTCGAAGGCGGAAGGGCGCCATGACCAAACTTAACTAGGCCCACCACGGCCACGACCCTGCCGCCAACGAACTGTTGGAATATTACTCTCTTCTCAAAAGCAATTCAGGCAGGCACCACCTCACAGATAGTTACACACGCGTGTCGTGTCTCCTCGTGACAAAAATGTGGCGCAGAGAGACAAAGTAATACCATTCAGTACTGACGACTACGCTGCGCACCAGATGTAAACAGTACACTCATGATAAATCATATTCATTACTAGGCATAAGGCAGCTCAACTGGGAAGACAAGTCATTAATAAATATATTTTGTGAGCACAGTCTCTCACCGGCGCGTTAGTCGGACCAGGCCTGGTCGGAGTGGACTCTCGGGGAAGAGACTTGTCGGAGGACACTCAGGTGTTCTAGTGTCTGACTCTACGATGATCGGACGGCCGACAGGATGAGGAGTCAGTATTTATTTCTTTATCATTATATGATTGATTTTTAATTCTTCTCTACATACACGATGTGACCGTGACGAGCTCGGAGTCGACGCACCACCGCTCACAGTGACGCACTCTCCCAGTGAGGCGCCGCGGGGCGGGGGAGCGTGACGTGACCACAGCACCGTGACGCGTCACGGCTAAATTGCGCACTGCGCACAGCGCGCGGGGGCTGTCTCAGGGCCGTCACGTCGTCATAGGGTAAGATTGACGGCCCTGGGACCCAACTGCTGGCTGGCTGCCTGGGCAACTTCAAGTGAAACCAAACCCATGAATGACTATGACTATTATGACTACTAATGTAAACAACAACAGCGCTCACACGCGCCGTCGCTGCCATTGCCCGGTCGGAGGCCGCCAAATCCTTGCAGGGGGCCGCCACTGATAGTTCCGAATCCGATCATCCGATCCTCGGCTCTGTGAGGTCGGCGTCGTAGCGGCCCCTCTGGTTTGGCGGCCCTGTGCAGGTGCACAGTTTGCACATGCCTAGGGCCGGCCCTGGCTACTCACTAACATTTTCTCAAGGGCCACAAATTTTGGTCTGGGATGTGACAAGGGCTCCATTGATGCCGGCAGGATGACGATTGGGGAGGGGGGTGCAGCAAGGTGGGTATAGGGGAAGTGAAGCATATACATCCAGTGCCTGAATTGCACAATGTGAAACCAGAAAGCCTGAGATTAATCCCAGCTTCCCCACTTTACCAAATTGTGCTGAATGCAGTGGCGGATCCTCCATGGGGGCGTTTGGGCGCCGCCCCACTGCTTTCTCGCTGTGCGAGAAGGCATAAACAAATAGTAGATAACTACCCTTTGTTTCTGCCTTCTCGCACGGCGAGAAAGCAGAATTTCCTATTTGGGAGAGAGTGGGAGGGGTTACTCGAGGGCAGGGGGAGTGGCTTTCCCACTGTTATTAATACTGTTTGTTTGGACAGCCTGAGAGGCTGTACAAACAGACAGTATTAACTGTATTAAGAACAGTGGGGAAGCCGCTCCCCCTGCCCTCGAGTAACCCCTCCCACTCTCCCTGCTCTCTGTATGCTGCAGCATACAGAGAAATTACGTGGTGTTGGGGCAGCCGGCCGAACCAATCACAGCGCTGTGCTGTGTGTGATGATGGAGGGGAGGGAGGCTGCCTGCGTGAGTGTGACGACGAGCGAAATTCAAACAGGACGGCGGTGGGAGTCTGGAGTCGGAACTTGAAGGCGGGAAGGATTCGGTAAGTTAAGTTTATTGACTTTACCACCCCCGCCTTCGAAAGGACTATGCCTACGTAACGCCCCTGATTGCGAAGTCTGCAGCCGGTAAAATGACATTCTATACTGTTAGCATTTTAAATGTGACACAATCGGGACGCGAGTTGTAGGGGTCAGGCGTGTGCTCTGGACGCCCAGAGTGTACATCCAGGAATCAGGTCGCAGGGGTGAGGCTGCTGAGGTAGGGTGTGCAGTCTGGAAGGACAGAGAGGGTGCAGGGGCCCGGAAATCCAGATACGTTCCAAGGTTTGGACCCGTATCTCCCAAGGCCGGGCCGGGGAGGATTAACAATTTCCTCGGATGTCAGCCAGAGGGAGGTCACTCACTGAGAGGAGAAATTGCCTCCGACTGCATGAAGGAACCTCTTCCGGTGTTTGGCGTAATTAGTAGAGATTGTGTAATCGTTCTGTTGTAAATGCTCTCTCAGCAGGTACCGGTCCCCTAAGCAGCTCCTTTGAATGTGTCAGTGGGGGTTGTCACTGAAATCACGAAGGTCTTGTCTGTGTTTGTTAATTGTCCAACTCTGCACGGCGAGCGTGCATTTGTTACGTTGCCAGCATTTTTATAGCACACTTCTGCCATTTGTTTGACCTCACAGCGCTTTCCAGTTCTGGATCCCTTCTATGAGATTTGGTGTTTTTTATTGACTGCAGTCATTGTGGTCCATGGTGATTGCATGTGGTTAGTGAAGATTGAGCTGTTCGACTATAATTTAATGTTTGAGCACACACTGGTTCTGTAAGAGGTGTAAAATATGTACAAACCTCCAAGGGGTTTGCCCTGTTTTTTCAGCGCTATGCATGTGGATGCTGCGTGTCTCAGAACACTAGGCTGATTATTTGTTCCTAGAAGTTGAATGATTGTCCATTACCCAGTTTGAAGTACTGTCAGAGGCGGTTTCTGAAGTAATATAAAACGTGCTAAATACACCATACATAACTATATTTTTTCAGAGAGGTATTCCACATTCAAAAACTGGCTGTTCGCTAAAAATATGTTAGATACTCTCTTGATGTGAAATGTGCATACATGATACAGGTTAAAAATACAATGTGGAAAATGTGGCTCTAACTTTTTATGAGGTCCAAGTGCCATAATGTTGATTTTGTAACAGCAGCCAGTTGTGCTTTGAAGTAATATGATTCTACTACCTTATGTGCTTAGGTCGCGTGTGGGGATTATAGGAATTGGTACAGTCAAAGTCCAAATAAGTGGAGAGAATAGAGCCTAAGGGCCAGAGCTCCCAACTTCGAAAATGGGTGGGGTACCTGGGTTGAGTCTCACTCTCGACGTTTCACTACATCCTGTGAATCTGCGCAAATCACCTAATCCTGGAGCCTAACAAACAAAAATGTGACCTTTCCTGTTTGTAAGGTAGCTGGTGGTCATGTAAAATGCTTCAATGTATTCAGTGCGAATTAGCGCTATTTAACTCTGCAGAAACAGACATTTCTCATAGTTTTTCAATGTGTGCATTGGAATTTGTCTTGTGTGTTCCTTCATAAACTTGTTGTGCCCGTGATTGTGAAAACTATTGTTCTGCGGGATAAGAAAGGGTTATTTATTGGCTGAAGTAACCACTCGTTTAAACTCATTGCACAGCACTCTGACCTCCAGAGAGCTGGCTTAGTACTATTATTGTGAAAATGTGATTTACACATGAGCGAGAGTGGCCACTGCAATCTGTTTCATAGTTTTTCACTGTGGACTTGAGCTGCCGTTTCATTCCGTCTGACTCGTCATGAGCCCTGGCCTCAGCCCTGTCTGCTGTCTTTATGACCTGACAAATGGCTTGCATGCAGCCCACATAATAAACTCACTGGTTTGCTGACCTCAGGCGCAGACAAATGTAAGCAGTAAAATTCAAGCCATTTGCCAGAACATAAACTAACAACAAAAACACAGGGCCCGCCTGGTGAAAAATTTGCTTGAAAATTAGCCATTGCCCTCTCTTTTTTCCCCAAAGTTTCCCGGGGGAGACCCCGCCCCCTTTCCTGGGCTCACTCGCTATAGGGTGTTCATCGCAAACGTTTCTGCCTCACCACTTTAAAATGTCACCAGCCGCCACTGGCTGAATGAAATACACCTTTTGAATTTTGAAGAGATGTTATCATAGTTTTACACTTTTGCTGCAAGATAGCTTTGAAAAGGAAGGTGTTTCTAAAGTTAAGTGGTGCAGGGCAACCTAGTTACTTACTTCTTTTAACCTTTAAATAAATGCTTGCCTTTATATTTAACATCTTTTTGATGTTATTGCTGAGTTCAGTCAACAGCAGCCCAGTGCAGCTGTTGCTCAGGGGGCCACATGTAAAGGTCAGGAGGGCCGCATGCCCCCCCGGACCGAACTTTGTGTATCACTGGTCTATTTTGAAGGTGTGAAATGAGGTGTGTGAACCTCAAATACACGCATGGGGCAAGTGGAGGAGCCATTTATTGCTGTAGCAGAAGCTCACACTATTCATTCCAAAATGCAGATGGATAGGATGTAGAAAGTACAACAGAGGGCGGGAACCGCTTCATTAGAGCGACATTTATGTCATAGTGGTCACCTCTGAGGGAGATACAATTTAGTTGATCTGACTGAAGAACTAGTTTAGTAATGAGGAGAATGGCCATAAAACTGAGTAGATGAGGGAGGGAGGGAGGATAGCAGGCTTCTTAGCAATATACTGTACCCTACGTTACTTAAAAACGTTAGTCAAAGAGTTTAATGTGCCTGCTGCAGAAATCTACACACTTCTACAAAGATGTTTCACTGTGCACTCTAGGTCATGAGGATTGGAACACCGCGTGAAAAGAATAACACTGTAGGAAATTTAAGTCAATTTTGGTACAAATGCAAGCTAGAGAAAGGGCCAGGCACAAACTGTTTGTCTGAAAATTTCCTTCAGTAAATGAATTAAGACATTTGCCAGTACATGCAGAAATGCTGCTTGAAAGACGAAAGTAAGGTCGACTGTCACTGGAGTTGAAAAATAATCCTAATGATAGTGAAACTTAAAATGAGGAACCACTGGATAAATGTGCATGTTATCACCTATCTCACATATAAGTGTGGAGACCCAAATATAATCAAAGCTGGGACAGAACAGAGCTAGTACATCCTGAACAAGGAGGATTTAGTCTGAACAAATCTACCAGAAAAATCTACACAATCTGTACAATAATCTGGGGATGAGGGTCAGAGATGTGAGGGCTTCGACTATTTTCTGCTACATCATAACTTGGCACATAATGCTTTGAAGTTCTGGAATGTAAATTCATATTTCGATTTTAGAGAAATTTAGAAAATGCCTGGAGTTCTTTACATGGAAGAAGAAAATATATCTCAACCCCCCTGGCAGAGGTATAAATATACATGGGAAAAACAATCAATAAAAGAGTTATGAGATTAATTTAATTTGAGAACTAATTAGGAGTATTGACAACCACCTCCAATTCTAGAAGGCACTAAAGGCTTGTATTTTACCATCACTACCATCACAAAGAAATATGTGTGCACCATAAATAATGGTCAATATGTATTTGTGTTCCATTCACACTTTCTGTAATACTTCACACATAAGTGTTGTGATTGTGCCATGTTTGGAGTATGTCTTTGAACCTCATGCAACTCAACCAACATCTTCACAACATATCAGTCTGCATGAAACTGCCTTCCAACCACACCTCCAGAAGTGTTCTCAGTACCTAAAGAGAATTGGAGCCCTCCAATGACCCGTCATGGATGTGAAGTGAAAATGAATCCTGTAATCATGTAATGAGACACGCTGTGACACCATATTAACACGTAGAGACAACATTTCAGTCTGATCCCTAAGGGAAAAAGACATTGCACACACAACGTCATAAACATGACATTTACCTCTACCTTCCCTGATAAACTGGGACCACAAAAAAAAGGAAGGGTGGGAGTCGAGAAATCAGAAAATGCAAAATAGAGGGCTCCATCTGTGCTAAATAAATGGGAAATCAATGTAAAATATACATTGGTGCACAAAGTAAACCCCACAATGTACGTGACAGTGGATTGGACTCGTTTAAGAGTTGATGGAGTGAGTCAAATGATCTGCTTAAGATGTGGAGAAGATGGGAATGATTTTCTAAGGATTGCATGAGACTGCAGAATCATGCACAATTTCTCTCCTGAAATTAGGGTTTAACCTGTCCTGCACAGTTCTGTAGGTCAAACCTAGGGCATTATTGCAGGTAATGCATGAACTACATATCACACAGTACACGTAGGTCCTCATCGGTGGTGCTCCATGAATGTGGAAATAGAACTAATTGCAAACTGAAGTAATACTGCAATACCGAAGAAAATGGACTGGTTGAAAGTGATAGCCAGATGTTTGAAAGATCAAAATATAAAGAACCGGAATCTCGGCTGATACATGGGAAAATATGGGGTCAGCAGAAATAATATTTTAATATCTGAGGGAGAGAACTTAAGTAATGATAAGTGAAAAAGTAGAAGATTTGTTGGAAGAAGGTCAAAACTTAATAAGGGGAATTACAAACCATACATATACACAGTGAACAGGAAAACACACTACTCTTACATTGAGGCAAAGAAGCAGGTGTTGCAGGAGAGTGGTAATTTTCTCATGATCACATACTGTGCGGATTAATGTGGTACGATTCTTGAAATGACCCTCTTTCCAGAGTGTAAAGTATTGATTTATGAACAGGAATATCGCTGACAGAATATCGCCTGGCATAAATATTGCGTTCTAAATATCACCCCACATTGGAGTTTATTGAAAGAAAATCTACACCCAATGGAAACATAGGATGTATGACGTTACAACGCACACTTTTACAACGCATACCATTACAACGCATTTTTTACACCGCAACATCCATTACAACGCACACCATTACAACGCATACCATTACAACGAATACTTTAAAACTACTTTTACAACACATTCCACTACAATGCATAGTACATTTACAACGCATACCATTACAATGCATTACACTACTTTGCATATAAGGTAAGTGTTGGATAGTGTAGGGGTTAAAATTACTATTCTAACTCCAGGGGGTGCAACAGTAGGGTAAGTATTGGATAGTGTAGGGGTTAAAATTACTATTCTAACTCCAGGGGGTGCAACAGTAGGGTAAGTGTTGGATGGTAAGTTATGCATTGTAATGGTATGCGTTGTAAAGACTGCGTTGTAATGGTATGCGTTGTAGTGGTGTGCGTTGTAGTGTCATGCGTTGTAATGACTGTGTTGTAAATGCATGCGTTGTAATGGATTTTGCGTTGTAAAAGTTTCGTTGTAATGGTAGTGCGTTGTAAAAATTGCGTTGTAAACGTTGTATACCGGAAACATATTTTGTAAAGGATATGTAGGAAACTATCTTTATATATTTTGGCATTTCACCACGCAAGATTCGAAACATATAATCAAAGACTGGGATTCACATTTCATATTTGTATAATCCAATTGCTGTAACAAAGTATCAGGACTATGCTCTCAGTGAGTCCTGCTTTGCGACTCAACATCTACAGTTACCACTACCACCACCAGTACTACCAGTACCACTTATTGTTATTATTGTTATTCATATTTATTTTGGTGTTGTTTTTATACTTGCTGTTCTGGTTGTTATGAATAGTTTCATCGGTGTTGTTAAACTTGTTGTTGTTGCTATTGTTATTAATATTATTGTCAGTGTTGCGGTTATGAATGCTGTTATTATTAATGTTATTGCTGATGTTGCCGATAGGCTTGTTATTTTGGTTGTTGTTATTGATATTATTGTTGGTGTTGTCGTTATGCTTGCTATTGTGGTTACAAATGTTGTTGTTTATGCTTGAAATTGTGATTGTTGTTATCAACATTATTGTTGTAGTTGTTATTAATATTATTGTTGTCCTTAGGCTTGCTGTTGTTGTTGTCATGGTTGTCATTATCAGCCTTTCTAATTAGAGTCTTATCCTGACAATTTTTTTTACATTAGGGTACTTATTTGCATATGACTAAAATTGTGAGCTGTCAAACACAGATTGATCAATATGTTGTCATTGTGAACCTACAAAAACTAAGATCCTGCCTGTACAATTTTGTTTCCCGATTACTACAAGCACTAGTCCACCAAATGCAATGTCTTCTAACTAATCAACTGTCTCCTTCTTTGTAGGTCCTTGTGGACAATACAATTGTGTCCTTGCCATTCAAGAAGTATGGTCTGAAAATCTACCAGTCAGGCATAAACTATGTGGTGGAGATTCCTGAGCTGGAGGCCAACATCACCTTCAATGGCGTGGCCTTCAGCATCAAACTACCCTACAAACGCTTTGGAAACAACACCCAGGGACAGTGCGGTAAGATGACTTGACTTTTCTGGCTTTCACACCTGTTGTTAACACTCTATTAGAACGCTTGTGCCCCCCTTGGAGAGCACGTCAGCAAACATCTTGTTTCTGTCTGAGGATATCTGTAAAAGTGGCTCCTTTACCCATTCCTGTCAGTGGGGGAAAACCCGAGGAAATATGTTATTGCTCTACACTTATTCTCAGTGTACAAGAGCTTACAATAGTATGAGGCTGACCCCTTACAACTATTGACAATCTAGTACTGTTTCTCTGCCAATAAGGTTTGACCAAGCCATCAGTTCCCTTTGACTCATGTCCCACAACATCATTGACACTTTCACAGTTTCTTGGAGTTCTTCAGATCCTCAGACTTGGCTCCATGACTACCACCTGAGAAGCTCCATGGTGTCCTTCATAATCACCCTCAGAGCTTCCATTATGGCTGCCACAGTGAGTGGCATAATTGCACGGTGCCAACTATACTGAAAGGTGCATCCCTGTGGCCCTAGCACAGCTAGCCTCAGATCTCGATGATGCCATGTACGAACACTTGCGATCATTTCATACATCAAGGCCCCAGAGAGAAGTCCTTGATGGCCACATTTCCTGATATTTACTCTTGGCCCCCTAGACCTCCTCAGTGGCAAGACTGATGTACATTTGCAGATACCTGTCCATGGCTAGCAGTTCAACTTTAGCAGAGAACGTGGTGCTGCGTCTAGTACTGAGGTGCATTGGCAGAGTTGTATGCGATGTCCTTGTACTACAAAAGCAGGCGTTACTGCAGTTGGGACTGCGGTGCATCAGGAGAGCTGTGTGTAAGTGCAGCGACCTAGCTTTGAAACATCATGGGAGTTCCATTTCATACTGAGGTGCATTGGCAGAGTGGTATTTATGATCCTACTACTAAGACAATGCAGTGTGCTGCAGTCAAGATTAAAGGTGCATTGGCAAACAGCATATAGGATCAGTGGTGGGGGCCACAGTTACGCCTGAAGTGGATTGGAAGAGCTATATGTAATGTTATTGATCCATGTTAGAGGCAGAACACATGCAATAAGGACTGTTCATCAGTTTTCCGTGCCTAGAGTCATAATAAGCCAGTAAATCCTCTCTGAGGAGATCAACAAAAAGGCAAATTACCTGCAATCTTGATTCCACATTCCTTCATTTGATACTCTCACAATGATATTGTATGGCCTTTCAATCACATTTCTTCTCACTGTATTGCAGGAACTTGCACCAATAATCAGCTTGATGACTGCAGGACACGCAGCGGTGAAATAATATCGAATTGTGAGATCATGGCGGACTCCTGGATTGTTCATGACTCCAACAAGCCGCAATGCCGTACCCAACCATTAATCACACCACCTCCTTTGCTCAAGACTACCACCTCTCCCTGCAAGTACTCGCCTCTTTGTGACATCATCAATGGAAGGTAAATGCGCAATTTAATAGGGGTTGCCACTTATCACTCATGCAATGAGAAGTAAAACACTTATAGTGGGCCATTTAAGTATCCTTGCTGACCCTTGACCTTGATTTTAAACTATCCATACTGGAGTGCAGAGCTATCCCTCAATTTACACTGACCAGACAGTCTCAGTCTGTATACTGTCTAAGAACAGTGACACATAGCTCTTTTAAAATGGAACTCTAGAGAGGAGTGCTGAAACCCACTAGTTACTCACATCTCATACTAACACCACGGCAGAACAGATTTACTGCTGATCACGACTAGAGTCACTCATATACACCAAAGGCAGCGGAGACATCCTTTCGTTGGCGGCCATCTCACAAGAACTTCGCCGATAACAGACTCCCCCCACCCATCACCACCACACCCGACTCTTACTATTGAAGAATCCACCGAGGCTTGAAAGTACTACTCAACCCTCGGCAGACCTTCCTCCCAGGTTCCATATATACATGAATATAGTGTTCTTCAACACAAGCAATTGAGAAAAAGTTTAAATAAGTAAGACAATTTCTGGATCTCACTTGACCGTCGCCCCCACATTCAACTCGTAACATAATGCTCCTACGGTGTGATTTTCTCTAGTTAATTAAACTTACAGCTCAACTCAAGTGCTTGATTTATTAAAAAAATGAGTGCCGATGCCGAAAGCTCAAGGGACATCTTAATGATTTCGAAGGCCTGAGGCCAAATGTATTTTTTGAGGCCCTTGCTCGGACCAGCTTTGAATTTATAATCCAGTTTCAGCTCTTTCATGTATTATTTGGCAACTTCACTGACACAGCACAGGCACACCGGACCAAATTCTAATGGCCTCATTTATGAGGCTATGCGTCACTTTTACTCCGCTGGTGCATCACTTTTTGTGACGCACCTGTAGCGTAAAAAATGCGCCTTGTTACGCCATATTTACAAAGTGACGCATCTAGGTAGATGTGTCACTTTGCAAACCCCTGCGCCACATTATATCGGAGCCAGGTATAATGTATGCAAAGGGGGCGCATTGACGCAAGAAAGGGTCGTAGAAGTGAGGCAGTGAAATCTATGAGATATCACTGCACCACTTCTAGGACACAGATGCATCAATTTCTTACGCCTGCCTCAGAGCAGGTGTAAGACTGACGCATGCCCTTTCACATGGGGCTTGCCCCATGTGAAAGGGAGCATTGCTGGAGTTGCGTCACTTTTGGGACACACTCCAGCAATGCGTCACTTTTGCGCCATACAGATACGTCAGAAATACTGACGTATCTGTAACTCCTTGCGCAATGATGCGTCATACTGTAAATATGACGCATCATTGGTGTTGCAAGGAGGGCGCAGTGAAAAGTGACGCATCGCTCTTTTCACGCAGCGATGCGTCACTTTTCATAGATGAGGCCCTAAATGTGTTTACATCGAATATTCAGGGATAGTGGCATGTGTTTTCAATATTGGAAACAGCAGCAGCTCACTAATATTACTGCAAATATTCTTTGTGACACCCTCTTATTTCTGGTGTGTGAGGTCCTGCTTTTAATGGATTTTGTGAGAGACATAAACACAACATTTCTCTACAAAATGTATGTCAAAGACTCCCAGAAATCACCAACATAAAAAAATAAACTAAAGGAAAACGGTATTTAAAGAAATCTGTTGAAGAATTCTTCATGGTTATAACAGCAAGACTCAGTAGAACAGAGCTGGATTTATTGGGGTGCTGGGGGAGTGCTGAAAGGTCTGGGTCCTGGGTCAAGCCTACTGTGCCCATGCCTTAAAACAGACGCCTGCAGGCGGCACTAATACATGTCGCATGCCCCTTACCAAGGCTCTGTAGTCCTAAATCCTCCTCATGCGTCTTTAATGCACTACCAGACATTCCCCTGCTCGTTTATCTCACTTTTGCAGGCTACAGTTTTCTACCTTTGAGACTGTTTTTCCGTCTCTTACTCCTTTTTTTCCCATATGTTTTTTCCCCTCTCTTGTTCTTGGGAAAATATCAGATGAGGAAAAGTCAGTGTTGGCTCCCAAAAATAAGTTCTATTCTGTCCCACCAGCCCTACCTGCCTCAACTGTTTGGACTCTTAGAAACCCCATGTCTAACCCACTCACTTTGTGCTCTAGGACGTTCCAGAAGTGTCATGGTGCCGTTCCTCCAAAAGACTTCTTCCAGGCCTGTGTCTTTGACAGCTGCCACATCCCTAACACTAACATCGAGTGCGCCAGCTTGCAGAACTACGCCTTACTCTGCGCTGACCAAGGCGTTTGTGTCGACTGGAGGAGCCAGGTGCTTCAGAGCTGTCGTAAGTGGTGAAGTCATCTCAGGTGGAAAAATCCAGAAAAAAGAAAGCCATGGTGGGTTAGATCCCAGGCTGCCATAGAAAATATGGAATATAAGCTGGAAGTTTGTCAGCCAAACTGGTACCCCAGAAAGGTCAGACTGGATGGGTTTCTCAGTGGCGGCTGCTGTAGCTTTTAAGTGGTAGGGCAGGGCAGGGAAAAATAATTAAAAAAATAATGTTTACCTGCATTCTGCAGCGTCTGTGCTCTTCTGGCCCCTGCCCCTCGACCTCAACTCCCAGTGTGCCACAGGGTCCCCTACGCCAATCCAGATGCTTCATGCTGGTATTACCCAGCATTAGAGCAGCCCATTATTGGTGTGAGCACCATAGTTAGGGGCTCTCTAAGGCCCTATGAGCCTCTGCTTGTTCTCCACTGGCTGTAAAACACAGCTCGGGTGGAGACATCTAAGTGTGCATGATGGTTTGGCCGGTTTGGCCGGCCTTAAATGGCCGGCGAAACCATCATGCGCACTTGTAGCAGTGCTGCCACTTTCCTCCTTCCTGCAGGTGTGTTGACACATGGGTATGGGCGCCCCACCCTCCGCTCATATGCAGGAAGTAAGTGAGGATAAATAAAGTGATAATAACCTTTGTAATTACCATTTTATTTTTCATTTTTCACTGCTCAAAAGCAGTGAAGCGATGCTCCTTTGCCTTAGTAGAGGAGCTGCCACTGGATTTCTGCAGTTGATCATATACTGGGCATGAGTAACATGTGACTTATTGTGACGTCAGTTATCCAGTTCCTTCACTGGCAAAGCCACCTGTCCCCAGCTATTGAGGCCATGCTCCAGTGAATAAGAGATTTTGGAAAGGTTTGGCCATCCTTGATAGGGGTGATTGTTTCCGAACTCAGCTCGGTGGTTTACAGAAAATGCCAACATTTAGGGTCTGAACGTGAGGAAAACATTGTGGAAGGAAAGAAATGACGATGTCTTTATGATGTTACAAGAGAGAGAGTCAGTGGGGGAGGAGAGTCAAAGAAATGCAGTAAATGTGATGGAAAGAGAGAGGAGGAAAGTACAGTGGGGGAGAGACAGGGTGATGAACAAAGGAGAGATGGAGACAGAGAGAAGAGAGACACACTTGAGCCCCAAAAACACAAGAATTGCTGCATAAATTGCATATAAGCCAAATCTTAATCCACCGCTAACAATATTTATCACTTCAGAAAGGTATTTTCATGTTTGTGTCTTGGTCAAATCAACAAGGGGCAGTGGAAGTACCTATCATGAAATAAAAGTGCAGGTAGGAGATGGTGAAGATCTACAAATGTATGGTTTCATTCATATCCCTTTGTCTTTTCTCTTGGCTAGCAATAACCTGTCCATCTCACAAAGTCTACAAGCCCTGTGGCCCGGCTGTGGAGGAGACCTGCTTTAACAGGTAAAAGGATCGGAGAGGGCTGTCAGTGCATGTATGCGCATTTAGCTACAAGCTTGTGTGCACAGCTACTCTGCACATCATCAACGACGGTTCTTATCCGCACAGTGCCCAGACCCTTAGTAGGAAGTGTTCAAGAGTCTCACACTCTCCATGTATGAAAGGGTGATGACTTGTATAAGATCAAATGAGAGGCCTGACTCCTGGATAGTATGCGGTGGAAATGCTACAGAGTGCTGGTGGTATTTAATGGAAATGGTCAGTGAGATTGATCCATGGTGCTGATGGCACTCAGTGTGAATGGGTCTAAGTAGGAATAACCCATGATGGTAGTGGGTGAAAATGGCACTTAGTAATGATGTTATTTAGTAGGGCTGGCTCTTGATAATGTTGGCGCTCACAGAGGATTGCCCATTGCACCTGATGACACCTGGTAAGAAGAGTCCAAACTAAAGATTGGACTCTGTTGAGATCATCCTTGTAAATGATACTACTCAGTGGAATGGTTTATGAGGATGACAGTATTCCCATTGGGTAGTTGCTGGTAAGGATGTCAACTTAGTGGAAATGGTCCATGGCACTAATTGTTACTCAGTGGGAAAGGTTCTTTGAAATGATGGTACCCAGAGGAAATGGTGCATGGTGATGATAGAACTCTGTTAGAATGAATATGGCATTGATAGTACATAGTGTGACTGGTCCTCTGTGGTAATAATACTCAGTGGGAAAGGTCCTTGCTGGTGATGATACTTACTAAGGAATATTAATGGTCTTAATGGAGCCTATAGGAATAGTTCAACATTATTTGGGACTCATTTGTGATGGTAACAAAAGCATTTAGTGGGCATGACCCATGGTGCCTCTGATCTTCAGTGGGAAGCTTTTAAATTGAATTATACATTATATATGTGTTTAACATGTTGCAGATTGGGCAAAATGAGTAGGTTCAGATGACTGCAAGAGTCCAAAAGTTGGTGTGGCCTCTCAACATGGTTAGACTTTCCGTTTCTTTGCAGATAGCGCTGCACTTCCTTTAAAGTGTTTTGTGTGATGCACCACTCCATGTATGGAATAGTTAGAATAGTGACTTATTGCTTGGTCTTGGCTTTATAAGTTGCCTCAGCCAATTATCATGTATTTTCAATGAAACGTAAAGTTTTTGGCAGGAAATTAAATTGCATCATTTTAACTGGAGTTATTGAGCAGCTGAATCCTTAAATGTTTCGAGGTCCCATCATATTTTCTAGAAGTCAATCACCTCAATTCCACCAACAATCAATAATCTTTAAACCGACATTGCATTGGCATTGCATTTAAATCCCTGTAGCTTTTTCGACCATTGGTCACTAGAGGGCACTCTGCCTCTTCAAACTTCTATATAAGTTAATTGTAGAACGTTTTACATCGAAAAGTAGGGACAAGACACATTTCTCTACCTGGGAGCATAATTCTTCACATGTGTTTTATGAGAGTGCTGCTTTGTGAGTTATGTTACGTACAAGTCGAGACGATTAAAAAATAAACGAATACATGAAGGGCAACATGGCCAAACTCTGTATATAATTCCAGCAAGTCTCAGTTGGTCTTCCCTAAACCGCGTAGATGTTTGTGAATTGCTACCGTCTCTGACCCAGCACGAGGTAATACGTACATTTTCTTACAGCGAGGATGGCACAGACAATACCCCAACCAATCGGATTATGCTGGAAGGCTGCTTCTGTCCAAATGGCACCAAGCTCCATGAACCCGGCGTCGACGTCTGCGTGGAGGAGTGCGGTAGGTGTCCAAGGAGTCCTGAAGTGCATGATGCCACCACTGTTCGAGTAGACATTTCTAGTACATACTACCTTTTTACAGACGTAATCCTCGTGTCAAACGGCGATTCGTCTATAAAACACTGAGGGGCAGATTTACAAGCCCCTTGCGCTACTTTTGCGTCACTTTTCCCATGTTAAAAGTGACGCAAACGTGGCGCAAGGGGCTTGTAAATCTGCCCCTGAATCCAACCCATGTTAAGTGTTAGTCTGTTAAAGTGACAGGGCCGGCTTTAGCGCTGATGGTGCCCTGTGCGACAATCACTTTTGGCGCCCCCACATCCCATGACTACCTTTTTGGATTCTCTCCCTACCTCTGAAAAAGTGCCCTTATCTCTCCCATCATAAGATATTGCTAAACACAGCGCCCCCTCCACAGGTCAGTGCCCAGTGCGACCGCACCTGTTGCACTGCTCTAAAGCCGGCCCTGAATGCAATCTGTTTGCCGAAGTGGATATTTAACTTTACAGAAGCAAAATCCATTTGTCGGATTCCTGGTTGTATTTCTGCTCAGGCAGGTATGTCTGTCCACATATGTAACAAGGATCGTGAGCTCAGAAGGTGTTCTGTTCCTTCGCCACGACAGCAGGGTACCTCCCCTTCCTAAGCTGTGTCTTGGCCTAAACAGGTACACAGACAGTACAGTATTTTGGAGGAGGCATTGGGGTGGTTTTGAGAAGCAAAACACCGGGACTGACCATACATAAAAGAGGAACTAATGGCCTAATTTATGAAAACTGTTGCATCGCTCCATGAAAACAGCGATGCAACAGTTTTTATTGTGCCCTCCTAGCGATGCGATGGATGACGTATTTAATGAACAATGCTCCATGTCGCAAGAAGTTACAGATGCGCCAGTATTTCTGACATATCTGTAGGTACATTAATGACATATTGCTGAAGTGTGTCGCAAAAGTAATGCAACTCCAAAGTAATGCAACTCCAGCAATGTGTCATTACACATGGGCAAGTGCCATGTTAAATGTGCCTGCGTCAGTCTTACGCCTGCTGTGAGGCAGGCGCAAGATTTTTATGCAGTGGCCTCTAATAAGAGGCTTTTTACAGGTGAACGCTCACCCTGCATTCATTATACCTGACGCAGGTATAATGTAGCACAGGGCTTTACAAAGTGACACATCAGCTTAAATGCGTCACTTTGTAAATAGGGCGCAACACGGTGCATTTTTTACGCTGCCAGTGCTTCACAAAAAACGACGCAAAAGTGGCGCAGAAGTGTCACAAGGCCTCATAAATAAGGCCCTGAAGACTTTAGTCTGCATTCTGCGAGAGAGCGAGAGAGATAGAGATCAAAACGTAACAGGAGAGCAATGGGCTTACAGAGAGGTATGTAGGCATCAGAGTTGTGACTTGGCTCTGCGAATGGGAGAGTTCTAGGCTATCCATCAGGTGACTCACCTTTTATTAGGTTGCAGAGCTATCTCTCGGTTACACAGTTCTAACAGTTGTAGCATCAAGCACCAGAGCTTTCAGTTAGTTCCACTGATTATGCACAGTGACGGCTACTGAGCGTTCCATTGCATGAGAGGCAGATGCCTTCAGACATACATTACATGAAAAAGACCTCACTGTCACGAGGCACAGTTCTTGCAGGCAGAGGTACTGGGCAGCGATATAAGCCCTTGGATTATACCGGAAATAAATGTAAAAGCATTAAGGTGCAAAGTTATTCCTTCAGTTGAACAAATCGTAAAAGTGCCTTGTATGATGTATACAAATATCCATTGTACCGATGTTCTCTTAGTGATCACTGTTTTACACTATGTTGTCTTTTTTTTTACAGGATGTGTTGGGCCAGACAAGGTTCCCAGGAAGGTATGTTTGAGACTTACAGTACTCAATCTTTTACTTTTTACTCTAGTCTTCCTTACTAGTAGCATTTCCAAGGCCCAAAGGAGCTCACATTTCTTCTCACATCCTACTTTATTGCTTTCAAAAGTTCAGGGGCCCCAATGTAGAAAGCGATTCTGTGGTTGCAGACCTTGCAATTGTGTGTGACAGCAAGTGTGGTGTCAAACCATTGATTAATTACCAGCCAATGAGGTAGGGTGGTAACTGATTTATGAAAGGGATGCTGTACCTTGAGACGGCTTCCCCTTCAGGAATCTGGTCATGTGTCCTCTGGGGAAGAGCTGTACAGTTGGGGGGGTTTTACCCAAAAAGAGTCCCTGGGACCTGGGTTGATTACGTATTATGAGGAAGGGGTCCCAAAGGGATAGAGAACACAAAATGAAACTTGATAAAGACAATAATCACGTAGACATTAAATCAAACCGCATTGTTTTAATCACAATGGGGATGCGTATTCAATAACATCAGTAATCAGGTGTTAAGTGAAAAAGGTGGAGCAATGCCCCGGGGGGGGGGGGAGGGGGAGGAAGTGCGTGATATTGTGAGGATACCGTGATAAGGAAGGGTTACAGGTGACAGAATAATCAGTACTTCAAAACAACTGGTTATAATGGTTACATACTATGTACAAGACAGAAACAAGAGAACTTAAATTTCGAATCAAGGCATATCATACTCCACACAGTACAATATATGAACGGTTGGGACGTGGAGTTGATGATTAAAAACAGATAGTTGTCAACGTTTCGACCCTCTCGAATAGGCAGGTATTATTATATCCTTGCGGCGGGGTCTTCTTCAGGACAGGGGAGTAGGGGCAGACCACCTTGCTGGAGTCGGTTCAGGGGTTGAAAAGGTAGAGGACATCCGGTCTGATGTTCCCCGTCAGGCTAATTAGTCCGCGAGCAATGTTCAGAGGCGGGTTCGATTTCTGGATAGATCGTCAAACTGATCGGAGGCCGAATGAATCTGGCGTGGGATCCGCTCGAGTTCACGCCAGATTCATTCGGCCTCCGATCAGTTTGACGATCTATCCAGAAATCGAACCCGCCTCTGAACATTGCTCGCGGACTAATTAGCCTGACGGGGAACATCAGACCGGATGTCCTCTACCTTTTCAACCCCTGAACCGACTCCAGCAAGGTGGTCTGCCCCTACTCCCCTGTCCTGAAGAAGACCCCGCCGCAAGGATATAATAATACCTGCCTATTCGAGAGGGTCGAAACGTCGACAACTATCTGTTTTTAATCATCAACTCCACGTCCCAACCGTTCATATATTGTACTGTGTGGAGTATGATATGCCTTGATTCGAAATTTAAGTTCTCTTGTTTCTGTCTTGAACATAGTATGTAACCATTATAACCAGTTGTTTTGAAGTACTGATTATTCTGTCACCTGTAACCCTTCCTTATCACGGTATCCTCACAATATCGCGCACTTCCTCCCCCCCCCCCGGGGCATTGCTCCACCTTTTTCACTTAACACCTGATTACTGATGTTATTGAATACGCATCCCCATTGTGATTAAAACAATGCGGTTTGATTTAATGTCTACGTGATTATTGTCTTTATCAAGTTTCATTTGTGTTCTCTATCCCTTTGGGACCCCTTCCTCTGGGGAAGAGCAGCAGATGTGGGCCAGATGACCACCACTGTTCCACTGATATCTTCCCAAATGGGAACTTTTGTAAACATCACATGTCCCTTTACTTGACAATGGATTTAAAAAACGATGTTTCTTGATTGAGAATGAAAACCCAGGCATGGAAATCTGCTGTCTCTTGCAGGCCGATGTATGTCATCACAACGCATGCTTTTACTACGCATGCCTTTACAACGCAGGTTTTACAACGCAAGTCGTTACAATGACTTGCGTTGGGGGGCGCTGGATAGTGCAATAGTTTAATTTACTATTCCAACTCCAGTCCCCGTGGATAGTAGGGAAGGTTTTGGATAGTAAATTAAACTATTCCCTATCCTACAGCGCCCTCCTGCGCAAGTCGTTGTAATGACTTGCGTTGTAAATCCTGCGTTGTAATGGTAGTGCGTCGTAAAAGTTGCGTTGTGATGGAAGTTTCCCCTTGCAGGCAGTGTTTAATTTGTAAAAGAATAAGTACAAAGGCCCAAAGTTTTATTCACAAGCCCCCAGCCAGTGTTATTGAATGTCGGCATGCAGAATACCAAGACTGCGTAGTCTTCATTCCACCTCATGTCTCTTTAATCCACTACCAGACACATCCTGCCACTTTATCTACTCTTATACGTTGTTGCTTTCTGCATTTGTCAGGTTTTTTCTGCCTTTCTCTTCTACCTCCTTTCGCTCTTGTGTAATTTTTTCTCTTCTGCTATGAGTCAATGTATGATGAACACAAATAAGCACTACGCCCCAAAAATTAGTGCCTGAGGGCCACACCTGCAACCAGCTCAGGTTAAGCTCTGCTTGCAGGCCGATGTGCCTGCATCCTCAGCCAATCACAGAAGGTTGGAAATTGCGACCTCTGTTATTCCCCTTAATTTTCTGAGTCTACAATTAACATCACCGGAGTAAAAATATACCACTGTCCTCAAACAGACTTAAACTCCTCATGGAAAGATTTATTCTCCTTTGAAATGAAGTCTACCAGTGCTCTCTGTGGTGCTCATAAATGTATTGTCATGGCTTAATGCACTAAAAGGGTAGTTTTTGGTTCTGGATCTATTTGTATTTTAGGGGCATGATGGTGTCACTGTACTAGAATCCCCTCCTTCATTGTTACTCTTGGCTTAAATTTTGGAAGTCGGTTACGAGTTTCGTCCTTTTTCAAACCAGTTTAGAGTGTATGTCATTTTGGGAATAAGTTCAAATGGTTTTGTCAGTGGTTTTGTGATCTTTATCGGAGCTTGCCATTGCAAGTAATTTTACCACTAAAAGAGCAGATTTAACTGCATGAGCAAGCTGAGCTTTGCCACTAATGTCTGAAAGTTGGCCCAGCAGGGCACCCGTCTCTGGGAGCACGGACGTCAAGTCACCATTTGCTGGCGGCTCCTTGATCTTTGCTCGAGTTTTGAAGTGACGCCAGATACCACAGAGTCTAGGGACATCTGGATAATTGGGAGGCCGGTGATGTCTGGATCCTGGATTTTGTAAAGATCTTCCCCTGCACGCGAGGTTCTGAGATTTTGACATGATAGTGAATGGTAGATCTTTGAGAAGGAAAGGACGCGATATGGAGAGGAACATGTATGAAATTCATGCCACAAACGCAGTAAATGTATTTGTCCTTCACAGTTTGGGGAGATATTTATATTCGACTGCCAGGATTGCATCTGTCGCGAGGGCGGGAGTGGCATCGTGTGCGAGCCCCACAGGTGCATGAAGCAAAGGAGCGCAGCCTGCAACGAGGACGGATTCTACCCTGTCATCCAGATCAGCCCCAGTGACCCGTGCTGCAACGAGACCGTCTGCAGTAAGCACGCACGCTCTCTTTTTGCGTTCTTAACTACAGGCTTGGAAGGTTCTAAAAACTTAGGGCCTCATTTATGAGGCCGTGCGTCACTTTTACGCCACCGGTGCGTCACTTTTTGTGACGCACAAGCAGCGTAAAAAATGTGCCTTGTTGCACCATATTTACAAAGTGACGCATCTAGGTAGATGCACTACATTATACCTACGCCAGGTATAATGTATGCAGGGGTGGGCGTTCTGGTGCAAGAAAGGGTCATAGAAGTCATGCAGTGAAATCTATGAGATTTCACTGCGCCACTTCTAGGACACAAATGCGTCAATTTCTTAAGCCTGCCTCACAACAGGTGTAAGACTGACGCAGGCGCTTTCACATGGGGCTTGCCCCATGTGAAAGGACACATTGCTGGAGTTGCGTCACTTTTGTGACACACTCCAGCAATGCGTCACTTTTGCGCCATACAGATACATCAGAAATACTGACGTATCTGTAACTCCTTGCTCCATCATTGCGTCATACTGTAATTATGATGCATCATTGGTGTCGCAAGGAGGGCACAGTGAAAAGTGACGCATCAATGTTTTCACGCAGCGATGCGTCACTTTTCATAAATGAGGCCCTCACTCGGCAAGGACTTGTACCACTAGGACTTTTTATGTCTGGAGTTAGAGCTCTTTGGCTGCCTGGGGGCAACATCTCATGCCAGCATGTCAGTTTCTTCTCTCATTAAGTCCACTGATACTTCATTCAGAACTGATATTATCTCTAAATATTTCCCCCTAAAAGCCAATCTCCCCAATGGTAAGAAAATGACCACTACCAGTTGACAAAGCCTTACCTTGGGGTCTGCCCATCCGACTTTATGACAATGGCAAACTCATGGTACAGGAAAGGTTAAACACTGGAGGTCTGGCTGAAAACAAATACAGCTCCCCTACCGAGCTCATGTCATACCAAGACAAGCCTGCTAAAAGACAATTGCTCTGGTGTGCTAACAAATGTAACATCATTGGGGCATAGGCGTGCCTTAGTGTGTTAGCACCAGGGCCTGACTGGCCGTAGCGGGCACCGGGCAATCCCCCGGTGCGCCGCACGGTGGGGCCCGGTTTTGGCCCCCTGGGGGCCTCTTTTGCAGCACCGCTTTTGCCCCCCCCCCCCACGGGGGGTGAGGGCGATGAGCACTTTGCCAGGGCCGGTTTTGGGTCCCAGTCCGGCCCTGGTTAGCACTCAATAGTATTTGGTCAACTTAGAAAATCCACAGGAGGACATTTTAGTATAGGCCCAGTCTCAACAGATGAGGGGGGGGAGGGGTTAGAGAGCTGCGACTACAACAAATGAGCCACACCTCCAAAAGACGTCAAAGGTCACAGATTTGGTGTAATCCATATTTTGTAAAGCACAAACATATCACCCTTTAAGGATTTAAGGTGCTGGGGGCCGTTGGGGAAATTAAGTGAGCTATTGCCTAGAGTCACATGGTGCTGAGCTGCCTCCGACGCCAGGGGTCAAACCGGGAGCCCCACGACGGTGTCAGCCGATTAGGCTGCTGCTCCACATCTGTGCTATGGTGGGCTTGTAGGGTCCGTGTCTGGCTGAAGAACAGAGGATGTGGGGAACTGTGTTTGGACTGTAGCAGAAAGGCATTCTGGACTCTGGGTAATATGGCAGTTTTCAACCGCGTGATTGTTATCACACAACAGTTGTGTAGCACACTCCTGCACATGTAAAACTCTAGTGTACACCCATTATTTTCATTCAGCTGTGTCTTTCTTTTCCTAGGATGCGACGCCAGTTTGTGCCCAACGCAACATCCCAACTGCGGCCTGGGGTTCGATGCTGTTGGCACCATTCCCGAAGGCAGATGCTGCCCCGTCTACCAGTGTGGTAGGTATAACATCTCTGGGCATAACATAACATTTACAGTCCAAGCAAAGAGCAGTGATGAACCATGCAATGACTTCTGGGGACCCAGCTGGAGAGTATGTTTATTTTTCTCACAAGCTCCCTCTTCCTCATAGCATAAGCTAATAATACAAGACAGAGCTTAAGGATTACTTGTATTCTCCGCACTTCCCTGTCCTTTGATACCCATCCCTCTTGCATCCTTTACATGAATTCAAGTGCATGTTGCTCAGAGCCTACAGTCTCCTGACGGCTCACAGGTCTGCAGTCAAACATGGACCAGTTGTGTTGCCTTCTACCGAAGTGCAGATTAGTGGCCACAGTGCTAACGAGGACAAGGCTCTAATGTCTGTAGTCCATATAGTGTAAAGTGAGAAATGAACTCAGTGATAATAAGAGGGGCAGCCCCTTCTGTGTCTCTTTATTTATTTACTTATTTATGTTTGTTCGGAAGTGGGAAGTTGCCATGTGTCTTACCTGTGAATGTATGGGATATTTATTAGCAATTTGAACTGAATGCCATGGGGTTGTTGGCCCAAGCACTGTACTGCCATGGAATAATGCGCTGGCCAAGCTGCAGGAAGCCTCAGTGCAGGGCTGCTGGTCATGGAATAGGTCCACTGGGGGCCAGGTAGAGGGTTTAGGACATGAACCACTGGGGAACAGATGTTGTAGTGCAGCCACATGCCAGCCTCAGTACATGGATCAGAGGGCTTGCTGGTCAGAGAAAGGGTGCAGGCCAAGTGTTACATGGGCCAACTTGAGCAGGAGTATTCAGGGCTTCTGCCCAATGACAATCAGCCATGACAGGGATGCTTAGGAGTGAAAAGGCCAATTGCCAGAGCGAAGTCCGAGGTGTGTTGACAGATAAGGGTGTGGATAGCTATAAAAACACAAGGTTTTGAGGGTAGAGATGCTAAGCATTGAGGTTACGCAGTCACACAGGTATACTACTTAGTGCCGATATCAGCAACCCTCCCCCACACACCTGGTTAATAGCTACTTAGAACATAAGAACTGAAATAAATCAGACAACACATGATTTGGTGGGAAAATTTGAAGGGGGGCTCCCACGGGGCCCCAAAGAGTGGAACATAGGTTCTAGTGCCTAATGCAGCACTAAGGGTCTGCCCTTTTAGGAGGGCACACTTTGTGCACCGCGGGCAGCCACATTACAATACTGCTACTGGTCTTCTGTCATGATGATATCACAGAAGTGTAGAACTGCCAGCTTCTGAAAATTGTTCACTGTGTGAGGAGGGGCTGTGTGTGGAGAGGCGAGGCTTTTTGCCTAAGGCACTTTAATTCACTAGCTACCCCCACAATAAAACCCTCCAAAGCTTTTGAGGCATCTGACAATGTCCTAGAGAGGTTTCACACCCTGGAATGGATATGGCCTGTGCTGGGCCTCCGAACTATTAGCTAGAAACCTGCTCTCTGCAAGGGCTGCTGGTTCATTATGTGCAACCTGTGTGACATCAGCTCCTTACCGTTTGACTGTACGGAGGAACTCAATATTGTGTGACACACAGTGGAAGCAAGTGAGTTGGAAGGTCCAAAACTGCCCAGGTGGTTGCTGTTGTCAAGCAGAGGTCCAGCCTGTCACTTAGGTTGGGCGGCCCGGAAAGTTGACTCCCAAGTTGGAATGAGGAAACTTATCAAAACAGTGCTGAGAGCCAGGGGAGGCAGGAACTGGACACCAGAACTCAAGTAGAAGCACTGCTACTGATACAAAAAATGTAGGGTATGTAAGATAGTTCTAGGAACAATAGACCCAACTAACATTCCTCCTTTCCCAAACTTTCTTTTGCAGTCCGCAAAAATGTCTGTGTACACGGAGGAGCAGAGTACCAGGTAGGTGTATACTTTCACCTGTGAGTCATACAAATTGTGCGAACATGTACTTGTTTCATTAGTGGGAGTGGCAGGATTGAGTCTGTGAATGAGTTTCTATGTGCTATGTGCCTGCTGCAGGTCTGACTGACTCTAGAGGGTATCTGGATGGACGCATGAGCTCTAATTTAAAGTTCAATTGTTTTTTATTTTCTATTGTAGCCTAACTCTCCAGTCTTCTCGGACAAGTGTCAGAGTTGTGTCTGCAAAGCCGCAGTCAACAGTACTTCTGTGCCAACGGTGTCATGTGAACATGTTCCCTGCAACGTCAAGTGCGAACTGGTATGTCTTTAGTAGAGAGAACTTCTTGTGTCTTATATTACTGACCAATTGTCTTAACAGTCCAATTCTGCTCAATCCCGGCAATTCATTGCACTCTATCATCTTGGTGCCTTAGGCCCAGAGTTGACAACGTTTTGTGCTGATGCTCACACAATGCAAAGCAGCGCAAACAGTAGCAACTGATCAACTTTTGCCCACAAAAGCCATTTGTCTTACAATTTGACCCTCATGCAGCACCCAATCCTCGGTTTTTTTTTAATGTATGAAATGGCAAGGGGAGTGTTTTTGGGGGACCAGTAAACAACACATTTGTTTTGGTGCAAAGCTGGATCTATTAGACTGGACAACCATGGCTTTGCCCCAAGTCCTAACGCAAGGTTAAAGAAAGAGCAGGTAAGTGGTAAATCAGTTTATCACCTGCTATACTTACATGTTATATGTGCATTTCCCAAGAGCACACATCTTTCATGTTTCACCCTTGTGCTGTTGTCTACATTTAAGAATTTGTACCATCTGGAGTACTCAAGTATCAATCCTATGCTAGACACTGCTGGCTTGTCTTTGCGCCACAATGTGAGGGTGCACACCACAGAGTGTAGCTTGAGTTAGTGCAAGCACTTTGGGTGACATTATCAGCAGGCAACTCTTGCTAAATCTGCTGCTGCACAATATTTTGAACCTTTAAACAAGGCAACTGTGAAATGTTTCATTCAGCGCTCAGTTGCCTGGAGGACAGTCTAGACCCTATTCTGTGTGTAACTCCTATGTATTCTCTTGTGCCATCGAAAAAAGTTTTTGTTCAAAGATTTGATATTGAAATTAATAAAAAATTTCTATAAAGATTTTATTTTTTGACAGACGCTATTTTGGCAGATGCATTGTCTTCTTTGCTCATTTGCCGATTCAAAAAGGCAATCCTTTTTCTGCCCAAAGTCTACTGTGTTCCTTTCAAGTGTTGGGTAATATTTAGCATACATGTACCAGAGAAGTTTGACCTCTATGTAGAAATCTACAGTGACCTCTGATGGTCCTCGTCCTGACCTCTGAAACCAAATAAAATATACATCAGTTCTTTGCGCCTTATTGTACCAAGCATTTGATGATGGGCGCTGGTGGTGATGTATTAAAGGTCCTTTCAAGCACCACCTATATGTGTTTTCCAAATCATGTGTGTTGGATACACTTACGAGGTGTACATTGCCCAAGCCAATGGTACATTTTCCATGTTTAAAAGTGAATGCAGCCATTGTCATTATCATCTCAAGAAAGGTCAATAGTTTAGGTCAAAAAGTGCTTACTGTTCAACTGCTCCACCTTTTCAATCAGGCAAACGTTAACACATTTAGCAAAGAAAAACTCCTTGGGGAGCATGTGCAGATTTTTAATCATTTGCAACTGGGGTGGAAGAAGCAAATTAGTCACAATTTGTAAACTGAAGGTTAAATAATTTGTGGGACCCTTGCCAGAGTAAACCGCACAGGCAAGCTGAAACCAGTGCTTAATTTGAGCTGGTGGTTTCCAGTGCTCAGCAGGAGCACTTAATTGTCTACAAACTTATGACAGTCTGCCACTTTGTGCTGCTGTTTGTCTAATTTTGAGAAGGGCACAACAAAAGTTGTTTATTAATACAGAAAACATAAAACATGCCTAATACCCTCTCCTCAAGTCATCCCTATAGGTTTTTGGGACCTGGAACAGTGTGAATTCTCACACTTGTAGGAGTTTGACAGTTAGTAGTTGTGTTAGTATTGTCCTTGGCAGCGCTGGCAAGGGCAATGGTTGGTGCAAGCTGCAGAGGTCTCCTGATGAGGGCCCTTACAATTATTTTGTTTTCAAATTAAGTACTGGCTGAAACTCATGTAAGGTCTTTGAGAAGAACAATAAGGATGAATATTTGTTATGGTTAATTATGTGCATAAATACTTAGTTTGCCTGCAGACTCCCCTGTGGTGTATTTTGGCTGTACTGAAGGCCTCAACCTTTCAACACTGCTCCTATAGTCCAAGGCTAACTCTCTTCCCCAGTGTTGCTGTAGAGATGTATCTAATTTCTACTCCTTCCTTTCCAGGGATTCACCCTTATAAGCGGCAACAGCAAAGAATGTTGTGGTGTCTGTCAGCAAACTCACTGCATATTAAAGGTGGACGGAGTGACTAAACTACTCAGAGTAAGTTGCAAATTACTCAGAACAAGTGCTTCTAGCACAGAGCATGGTGGAAACTTTGTCCTTAAGATTCATGAATGTGAGAACCGATGGATTCAAAGGCAGAATGCAGATTTTCCCCAGCTTTGATTTTCCCCAGCATATTTCAAAATTAGCAATGTTCGCCCATTGTGCAAAGTGTTGTATGCCAGCTTAGAGGGCCACCAAGCCTTAGTCACTCACTGTCTCTGCATTCTGTCATATCTGTCTCTAGAATGGAGAGACAATCCCCTCTCAGAACGATAACTGCACCATGTACAGCTGCACCGTGATCAGGAATCAGTTCATCACCTCCACGTCACACATCTCCTGCCCGCGGTTCTATGAGGAGGACTGTATGCCTGTAAGTATTCCTAGACATAAGGTCACAGACTCCCACACACACAGGTGTATAGTGACTGGCTGGTAAGCTGGTACAGTGAATATACCATACAATGGCTCCGTAGTTGGGCACACTCTGCAGGCATTTACTCAAAATGTTGGAAACCTAGTGGGCTCTTCTCAGACTTTCATTCTTTTAGCTTTGACTAAAAATGTAGCACTCTGCTGGCTAATATGGGGGGCTATGATTTAAGTGCCTGACGGTGATTACGTTTTGGTGGGCACTTTATAAACAGACAGTATCAGCAACTCGCAGAAGCCATTTTGAATTGACGCCATAAAAGGATACCAATTGTGCTGAACGAATGTGGCACTTTTCCCGGGGTCTTAGCCAAAATGCAAGTGCAGAGGCATTGCTCTGGGTTGAAAATGACAGCTAGAACGCTTCTCTCACAGAATTTCTTATTGCGTTGTTTAACATTTATGAACGAATCTAAGTGGAGCTTATTTAAATATTCAGTAGTTGCCCTCAACACATGCCATGGGATCGTTTCCTTGAAGTAATTGACATCCCCTCCTGAACACACCTAGTGTTCCAGCAGACACACAATGGGGCATATCTACAATTCCTAGGGCATCCCTGCAAATCAGCAGGGGTGCGCCAGGAAACTTGCGACATGCATTACAATTCTTGCGCTACCACGGATGCGGCGTGCCATGGTGCAAGGAAATGCAGATGCGTGTCGCATCTGCCAGCGTAAGGTTGGCGCATTGCTGGAGTCATGTCGTGGGCGCGATGCAACTCCAGCACTGTTCCAACCCTGCCAATCTGCAACATGGTGCGTCAAGCCTTATGCCTGCTTCAGGCAGGCATAAGGTTTTGACGCAGCGGCGTCGGAAAAGTGACTGAGTGAAGTCTTGTAGATTTTACTGAGCCACTTTTCTGAGGTGTTTCTGCGACGGAACGCCCACCCTGCGCCGGAACAACCACATGAAACCTGACACAGGTTTCAGTTTCATGTGGCGCAGGACTTCACAACATGACGCATCTCCTTAGATGCGTCACGCTGTAATTCCGTCGCAGCATGGCGCTAGCTTTACGCCGCCACTGCAT
This sequence comes from Lissotriton helveticus, assembly GCF_964261635.1. Classification (NCBI taxonomy): domain Eukaryota; kingdom Metazoa; phylum Chordata; class Amphibia; order Caudata; family Salamandridae; genus Lissotriton; species Lissotriton helveticus. Next base: position 1,846,017,819 of record NC_136061.1, on the reverse strand, counting down.
CACAGAAGTGACGCAACGGTGGCACAATAGTGGCGTAAGGGGCTTGTAAATCTGCCCCAATGCGTGTATCTCTTCGGTATGGAGCGCCGATCATCCCTGTTAAGAATTGTGCTTTTAGACCGACATCTTGTTTTCCCTTCGACATCTCTCTTTCAGCTACTAAGAACTACTGCTCACTTCTCTACCATTTCTTATTAAGTATAGATATATACCCATAGTCAGAGACAACTCAGAGGGATCTATTTCAGGGCTTCAGACTGTAGTCCCGGAATCTGAGTGGCTGGGAAGAAGCATTCATATTTTGCTAAAAGTAGACCTAGATATCAAGGCCCCTCCCCCAGAGAGCCGTCCAGCTGTAGATGACTTGCTGTATTGTACTTGACTGACCCCGCTGAGGCAACTCAGCTATCCACGGCTGGCCTGGAGCCAGTGTGGGCTCAAACGAGGCTGCCTGCGACCTCCATAGGAAAGGCTTGAATGCAGCCTCTCTCCGGAGGAGCGAGGCGGATAACGTGGTTGATGGCATAACGGAAGTCAGGTGTGGAGGAAATGCCGATTAGGCAGAAGATATGTCTTCAGTTTAATGACCTTTGTCTACTGTTGTTGCAATATATGATCTGCTGCAATACACAGTGGAGCTGTGAAACATCGGTTTCCGTTCTGGTGACCTCACTCAAAATATTGACAAAACACCTCTGTGCCTCACACATGCTGCTACCTAGAAATGGTTAGAAGGGGATTACAACCTCAAAAATTCAGCATTCATGGGGGAGGAGAGGGGAGACATTTTCATTTCCAAAATGCATTATGAACTATTAAAATTTACAAAAGGTGTCATTTAAAGCATGTCCTCTCATGTCTTTCCGCAGGGTACAGTTGAGCTGATGCCCAATGGCTGCTGTAAAGTATGTGAGTATTGACAGCTTCGAATTCACATTTACCCTCACAAGTAGAGGATGATATTTCCTCACCCTCCACCTCTTCAGTTCATGCCTTTTTGACTCTTCTCTCACTTCCATTCCCCTCTCAAGGCATCACCCTCTGCCTTATTTTATTGCCAACTATTCTTCACTGTCTTTTGTGCTAGTATCCTATATCTTTCTTTCTTCTCTGTTCTTGCGTGTGTCTGTTTTGTTCCCTTTGCTCTTTGTACTTTCTCTGCTTTTTTTTTTTTTTACTCAGGTCGTGTCCTCCTTGTGGTTGCCATTTCCGATTGTTTATCACTGTAGTGTTTACACTTCATTCCTCATCTGTTTCTGTAGGTATTGAGCAGAAGACCGCTTGTGAGGTGAAACAGTTCGAAGACTACATTTCCCACAACAACTGCACGTCCTCTGAGAAGGTGACAGTGCAACAGTGCGAGGGCTCCTGTGGAACCTACTCCATGTACGTGAGAATCTGAGTACTCCTGAGTTGTAGTACAGAGGGGCTGTCTAGTTTCAATATCGCAGCCAGCCTTTATCTGCTAATCTAGAATGTAATACGTACTGCAATATAGACCAATTTGAATCTGGTTTCCTTGAAAGTCCTGGGACATGTTATGTCCTACTATTATACTTGATGTTGATTGTGGTGATGATTTGAGACTCATTAATGATGTTTCCTGGTTTCTTCTATATGAAGATCTGACTGGTTTGAATGATTATTTACCCGATTTGAGTGGTAATTTGCAATTTGTGTAGAATCTTGAGGTGAATGAAGAATGCTTTGCGATATGTGAATGAAGATTCCTGGTTTGTGTTTGAAGTTTTCAGTTGTGTGAAGGATTATTTTCGGTTTGTGAATGATAATTTAAGATGTGAGATTGATGATTGCTCGATTTTGTCAGAAGACTTGAGTTGTGTGAAAGATTCTTCAATATGTGTGAGGGGTGATTTGAGATGTTTGGTTGATGCTTCTTCATTTGTTTATCAAGATTTGAGTTGTCTGAAGGATCCTTTGAGGAGCTTGATTGAGGATTTGAGACATGTGAATTATATATCTTGGATTGCGAATGAAGATTTGTGTTGCTTGAAGGAATTATTGTGGTGTGTGAATGGTGATTTGCGATATGAGACAGATGATTCCTGGTTTGGTTTTGGTATGGAGATGTGACTTGCATGATGGATTGTTCAGGTGTGTGAAGGATTATTTGAAATTTGGGCTTGAGAAGTCCTGGTTTGAGTGTGTGGATTTGAGTTGGAAACATGGGCAGATGAAGCTTCTGACACAGATCTGACCCTAGCAATCCCAGAGGGCTTCTCCATCTATAGAGCAGACAGGAAAATAAAACGAGGAGGAGGATTAGCAATCCTAGTGAGGGAGGGACTGCAGATTAAAAGTTCAGACAAAGGAAGTAACCCAGACAGTGAAATGCTAGCCTTTCAAATAAAAATCACTAATAATTATACTTTTAGTGGTCTATTAATTTATAGACCACCAAATGCTAAAACACCTTTAATTGAGCTATTAAGCCCATTTTTAGAATCCAGTGTGATGTATTGTGACTATACAATTCTAGGAGATTTTAATATACACCTAGAAAAAACATCAGACCCTAAGGTAAAGTCATTTAAAGACGAAATGGCAAATTTTGATTTAGAGCAGAAGGTATATACAGATACGCATTGTGCCGGCCATACTCTGGATGGAATTTTTACTTCATGTCGGAAGTTAAATATAACTGATACGCTCTCGATCCCGTGGTCCGACCATAAGATGGTCTCTTTCTTATTAGAAAATATGCAAGATATGGGAAGACCGGTTAAAGCCAAAAAAAACACATATCATGAATGGTCCAAAATCCAGCCCCAAATTTTCATAGATACTTTATGTTCTTCGCATCCAACTTTAGATGCAGACAGCAATAAAGCCTGTAAACAAATTAATACATGGCTAGAGAACGCAGTCCAACTAACAGCTTTAATGAAGCAAATCACTTTTAAAAGAAAAACCCCTTCACAGCCGTGGTTTTCAGAAGCTTTGAAGGAAAAAATACAAGAATGTAGAAGAGCAGAAAAGAAATGGAGAGCTAACTATGAGGTACAGCAAAGACTAGAATACAAAACAATACTCGCTAGCTATAAAAAACTAATAACATCAGAGAAAAGCAGATACTTCGTTCAAAAAATTAATGAATCAAAAAATTCTAGCAAAACTCTCTTCTCTACGGTCAAAAATCTTTCAAAGATCGAAAATAACACGCCAGAAGAAATATCACCGGACTTTTGTAATACTTTGGGTAATTTCTTTGTAAAGAAAGTTTCGTCAGTCTACGAATCTTTTAAAAATTACAAATCAGATAAAACTAATCGAACAGATAAAATAATTCTTCAAACAATAAATTCAGAGGAACAACTGGCTCAACCTATAATGTTCCAATTTACCATTCCAACAAAAGACCAAATTCAGAAAGAGTTACTTAACATTAACTCAGGCAGCCCAACAGACCCATGTCCGCCCAAAATAATGCACATTTGTTCAGAACAAATGAGCATTTTACTAGCAAGATTATTTGGTCAAATAATCGATACCAACACCTTTCCGGATGATTGGAAAAAGATTTCCATTAGACCACTACTAAAAAAAAACAATCTGGACAGAGACGAGCCAAGCAGTTATAGACCCATAGCCAGAATTCCTTTCGCTGCCAAAATATTGGAAAAGCTCTTGAATAAACAGCTATCCCGCTATTTGATTGATGGTAACTGGCTGGACGACTCTCAGTTTGGTTTCCGGGAAGCACACGGAACAGAAACTGCTCTAATTACAGCAGTAGAAGAACTCCGAAAAGTGATGGACAATGGAGCGAAGGCCGCCTTAATATTACTTGACTTATCGGCGGCCTTCGACACGGTCAGTCATGAAATTCTTTTAAAACGATTAAAAACAGCAGAAATACATGACTCAACATGTACTCTCATTGAATCCTATCTTGCTAATAGAACTTTTACAGTAGAAGTAGAAGGAGCAAAATCTAAAGCCTTTTCTCTACCATGCGGAGTTCCGCAGGGGTCATCATTAAGTCCCACCCTTTTTAACCTTTATGTTGCCCCACTTGCAGAGATAATAAGAAACTGTGGTTTCACCCCAATATCATACGCTGATGACACTCAGATTGTAGTGACCATCAACAAAGATATAGAAGAAACAGCAGAAAAGTTCCAACATTGTATGATACAGGTCAGCCAATGGATGGAAAGGAATTGCCTGAAGCTCAATGGAGACAAGAGTGAAGTGATGATAATAGGGGGTGACACAAACATCTGGTCCCCCGCCTGGTGGCCCAAGGACATGGGCAGATGCCCTGGATCATCAGAAAAAGTGAAGAATCTGGGTTTCACCCTTGATATGAATTTATCATTTGAAGCTCAAGCCAACAAGCTGTCATCATCACTCTGGTACATCTTAAAAATGATAAAAAAAACTATTTCCATATTTACCACACGATTCTCGTAAAACGGTAGTTACAGCATTAGCATTAGCAAGACTGGACTATGGAAATGGTCTATATGCCGGAGCCAGGAAAAAGACCACAGATAAATTACAACGCCTGCAAAATGCAGCAGCTAGACTGGTTCTGGACATACCCAAGTTTGAGCCAATCAGACACAGACTGAAAAATCTACACTGGCTGCCAATTGGAAAGAGGGTGAAATTTAAATCACTCTGTCTAACCTATAAGGCACTACAGGGAAAAGGATCACAATTTTTGAGGGACCATTTGAAACAGTATGAACCCATGAGACCTCTGAGATCGGGCCAGATGAAACTAATTGTTGTTCCCAGATTTAAAAGAGCTAACTGGGGAGGGAGAAGTTTCCTGATACATGCAGCACGTACATGGAACCAGGGAGTTTTTTACGTTGTTGGGGGCGCACCAAAAATAGAAGTCCAAAGTATAATAAGTATGAAAATGTCCTTTATTTATTTTTGTCCATTAAAATACATATTATCAATACGAAATATCACGAATTCAGCCAACGCGTTTCACTCCTTACCAAGGAGTTTCTTCAGGGCTGAAAGAACAATAAAAAACAAATACTCCCATCAGTTTCCTGCATTGCAAAGTATTTGTGCCTTCATCATTTCATAATACAACAGAGAAAATCTATATACATTTTATACAATTTCTATGTACAATAAATATTACCCAAAAAACGGAGGTAAATATATAATCACCAAATAATCATCAACAAAAACATATGATAATATCGGGAAAGGCTGGAGAACAGACATTATAACATATATGACAATGCACATAGTTTTCACCACATTTTTTTCAGTTATGCGGATCGTTCCTTTCCCAAATCAAGAACGGTTAACCACCAAAGAAGGGGAGGAAAGGTGGTAAAGAAGACCGTCAAGAAAAGAGAAAGAAGAGAGAAAACAACGTTAGGAGATGACTTATTGGACTGTTGTAAGCCTCCAGGGATGAATACACCACCACCACCCAGACCACTTGAAACAATTGACAGTTGTCACACAAAGGCAAAACAATTACACCTTTTTCAAAGAATGTTATAATTCCTTGTACAATATTGGGACAGAACTGCCCATAAAGACACTACTTCGCATTGGTAGTTAGAACTAAGGTCCACTAGTGGCGATCGAAAACAAATATGTCACAGGTCTGTCATTGCATAGGTCCAAAAAAGGTTATATGTTGCCTAGTGCGCACATAGTTACAAAGAGAGCCCTCTAATGGAGGCCACAGATAAATACATCAAACATCTATCACCGCTGAGGTCCAAAAATAAAATATATTTTGCCCAGGGCACATAACAAACCAATTTCTAGGACAAGAAATAGAATAAATAAAAATAACCCTCTCACATGTTCCCAACATACTCTATGGTTTCTCAAATCGCTTTCTCAAGTTCATATCCTAATAAAGCCCTTCAGTTTGTGGTTCTCAGCAGTAAATATATTCACTGCTGAGAACCACAAACTGAAGGGCTTTATTAGGATATGAACTTGAGAAAGCGATTTGAGAAACCATAGAGTATGTTGGGAACATGTGAGAGGGTTCTTTTTATTTATTCTATTTCTTGTCCTAGAAATTGGTTTGTTATGTGCCCTGGGCAAAATATATTTTATTTTTGGACCTCAGCGGTGATAGATGTTTGATGTATTTATCTGTGGCCTCCATTAGAGGGCTCTCTTTGTAACTATGTGCGCACTAGGCAACATATAACCTTTTTTGGACCTATGCAATGACAGACCTGTGACATATTTGTTTTCGATCGCCACTAGTGGACCTTAGTTCTAACTACCAATGCGAAGTAGTGTCTTTATGGGCAGTTCTGTCCCAATATTGTACAAGGAATTATAACATTCTTTGAAAAAGGTGTAATTGTTTTGCCTTTGTGTGACAACTGTCAATTGTTTCAAGTGGTCTGGGTGGTGGTGGTGTATTCATCCCTGGAGGCTTACAACAGTCCAATAAGTCATCTCCTAACGTTGTTTTCTCTCTTCTTTCTCTTTTCTTGACGGTCTTCTTTACCACCTTTCCTCCCCTTCTTTGGTGGTTAACCGTTCTTGATTTGGGAAAGGAACGATCCGCATAACTGAAAAAAATGTGGTGAAAACTATGTGCATTGTCATATATGTTATAATGTCTGTTCTCCAGCCTTTCCCGATATTATCATATGTTTTTGTTGATGATTATTTGGTGATTATATATTTACCTCCGTTTTTTGGGTAATATTTATTGTACATAGAAATTGTATAAAATGTATATAGATTTTCTCTGTTGTATTATGAAATGATGAAGGCACAAATACTTTGCAATGCAGGAAACTGATGGGAGTATTTGTTTTTTATTGTTCTTTCAGCCCTGAAGAAACTCCTTGGTAAGGAGTGAAACGCGTTGGCTGAATTCGTGATATTTCGTATTGATAATATGTATTTTAATGGACAAAAATAAATAAAGGACATTTTCATACTTATTATACTTTGGACTTCTATTTTTGGTGCGCCCCCAACAACGTAAAAAACTATTTGATTGATCTGGAGAACACAGCGACGCCAAACAGCGGCTGGTGTCGGGGTTTGGCAGCACAAAAAAAAGATACTTGGAAAAACTGATTTTTTTGGAACTGGAGTTTAGGTGCGGCGATCTTAGGTCCGCTGCTGTTCTTTCATAAACACGTACATGGAACCAACTGCCTCTGAACATAAAAACCTGTCCATCTTTAGAAACCTTTAGAAAGGAAGTAAAAACATGGCTTTTCTCCAAATAAACATCAGACATTGCCACAAAGCTGGAAAGGATTTATCTTAGCGCCAAGACGCCCATGGGCAATCGTTGCGCTCTATAAATTGACAAATCAAATCAAATCAAATCAAATCAGTTGTGTGAATGACTATTTGGTTGAGTGAATAAAGATTTAAGATGCATGAAAGATTATTCCTGGTTTGCATATGAAGATCTGAGTGGTGCGAGTGATTATTTGTTGTCTGTAAAGGATGATATTAGGTGTGTGAATGACGAAGCCTGCTTTGTTTATGAAGGGTTGTATTGTATGGATGAATATTCAAGATGTTTGAGTGTTAATTTGAGATGGTTGAAGGATCATTCGAAGCGTATGAACAATGATTTCCGATATGTGAATGAAGATTCCTGGTTGGTGTATAAAGTTGTGTATGTGTGAATGGTTATTTTGGATCTGTGAATGATGATGTAAGATGTAGAATGATGATTATGGGATTATTTTTATTTTTTTTTAATGTTTTTATTGGCATTTTCTTGAGTTCAGTACAGAAATAGTGGAGATTTCCCAAAAGCATGATCTTGTTCAGTATTACATTAACATTGTTATTCAACAGCAGCAGTATATATGACAGTAACAAATAAGCTTTCAGAGTCGGTAACTCAGGTCCCCTGTCTCTCAGGCCCCTCCCTCCCCCCACCCCACCAGGCAAGCCCTTGGCCCTGGGGGATCCCTGTGAGTCCTCTATCAGGAGACCATCATGTTTTATCCATGGTTTCCATATTTTCTGGACATTTTTGGGAGAGCCTTGAGCTATATATATCGCTTTCTGTCCTGACATATACAACTCCATTGCCTTTCTCCACTCACCTATTGAGGGCTTAGTGTAGTTCCCCATTTGCGTGCCAAGTCTCGTTTGGCCACCACTAGTCCTAAATTAAGCAGTGTTAACTTTTTTTGGGGAGATCAACTTCCGTATGTATACCCAGCAAAACAAATTTGGGGTTCAGGGGTATCTTATCCTCTAGCATGTCTTCTAACTCCTTCAGTAGGGTTACCCAGTGTTTCTGGATGTGTTGAAATTCCCATATTCTGTAGAAATAATTACCGTTGGTCATGTTGCATTTAGGCAGTTTGGTGTGTTAGCCCTCCCTATGAGGTGCAGGTGAGGTCTATCATAGTATATCCTATGCAGATATTTAAATTGAATCAATCTAAAGCGGGACTTGTTAGCCACCTCCCTGGGGTGCAGCAGCACAATTCCCCAATTGGGGTCATCAATCTCGCCTAGGTCTACCTCCCATTTCGCTGTCAATTTCAAAAGAGAATCCGGGTTGTTGTTTATTATGGCTCAATATGTCCAGAAGACCGCCTTTTCCTTGATTTCACCCTTTAAGAGTCGTCCCTCTAATGGGGTGTATTCGGAGAGTTTGTCTATGCCTATGCACTGTGCCCTCCAAGCATCTGCTAGCTGCAAGTATTTATAGTATTGTGTCTGGTGCATATCGTACTCTTTCTGGAGGAAGAAAAATGTTGCCCCCTCAGTATTGTCTATTATGTCTTTAATTCGCGAGATCCCCAGCAAGTCCCATTTCCCAAATCCAGTCAGCTTTGTGAATTGTTTAAGTTATCCCCCCACCCAAAGAGGGTTTTCCCTTGTCACATGGTTGTCCCACTTCATTTTCCTTTCCGCTTTCTTCCACGCTCAGATCACCACTCGTGTGGCCATTAAACATTTTGCCATACCCTTCCCACCGTAGAGGTAATGTGTGTGCGGGCGCTTTCCAGATAATGGGATTATTAAACACCCTTTGATGTGTGTTAGTGGTGATTTGTAATGTTTAGTTGATGATTTGAGGTATTTATTTGATGATGCCTCATTTGTGCATCAAGACTTGAGTTGTCTGAAGGATTTTTTGTGGCAAGTGATTGAGATGTGTCATTGATGTTTCTTCGCTCGTATATGCATATTTGAATTGTATGGATGATTATTTGGGGTGTATGAATGATGATTTCAGGCCTGTGAATGACTTAAGTACAGTGAAATAATATTTGGGATGTGTGAATGATGCACCACTAATAATGTTTAACTACATAATACAAAGCAATTTTTTTTACAAACTGATGACAGAGAATAATTCGTTACCAGGAGATGCAGTTGAGAGGAGGGCACCACCAAAATGGAAGGGGGTCTGAGTTGGTGTCTGCTATGTGTTGAGTGAAATGTTTTGTGCTCATCCATTGACTGGTCGGGTCAGGGTGATATGCAGCTTAAAGCAGGGTGCACAAAGAGACATTTTGTGTGGAATTAATGTCTCCCTTCTATTTTGCAGGTACTCCGCCCGGGCGAATTCAATGTCCCACAAGTGCACCTGCTGCCAGGAGCTGGCGACCAGCGAGAGGCCCGTGGTTCTGCACTGCAGTGACGGGACGCAGGTCAACCACCAGTACCTGTTTGTGGAGCAGTGCGGCTGCATAAGCACTAACTGTGGCCCGATCTCTGACAAGCGTGCCCGAAGAGACACCCACCGACTCCGGAGGTCGAAGCCAAACCACAGCTTACCTTGAGAAGGGGTAGGACACTGGCTTGAGAAACGACGGAATTCCTCTCGAACATTTTCAAACTACGAACACTTTAAATAAATGCTTTGCTACTGAGAAGGCCTATTCCTCTTGTGCTCCACAAGGATTCAATTGATAGCCTATTTATTTACTCTGGAGAACCAGTACTCTACTGGACAGCACTTTGCATTAATGAAATGTCTGTGACCGCACTGTCATATCCTCCCTTCCTTTAATAAATGTATTCTGCTAAAGTAGGACTGTAAGAGAATGTTTTTGCGATATATTGGGTTATTTTCCAGTGTGGTGCTTCAGAAACTAGATCTTGCACTGACACTGTCAAAGCTGAGTAACGAAAGTAGAGTAAATGTAAATTGTAAATTGATACTTGTATAGCGCACTACTCACCCGCAAGGGTCTCAAGGCGCTTGTACGAATACCGCTGTGGAACCCATCCTGGCTTTCCCTGTGAGGTGTCCACTCCTGGGCACCCCCAAGGTGGAGGCCAGGCATCCTTAGTGTTGTGGGGGCCGTCGTGGAGATTAAGCAAGCTATTGCCCAGAGTTGCAGAGTAGGACTCCATGATTGGAATAGGCACCGAGGCGAGAATTATCAGGTCTGTGGAATTTTTGAGCTCATGACCCGCCGAGGCGGGGAATTGAACCCTGGTCCCGGGCTAGACCTGTGCATCAGGGTCTGCCGCTCTAACCATTGAACCACACTTCTCCACTCAAAATACCGCAAGCCCACACAGTCCATTAGAATGGTAACCGTGATTTGAAATCTGGAACTCTTCTGACCTAAAATCTAACATTTTGTCCACGTGTATCTAACGTTCTGTTTATATTCTGCAAATAATGTGTGATTTGTGTAGAATGAGCGGTTAATGCTGAAAAGAAAACATACAAAAAACCTTTGGTGGAATTCCATTTGGCAAGTTACAACAAGTCGTTTCTACTGGATGCAGTTGCTTACAAATGTTTTTTGGGACAAATCTTAAACTGCTGTTCAGTTGAACTGAGCTGTAGATTCCTGTTACATCTTAGATTTGGCCTTTGATGGTATCTATTGGTCCCTGTTAACGATGAGATCTCAAAAGAATTTATATTCAAAAAGTAGAATAGCCTGTATTTTTACTATCCCGACCGGCTGCACACATGTCTTGAGAAGATCTATACGTGGATGTGCAGCTCAGCCCTAAAGTTAAATGGCTCCAAGACGGAACTGATGCTGCTGGGGAACTCCTCTCCATCTTTGTCCCCCAGCAGCTGGCCAGACTGTCTGGGACCGGTTCCCCCCCCTAAACGGGAGATCAAGAGTTTGGGGGTATGGCTTGAGCAGGACCTTTCGTTCAAAACTCATGCCAAAAAGACTGCTGGCGTGTGCTTTGGCCTGCTCCGCGCAGCCCAGAAGATTTTGCCTCTGCTCCCAGCGACCACCCGAAGGCTTCTTATCCAGGGACTTATCATCTCGCGGCTGGACTTCAGCAATGCGCTATTCCTGGGTGCACCCGAATCTACCCTGAATAAACTGCAGCAAGTGCAGAACGCGGCAGCCAGACTTCTGACGGGTCTCCCCAGGCGTCAATCGGCTCGCCCGGCGTTGAGGGCACTGCACTGGCTCCCTGTGAGAGACAGAGTGAAGTTTAAGTCACTTTGTATTGCCCACAAAGTTCTGCACGGGGTAGGTCCACCTATTTTGGGGGAGATGGTCCAGCCCTACAAGGCCCCCCGTCCTCTTCGCTCTGACGACCAACATCTCCTTCAGGTTGGCAGGGTGAAGAAGGCAAGAACCGGTGGCAGAAGGTTTTCAATAAATGTGGCCTCTTTGTGGAACTCGTTGCCCCTACAACTGCGCTCGGAAGCTAGCCTGCTTCGGTTTCGAAAACTTTTAAAAACTTTTCTGTTTTCTGTTTAATCCCTTCATTCTTTAAGTAGTGTTATGTTCTGGTAAGCGCTGGGATGCCTAATAGGTAACCAGGCGCTATACAACACTCAGAATAATAATAATAATAATAATCTGCATATAAATCAGACGTGCAACACTGACGTTTTGCAAATGGCTGAAGTTGAAACCATTTGTAATAGTCCAACTGGATTTTTCATCATGTTCACCTCAAGATGCCGTTGTACTAGAAAAAAACAGTGTACAATGAAGTTGGCAGTACTCATGACTGGAGAAGAATCAGTGTTCCTATTCTTGAAGGGGTCTGAGACTAAATCGAGGCTTGTAAAGAGATACACAAGGGTAGGTACTTGGTGTGTGTGAAGATCGGAAGGGACAAATGCCAGCAGGTGTGGAAAGCAAAAAATGACTTTTCCCTGGCAGGGTTGGTGGCCAATAGCAAACTAACTTAACGTTTCCACTAGAGTAAGGATTTTCACGAATCAACACATCCAATCACAAAAGAAACATGGAGGCTGGATATTGGCACTTTTTACCCCCCAGCTAGTGTTTCTTAGGGGTTACCTTTTTCCTTCCTTTATAAAATAGTCTGGGTTCTTAAGCACCTGAAAGCGGCCAGTAGTAGAAGCAAAATCCCTTCCAGAAAACTCGTTATTATTGAAATAAAGAAAATTATCCAGTTCCTTTAAACCACTCCTTGTGCTTTTCAAACCGTACGGTGTATTATAAAAGCTTAATATAGCACAAACCTAAACAGACAACGACCATGGCGTGCATTGCAAAGGCGTACAAAAGTCTAAACAGACATGAGCAAAGTCAATAGGCCTGACCTTTTTTTTTAAATGTATTATTGAAAGAGCTTGTTAATTGGTGGGCGAGCAGTTGTGTCTGTTTTGGGATTGTATGAATGTACGCTAGTAGCTGTCTGGGACAGGTGTGTGGGTGAATGTGGGCAACTGTGAGGGGATGAAAGGTGGATAGAAGGATGAATGAGTTACTGCGTGCTCGAGTGAGCAGCAGGTATACAGAATTACCTCTTGCCTCCAATATGACCTTGACTATATTTGCACTGATTTGTCGTCTATTTTATTCATCCAGCCATGCATTTACTCATTCTATAATCCTTAAAATCATGGCTAAGATAATCAGAGCCTATGGTTTTGAAACAGTGTCATACGCTGATGACATGCAATTACGGATCACCCTCGGACCTGATCACACCAGCACTAAACACAGATTCAAACTATGCATGACGGCCATAAATGACAGGATGACAAATAACCACTCATTACTCAACACTAGTAAAACAGAAGTCATGCTCTTTGGTGATTAACTGAAACCATAGACAAATGACTGGTGGCCGCCTCCTATGGGACCCTGCCCCCCACCCAAGACAGCAGCCCGCAATCTTGGAGTGATAATAAACAACAAACTCTCAATGGTGGACCACATTAATTATGTGGTTCATACCAGCTATGGTCTAATGCGCAATCTTAGAAAAATCTTCCAATGGATTCCCCTCTCCTCTCGCATGCCCCTCGTACAGGGTCTAATCATCAGCCGCTTGGACTACGGAAATGCGCTACTTGCATCCATAAATGAAAAGCATCTGAGAAAGCTTCTGGTCTTGCAGAATACTGCGGCCAGGCTGGTCCTAAACCTCCCCCCTTGCTCTACATCAGCTCCCAGTCTGAAGACCCTCCACTGGCTCCCCATCAGAAAGAGAATTAACTTCAAACTCTGTTGTCTGGTACACAAAACACTTAACTGTAAAGGGCCACAATATCTAGCAAGGAAACGGGTAAAATACCAACCAGTTAGAATCCTTCGCTCCACCAGTAAACATCTCCTAACTGTACCCAAGGTCCGCACAGTAAGGAAGGGTGGCAGATCCTTTTCCAGAGTTGCTCCTGAAAAATGGAACACTCTGCCCCTACATCTCCGACTGGAAACCGATCACAAGAAATTCCGCAAAGCCCTCAAAACCTGGCTTTATTTAGCTCTGCTGCCCAACCCCTTCTGTTTTTTTGAGTATCAGCTAGCGCTATGAGACCTATGGGTGATATATGCGCTTAACAAATACCAAACACAAATATAAATGTATTCATTCAGCCATCTCTCTAGTTATTCATTATCTTTTTCATCCAGCCGGGTGCTCATTATTTCATCTCTCTACCCTTTAAATTATTTCACATTCACTTTCTCAAAAATACTTGCAACCATAAACACAAAACTGTGAATCAAAGGAATTTTTTTTTAATTAAAAACAAAGCCACACCTATTGACTTTTCTAAGGCTTGCATAGGCCGCATGTTTTTCAGTAAATAACTCCTCCCGAAAATATTGAACAATTCAGCACATATGCAAAGTGGGAAAAACGAGGAGAAATGAAACAATTTCTCCTTGTTATGTCTGTCTCCATGAGGCACAGATTTTTAGTACTAATCCCTGTCCACCTATGATTGTATGCCCCTTTAACTCAAAGCAATGCAGGCGACTTGCATTGGATTGCAGCTTCTCCCTGAACACTTTGTATTAGGTTTGCATTGAAAAGTAAGACAAACCGAAACAAAGAGCTTGTAAATTTGGACCCAGATATTTCGAGACTAGCTCTGTGTGAGTTGCCTGATAGCATAAATAAGTTTATGTAATCAAGTACAATTTGGCGAAGGTACATGAAATTATGCAAAATGTGATTCTGTCATTTAACATTATATTTGAAAATGGAAAGTTCGTCCTCCTATCAGTATTTGAAGCGAGGGTGCATTTCCCGCAAATAAATAGCACGAAAAACACATTTCCCTGGGACAACAGCCATTCGTGTTTTATTCAAATGTTCCTGCACTGCAATTTCATCACAAATGGCGGTGCAATTTCATGACATAGCATAATGGGATACTTTCTGGAATTTCACGTAAAAAGAGTAATGCAAAATTCTCCAAATTACTCAAATTAGCATAATTGAAATTTTACCTTGGAGTAACTTTAAACACACAGTCACAGTCATGCCTAGAAGGCACTAACAGCCTGATTCATCAAGCCGAAATTGGCTCGCAAAGGGCCAGATTCTGAGAATCTGGCCCTTTGCGAGCGCTATTTTTCCATTTGGGATTCATCATCCCAAATGCAAAAATCGGTAATAGCGATTTCGCTATTTTGCGAGGAATTACATTTAAGGAATCTCTATTTGAGATTCCTTAAATGCAATTCATCATCCATTTAAAAATTGCAAATTCGCAATTTCGGCTCGCTATTTTCCGCGAGGTCAAACCTCGTGGTAAATTGCGAAAACTTAGAAAAATGCTTTTAAAAGCATTTTTCTAAGTTGCATGTTGCACACACACATGTCCTTTGGACATGTGTGTGCGCAACACCTGTTTCGATTTGCATTTAAGGGGTGCTACAGGGTGTCCTTTGGACACCCCTGGCACCCTTTAAATCGCTATCTTATTTGCGATTTGCAAATTGCTAATCGCAAATAAGGAATACTCCCCCTTTCTTTTGGCCCATAGGAATGAATGGGGAGTATTCCTTATTTGCGATTAGCAATTTGCTAATCGCAAATAAGGAATGTGTAGGAATCGCATTTCTTTATGCAATTTCTACATGAATCCCGTTTTGCAAGTCCTTAATAGCGATTCGTTATGAATCGCTATTAGGGGCTCGCAAAATGGGAGAATGATGAATCAGGCTGATGGTCATGACCATGCTATGGTCATGACAGCAGATAAATGCCCTTGTTAAATAAGTCAGTGTTTGCCTAGTTGTTTAAAGCTGTCAGAGGGCAGCAGAACTGAATGAGCTAGGTGTATCTTCTAGCCAGTGCCATGATCCACTCCAATATCGTCCCTCAGACTATGGATACTGACGATTTATTTGCTTGTGACTCCGTCAGGGCTGCCACAAGTCACAGATAGCAGGACAATGCTCATTCTCTACAGATGGATGGACACTGAATGAAAACTGTGACGCAGACACAAATGAGAAACTACAAGGTCAAACACCCTAATAAGACAAGAAGTGAAATCTAACCCACCAACTCAGTTGGCTCTTTGGAAATGTTGTCTTATCCAATAAAACCCAATCTTTAAAAAAACAAAAAAAAAACAATTTATCAGAAAAGCAATCTGTATTTTTTTTACTTTAAAAAATATGCATTTTTTTGTTTTCTATCAAAGGTTTTCCCGTGTAGGCTTAAATGAAGCAAATCGCAAGGCTGCTGAAAAATTCTCCCACTGTTAATTTAAGATGACAAAAATAGAGTCAAAGTAGGTCCAAGACAGGGACATGTCCTGTCTACGTGAGTGCAACTGCACAATCTAAGACAAAGACAGCACCATGCATTTCTGATGAAAAAGTTGGTTTCAAGTTTCGGTTGAGTCTGAAAATGTAATTATTGAAATCTGTGAACAACAGAAAAATTACGTATTGGATCCTCCCAGCAGAAGCTAAGGTTTTCAAATTCCTGAAACAAAGCGATTGACACATTTATTCCCTATCACAGATGCTCGTAGAATTGGTCACATGTCAAAGGGCCAAATTGCGGGTTCAGAGGTCTTATCGCCATACCACCATGGCAGCGGTCCCAAGAATACCACCACTGCAGTGGTCTCTTGCCCACTGTATTCCAATGCCACCGCTGGCCCAGCGGCTGTGTTTCTTACGGCTAGCATTATGTTTTCAATGGGGGTTGATGTAGGTGTATATATTTTCACTGCTGAAGTGCTGAATGTATACATATGCATGACATGTGAAAAAATACCTACTACCAGTATTTTCCCTTTGCTGGCTGGAGTCTGGACCATATGTGCCCAGTCCAGTCAATGGGTAGTACAAAACAGATTTTGGAGCCAACAAGGTAGTTTTCGTTGGAGTCAACATACTGCTGTGAAGGGGGAATTTGGAGAAAGGGATCACGTGGGAGACTGGAGGGAAGAAAAGGAAATGGGTGAGTATGCACCACAATTTCTTCGATTCTGCCGACTTGAAGGAGACGGTCCTCCCGCCATGGTCAGCTCCTTGGAAAGCAACTCATAAATCAGATAGTGGTGAACTTATCTGTACCGCCCTCTGACAGCTGCTTTTCCCCTATCTATGTCGAGGCGGTCGCTGAACAACTGGCGGTGGCGCTCCGGCAATCTTTCATTCAGCAAACCGCCAATATCATAATACAACGGGCGAACCACCAACTGTGCTGTGGGGTTTCCGACTCAATTTCATAGGCGGTTCACTTACCACCAATCAGGCCCTAAATGTTTTGATATTTTTACAAGAAAATGCATAGTGATTTCATGTGAACAAGACCAGTTAACTTTGGAAAATATCATCTTACAAGCAAGGTATCGACAATCATGTCTCCAGTGACAAAGACGGCCAACTCTTTGGCTCCTAGACAGATCGTATGGTTAAAATGTTTTAGATTGTCAAGTAAACAGGGCCATTGCTCGCAATATTAGTTGCACATTGTAAGATGTACTTCACATTAATTTTACACTCAGTAAATGGAAGGAAGGTAAATTACATTACGTATCACTAGGTTGTGGCGGATGTTGAGACATTGCTCATGTTTGTGAGATAAGCTTTTCTGCTACTTCAGGGCTTTGTTGATAGCTTAGGGCCACGCAAGGGAGTGTCACAAAGCAGAGCATGCCAGTACACAGGTTAGCAAATGGAATGAGAGAGGCTATGTGTTGTGGGATCCTTCACCAAACGTGGCCTTGGTACAAGTTTTGGGAAGGGATAGAGGTGGCTTGGAGGAGGGAAGGTAGGAGGCACATACATTTTAGCAAGGGTAATAATAGCATAATTGGCATAATATTTGGAATTTCGTGTTACGCTTGTTCGATAAATTATGCCATAATGCCACTTTAGGTAGTTACGCTAATTTTTGTGGTAACTATTTACAGCAAATATGCCATTCATGGGAAAAACCTACTGCACAGACACAGTGTTGCAACAGAAGCTTTTTTCTTTTTTTAACTGTTGTATAACTGTTCTGGGCCCACGAAAATGATTTTGCGAATTTAGTCACCTAACTCAGGTTCTGCACTTCAACACAGACGCATTGGTCCTCAGATGGACTTTTCTTCATCGTAGTGAGGGTTGAGAAATCAGGATGCCCAACTGTTGAAAATAAGGTTCAAGTACACTACTTTCCTTTATCACACATTTAGAAATCAATATCTCATTAGCACAGTTTCTATGGAAATAAACATTAAGACCCAATACCAGACCCAGACAAATTTAGATAATTTGGTTATTGTATTAAAGATCCAAAATCAATGCATATAAGTAACAATTTAAGTAGATTGGATTGGTCATGAGTCTACAGCATATTGCATAAAACCACACATTTGTTAAAACATTCTATTGCTAAATAGAGAATCCATACAGAGGATGGTTAAGGTTACAGATTCCTACCACCAGCAAAAGCAGGTGGATGGTTAAAAATAGTTCTCTTAGAAGGGTTAAAGGGATCAAGTTAAAGTCCACTAAGGGAGAGTCCATGGACATGGTCAAAAGGGAATGGAGCAAAATCAGGAAAGTTCAGATCTTGTCTCTCACCAGATGATTCCAAGTAGTCCAGCAGGCAAGTTCATTAGCAAAGAGAAAAGGTATGGGTTATGGAAAGTTGATCAAAAGGCTGTCAGCAAAGATGTATTCCAATCAAAAGGATAAGAGCAGCAGCAGCAGTAGAAGTCCCAAAAAGGAGAAGAGAATAAAGGGACAACTCCATCCTCTTTCGGAAAGTCACTTGTTATACTACAAATAGTTCATTTGTGACATCAGTTGTCACCTCACAATGGTCTGACCATCACATGACCATTCTTTCATTCACCAGATATACACATTGGATATTCCAACATATTTTCCCATGTTGCTCATGGGAAATGACTGTCCATTATGTCCTCACAGGTTAGTTATAAAAGAGCGTATGTGCTTTGTTGCTCTTCATGGATTAATTCAAAAGGTCAAGTTCCTACCAGTTTACTTGCAATGAAATATTGGAAAAGTGTTCTATTGATTAAATCATGTTGCATAAACAGAACAGATAAAGCAACATTTGAGAAACATAACAAATGTCCATTACACCAGGCTATGAAATAATGCAGTTGAAGGGAAAAAAGGCAATTCAATGCATTTAAAGTTAGCATTTCTTCTTTAGTAAAATAAACTCATGATTAGGCGTGCTAACCTTCTAGGATAAGGCTGTTCTATGAGTTCTCACAATGTTTTATCAATTGTTTTGAATTTTCATGAACTGAAATTGAACTGAATTTGTTTTAACTTGATACTCTTAATTGGAGTAATTAGTTGGTGCTCGGCCTTCAGGCAGAATTACTGCTCCACTCAGCTAAACTTTGACCCTTGGCGGTTCCCATGGCGAGAGTGGGTCCACCATCTTTAAGGCTACGGACGTTCTAGCCCATAAAAGGAGATTGCTGGCGCAACCGCGCAGCACTAACCTTCTAGGATAAGGCTGTCCTGGGAGTTCTCACAAGGTTTTGTCAATTGTCTTTACTTTTCATGAACTGAAATTGAACTGAATTTGAATCTGATTTTATTTTAACTTGGCACTCTTACTTGGGGAATTAGTTGGTGCTCATCCTTCAGGCAGAATTCCTGCTCCACGTAGCTTAACTTTGACCCTCTGCAGTTCCCATAGGCAGAGCAGTTCCACCATCTTTGATGCTACGGACATTCTAGCATATAAAAGGAGTAGGCTGGGACGGCCGCAAGCAGCTGGTATGCCAGTGGTGCGCCCAAAGGCAAGCCCATCTGCGCAGTGAGCACGCCACTGGCACGCCCAAAAGCAAGCCCATCTGCGCCCGGCCTGGACGGCACCGGGGGCCAGGCCACCTGGTAGTTTTAATCAAGAATTCTTGTGGTACTCGGTGGTAGAACTACACTCCTGGAATGCGGGGGCTTGCTCTAACTGCCGCCATTCTTTAAACATAGCCTTAGGACAGGCAAGATGCGGCAGTTGCCCCCCAAATCCTATTGCCTGGTCGGATCACTTTCTCATTCCCGATCAGAGCCTTGGTTCTGCTCTCCTGACCAGACCGCCACCAGCTCACCCAAATAAGGTTCACAAATGGCCGCTGGTGACCCCATTGGCCCTTACATCTAATTTGAATCGTGTGCCCCCATGCCTAGACTCCTGCAATCAGATTGCTAATCAACCGGTATAAGCATGGATTGAGGAGGCCCTGGACACCAAAGCTCCCTGGAAGGCACCGTACATCACTCGATCTAGACCCACTGCAGAATGGTTTACGAAGGACCTTTTTCAGACAAAAAAGGCATGCAAGTTCCTTAAACGTGAACAGCGTAAGAGCTACCATATCTCAGATAGAGCCACATATTCACAGGTGATTAGGGATTAACACAGACAGATCAGGCTCTCTCTGACCCTATTTTTGCGCAAAGGATAGACAAAACAAATATTTTCCCGTGTGAGATTTTCATAATAGTTAAATCTCTCCCGTCACTAGATCCCGTGGTAGTAATCAGGGCCCCTACTTCCAACAACAGTAATCAGATTGCTCACTTTTTTCAGATACAATTTCTTCTATGTATGCCTCCTTCCCAGAAAAAGCAAACAACTATAGTTTCTCTCCCCCTCTACCATTATCTGGCTCATTTCCAGAAAGTCCCTTAGCATCAGGAACACCTCTGCAGAAGAAATTTGCTCTCTTGCTGCAAAGGTTAAGTCCGGGTCCCCGCAGGATATGGCCTCTCCAGCCATTTTGGAATGTGGGCTCGTCACTCTCGCGTTAAACTCTATGTGCATTTCTTAATCTAGCTTTCTAAGCTGGACAACTCCCAGCTGAGTGGAAAAATGCTATGGTGGGTCCTCTCCTTAAGAAACCCGCTTTGGACCCTTCCAAGCCTGAACATTTTCAGCAGGTTTCGATATTTCCTTGCTTACTTTGCAAAAATTGCTGAAAAACATGTAAACACTCTACTAATGAAGTTCATTGATGAAAATTAGCATCTTCACAAGACAAAATCTGGTTTCAGACTGCAGTACAGCATGGAATCTGCAGTCTTACTAGCCTCAAAAACGCTATGTACATTGGCTGATGATGGTAAGATGGCTGCACTAGTCTTGCTAGACCTAAGTGCGGACTTCGATATCGTATCACACGGTCTGCTTCTGGAACAGATGTGGCTACTAGGCATAAGGGGAAATGCCTACAAATGGCTTGCCGATCTTCCGGACAAGCACTCATTCCAGGTGTTTCAGAAACCTTACACTTCGGATATTATCCCTTTACAACATGGTGTGCTGCAAGGATCGGCTTTAAGTCAGACCCTGTTCAACCTCTATCTTCGTCCCCTGGCCGATGTGGGCAAATGTAACAACAATGGAGGAGTACCCCCTAGGAAAACACAGAGAACAAGCATTGAAAATGCAATAGGTCTCGCAGCATTAGAGTTAGTGCTTTTAGAATTGTTTATGGGTTTTTTTTGTAAATCTTTAGCATTTTTGTTTCCTGTAGCCAATGCTAAAGAATTTAAAAAAAAAAAAGCCATAAACATTTTTAAAAGCTCTGAAATGCAGTCTGAAATGCTGGATATATATTCAGTACAGATACACTATATTGTTAATGAAGACATAGGATATAATATGTTGTACTGTATACACACAATTAGATGGGAACGTGCTGTGTGTGTCAGCGATTGAAAGAGACTGCACTCAGAGTTGCTGTGCGCATCAGTAAACACCATACACATATACAATAGCACCACACCCAAACAGAGCCTCTCTCAGTCTGGTAGTGTCCCCAGGGCCAGAAGGGTCTTCAACCCATGCTGTCTCCCCTGGACATCATGCTTGGGGACTTTAGGGCTCTGATGCTAAAAAAATAAATATATAAATATTAAAGGATTTATGAAGTCACGTCACGTGCGGGCGCCCAGACTAGCAGTGTGTTTCAATAAAAGAGCCTGCGGCATGCTGAATTGGTTTCTATAGGTGGTCTTCATAATAATAGCTGACTGGCGTCCTCCCCCCATCCCCGCCTAAACCCAGAAGCCCCTCTTCATCCGCTAAGGAAGTGGTGACAAATGGCTGGGCGTCAGTGCGTGATAATGCGGCCCCAGCGGGAGCTGCCAGGGGTAGCGGCACGGCCCAGCCCTTGACCAGTGACCAGAACAAATACAGCACTTAATGGGCCGCAGTGAGGTGAGCGTGGCCGGGCTTCACCTTGGGAGCTCCTCTGGGGACGTGGGAGGGAAGAAAGAAGCGCACGCGGAGAAAGGCAGACAGTTGTCTACGAGAAGAAAATCGGGGAGAATGGGGAATGAAAGAGGCCGTAGGAAAACAGGAGGACAGGGGGTGACGCGGGAGAGTCTGGTAAAACCTGAGCCGAGCACCAAGAAGGGAGAATATACAAAGTGTACAGGAATAAAACTAAAAGAGAGAGAAGAGACGATGAATCGCAGAAAAAATGCAAGGGTAAGAGCAGGTGAGATGGCGGAGCAGGACCCTGAAGCGGAGTTCGGAGATAAGGAATAGTAGAGAAATGGACAGAGCGAAAGTGCGCGCAGAACGGGGTTGAAGTAACGAGGAAAGTACTAGGAAAATGTGTATGCAAAGAGGTGTGGGCGGAATTGAGAAGAAAAAGTAAAGCGATTGGATTGAGGCAGTAAGCAGAAACAAAGAGAGAATGACTGATGAATTAAGTGAGAGAAATGTGTGGAGAACAGATGAGCACGAAGAGAAGTGGGGGCGAGAGGGTAGAAAGAAAAGAGAAAGATGTGAGAGTAGGCGGGAGAAACGAGGAGCTAAGGAAACAGAGGTAAAGGGAGGCAAACGTGTGGGGAGACGAGGAAAGCAGACGTGGCAAATGTTGGAGAAAAGAAAGGAACAGGAGATGGGCATAGAAGGAGGTTCAGAGAGGGAATAGAAAGGAAGGGATAGAAGTAAGGGGCAAAGAGTGACAAGTGAGCAAGAAGAACAAGACGGAGGGAAGAGAGGGGAGGGGGGAGGAGAAATGCGACACGGCGGGAAGGGGCAGGCAGGATGACTCAGGGGAGGGGGCGGAGCAGGGCAGAGCGGCATGTGGGTGTGAAGAACCGGGCCTTTGAAGTGAAGCTAAGCTTCACTTCAAAGGTGTCGGAGGAATGCGGGCGGCTGTGCACGCGCTTTTAAGCTCAATGCACATGCGCATTGAGCTTAAAAGTCACGGGCACTGCAAGGAATCGCCACGATTCCTTGCAAGTTAGATAAAGTCTGGATGAGCCCCTATAGTCTCGCTTGCTCGATGCGCATGCGCATCGACAGGCGAGACCTAAAAAACCTCTGCTTCTAGAGCTTAAAGCTCAGGTCAGCACAGTGTGCCCCAACCCGTCACCGGACAGTGCATGTCCTTATAGAAGACCCCTCACTCACCAACCTAGTTGGTGACATGCTTCATCATCGGGGTCCCACCCCATAGGCCGAGTGCCCACAGGGTGTGCTGCGACACCTGACTACAGTGGAGCGGGTTTCTTTTGCTTTTATATGTGCATAAAAATTACAGTGAAAAGTGTGTTAAAAAGGGCCAAAACTACTCACTTCAAGACTTTATTCTTGAGTGCTTGAACCCCTATAAAATCAGTGTGGCACCCGTGCCTAATTAGGTAGGCTTTGGTGTCTCAAAATGTGTAATACGTTAAAAATAGCGAAGTATGCTATGTGAATATTACAAGAAAAATTAATAATAAGGTCTACATGTTTCAACCATTAAAGTGATTCTTAGGTTTTCGTCAGAACCGTGGTGATTGAACTGGGTGGTCCGCACGCGCTAAGGTGCGCCCTGCCCTCGTTCAATTTGAAGACCGCAAAATTGCGATCTAATGTAAAAGGGTGTGTCTTTTCCTCATTCAGGAGAAAAACACTTGAGGCGGTAACTACCGCTTCATGGGCATCTGAACTTCCAAGACGGCAGGTGCCCGTCACTTGCGGCTTCTGTTCGTCTCGCGGTAAGCCTACTTGGTTACTGCTCGAGGTGCCCCGGTACCTGGAGCTAAATGCAGCTTATCCTCAGCGCTGGGACACTCCTTCTGGAGTAACCATGCAGTCTATAAACCTCCTAACATAACATAACATAACATAACATAATATAACATAGATTCAAGTATAAAGAAATAAATTAAGTATACGATATAGAGAAATAATTGTAATGTTAGTGAATATTGCATAGAAATGTTCAACTCTGATTATGGCCTACCACTACAATTTTCAAAGAACATACATGTAAATTATTCCCTAAAATCTATTCTTTTTTGTTTTGTTCATAAAGATTTTATTAAGTTTTAAGACAAAATGAAAAAGTACAATACAAAAAAGAGGAAGGAAGTTACAAGCGGAAATGATCAAATAAACAATATGAAATGCAATAAACCAAAATACGCAATAGTAATATATAACAATAAAAAGAATCGCAATTAAAGAGGAAGGAGAAGGTGGAAAAAAGGGGGGAGAGGGGAGGGAAATAACATGTCATAGGATCATAAATTCATAAACTACAGAGTTACATTGAAAATGTAATGTAAAAAGAGAACATAAGAAAACATATAACAATATCAATGCAGAACATATGAATCAATAGGAGACCAAAACGACTGAAATGACTGTGAATTATGAGTGACGCCTTTAAGAGACAGCTGCGCGCCTCTTCTCGTAAAGGTGATCCATGACCACCAAGCATGGACTGAAAGAGAAGAAGCATCCTTCCAACAGAAAGTAATGGATTTTAAGGCAGCTGTGATTAGAAAGTTAAACAATTTTGCCTCTGGCTCAGTAAGGGGATAAGTTAGGGCAATCGATTTGCAAATTAACAAAGTAAAGGAAATATCATCTTGTAAAGGTAAAATTTTCAAAATTACACTCCATACTTCCAACCAAAATTTCATAATAACTGGGCAATCAAATAACATATGGCGAAGTGAACCAGGGCTAGCATTGCAGTGCCAACAAACATCAGAAGGTAACAGTTTTGCACGACATAGACGTGATGGAGTCCACAAAGTGTTAAATAAAATATAAGCATTGGTTTGGTAAAGGGACACTGGGATCCAGCCAGAGATACTGTTAAGCCATATAGAGGACCAGGAGTCATCTGACAGGGAGATGGAAAGTTCATTGTTCCAGAACGACGAAATAATCTGAACATTGGAGCCCTGTGAGGTGGTAAGTTTTTTATAAAAAACAGAGACAGCTTTTGGTGACGATGTTACAGCTGTAAGGTAAATTAATAAGTCATTTGTGGTGGAAGAGGGAATACCATTGGGGAAGGAATCCAAAATAGAGTTACATAAAAATTGATATTTCAAAAGGTCAGTAGCTGGGATACCAAACTTTAACTGTAGCTTTTCAAAGGGAATAAAAGCATTACCATTAAATACATCTTTAAGATATAAAATTCCTCTTGAAATCCAAGAGGACCAGAAGGAAATGTTTCTGTTCAATTTAAGTAGTGCACTGTGCCATAAAGACAAGTGAACTGTGGAGAGTAGGGGTAATTCAAAATTAGAATCTAAATCATTAATTATCAATCTGGAGGACTTAATGATAGAGGAAAGATGAACAACCTTCGCTGTGGAAGACATCGATAACAAGGAGGGTAAAGAAAAGGGCCGCACAATGGATGCTTCGATATCCAACCAAAGTGGAGGCTTTACCATATGCGAAGTATTAAACCAAAGGGCACTCTGTTTTAAGATAAAAGCTTTATGGTAAAGGTGAAAGTCTGGAAGGGAAAAACCAACCTGGGACTTAGGAGTTTTTAACTTCTTGTAAGCAATACGGGGAACTTTGTTAGACCAAAGGAATTTAGATAAGAGAGTGTCAACAGTTTTATAAAATCTGAGAGGAAATTGGGTGGGGATCATAGCTAAAGAGTAAAAGACTTTAGGCGCTATATTCATTTTTATAGCTTCCATTCTTCCCCACCAAGTGAGATAAAGGGCAGACCACTTGGACGTTTTGTTTTTAATGTAGTCAATTATGAAATCAGAGTTAAGTTTCAATGTAGCCGGCAGCGATGACGCAAATAGAATACCCAAGTACTTAATTTTAGTTGATTGCCAAAGAATATCTGTGTTTGGAAGCATCTCCGATGTACATAACATATTCAAAGGAAAAAATTCAGTCTTGCTTACATTCAATTTGTAACCTGAAACCATAGAGTATTGAGCAATAATGTCTAATAGGGAAGGAACAGAAGAAAGAGGGTTATTAATAAATAATAAAACATCATCTGCATAAGCTAAAGTTTTGACAGTAACATCATTGATCACAATACCCTGAATGTCATCACAAAGGCGAATATAATTAAGAAAAGGTTCAATACCTAAGAGAAATAACAGTGGAGAAAAGGGACAACCTTGTCTAGTACCTCTAAAGAGAGGAAATTGACTAGAAATTTGACCATTAATAAACAAACGAGCAGTAGGGGCAAAATATAATGCAGAAATCATACGAATAAAAGGGGCACCAAAATCAAAGGACAATAAAGTTTTAAATAAAAATTGCCAGTGAATCTTGTCAAATGCTTTTTCTGCATCTAAGGCCATCACTCCCGCAGGAGAAGTAAGGTGAGAACTTTGCTCAATAATGTGTAGTAGAGTTCTAGTATTATTAGCGGAAAATCTATTTTCCATGAAACCAGATTGATCTGGGTGAATAATGGAATGGAGGACAGGAGCTAATCTGGTAGCAAGGATTTTCGCATAAAGCTTACAATCCTGGTTTATTAGGGAGATGGGGTGATAATTAGATACCAAGGTAGGATCTTTATCAGGCTTGGGCAGAACAATGATTAAGGCGTCTGTAAAAGAGCCCGAGATAGTACCAGAGGAGCCAAAAAGAGAGAATAGGGTATTCAAATAAGGGAGGAGATGAGGTTGAAATTCTTTGTAAAATTCTGCTGGGATACCATCCGGACCTGGGGATTTATTCTTGGGGAGTGACTTGATGGCAAGCAAAATTTCCTCAGAAGTAATTGGTGAATCTAGACCTGTTCTATCTGACAAAGAAATATGGGGTAAATTGCACTTATTTAGAAAAGAATCAATTAAAGATTCAGGGCAGGTGTCAGGTTTACTATAAAGGGTAGAATAAAAACGTAAAAATTCTTGCACAATATCGTTATGGGAAATAGCCACTTGGCCTTGAGATCCTCGTATTGAGGTAATCTGAGTCTTATCTCTTTTAATCCGTAAGTAGTTAGCAAGGAGCTTTCCAGATCTATTGGTATTAAAACGAAATTTAGCATTGGATTTTGTAAGTTGGACTCCTGCTCTCTGACTAAGGATGGCATTAAATTCATAGCGGAGTTTTTGAAGTGTAAGTTTGTACTGAAGGTCATTAGAAGAGATAAACAAACGCTCAATTTTAGCAATTTGCTTTTCCAAATGCTTAATGTTAGCATTAAATTGTTTGTTCTCATGAGCCATAATAGAAATAGTGGTACCTCTAATGTAGGTCTTAAATGCATCCCATCTGGTGACAATTGATGTGGTATCTTCAGGGTTGAACAGAAAATAGTCTTGTATAGCCTGCAATAATTTAGGTTTATGCTTGTCAGTAAGGACAATGCTCGAGTTCATACGCCACCTATTTTGTTTAGTAAAAGTAGAAGAGATATTTAAGACAAATGAAATTAAAGCATGGTCTGAAATGTCTATAGTACCTATAACAGGATTTGTAGCTGACTGAAGTAGGGAAGGTGAAATCAAAAAATAATCAATCCTTGAATGAGAATTATGGGGATTAGAGAAAAAAGAAAACCATTTTTCAGTGGGAAAGTGCAGTCTCCATATGTCAGCCAGTTTGGTTGTACTAAGGAAAGATTTAAAAGCATGAAAAACTTTAGGGGGTCTAAACTTGGTAGTAGAAAGTCTATCAAGTAGCGGATCAATGATCACATTAAAATCCCCTCCAACAATCAAAGGAACTTGCCCCAACTTTAGAACTTCTGTAGATAAGTTAGACCAAAATGATGGGTCATCAGCCGTGGGGCCATATATATTAAGCAAAAAGAAGGTGGAGTCATGAATTTTAACTTTAACAACAATAAATCTACCTTCTGTATCTATAAATTTACTAATAATTTGACAGTGCAATCTCTTTGCAAAGAAAATCGCAACCCCATTTTTCTTACCAAGGGCAGGCGATGAGACAATATTGCCCACCCACTTTTTCTTCATATATTGTAAAATGTTGTCATCAACATGAGTTTCTTGAAGAAAACATATGTCAGCTTTAGAAGCACCCAAGTAGTCTAAAGTTTTTGTTCTTTTAACTGGATGTCGCAGACCTTTAACATTAAGAGAAACAATTTTAACATCATGAGTAGCAGCCATGAAGAGGGAAAATGAAGAGGAAGAAAGGAGTTAAAGGAAGAGAAGAGGGAGAACAGCCATGGAAGATAAGTAACTCTACGTAGAAAGCCAGAAAAGGTAAGGAAAGACACAAAAGGAAGAAACAGAAAAGGAGGAAAAAGCTACAAACAGGGCACATAAATAAGGACACAGAGACGCACACCCGTTCCACAAGCATGGCCATAAACCGTTGGAGCCCATGAAGAAAGAAGAATCGCCAGGAGTGCTCAAATTAAATGCATTCAGGTAATAGGAGCTTGAGTATCCATTGATGAGGAAGCTCGTTGGTCCAGAAAAAGTCTTAAGTCTTCAGGACGATGAAAAGATTTTGAGAAGGTATCTTTCCAAACTCGCATTGTAGACGGATCAAATAGACCATACTTAAAACCAAGGCTTCTTAATTGTGGACAAAGAGAGGAAAATTCCTTGCGAATAGCAACCGTTTCCTTTGCAAAGTCTTGATGGATAAATATTTTGGAACCATTTACCAGAAGCGAAGGAATGTCTCTGGCAGCTTTCCTTATGAGGACCAAGTGATGGTGACGCAAGACCTTGAAAATCATTTGACTGGGTTTGGTGTGGCGTGGATTCCTGTGTGAGGGAATTCTATGCGCTTTATCCACCTCAAATTTTTCCGGAAACTTGATATTTAGAGGACCAGGAAGCAAAGATTCCAAGTACAAGCGACAGTCGGAACCCTCAACTTCTTCAGGCAGATTGAAAATGCGGAGATTACATTGTCTATTACGGTTCTCCAATTCCAGTAATTGGTTATGCATTGGTACTATCTGAGCCATCAAAGGAGTAAAAGCGTCAAGCTTAGTTTTATTGTCCTGAATTTTAATAGTATTATCAGAAACTTTCATGGACATGGACGCCATATCTTTGCGAACATTTTTCACTTCATTTGCAATAGTATCAGTGTTCATGCGCAGCGCTTTAATTTCTTCCAGTATCAGAGTAAGCGAGGGTTCAGAAGTTTCAACAACCTTAGATTTATTTGGGGGAGGAGACACCTGCTGCTTCCTTTTGTTATTAGCAGAATTTTTGTTTTCCATCTTGAGGAGAAAAAACAACTTTCTACGTCAGAAAAATGCAGATATTCAAAATCCACCTAAAAATTTAATAAATATGAGGGAAAAGGGTATAAAAAGCTCCGGAAGCTCTTGAAAAAAGGCAGTGCAAGAGTTAAGGTGGGACGTGGGAGTGGCTAGGCCCAAGCCAGGCCCTTTCTTTGTAAATGCACCGCCCCCTGTGCTGAGGAAATCGGCAGAGCTGGAGCAGAGGCAGGGGAGAGGAGCCAGGAAGCAGGCAGAGGGACCCCCTTGTGAGGAAACAGCCTGAAAAACACAGGTAAGGTAGGAGGTCGGCGTAGGAGGCAAGCGCTGGCAAAATTGAGCAAACCTTGACAGGAAAATCGTCGTAATTCAGCTCATTGGGCTGAAGAAGTTACGGAGCTCCGGTAGCGGCGGCCATCTTGTCGACGCGCTCGCGTGACTCTCCCTCCTAAAATCTATTCTAATAAAATGTATTGCTGAATCTAAGATTCTATTAATATCAAGCATTAATATTGAAAATATCATTGAAGGCAATAAGGATGCTAAGACTGATCATTAATAGTTGTATTTAGATTTTTTTATTTCTACAAATTTAACACACTTTTGTAGTGCTGGTACTTCAACTTTTCTTGGTTTCAGTGTTGTTTTTCTTGACGTGTGCAAAATGTACATTAAACTTTCTGTGTAAAAATTGGTTATTGTGTAGTGTAAAGAATAACCGGCTTGTACGCTGTAATAAGCCCCCCTCTTATGGCGAATCATACCATCACATATTATAGTTTTGTTGTTTTCAACCTTTTTCTTCTGGAATCTTTCAGAATTTTCATTGCATCAAAATATTTGTATTGTTCATCTTTTAGTTCAAGATCAGATCTTGTTCTTTTCACTCCCTATATATTCTTTTTATACCTACAGAATTTGATAGATAATATCATCAGCATTATGCACAAAGAGATTGCCACTAATGGTCTTAAGACAGAAATTACTAATCCATTACTTAAATTACATAACCAGTTTCTAACAGTTGACAATCCTTTACCTATCATTTCCCAAAAGCATCCGCTTTTAATCTTTCAAGTCTTTGTTTAAGTCAGTATTATTTTTAATGTCGCTTTCCAAAACTTTCAAAAATAGAAACAATCTCCCTCTCGACCTATATTCCTTTTTCACAAGTACATAATGTGAGCTCAAATAAATCTCTAAATTACCAAATCACAAATAATTAACAAAAATATAATTTTTATTTCATATCTTTTATCTTCATTTCTTTTATCAAAAGTTTTTTCTTCATACCACCAATTTTATAAATAATTTTTTTAAGCACATAATATATACACAATTCAATACAAGATCTTACAAAGAGTCATATAATTCTATCTCAATGAAGAATACAAAAAACAATATATAAGAAACAACCCCAGGCAGAGAGACACAGACCAAACTCACAAACCAACATTCATACCAAATTCATACATACCCAAAACAATCTTCACATTCATTCCATATATCTAGGAACTGGAACTACAGAATGGCTTTGTAGTGTAAATGACCAAAGTACAATAACTGCGTATAGCAGGGTCTAACAAGGTAGTGGTCGACGCGTTTCGGTGGCTGCAGAATGATGAAATGCCACCTTCTTCTGGACCTGCCAGATATAAAGCTTTGAAAAAGCCACTCAACCGGGGCAAGGAAAACACAACCTGGAAAAATATAATATAAAAGTAAAAAACCTGGCCCACATGTCTAAATGTCGGACAATTAGTAAAATTATCAATTGGACCAATTTATTCGACAAGCACAAAAGATACAACAATTTCCATTCTCATAATTACCATGGCTTTGACGTGCAAGTACTCAGTTTTCTCACTTATACTGAGGTGACATTCAAAATAAACCACATATAATATATGAATAACTCATCAGGCCCCTACCTGCTCAGGGCTAATAATGGGTTATACATATACAACCAACATATACTAAGACCACCACCAAAATGTTGTGAGTGAACAGTTACAGATACACAAATGCTTAAGACAGAGTTTTCAAAACTATGTGTCCCTACACAGTACTGTGTTGCCTGCAAATGGTGGGTGTGTCGCGGGCACTTAGCTCTGCTGCTAATTAAGAGGCATTCCTAGACACTCTGCTCTATGGGGGCCGGGCAATTCACAACAAAGCCTCATTAACAAGTAAATGGTCTTTTAAAGACCCGTGAAGTGCTCGAGTGGGCTGTGTGTGTGCCCAGGAAGATGGGGTGAGGTGACAGTAGGTGAGACACAGAGGGAGATGGAGGGAGGAAGACAGAGGGAGGGAGACAGAAGGAGGGAGGCAGAGGGAGAGAGACAGAGGGAGGGAGACAGAGAGAGAGGAAGAGGGCGACAGACAGAGGGAGACAGGCAGAGGGAGGAGGGCGACAGAGGGAGGGAAACAGAGGGAGGAAGACAGACAAGGGTAAACAGACAGACAGAGGGAGGGAAACAGAGGGAGGGAGACAGAGGGAGGGAGACAGAGAGAGGGAGGGAGACAGAAGGACGGAGGCAGAGGTACAGAGATAGAGGGACGGAGACAGAGGGACGGAGACAGAGGGAGACAGAGATGGAGGCAGAGGGCGACAGACAGAGGGAGACAGACAGAGGGAGGGAGACAGACAGAGGGAAACTGTGGGAGACAGAGAGAGAGGGAGCCAGAGGGAGAGAGACAGAGGGAGTTAGTCCTGGGTAGACAGAGGGAGGGAGAGGGAGACAGATAGAGGGAGACAGAGGGAGGGAGACAGAGAGAGAGGGAGACAGAGAGAGAGGGAGACAGAGAGAAGGAGACAGAGAGAGGGAGACAGAGACAGAGGGATAGAGAGAGAGAGGGAGACAGAGGGAGGGGGACAGACATACGGAGACAGACAGAGATAGGGACAGGCAGAGACAGATAGAGGCAGAGACAGGGACAGAGGAAGACATATAGAGTCAGAGACAGAGAGGGAGACAGAGGGAAGGAGACAGGGACAGACAGAGACAGGGACAGGCAGACAGATAGAGGCATAAACAGGGACAGGGACAGACAGATAGAGGCAGAGACTGAGACAGAGATCGATAGAGAGGCAGAGAGACAGAGAGGAAGAGGGAGACGGAGGGAGGGAGGCAAAGGGGGACAGAGGGAGGGAGTCAGGGGAGACGGAGGGAGGGAGACAGAGGGAGGGAGAGAGCGGGAGGGAGACAGAGAGGGAGGGAGACAGAGAGGGAGGGAGACAGAGAGGGAGACATAGAGACAGGGAGACAGAGAGAGGGAGACAGAGAGAGGGAGATGGAGGGAGAGGGAGAC